>NC_142873.1:21795000-22396250 GCF_051225735.1 Oryctolagus cuniculus | reverse complement strand
ATCACACTTTGTACCAGGGATCATAAAGTAGTCATACCGTTTGTGTAAATATATGGCATCCAGGGATGGAACACTGATTTGAATGGTCTCCGTTTCTACCTGGATGATACCCTGACAATCCCTGATCCTGGGCTTAGAAAATATTATAAAAAGGGACTGGCGTGGCACAGCAGGTTTAGTTGTTGCTTGCAGCGCTGGTATCCCGTACTGGAGTGCCAGTTCTAGTCCTGGCCACTCTGCTTCCAATCCAGCTTCCTGCTTATGCGCCTGGGAAGGCAGTGGATGATGGCCCAAGTATTTGGGCCCCGTCACCATGTGGGAGACCAGGAGGGTGTTCCTGGCTCCTGGCTTTGGCCCGTCAAGATCTGACTGTTTTGGCGATTTGAGGAGTGAGTTAATGGGCAGAAGATCCCCCCACCTCATCTCCTTCTCTCTTTCTTACTCTGTCTTTAAAAAAAGAAGATAAAATACAAGGAAAATCACATCTAAATAGTTTTTTTTTTTTTTTTTTTTTTTTTTTGACAGGCAGAGTGGACAGTGAGAGAGAGACAGAGAGAAAGGTCTTCCTTTTGCCATTGGTTCACCCTCCAATGGCCGCCACGGCTGGCGTGCTGCGGCCGGCGCACCGCGCTGATCCAAAGGCAGGAGCCAGGTGCTTCTCCTGGTCTCCCATGGGGTGCAGGGCCCAAGTACTTGGGCCATCCTCCACTGCCTTCCCGGGCCACAGCAGAGAGCTGGCCTGGAAGAGGAGCAACCCGGCGCCCCGACTGGGACTAGAACCCAATGTGCTGGTGCCACAAGGCGGAGGATTAGCCTAGTGAGCCACAGCGCCGGCCTAAATAGGTTTTAAAATACATTAAATATCAGCTTAGTTTGTTTTTCTAAACTGGTTAGAACAGGATAGAAATGGAGGGAATCATTAAAACCATAAACTATTTTCTTCGGAATAAGAGACTTAGCTGTAAGAGTTCGGTGTGAAGGCTAAGTTGCCACTTGGGTTGCTGTATGCCATATCACAGTGCTTGGGTTCAAGTCCCAGCTCTGCTCCTGATCCCAGCTTCCTGGGAGGCAGCAAGGTGACGGCTCAAGTTCTTACCACCCACCAGGTTGGTATTTGGAGAGTGAAGCAATAGATAGGAAATTTCTGTCTCTCTCTCTCTCTCTGCCTTTTAAATAAATAAAATACATAAAAATTTCACAACATCAGAACATGTAGCAATGAAAATTACTAGTTGGGATGATTCATGAAACTCTAAGTGGTCACGTTACGGAAAGGCTACTCCTGGAAGGTTTGAGTTTGGCCACAACGGAACAGCTGGAAACGAGAGAAACCATGTACAGAAACCATGACACACCACTTGGAAGCACTGGAGTGCATCAACAGAGGCAGGGTTCAGGGGGCTACACATTTTTCAAAGTGTATTAATTTGTTTTTATTTATTTGAAAGGCAGAGAGACAGCGAGAGATGCAGATGCAGAAAGAGACCTATCTGGTGGTTCACCACCCAGATGTCTGCAACAGCTGGGGCTGGGCCAGGCAGAAGCCTGGAGCAAGGAACTCCATCTGGGTCTCCCACTTGGGTGGTGGGGCCCAAGTGTCTGGGCCACCACCTGTTGCTTCCCAGGATGCACATTAGCAGGAAGCTGACGGGAGGCAGAGGTGGGACTTGGGCCCAGGCACCATGACATGTGACTGGGTATCCCGAGCATCAGCTTAACCTGCTGCTTCCTGGGGCCTGTCACTCACTTGTCAAGGCGGGAGCTGTAACTCTGGAAGGAGAAATCAGTACGTGCACTGAGATCCACATTAATTCCAGAATTTTTCTGAGGGCTTTTTCCAAATCATCTTTGAGCAGATACATTTCAACAGAAAAGTGGAGTTAAATAAATAAACCACAGGCAGGATAAATACAAAGAAAATGACACTTAAGAACGTCAGAGACAAGTTGCTGAAAACCACAGGAAAAAGAACAAACCAACCAGAAGACAAAAGACTCATCATTAACTTTCAAAAAAGTGACAATCAGACTGATGGGGACTTTTGCAACTGAACTGTGAAAGCTAGAAGAAGGCATCAGAAAGTAAACTTCAAGATGCTCAAAGACAAAGATCCTGACAACCTAGAGTGTATGTCAGCAAAAAACACCCTTCAAAAAGGACTGGCTAAGTTAAGTGGTTTTTTTTTTTTGACAAACGGAAGCTGAGAAAACTGTTGCCAAGCAAACCATGGGGTGACACAGGGGATTTCCGGATGCTGCCGGAGGGAGGCTCCAGAGCTGCCAGGAAGGAGGGGATGTGGGTGAGCAGAGATAAACAATGGGTGTTTGGAACCGGAGAAATAATATCCTGTGGAACAGGTTGTAAGCCACATATAGAAGCAAATACACACCAGTGACAACACACAGGGCAGGAGAGGGGTTACTGAAGTTAAAGCTGTTAGATAACATTTTGCACTGCTAGGGAGATGGAGAAAATATTGTAAGATGGGAAGTATATCATAATCCATATGGTAGTATCCAAAAGATTAGTAAAAGAATGCATAACTGAAGAGCTAACTGAGGCAAAAAGTGCAGTCAAACGAAGGAAGGAAGGAATAAAAGAATAACACATAGGAAAAATAAACATAAGCAATACAACAGACCAGACACTAAATAAATGTCATTCTGGGCACTCACTGCATGATTTAATCACAACTGTAATGAACGCAGAAAACCAAGAGAATGCTGTACACAACCTTGGGATCCTATCAAGGAGAGCCTTTCTCTAGGTGGCTATGAGCTGAATGATCTAAACTCTGGATGTGTGAGAGCCAAATGAGGAGTCCTTCCTTCAGGGGCCTTATTTCTAGAAGTTTCTGTTCTATCCAGGGAACCAATTACCTTCCAGACACAAGTGACTGAGCTTCATGGACAAACAAAAAGAACTGGTTAGAAGGTACAGTAAAGGGGCTGGCGCTGTGGCACAGCAGGTAAAGCCGCTGCCTGCAGTACTAGCATCCCATATGGGCGCCCACAAGTCCTGGCTGCTTGACTTCCGATCCAGCTCTCTGCTGTGGCCTGGGAAAGCAGTGGAGGATGGCCCAAGTCCTTGGGTCCCTGCGCCTGTGTGGGAGACCTGGAGGAAGCCCCTGGCTCCTGGCTACAGATCAGTGTAGCTCTGGATGTTGTGGCCACTTGGGGAGTGAACCAGCGGGTGGAAGACCTCTCTCTCTCTCTCTGCCTCTCCTTCTCTGTGTAACTCTGACTTTCAAATAAATAAGTCTTTAAAAAAAAAAAAAAAAAAAAAAAAGAGCTAGAGAGAGGGAGAGACCAAAGACAGTGCTGGTTCACTCCCTAGATGGCCACGACGACTGTAGCTGGGCCAGGCAGAAGTCAGGAGCCTGGGGTTTGTGGCAGGAGTCTAGACACCTGAGCCATCTTCTGCTGCTTTCCCCAGGCCATTAGCAGGGAGCTGCCTCAGAAATGGAGCAGCCGGATATGAACTGGCACCCATATGAGATGCTGGCATCGCAGGCAGCAGCTTTACCAGCTATGCCATAGCACCAGCCCCAATACCTGATTTTCACAGCTAACAGTTACACTTTATACAAATATCACATTAGGTCTAGCAGTTATTTTTTTTTTTAAGATTTATTTATTTTACTTGAAAGTCAGAGTTACAGAGAAAGAGAGAGAGAGAGAGAGAGAGAGGTCTTCCACCCGCTGGTTCACTCCCCAAGTGGCCACAACGGCGCTGCGTGGATCCAAAGCCAGGAGCCAGGAGCTTCTTCCAGGTCTCCCATGTGGGGGCAGGGGCCCAAGGCCTTAGGCCATCTTCCACTGCTTTCCCAGGCCATAGTAGAGAGCTGGATCAGAAGTGAAGCAGCTGGGATATGAACCGGCACCCATATGGGATGCCAGCACTGCAGGCGGTGGCTTTATCCTCTATGTTACAGCGACGGCCCCCTAGCAGTTATTTTAATTGACATTTTCATACTACTAAACTTCAAACTTAAAAAAATGACAGCAACATAAGCAGTGATTTAATTTTTTAAGAGTTATTTATTTGAAAGGCAGAGTTACAGAGAGGCAGAGGCAGAGAGAGGGAGGTCTTCCATCCGCTGGTTCATTTCCCAAATGGCCACAACGGCCGGAGCTGGGCCGATCCGAAGCCAGGAGCTTCCTCCAGGTTTCCCACACACTGCAGGTGGTAGCTTTACCCACTACACTACAGCGCCAGCCCCCAGGGATTTAATTTTAACACTCAAATATAATGACTTATTTCAGAAAAAATATTTTGCTTCCTCATGATAAGTTCTCTGACTAACCTGCTACTTCACCTGCTGCAAAGTCACTAAAAGTCTCAAGGCTACTGCAAATCAAATCAAAGGAAATGACTGTGTAACAGGAGTGTTCTCTCTCTCTCTCTCTCTTTTTTTTTTTTTAATTTGAGGAGAGAGAGAAATCCTACCCCTTAGTTCAGTCCCCAAACACTAGCTGAACTGGGCTGCAGCTGGGACCTAGGAGCTCAGCCCAGGTCTCCCATGCGGGTGGCAGGAATGTGATCACTCGAGCCTACACAGCTGCATCCCGGAGTGTGCGTCAGCAGGCAGCTGGCATCAGGAGCCGGGGACGGGAACTGACCCAGGCCCTCCAGTGTGGGACACGGGTGTCCTACTGCTGGGACACCTGTGCCTCAGCACGGCCCTGCTCCGTCTTCTTACTTAGCTTTCTTTACTGAGGAGGGGAACGGAGAATTCTTCCGCATCTGCTGGTTCACTCCCAAAGGCCCACACATGGAAGCTACATGAGAAGGCAGGGCTTGGTCCAAGACACCCTCATAGCAGGTGTGGGCACGTCAAGTGGTGGCTTTAGCCCACTGTGTCCCAGTGCCCGTCTCTTAATAAACTGTTATGTCAAAGCTTATCAGGTGGATTTAATAATAACCTGACGGCATCTATCCTCTGCATAAAGGGTTCACTTTCTTTTTCTTCTAATTTTTAAATTCATTTTCATTTTATTTCAAAGGCAGGGAAACAAAGAGAGACATAGAGAGATCTTCTATCCACTGGTCACTCCCCAAAATGCCCACAACAGCTGGGGGTGGACCAGGACAAAGCCAGGAGCCAGACTCCATCCGGGTCTCCTACGTGGGTGGCAGGGACCCAAGTCCTTGAGCTGCCTCCCGAGCTGTGTATTAGCAGGAAGCTGGAATCCGGAGCAGAGCCGGCCAGGCATTCTGACATGCAATGTAGCTGTCTCAGGCAGCGCCTCCACTGCTGTACCAAAAGGCCCACCCGGCGTCCAGCTTCGTAAGAATGGTCTTCAAGAGCCTTTGTGAGCCGGCCCCAGCTGTTCCTCAACAGCTGCATCACACTCCTCAAACTCTCCTTCCACTCTTTCTGCCATGCCGTTCCTTCTACCGAAACCTGTTCATCCTCAGCGTCTGACTCCGGAACAGAACCTACCCACACCACTCCAATCCAAACAGATCTGTCCCTCCCCTCTACTCTTGCAGTATCTAATATAATGCAGGCTTCTGCAGTTTCCCTTGTACTCCCCAAATTTAAAAACTATCTCAAACTACAGAATACAAGTTAAAAATGTTACAAACTAAGAGCCACTCACGGGCCCAAATGCTGCAGAAAACGAGAGCGGCAGGAGCAGCTGCTGACAGACAAAGAGGAAGTGGCAACGCCCAAGGCTCCGTGTAAGGTGGGGATAGGAGTCGGCCCGAGGCCAGGGCCACACTGACCCCTCCTGGAGACCTTGGCAGGGGAGAGAGAGGGCCCAACAAGAAAACAGGAGGCTGTTTCAAATCCGGTGATGGCACAGCTACCTACCACCACCACCAGCGCCACGGAATTACTTTCTGGAGAAGCTGAGTCGCTCCAGAAATAAAATGCACAGACAGGGACATCTGGAGCGGGGGCTGGCCTGGCGCTGCTCACTGAAGCCACCCACTGTGCACGGCGGGTCCGTGCCAGCTCTGGTGCTGTGAACGAATGGGTGGTCACGGGCCAAGACTCCGGATGCTGAAGTCACACACCTCCTAGTTTTCTGTGTAGCTTTTTAGAATGATTAAGAAAAAAAAATTTCCAAAAAAGTTGAACATAAATACAGAGAAAGAGAAAAAAAAAAGACAGGATAAAAATATTAAAGATTGAGACTGGTATTTTGGCAAAGGGGGTAATTGTTCCACTTACAATCTAGCTCCCTGCTGATGTGTTTGGGAAAGCAGCCAAGGATGGCACAAGTACTTGGACCCCTGCCACCTATGTGGGAGACTCAGATGGAATTCCAGGCTCCTGGTTTCAGCCAGGCGCTACCCTGGCCCTTGTGGTCATTTGGAGAGTGAATGAGAGGCTAGAAGGTTGATCTTTCTATGTCTCTCCCACTCTCTCTGTTGTCTCTTTCAAACGAATAAACAAATAAATAAATCTTTTTTAAAAATTACAGATTAGGGGCCGGCGCTGTGGTGTAGCAGGTGAGGCTATGGGCATATGGGCGCTGATACGAGTCCTGGCTGCTCCACTCCTGATCTGGCTCTCTGCTATGGCCTGGGAAAGCAGTGGAAGATGGCACAAGTCCTTGGGCTCCTGCACCCACGTGGGAGGCCCAGAGGAAGCTCCTGGCTTCGGATCAGTGCAGCTCCGGCCACTGCAGCGAACTGGGGAGTGAACCAGCGGATGGAAGTTCTCTCTCTCTCTCTGCCTCTCCTTCTCTCTCTGTGTAACTCTTATCAAATAAATAAATAAATAAATCTTTTTAAAAAATGAAAGATTAATTCAGCGTGTCTACGTTCTGCCAATGGGGGTTCTAGAAAAAAGGAAGCCGTGGGAGGAAAATGACAGAGGGAGGAACAGAAGCAACACAGCACTGCACAATGTGAGTGCCGGCACGCGGCAGCCCAGGGGACCACAAGGCACACTGTTGGGGGTGGGGGGCTGGAGACCAGGTAGAAAGAGAAAGCCCCAAAAGCTTCAGATAGGAACTTATGAAATACAATTGCAAATAAGACTGCTTTCCAGCAATGCTGCTGGCCAGAGTAATGGACTGATGCCTTCAAAGCTCTTAGGAAAAATGATCTCCATCACGGAACTGTATCGAGCGTAAGGGACATCTAAGATTTCAGGCAGTGCGCGCCCAGGCATCTTTTCCTGGGAAGTGTTACGGACTAAGTATGTGTCTGTGTTTAGTTCAGCAGCTCTGTGGGGCGTCTGGGGGAATACGACAAGGAAGTAAGGACGAAGATGAGAGACTGCCTTTTTTGCTATAAGCTTTTTTCTAACACTTTAAAACTATTAAAAACTATTTATAAGAAAATCTGAAGATGTCTGAATTAGCCAGGAGTCCGCCGTCTGTTCCGGCGACAGCACACGCTCCGGCAGAGCCCTAGTCCACTCTCTTCTGGAGTGCTGATGGACTACCACTTCCTCTGTTCCAGACACCAGATGCTTACTAGTTAGTCCTAAGAACATTTAGCTTAGGAAGACGCCTTCTGGGTATTAATTATTATTAGCCATTCCCTCCTGCTTCAAGTCTCCCGTAAAGCAGATGATGCCACCCACACAGTCAGTTTCTGTCACAGCTCCAAACGGCGAGGAGCTCAGAGGACAAGTCGCCGGGGTATCACCAGTTTCTCGGCGTGCGTTCCCTGGAAGGCAGAGCTCGCCACCATGCAGCTTATTTGGGAATGTGATGCCAGGACGCAGGAGCGCTGGTGGCAGGAATGACACAGCCAGGAGGGTGAGTCAGCACAAGGAGGTGCTTCTGAGTCAGCCACAGTGTGGGCAGCCTGGAGTCTTCCGAGGACTGCCCGCCCCAAGGGCAGGGAGAGGCGGCTGTCCACTGGCTCCTGTCCTGCCCCGGCTAAGGCAGCCACGGGCACACAGAGTGGGCCTGAGGTGAGCGCCGTGCCGCTGCACCTGCATGAAGTGAGGAGTAGCTGGAATGTGAGGGCATGAATGGTTTCTCAATGGCCCACAAGAGGTATCCAAACAATCAGATAGCTTCCTGCGGGTTACTGAGGTTTAATTAACACTCTCTTAAGGTTCAATAATGAGCCACTAATGCGCTGAGTGCGCTGTCAAATCACACTTCTGCATCTCATCCACTAGGGCACCACCCAAGGCTCTGCCAGCTCTCCAGCTGAAACTCGCACACGGCGGTCCTGGCATCACCGCATCTACAGAACTCTCAGGAGGGGACCATCACGTTACTCCCTGGGGACACTCCACTCACTCACAACCTTAACCGGGGCTCACCCCACCCTCATCTTCCTTTACCCCTGGCCTCTGACATCAGCCCCGTTCACCACCCTTCTCCCAGTATCATGAACAGTTCTGAGACGTCCTTTCTAAATTCCCTTACGACAGACACAGGCTCAGCCTGGACTAGCAGTCAGACCTGGTCAGTGCAGGCGGGCACTCTCCTATGATCTCCAACGTCCTGGGCTCTCTCCCCTCCCACCACGGTGTATGCTCCCTTTCCCTTGTGCAGATCATTCTCTGACAGGGAAAACAGCACAGCCCGAGCTGAGGAGTCTCACCTTCTCTCAGCACCGGCAGCAGCAACAATCCCGAACAACAGCATTCCCGCTTCTCTTTCCTTCTGGCTTTTCACACAATCGAGCACCCCCTCTCCTCCGTGCTTCTACATTCTGATCCTCAGAGAGGTTATACGGGGAAGCCCCCTTCCATTCATGCCCTTCTTTAAATTTGTTTTTGATTATATGCTCTTCATTCTGTATGTCCTACTTAAACACACACACACACACACACACACACACACACACACAACAGTGCTTACTAATAGGTACTTATCTGGATACCTGCCTACTTTTCTTTCAATGGCAATATTAAAGATCGTATTGCTGGAATAATAATACAATAGTACTTTAGTATTAGATTGTAACTGAAAGTGTAAAATGAATATTCCTAAGTCCACACTGAAATAAATGACTGAATCAATGAGTAAAAGAGGGGAGAAGACACAAGTCTCCCTAGCTCAAAAATCCCAACCGATCTGTGCAGATGCTGCACTCTTAAGCAGGTAGAATCTGACTCCCCACCCCTTAAGTGTGGGCTGTGGACGGTGACTTTGTCCCAGAGACCATGGTACAGAGCGAAGAACAAATGTAACCTTACGGCGAAGACACCTGCCAGTACCTGGGCCAGGTGAGTCACATGGGTGTAGGACGGCAGGAAGAAAAGGGCACTTCCATGCCCCGAACCCTCATTCCCAGTCTAACTACGGGAAACACATCAGGCAAATCTCAACACAGGGCACTCGACGACGTACCTGACCCATGCTCCTGAAAAACCATCAGGCTGTCAAAGCCAAGGGAAGTCTGAGAAACCATTAGAACCAGAGGAAACGGGCACATGAAGATTCCATGTAACAGTAACCCCGGCGGATCCTCAAGCAGGAAGAACAACATCCGGGAAAAACTGAGGACGTCTCAATGTGGTACAGACCAGTTAATAGTAAGGTATCAATCAACACTGGCTCCTTCATTATGACGGGCATATCTCACACTGAGGAAAATGGAAAAAAATAAACTTGGACAGTGTTCCTATAAATCTAAAACTACGCTAAAAGTTTATTTAAAAACAAAGCTACTGTTTAAAGCGCCCAGTCCCGGCACGTGATGCTTCCATTATGAATTTTTACTTGTGTTTGAGAACCACTAACTCATACCTGCTCTCTGAGCTCTCGGGCTTACTGGGAAGGGAATGGGATGCGTCTTCCTTCTCTACTGCGCCAGCGATGATTAAGTTATTGTTTCTTTGCTCCAGCTTGACTCTGAAGCTGGGACTTGGAGACAACATTTGGCACTGCCAGCTGGTTCTACTTCAGGCTCCATCGAGGAGGTGAGTGAGGGGCTCAGAGCTGGAGGAGGGGGGCCTGCTTTTTCCCGTCTGCGACCTGCGGGCTTTCCAGTCCGCCCGCTGAGCCTGTAGGTGCTGGGCCTGCACCGCCTCACCTGGGGACCCACTTCCTCCTCAGAGCAGCAGCTCAGCCAGTCTGTCATTTCTTCATCACGCACAGGAGCTCCTCCAAGCCCCCACTCCCACCCAGACACACAAGCACCAGCCAGAAGCGTACCGTGGGGTCCCTCTTAGTTCCCTACGGCACCCTACAGCATGGCTGACACCTCAGTGTGCATGACTGTCACTCAAAGTCCCAGTAAAACATGCACCTCTGGGTCTCACCCCAAGTTCCCGAGTCAGCAGGTCTGGAGGGCCTGACAACAAGCATTTTGTAGGGTCCTAGCTTATGGTGAAGCTGCCAGTCCACAAATCAGAACTTCACAGTACTGCCTTAGAGGGCTTTATCCTTTCAGGCACCCAGCAAACCTACAACCAACGAACAGCTGTTTATGTTAAATTTCTGTTCAAATAGCCAGTATGGCTTCTGTCTCCTGGCAGAGAAGTTGGCACCAGCAGTGGTTCTCAGAAACAGATCTGGGATTGGGCTCCTGCGTGCTTGGGCTTGAACACAGTGTGAACTCTGTCAAGGGGAAATCAGATTCCTGTAACCTAGGGCAAAGCTGTGGCATCACAACCCACCAACTCATCATGTGGGGCTGTGATGCCACCTGCCAGGGGCCACCGAGCCAGTCCCATGGACCACAGGGCTGGGTGTGAGTGCACTGGAGCACACATGGAGAGAACGGCCAGTTCAGGTCACGGCCTGTGGCTCTAGAGCTTCCACGGCAGCACTAAAAGGAACCTTTTCCCTGAAAAGCTCCAGGCTGGCTGTGCTCTGTCGGCCAAGCACGGGCTGTGGACCCTGCAGGGATGGCCTCACTGATTCCAATGGGAATGACCTTGCCTAGTCATTGCCCAGACCTCGCCCAGTAGCAGGGACAAGTGCTGGGACTCCTGCGAATGACAAGGCAGGCACAGGTACCAACGTGGGCAACCAGGAATGAAAGTTCTGAACATAGGGGACTTCGGTGGTAGCTAACTGACTACAGTGTCCCTAACAATGAAACAGGTGCACAGCCTTCTAAAACAGTACTTGATCTATATACAAGAAAAACTCTTGAGGGTAGGGCTGAAAATCTAACTTGAATCATCAAACTGGAGAGTCTGGTCCTCTCACCGAGGGTGCAGACCTGAGCCAGCTCCCAGACTCACTCTCCCTGGGGAAGAAGATGGCAGCGCTGACCCCTCCCACTCCCCCCACACCATTTTTCTTCGCCCCATCCTTCCCATAGGGGCGTGCAAAAAGCCATGCAGACTTCCCAGAGTTACTGGACACTGGCTCTGCGTGGATGCCAATCCCTAGAACCCAGACTGTCACCGTGGTCTGTCGGTCAAACTGGGGGCCATGGCCCCATAGGAAGCCTCTGGAACTTGCTCTTGGTACGAGGCTGTGAAGCGATGCAATGGAGCATCCCTGGGGCAAG
Source organism: Oryctolagus cuniculus (assembly GCF_051225735.1). Classification (NCBI taxonomy): domain Eukaryota; kingdom Metazoa; phylum Chordata; class Mammalia; order Lagomorpha; family Leporidae; genus Oryctolagus; species Oryctolagus cuniculus. Next base: position 22,384,853 of record NC_142873.1, on the reverse strand, counting down.
CGCAGAGGCTGGCGTGAGGGACCCTGCAGAGCCGGGCAGTTCACCATCAAGGCCCCGGGAGACGGCCTGCCTGGCTTGTGACTGCATCTTTGAGAAGGACTGGAGAGTACTGCGTACCCAGGACTGTCATGGTTGCTCACAATGTATATCCAGGGGACCTGAGGCCACTGCCCAGACAGAACAGCCTACAAGGTCCCTCCGCAGTCTGCTTCCCCGGCCACAGTATGCTTTCTCCAGGCTGTACACTGCTGCGACCTGCAGAAGTCCAACACCTTCACACCCCCCAGATCATCACAGGGCCCCCCCACACAGAGGGCATGTGCTGGCAGGATCTGGCAGGCAGGAAGTACCAGGGCTTTAGATGCCTCAGAGAGACATGTGAACCAGAAGGCGGGCCGGCGCCGCAGCTCACTAGGCTAATCCTCTGCCTGCAGCACCGGCACCCCGGGTTCCAGTCCCGGTCAGGGCGCCGGATTCTGTCCCGGTTGCTCCTCTTCCAGGCCAGCTCTCTTGGCCCGGGAAGGCAGTGGAGGATGGCCCAAGTGCTTGGCCCCTGCACCCACATGGGAGACCAGGAGGAAGCACCTGGCTCTTGGCTTTGGATCGGCGCAGTGCACCAGCCGTAGCGGCCATTTGGGGGGTGAACCAATGGAAGGAAGACCTTTCTCTCTGTCTCTCTCTCTCACTGTCTAACTCTGCCTGTCAAAACAAACAAACAAACAAAAAACCCCACAAAACCCATAAGGTGAGGGACAGACCCCACACAACTATAGGGTCTGACGCCCCAGAATGGCCTGGAACATACAGAGGCCCCCAAGGTAAAGTTCAAATTGTGGCTCCTGTTACCACATAATGTGAGGTGGGTCTTTTGGATGCAACAGGTACATTTGCATGTGTGACTCTGACATGTGCACTGAGTGACTCTAAAAGCTATTTCCAGAGGGGACCACAGCAGGATCAGGCTGGTTCTCCACAGCAGTCCTAGGGGTGCTATACAGTGCTCCCACCAACAGGAAATTCACAGGGCAAGTGCAGAGGGACCTGGGGGGAAATCCGAGACCACGAGGTCCTCGCCTGCAGGTAATTTTCCTCTCAGGAAGCAGCTCCTGGCTGAGTACTGGGCCCTGACTGACACGGAGCAACTAACCGTGGATGCTAAGTGACAGTGCAACCTGAGCTCGCCATCGCGAATGCGGGTCTGGTCCCCACGCCGGGGTCAGCGGCGCTCCGCTCTCAGGTGCACACGGAGCTCGCCAGGCCTGGGGTGCGAGGAGGCTGCTCTGGCACCCAGGCCTCCCCCTCCCTCGTCCGGTCTCTGGGCAGCTCCTCAGGCAGCAGCAGCCAACGGGGAAAACTGGGCTTGGTCAACAGCACAAGGTGGCTCTAGAGGACTGATGTGAGGACAGTCCCCCAGCTGCAGAACCTGAAGTTGTCCACTGAATTTCTACTTTCTCGGGACACATCCTTAGGCTAATTCCAGCGTTGAACTTGGGGGAATTCCTCTCTCCCCAATTCTGGGGGCAGCACACTTCTCATTTCCACTCTTCCCAGTGCGTCTGCTCCGTTTTCCTATTTCTGGTGTAGATCCCCTCTTTCCAGCTTCCTTGCAAATGGCCGACTCTGCTCCCTTGTCCAGTTCGGCTCAAATGCTCTGTGCCCTCAGAGTAACCTGTCATTGTCTGTTGTGCTCTGAAGATGGCCTTTATTTTTTCCTAAAAAACTAAAATCTAAATATATCTGTTACAACTTTGCTTTGCTTTTATTTACAGCTACAGGCATTCCACTAGGTCCACACTGGAGTTCACTTAACCAGGCTCTCAGTGGTGGACACCCGGCTGGTCCCGGGACCCTGCCACCCCTGTGCTGTTTTCCTCTTAGCTTGCTTTCTTTCTTTCTTTCTTTCTTTTTTTTTTTTTTTTACAGGCAGAGTGGACAGTGAGAGAGAGAGAGAGAGAGAAAGGTCTTCCTTTGCCGTTGGTTCACCCTCCAATGGCCACCGCAGCTGGCGCACTGCGGCCGGTGCACCGCGCTGATCCGAAGGCAGGAGCCAGGTACTTATCCTGGTCTCCCATGGGGTGCAGGGCCCAAGCACTTGGGCCGTCCTCCACTGCACTCCCTGGCCACAGCAGACAGCTGGACTGGAAGAGGGGCAACCGGGACAGAATCCGGCGCCCTGACCGGGACTAGAACCCGGTGTGCTGGCGCCACAAGGCGGAGGATTAGCCTAGTGAGCCGCAGCGCTGGCTCCTCTTAGCTTTCTTAGCTTTGAGGGTGGCTCTATGACTAGTACTGCAATCTGTGTCTAGAGAATACTCATGTCTCTTCTTTTCAAAAGACATCTTGGGGCCGGCGCTGTGGTGTAGTGGGTAAAGCTGCTGCCTGTAGTGCCGGCATTCCACATGGGCACCGGTTTGAGGCGTGGCTGCTCCACTTCTGATCCAGCTCTCTGCTGTGGCCTGGGAAAGCAGTGGAAGATGGCCCAAGTCCTTGGGCCCCAATACCCACATGGGAGACCCGGAAGAGGCTCCTGGCTCTGGATCGGCACAGCTTCAGTCATTGAGGCCAATTGTGGAGTGAATCAATGATGGAAGACTTCTGTCCCTCTCTCTCCCCCTCTCTCTCTCCTACTTTCAAATTAATAAATAAATATTAAAAAAAACCATTTTTTTTGGTAACAATTTATTTGAAAGGTGGAGTTACAATGAGAGAGGTAGAAGAGAGATCTTCATCTGCTGGTTCACCTCCACATGGCCACAGTGGCTGGAGCTGGGCCAGATCAAAGCCAGGAGTCAGGAGCTTCTTCTGTGTCTCCCATGTGGGTACAAGGGCCCAAGGACCTGGGCATACTCCACTGCTTTCCCAGGTGCATTTGCAGGGAGCTGGATTGGAAGCGGCGCAGCCAGATTAAACCAGTGCCCATATGGAATGTCGCTGCCGCAGGCGGAGGCTTAACCCATTACGCCACAGCACCAGCCCCTCAAAGACATCTTTTACTTTGCTTTAACCAGTACCAAACAACTTTCTCCCCTATTTCCATGATAGTAAATTTTTGCTCCTTCCAAGCTTAGAGCCTCACAGGATAAATGACTTCCTGGAGGTGATGTGCACACAGCTCCTACTAATTTGGAAGTGATATTTGCTGGGCTAGTGACCTCTGACATCTGAAGAACACCGCATTTCTCATGTATTACTCATTTGGGCTAAATTCTAAACTCTAGAGAAAGTCAGCTGCACGGTGCAGGGAAGAGCCAGGTACACAGCACGTCAGATCGGCTGTCGCTATTTTTCTGTTGATGGCAACGCCAAGGGTCAGCAGAGCAGGTACTTTCAGCAATGAGCCTTTGGTGGGGGAGGGGCGAGCTAGCAGTCCATTTTGGAAATTCAGAATGTCTAGTTACTGCACTCCTGAAATTCCTGGTTGCAGGTGTACAGACCACATTTCCTAAAAATGATTCCACATTGCCCCTACTGCAACCCCGTATTTGGATGCTTCCCTGTGTCAAACAATCAGAGAATCTTAGGGTTTTCAAAGGGACTCTGAAGGTCACCTGCTGCAGTCACAACACATAAAGTCAGTTAACAAAAATCCATTGTATTTCCATATACTAGTAAGAAATACCTGGGAAATGAAACTAGACAAAACCAAAATCACTTCCTCCTTCCTGCGAGTCCTGTGCGGCAGGCACAGAACCCAGGCACGGTGCATGCAAGAGCCCGGGGAGTCCTCCGGGAAAGAGCCACATGTGCAGATGTGGGAGCCAAGGCAGACCCTGGCTGCAAGGGCCCGTGAGAGGCCTGAGGGCCTGGGAGGAAGCTGGAAGAGCCTGGGCGGCATCGGCCGGGATGGCCTGGGAAGGCTTACCTAGGGCAGGGCTGTGGAGGACGCTGGGATGGACTCTCAGGGGCTCCACTGAGTCCAGGGCCCTCTGAGGACTCAGCTCGAGGCCACCCTTCATTGCACCTTGTTCCCTGCCTTGCCCTAGAACTCCTGCAGGGTTTCTCCTGGGAACGCACCCTTCGTAAACTACCTGCCCACGGCTTCCTGGCTGACCGTCCACTTCTGGGGAACTCAAGTGAAGTCAACCCTACTGATGATTCACACAGAAATATACACGCTACAGGCGCACTACAAAGGTGTGTACAGTATTCACATGCATGTATTTTATTTCATGGAACGCAGTTTGGTCAATACATTGAGCATATTATTTGGGATGTTTCATATGTGATCGTAAGTCACATTGATACAAAGTAATTTTAATACCAAAATGATCAGGTTCAAATTTTTCCTAAAAGAGATCAATACAGTACTCCCTGAAAGCTATTTACCTTGGCCTTTTCTTCTTCTAACTCTATTATTTCACATTTATCTATCACGCAGTCTACTAAAATCCATCAGGACAAGCTTAGGGAGGGGTGCACTTCCACAGTGAAGTCAGGCTCTCACATACAGCAGACGGACTTGTGCTCAAGTCCCAGACTTCCTCACACCTGAGCTCTGTGCACCAAGCCCTTAAGCTCTAGAACTTGCAGGTTAAGCCTTGTGTTAAGGTTTCGAACTCTAGAATTTGGGTTTCATTATCTGTAGGAGGAAGACGACAGTGATAGCACACTCTTTACATAAGGATGCCACGGAGACGGAGAGTTCAGACAAAAGCTCAGCACAGTGCTTGATATTTTGAAAGGACTCAGTAAAGGTCTGCTGGTATTGCTGGATTTAGATGACTGGGGAGGGGCTGGCGCTGTGGTGCACTGGGTTAAAGCCCCCGCCTGCAGTGCCAGCATCCCTTATGGGCGCTGGTGGTTCGAGTCCCGGCTGCTTCACTTCTGATCCAACTCCCTGCTAATGCACGTGGAAAGTAGCCGAGGATGGCCCAAGTCCTTGGGCCCCTGCACCCAATGTGAGAGACCCACCTTTGGATTGGCTCAGCTCTGGCCATCGTGGCTATTTGGGGATTGAACCAGTGGTTGGAAGACCCCTCTCTCTGTCTCTACTCCTCTCTGTAATTCAGTCTTTCAAATAAAATAAATCTTCAAAAAAAATAATAACATACTGTGTAAAGAAACTATGCAAACATACTGAAAAATCTATGCACTTACTTGCAATGTAGTATCAAAGACAACAAGCTTTGAACTGGTTGGGACGATGTCGTAACACTTGTGTGATCTCATGAATCGCATGTAAACACCGCTTTCTGAGTCTTCTGCTGAAAGAAGAAAAAAAATATGCATCAGTTAACATAAAAGAACTCCCTGAACCAGGCGCTAACAGGCTTAGGGGAAAACATGACATGTTTTCCTCATCAGATCCAATACGAGGCAGGAATATCCACTCTCCCTAATTGTATTCAACCCTATGCTGAAGCTCCTTGCTGGTGTAATAAGGCAAGGAAAAAAAATGGAGGGCACTCAGGCGGAGAAGGAAAAAACAGGAGCCAGAGCTGCGGTGGACGGTTAAGCTGCTGCCTGTGACACAGCATCCTGATGAGTAACGGTTCCAGTCCCGACTGGGGAAGCAGCAGACCATGGTGCACGTGCTTGGGCCCCTGCACCCACGTGGGAGACCCAGATTTAGTTTCTGACTCCTGGGCTTTGGCCTGGCCCAGCCCCGGCCATTGCGGCCACCTGCAGAGTGAACCAGCGGATGGGAGACCTCTCTCTCTCTCTCTTTCCAACTCTGACTTTCAAATAAATAAATATTTTTTTAAAAAAGGAAAAAAAAACCTTAACATTTATACATTGTATGAGCAAGGTTAGCAAAGTCAAAGAATACAGGGTTTATTTATTTTTAAAAAGGTTTTATTTATTTATTTGGAAGTCAGATTTAGAGAGAGAGGAAGAGACTAGGAGACAGAGATTTTCCACCAGCTGGTTCACTCCTCAGATGGCTGCAATGGCCATAGCTGGGCCAGGCCAAAGCCAGGATCCAGGAGCTTCTTTCAGATCCTCCATGTGGGCAGCAGGGAGCTGGATCAGAAGTGCAGCAGCTGGGACACAAACCGGTGCTCATATGGGATTCTGGGTTGCAGGCAGCAGCTTTTACCCACTACACCACAATGCCGGCCCCAAACATAGGATTTAGAAAATGAAAGCAAAGCTCCTGTGTAACTATATACTAAGAATACACAACAGAAAATTAAAATAAATGCCATATGGAAATAGGTACCTATATAGGGGAATAGAGAGCATCAAAACTGTAAACTGCCCAGGCAAATAAGTCTTTTTATTATTTAAATCTCTATAACAAAGTTAATTGACAATTTAAATAAAAAATTGCAATGCATTATGGATTTATGGCATATTTATAAGTAAACTGCCTGGCACCGACTCCCAACCAGACTCCCAATGCAGAAATCTAGCAGTTGTCCTTGTCATTGTCTTTACCCCAGCCAACGTATCACGTCCTGCTGGTTTATGCCCCAAGTCTCTTAAATTCACCAGTTCTCGCCGCCTCCATGACTACCCCCCTAGTCAGTGTACACCCTAACTTCCTGACTGATCTCTCTGCTTTCCACACTGCTCTCTTCAACAGCTGTCCACACTGCACCCAGACAGAACTGCCAGATGGGAGTCTGTGTCTGCTGAAACACTCCAATGACTTCCAACTGCTTTAGAAAGAAAGCAAAATCCATGAAGCAGCTGCAAGAAGCTGGCCTTGAAAGGCCTGTCCCCCCCAAGCCTCACCCATCACAGCACCCTACCCCGATATTCTCTCTAGCCAAAGGGCTTCTAGACTCTTCCATGGGGCCTGAAGCTACAATTCCTCTGCTTGGAATACTTTTTCTATCTCTTCCTGGTCCAGTCACTTCCTTGATTAGACCTCAGTTCAAGGACAAAGCTAGTAGGTTGTGGAACCGGCATCTGAACCTGATGCCCCCCAATTCCAAAGCTGTGTGTTGGCCAGGATGCTACCCCCTTCCCTTGGCCTGCCATAACGTCTTCCCCTGTTCTGTGTATTAAATCCTCACCCATCATCATGGTTCAGTTTCTACCACACTATCTCTGAGAGGCTTCTTTGACAGTTCCACTCAGCCCACGAAGACCTGTATATTTTACTTTCTTAAACGTTTTCTTTAGAAAAGCAGAGCAATGTGGGGGTGGAGAAGGGAACTGAGATTGAGAGAGAGAGACCTTCCATTTGTTCACTTCCTAAACATCCACAATAACTGAGCCTGGGCCAAGTCAAATCCCGGAGCCAGGAACTCCATCCATCCAGGTCTCCCGCATGGCTGGCAGAGACCCAAGTACTTGAGTCACCGCTGCTTTCCAGGGCGCACGTAAGTAGGAAGTTTGGGGCCGGCGCTGTGGTGCAGCGGGTTAACACCCTGGCCTGAAGCGCTGGCATCCCATATGGGCACTGGTTCTAATCCCGGCTGCTCCTCTTCAGATCCAGCTCCCTGCTATGGTTTGGGAAAGCAGTAGAAGATGGCCCAAGTCCTTGGGCCCCTGCACCCACATGGGAGACCCGGAAGAAGCTCCTAGCTCCTGGCTCCTGGCTTCGGATTGGTGCAGTTCTGGCCATTGTGGCCAACTGAGGAGTGAACCATCAGATGGAAGACTTCTGTCTCTCTCTCTTTCTGCCTCTCCTCTCTCTGTGTAACTCTGACTTGCAAATAAATAAGTAAATCTTTAAAAACAATAAGTAGGAAGTTTAGTGGGAAGTGGAGGCGGGACTTGAATCCAGGCTCTGTTATAGGACGTGAGCACCCCCAGGGGCACCTTAACTACCGCACTACAACAGCTGTTCCTGACCTGTCTTGCAGAAAATTTAGACTACTTGGGAATTATATGGGCAGAAAAAAATTACCTTAGCACACACAGTAATTAGCAAAGTAAGTGTTAAATCGTGTGATACTAACCAAGTTCCCTGACACTTATCTTTTGTGTCCCACTGTGCTAGTCCAGGATGACCAATGGCCAATTTCATTACAAACTACGAGGACCATTCCCAAGTCCGTTTTCAACTCTGGCATCTCCTCAGGGAACCATAATTCATCCTTTAGAGCTCTCTCCTCCCTGTCATCTCTCGGACGTCTCCATCTCACATGCCTCCCCTCTGGCTGTGGAATAAGGCCACGCACCCTGGGACTGCACTCAAGACTCTCCTTGTCAGCTTCTCGTATCTTATTTTCTCACCTCTGTTTTCACGACCAGGCAACAGGTTCCCTGTGAAGTTCCCCATCATCTTTAAGAACTGCACTTTCTTTAATTTCAATGTCTTCCTCTATTTTTTCTTTTCCAGGTTTTAAAAAAAGTATATTTTATTTTAAAGGCAGAGATAGATCCCTTCCAGTTCTGGTTCACTCCCCAAATGCCCACAACAGTTGGAGCCAGGCCAAAGTCAGGAGCCAGGAATTCAATCCAGGTCTCCCATGCAGGTGGCGAGAACCCTGCACCTGCGCCGTCACTGCTGCCTCCCAGGATGTGACCGGCAAGAAGCTGGAACCGGGAGACATGCCTGAATTTCTTCACTGTACAGACGAGGGAACTGAGACTAGAAGTTATGGGACTTGCCCAGAGCCAGACAGCAAGGAAAGGACTCCAGTGGGATTTAAAGCCACATCTCAGACCACAGCAGCTCTTCTCCTTAAACTCTGCTGCTCCACTAATAACGCACTCACCCAACAGACACTCGTGGAGGCTTCCCTTGCGCTATGCCCTGTCCTGGGTGTGGGGCCCTAAAGGTGAATACGATGCCTTGTCCCTGCCTGCAAAGCTTCCGTGTCAGCCAATCACGTAGGATCACACAGGCTGCTGACAGCCCTAAGAAAGGTCAGGAAGCGGGGCCGGCATCATGGCCTAACGGGTTAAGCTGCCGCCTGCAACACCAGCATCCTGTCTGGGTGTGGTTTCCTGGCTGGGGCCTGGCCCAGTCCCGGCTGTTGCAGCCATTTGGGGAGTGAACCAGCAGATGGAAGAGGGAGCTCCCTCTGTGTCTCCCTCTGTGTAACTCTGCCTTTCAAATAATTGAAAAGTGACTTGTTTCAGAATGCCTAAGGCTTCTACACCTTATGGAATACCACTTTATATTTTGTTAACAGTAATCAAATATTTCCAATATTCTTTCCCTTGGATAATTTCTTTGAATAATCAGAATTTTATTTAATTGAGGAATTCATCCTGTCAATAAATATCTATTGCATGTTTTCCTAGTGTGGGGACCAAGACAAATAAGACAGGGAAGGAAAGCATTTCCAAAGGGAAATACCTGCCAGCAGAGGAGAGCTTCTTGAAGCTGTGAGACTGCGATGCAGACCTCAGAGCTGTAGGGCCTTGCCCGCCTCGCTCAGGGCACTCCCACCAGCATCTAGGCCCGCAGGTCCGGCTGCCAAAGAATGCCCTTGGCTAGAGGTGCTGCAATCTGAGAATTGGGCTAGCCCAGAGGATGCGGGTGAGGCACCAAGGCACCTGCTACCAGCTGTGTCCACGCGCTAGGGGCTGGGGACGCCGGGGGAACGCAGTGCATGCGGCTCCTGCCTTCACCGATGCTATACGTGGGTGGAGAAGACACAGTCGTGCGTGCTACCAAGGGCAAGCGTGGGGCTGGCACTCAGGCACAGATGAGTGGATGGACGAAACTTCCGTGTACTTCCATTTTTCTCAAAACATTTTTCTATCAGAAATGGGGGTCCCTGCACGGGGAAGAAGTTAACACAGGAAGCTCTTTTAATAGCTGTGTAGAGTTCTGATCCATTTCTGCCATCATTGCTAATGAGGATACGTGTGTTTTGTTGACGGCACAGCTTCCTTACAGCTTATTCAGTAAGGGACTGTGCAGGCACACCAGTCACACTGAGGCAGTCATGTATGTTTCCACCAATATTTAACTTACAAATCACACTAGGTCTACATTCCTAAAACTTAAATGGATAAAATCAAGATGGCAACTAGAAAAATAAAATGTAACAGTCCATCTCTTCTGAAAGGAAACCTTTGAGACACTTGGTTCATTAATTAAATCAAGACATTTTATAAATGGGGTATACATTATAGATGCTAATATTGCTATATGAATATTGGAAATAAAATTTTAAAATGCTACGAAGTAGGAATGTTCAACTTTTTAGAATTTTGAGAATATGTTAAGTTTTGGATGGGTCATACTTTTTAAAAAAGATTTATTTATTTATTTGAAAGAATTAGAGAGAGAGGAGACATACAGAGAGATATTCCATCTGTTGGTTTACTCCCCAAATGGCCACAATGGTGACAGCTAGGCCAGGCTGAAGCCAGGTCTCCCATGTGGGTAGCAGGGACCCAAACACCCAGGTCATTCTCTGCTGCTTCTCCCAGGGCACCAGCAGGGAGCTGGATGGGACATGAACCGGTGCCTACATGGAATGCGAGGACTGCAGGCGGCGGCTTTACCTGCTACTCCACACTGCCAGTCCCTGGACATGCTTTTTAGTGGATCACCTTTAGTCCTCTGGTAACTTCTAAGATGTTTAAATACGCACTGCATTTTGAATATTTATTTTAGATTTATATAATGTTACAGTTCCCACATATCCAACATAAGGCTTCCTCTAAATTTTCTTCCTTTATTTATTTGAAGGTCAGAGTTACAGAGAGAGAAAGAAAGAGAGAAGAGAGAGAGAGAGAGCGTGTGTTTCTTCCATCCACTGGTTCACTCCCCAAATGGCTGCAACAGCTGGAGCTGCGCTGATCCAAAGCCAGGAGCCAGGAGCTTCTTCGGGGTCTCCCACATGGGTGCAGGGGCCCAAGCACTAGGGCCATCTTAGCAGGGAGCCAGATCAGAAGTGGAGCAGCTGGAACTAGAACTGGTGCTCAAATGGGATGCCAGTGCTGCAGGCGGTGGCTTTACCTGCTATGCCACAGTGTTGGCTAGGCTTCCTCTAAATTTAACATCTTAAGTTACTATGGCACACTTGTCACAAATGAACCAACGCTGATGCAACATCATAAACTTCAGTTATTAGGATTACTTTAGCTCTCCCCCAACGCCCTGGTTTTTGCCCAAGATCCCAGCCACGACAGCTGGTTTAGTCGTCAAGCCTCAGTATGCTGTTCTAGATGGGACAGCTTCTCACAGCTTGTTTTTGAAAAGTTGACAGCTTTGAGGAGGGCCAGGTGGGGAATCTATAGGACGGTCCTCAGCTCGGGTTTGCATGAGGGTTTCTCACGATCGGAAGCTCGGGGAGTCTTTGGTCGGAGTGAGGGAGCTTTCAGAGGAGGAGGACAGGGCAAAGTGCCCTTCTCATCACATCGTGTAAAGGATACACACTCCACTCTCGTCAGCACACCAGGGAACACGCTCCATTCCCCGTCCCTACCACTGCATTTCCACCATCCTACCGGGGTCTCCGCCCCATTCTCCTCCCACGTGGAGGTGCACTGTCCTCAACAGGTCCTATCACAGGCACACGCGTACACAGTCAGCATGACTGTAACCACTGCCGGCCTGCTGAGCTCCTGTCAAGTTTCCCCACTGTAAAATTACTCTCTCCCCTTTCTCCAGTGCAGCCGCTCAGAGGCGCCGCCTTCCTTCCCTAGGGCTGAGACGTTTATGAGATGCTGGGAACTGTTCTGTACAGGAGACCGGCCTGTCTACTCGACCACTTGTTTCTCCCGGCGTGGAATCATGGATGTGTACTCGCGGATGTGTACTCACACCCTGACTTGGATCCGAGACACATGGCACTGCTGGGTCACACACAGGCTCTGCTTCAGCCAGCCGGGCGCCCAGCCTTCGAGGGCGGCTCTGGGCGTGGGCACGGAGGGAGGGCTCCGACGGGCCCTGTCCCCAACTTCCTGCCAGGTCCTTCCAAGACCGGCTTCACAGGCACAGCCTCCTGGCTGGCTGGGGCTGCATCTGTGTGCGTGCCTCCCCACAGCGAGAGCGAGCCAGGGCTGCATCTGTGTGCGTGCCCCCCACAGCGAGAGCGAGCCAGGGTGCCAAGCCCGGCTCTGTGGGCTCTTCCTGTGCGCACAGCCTCCTGGGCAGCTGAACGTGGGTTTCCTCATCAGCAACTTCTTACAAGAAATGAATCGATAAAATAACAAACACTACTTCCTTAATGTTCTTTTTCCGAGCCAGAATCTCATCCAGGATGCCATATTTGCCAGTCACTTCTTCTCAAGAGCCTTTTGGCTACGACGATTTCTTGGATCTTTCTTGTTTTGGTGACCCTGATGTGTCCATGTATTTTAAAGGGTGATTTTCTAAAATTCATTTATTTCTATGAGAGGCAGAGAGAGAGAGAGAGAGAGAGAAAGGAGAGAGAGAGAGAGGTCTTCCATCCACTGGAGATTCTCCATCGTTGGTCACTGGTTCACCCTCTAAATGCCTGGAACAGCCGGGCTGGGTTAGGCCAAAGCCAGCCTGGAAGTCACGCTGAGTCTCCCATGTGGGTGGTAGGGTCCCAGGTACACAGGCCATCATCTGCTGCCTTAAAGGGTGCACAAGCAGGAAGCAGGATTGGAAACAAAGGAGCCGGGACTCAAAATCCTCTGATGGAGGATGTGGGTGTCCAGGTGGGCCCCAGGTGGCATCTGAACTGCAGCGCCAGACTTGTGTCCGCTGAAGCACGGTTTTTGGAAAGTTCCGCTTCATTACTTGAAAGACAGGGACAGACAGTTCCCACACACTGGTTCACTCCCCAAATGCCTGAGTGGCAGGTGGGCTGAAGCTGGGAGCCTAGCACTCCATCCAGGTCTCCCACACAGGTGGCAAGGACCCAGCTACCTGAGCCCTCACCGCTTCTTCTCAGGGTTCAGGATCTGGAGCCGGGAATCAAACCCAGGCACGCCGCTGTGGGGTGCATCCAAACCTCTAGGCAAGAGCCCACCCCACGTCGATAGCTTTTAAAAGGACTGGTCAGCTGCTTCCTAGCTGCTTACGTCTGACCTTTTTCCTCAAGTGCAGACTGGGACTGTGGATTTTGGGGAGGATCTATAGTTTTTTTTTTAATTACAAAAAGTTTGATCAAGCAAAGCAAAATATTAAATATGCAAAACAAATTATAATAACATTTCTTCTGGTTTGGAATAAATGTAGATTATTGATGTAATAAAACATTGATAACAAAAGCATTCACATTTTAAGTTAGGAAAATAAAATAAAAGTAAAATATTCTTTCTTTTGTATGTTGTTTTTCCACTTGTGGTAAAAACTTTGATTAAAGGCAGCACCATGTGTTATCGGTTACATTATGGTGAGTTTCAAATTGCATATAGAGGAGGAAATGTCTTGAAATACAGAGAAAACAAGAGTAATTTAGGGTTAAGAAAAAAATGAAAATAAAAAAACAAAAAACCCCCCCCACCAAAATTATTCAACAACAACAAGTTGTTTGAAACACATTATTTAAATTCTTGAGGAGGCAAGAAGTTCAAACTCTCAATATTCAAAAGGTAACAAGTGGAGTTTAGATATTATCACAATGTTCTATTCTTGCTTTGTTTTTTATACACTGCCGGATAGAAGCCTAATCACAGACCATTACACTGGCATTTGAGATACTGGTCTACCAGAGGAAGGAACCTGTCTGATGTTAAATCTTTTTTTTTTTTTTTTTTTTTTTTTTGACAGGCAGAGTGGAAAGTGAGAGAGAGAGAGAGAGAGAGAGAGAAAGGTCTTCCTTTGCCATTGGTTCACGCTCCAATGGCCGCCGCGGCCGGTGTGCTGCGGCCGGCGCACCGCGCTGATCCGATGGCAGGAGCCAGGTACTTATCCTAGTCTCCCATGGGGTGCAGGGCCCAAGTACTTGGGCCATCCTCCACTGCACTCCCGGGCCACAGCAGAGAGCTGGCCTGGAAGAGGGGCAACCAGGACAGAATCCGGTGCCCCAACCGGGACTAGAACCCGGTGTGCCGGCGCCACTAGGTGGAGGATTAGCCTAGTGAGCCACGGCGCCAGCGTGATGTTAAATCTTAACTATCCTTTAAGTAGTATGCTAACCCAACATTCAAGCCGGTTGTCAAAGAGTGATACTGGGAAGTAGCAAGTGTAATACTAAAGTGTTTGATTTATAAAGGTTAGAAATAAAATGTTTTAAACCTAACATCTGAGTTTAAATGTAAACCATTACACATACCAAACAGAATTAAGTGGAAGTAAACATTTCTAAAGCAGATCTGATTACATAATCACCCCAGCTTAATAACTTGAGCTTAATAACATGATACACCCCATACTCATCTAAAGCTGCTAGCGATCCAGCTCTAGCTGCCTGCCCAGTCTCGTCTCCCGCGACACCCACCAGCAATCTTAGACTCCAGGATCGGGTCAGTCTTTCGGGAGTGTGCTCTGATGACCCCATCTCGGCATCTGCATGTGCCGCCTCTCCTGCAGGACCCTTTACTATCACGGTCTACAGATACCCCCCTTACCTTCCTGTAATGGGCTCACACCAGTGGCCCCCCAGAAAGGATACGTCCGCCTGAAACATCAGAATGAGACCGTATTTGCAATCAGGGTCTTGGCAGCTGCAAGGAAGGTAAAGCTCTCTCGATGAGGTCAGCCTGAATTAGGGTGGGTCCCTTACCCAGTGAGGAGTGTCCTTCGGGACAAGACACACGGTGGGGAAGGCCTTGGGAAGGCAGAGGCAGAGACTGGGGCGACGCCAAGGGATGCCAAGCACTGCCGGCAACTACAGAGCTGAGCGGGGCAAGGAAAGGTTCTTGCCTTGAGCCTTCGGAGGGAGCACACCCTGCCTGCCTGCACGCACTGATTTCACACTTTGGGCTCCAACTGTGAGAATACACTGCTGTTGCTCTAAGTCACCAAATTTGTGGCAATTTGTTACGGAAGCCTCAGGGCACTTACATACCTTTAAAGTTCAAGTCAAAGACCACTTCCCTCCCATTACGTCTTCCTCTGGAGACCCCCAAGTTGGAATCAATTGCTTCATGCCCATTAGTGCTTTGTGAGTTTAATTTTGGAGTCGTTTTATGCCTTGTCCTGAAGTTACAGGTGTTATAAGTTTTTTGAGGGCACTGGACGTACCTCTCTTCTTTATAATCACAGGCACTCAGAGAGTGCCCTATAGATAACAGGCACAAGTTAAGGCCTGCTAGTTGTATGTCACTCAGACATGCAGACATGCACAAATCAAATGCACAAGGAGCAATTATGAATTTGAGATTAATCGATCATGTCTCTGTCCTTGGAAAATGATAATGAACAAAGCACACAGTTTGAAAATACTACTTAGAGGAGCGGAGGCTGGCACTGTGGCGAGGCAGGTAAAGCTGCTGCCTGTAACATCCACATCCCCTATGGGTACGGCTGCTCCACTTCTGATCCAGCTTCCTGCTAATGCGCCTGGGAAGAGAGCAGAAGGTAACCGGAGTACCTGGGACCCTGCCACCCATACAGGAGACCAGACTGGAGCTCCTGGCTCCTGGCTTCAGCTTGGTTCAGCCCTGGCTGTGGTGGCCATTTGGGGAGTGAACCAGCAGATGGAAGCTCACTCTCTCTCTCTCTTGCTCTAGCTCCCTCCCTATTGCTCTGCTTCTCAAATAAATAAATATTATAAAACCATAATATTGGTACATTTAGATTTAGTAACCAGTAAAAAAAATTCATTTTTATACCTTTATAGACTTAAAAGATTGGAAAGGGTTGTTTTCTTTCAGAGAAATAATGCACCCATGGAAGTGCTTTGTAATTTTTTAAAAGCAAAACAATGTCAGTCTGTAACTTCAAAGTATCATAAAAGCTGCTTTCTAATTCTACTGGGCAAAAAACACAGTTGAATTAGATTCAATTAAATTACAGCAGACATTAAAATGTTCACAAAATCATGTATTTACTTTAAAAATGTCTGCAAAGATAGCAAACAACCTGACAACTTCATGTTTCAGAGATAATTACTACAGCCATAAGCTACCTTTTCTGAAATGTGTTTGCACAGAATTCTAACTCAGAAAGAATTTGCAAAAAGTGTACTGCCAAATGGCATGATTCTTTGGCCTTTTGGGCCTTGACTATATGAAAATGCACAAGATTACAGCATCTAAGAGGCTTACTTACACACATCAATCAAACTGACAGCAGGATGGTAAACAACACAATGACGCAAACATCAATTTCCAGGTATCCATCTCACACAGATAACGACTGCAGGTCTCTTAGTGAGCACACCGTCACCACCAGACCACTCATCCTAGCCTCCTCAGCACCCAGGCAGTGAATGAACTAGCAGACTCCTGGGCAGCGCCTGCCCCGGCCTTCATCCTCCCCTGGACTGCCTGCTCCTGGGACTCTGGCTTGGTTAGGATTGTCTCATCACGCCTAGGAGCTGTCTTTTCGTTTTTCAGATGGATCGCAACTAGGAAGGGAAGCTTACCGTGTGGAAGGAGGGAAGAGGGTCTGAGAGCACCTGGCCTACACGTGGGGATGGATGAGCACACAGCCCGGTCCCTCAGCAGGCAATGGCAGCAGCACACAGCCGCTGATCCAGTCCCAGCCACCGCACAGCCTGCTGTCCCCCTGAGGTTACTGTGACCGCTCACGTTTCAACCCAGGGACCCTTACAGGGGTGTCTGTGTGTTCCTACAGAAGGTGGAGAACACGTGACACGTGGGGAGGCTGCGCTGAGGTCAGAGTGCCTAGGTGAGGGGTGGAAGAGCGTGGAGAGCGAATCTCAGGGCGGCCAGCAGCCACCTGGCGCCCGTCGCACTGATGCAGTCTCGTCTGCACCCACACCTTACTCATCCACACTCTGCGTTCAGAACCTACCATCTGATGTAGCAACAAGAGGCACAAGGTGTTTTCTACATCTGACACCGGTTGTCTGCAGTAGCTCAAGTTTAGTGAGCACTTAGCCTACGCCACGGTGCTGCTCCGAGCACTCAACACCACTGGCTTCTTCGTGTCCGCAGAAACTGCAAGTAAGCACAACTACTATACCTGTTTTACAGAGGAGGAAACTGAGGCACAGAGGGATCAAGTAACTTTCTCCAAAGCAACGCTGTACTGCTAATAACAGGGCAGCCAGGAGTGTTCCCGCCAGCAGCCAGGTTCTGACATGCAGAGAGGTGGCAGGGCAGAGTGGATGAGTATGGGCAGAATCAATTCACGGTCATCACACACAGACTAAAGGCAACACACGGGTCAGGACAAACAAAAGGACCCGGGTGTCCTGGAGGAGCCCTGCCTTGTGCCCCGATGTAAAAGGAAACCCGGGATAAGAGCAGAGCAGCAGTCTGTGGGACGACTGAGGCAGGCTGGGGTCAGCTCCAGGCCTGGGAAAAGCTGACAATGACACACTTGTTCCTGGGACCTCTCTAGATGGATCTCTTGTAGGTGGGCTCCCCTATGACATCGCAGGAGGCCTCTCGTCCACGCAATCTCCATGCCTTCCGCTACCAACGCCCCTCCAGTCCCACTGATCACCCCCTGGCTGCGCTGGGGCTGACTGCAGGGCGTGCTCATCCCATGGCCAGGGAGTGATGTTCTGCTCACACCCAGCGCCCTGTGCCCTGCAGGGAAAGGAACTCTGGGTGGAGAAAGAGTCCCTTGGAGCCCAGGGTGGTGGAGGTAGGCTCAGGAGGCAGCAGGTGGCTTGGCATGACTGGGCCCACACATACATACATGGTGGTGGTGGGGGAGACACAAAAAACCCACAGAGGTTTTCTCAGCCCTTGGAAAAGGATGAGAGCAAATCTCCACGCGACCTCACTGTGGCTCTCAGCGCCACCCGCCTGCTTTTCTGTCAGAAGCAAACATCTCAAAGCCAAGGCGCCTTGTCCCAGGTCCCGTCTCACAAACAGCCCCTTCGCCCCTCTGCTGTCAGCCTCCTCCTATGGCTGACTCTACGGCTGCCCCACCCGTCTCCCTGACCATGAATTATCTGATGCTGTTCTCCTGACCCATTTCCTGCCCTTTGCAGCAGAATAAAAGGAGGCAGGGCGGGGTCCCATCTCTGCTCTAAGAAGGCTGAGTTCTGTGGAGGAGACAAACAGAGCATGAGCAGTGCTGAGGGAGCAGAGAAGGGCCCGGAGTCCCTGCTGGGACTGTTTCACAGGGCGGCAGAGGCGCGCGACTCATTAGTGGGGAAGCAGAAGAAAGCACACAGATGCCAGTTTCAATTAACTTCCCTGGGTCCCCTACCGGTGCTGCTGTAGCTTCCACAGCCTCCGAGCAGTGTGCTGGGACACCGCGCTCACACGAACATGAAGGCAGGGCGGACGCCTCGGAGCTGGTGCACGGTCCTGAATCAACCACGGCAGCCTCCTTGGCAAACAGGAAGTCCTGCTAGTCAGAGTCTGATGGAACAGAGCCGCAGGGCCAAGGATACACCACTGACAGGCAGAGTGGGCAGAAGCTGCAAGCGAAGCAGTGGCTTCTCCCCAGGGACTGGCTTCTGAAGTCACCATCCAGCTCCACCTGCAGGAGGTTCTGCTCAGCCAATGCAAGCAACAGGATTGGGAACACACACACCCACACCCCTGATAACCACGCCAGATCCTCATCTCTTACTTCCAGTGACTGAAGATTGATTTTTTTTTTTTTTTGACAGGCAGAGTGAACAGTGAGAGAGAGACAGAGAGAAAGGTCTTCCTTTTGCTGTTGGTTCACCCTCCAATGGTCGCCACGGCTGGCGCACTGCGGCCGGCACACCGTGCTGATCTGATGGCAGGAGCCAGGTGCTTCTCCTGGTCTCCCATGGGGTGCAGGGCCCAAGCACTTGGGCCATCCTCCACTGCACTCCCTGGCCACAGCAGAGAGCTGGCCTGGAAGAGGGGCAACTGGGACAGAATCCGGCGCCCTGACCGGGACTAGAACCCAGTGTGCCGGCACTGCAAGGCGGAGGATTAGCCTAGTGAGCCGCAACGCCGGCCTGGAGATTGATTTTTAAGTCATATACTCATTCGTCACAAGTCACAGAACCAGATCCACAGCATCTCGTTAAGAGCTGAGTATGCAAGAATGAAAGGTACCGTACAATATATGGGTATGGAGCAGACATCTGGCATGGTGGTTAAGATGCCAGCATCCCACATCAGAGTGCCTGGGCTTGATCCCTGACTCCTGACTGTCAGCTTCCTGCAAACACAGATCCTGGGAGCCAGTGGTGATGGCTCAAGTAACTGGGCCTGAGTTCCTTGCTACTGTCTCTGGTGCCAAGCCAGCCCTGGCCCAGTCCTGGCTGTTGTGGGCACTGGATGAGTGAACCAGTGGATGAATGGGAGCGCTTTCTGTCTGTCCAAAATACTGTTCAATTAGTTAAAGATTTAATTATTTATTTGAAAGGCAAAGTTACAGACGCATAGACAGAGAGAGACAGAAAGAAAGAGAGAGGCCTTCCATCCATTGGTTCATTCCCCAAATGGCCTCAACAGTTGGAGCTGGGCTGATCCAAAATCAGGAGCCAAGAGCTTCTTCTGGGTCTCCCACGAAGGCGCAGGGGCCCAAGGACTTGGGCCATCTTCTGCTGCTTTCCCAGGTGCATTAGCAGGGAGCTGGATGGGAAGTGGAGCAGCTGGGACTCAAACCAGCACCCATATGGGATGCTGGCAATGCAGGTGGCGGCTCTACCTGCTATGGCAGCGCTGGCCCCCCAAGTAGTTGAGATATTTGCCTGCCATACTGGAGTGACTGGGTTGATGCCCACCTCTGATTTCTGACTCCAGCTTCCTGCTAATGCAGACCGTGGGAGGCAGTGGGCACAGCTCAAATTGTTGGGTCTCTGCTATCCGTGAGGGAGACCTGGACTGAGTTTCTGGTTCCTGGTTCTGGTCCAGCCCAAATCTGTCTACCACAGACATTTGGGGAGTGAACCAGTAGACAGCAGTTCTGTCATCTGTCCGTTGTCTCTGCCTCTCTGCTTCTTGAAGGAAAAAAAACCTGAAATATAAAAACCCACACTTCCCAAACTTCACCAAACCTTCCTTCTAATCAGAAATGACCTTGTCCTCAATCCCTTCCATTTAAACTTAAAAATACTTATTTATTGGAGAAGCAGAGAGAATACATGTTTCCCCACTGCTGGTTCTCTCCCTACTGCTCATAATGGCTGGGGATGGGCCCAAAGTGGGAGCCAGGAACTCAATCCAGGTCTCCCGTAAGAGTGGCAGAAACTCAATCACTTGAGCCGTCCTAGGATCTCCATTAGCAGGAAGTTGGATCCAGGAGCCAGAGCAGAGAGTTGAACTTAGGTAATGCAATAGGGGATGCCCAGCATCTTAACTGCTATGCTAAACAAAAAGGCCCACCCCTTAATTTCTTATATTGAAGCGTCATCGTAATTCCACCAAGAAATCAGTATGTTAGTATTTTAAAATTTATCTTCTATACCTCTATTCTACATTTGGAAACACAAACTTATTAAACTCACATAGGCTATTTTCTTTTTAGAAAACCATTTAAAAGAGTTAAGCAAGAAAATAAGCATAAGAGGGGAACACGGAAGTTAAAGCAGGTGGAAAAGATTAAACCCTCAGACAAGTTTTTCTTAATGTGCTCAGATACACAAACACTAACAAAGGCACATGTTAAATATAATTTCATAGGAGTTACAAGGTAGAAGAATCAATGAAGTCCATTCGTTGTTCTCCCTTTCCACGCCTTTTTCATTTGCTTTCCGGAGGGGAGGGGTGGGCTGGGTAGTAAAAGTGTGCATTGCCAAGAGAATACAGACTTCTTCCACATTGGGGGCAGCAAAAGAGCTGTCAGCAGAGGAGAGGGACAGGGTGCCCACTCAGAGGGCTGAAAGGGAGCTGTGCTAAACACCTAAGAAATGTCGGGGCCACGCTGGGCTCTTGAAATGACATGTGCTTCCCATTGGAATTTTAAAGTTGTGTCACGTTTAATTCTAGGAACTACTAACCAAAGCCCCTAGCACAGCCAGCGTTTCCTCTTTTTCAGGGAACGGAACTCAGGCTCTAAGCTGAAGCAGCAAGGATCAGGGTTAGCTTGCAGGGCTAAGCGCCGGGCACCAGGCGGGTCAGGAGAGCAGGAAACACCTTGACCGCTGTAATACACAGCCACTGCCCTCAGACGTACTTTCAAAACATTCCTTCTATCCCTAGCTTCCTGGGGCTCTTCCTGGGGAACATATGCTCTTTCAGCATTTGTATGATGCTCATAGCTTTCTCTCCTTTCATCTGTTGGTGTTGGTTCTGTAGCAGATTTCTTAATATGCGCAAGGATTCCTGCATTTCTAGTATAAAGCCTGCTTGGTCACAACACACGGTTGGGCTTTCGATACAGTGCACGGCTCAATTTGCTCTCGTTTGTTTGTTTAGGAGTTCTGCTCACACTCTAGATGTAAGATTGACTGCCTGCTTTCTCCTCTATGTGCTATCCTTCTCTGGTCTTGCTTTTAGGATCAAGGCAGCCTCACAGAATGCACCGTGAAGTTTCCATCCTTTCTTGTGCTCTAAAATAATCTAAATAATCAAAGAATTAACTGTTCCTAGAAAGTTTACCGAATTTGCCCTTTAACAGGCTGAGTGTCACGCCTCTCCTGCAGGGAAAGAGGGACAGTAAGGCCTTTTAGTTACTTCTTTTAAAATTTATTTTTTGTTGATATAAAATTCACATTGACAGAGTTCAAAGTACATGATTCAATTAAAACTCTTAAATTTCTTCTACAGTGATTGGTGAAAAGAGCAATTAACTAGGAAAATACAAACTGATAAGTTATCCAAGAAAAAGCTTTAAAGATTATTGATAAAGTTTGCTATATCCTTTCTTTCAGTATTATTTTGTACAATCTGTGTTTACAGTCAAAAGTTTTTTCTTTTTTTTTTTTTTAAGATTTATTTATTTATTTGAAAGTCAGAGTTACACAGAGAGAGGAGAGGCAGACAGAGAAAGTCTTCCATCCAATGGTTCACTCTTCAATTGGCTGCAATGGCCAGAGCTGCGCCAATCTGAAGCCAGGAGCCAGGAGCCTCCTCCAGGTCTCCCACACGGGCGCAGGGACCCAAGGACCTGGGCCATCTTGTACTACCTTCCCAGGCCATAGCAGAGAGCTGGATCTGA
Source organism: Oryctolagus cuniculus (assembly GCF_051225735.1). Classification (NCBI taxonomy): domain Eukaryota; kingdom Metazoa; phylum Chordata; class Mammalia; order Lagomorpha; family Leporidae; genus Oryctolagus; species Oryctolagus cuniculus. Next base: position 22,362,898 of record NC_142873.1, on the reverse strand, counting down.
AGAGGAGCAGCAGGGACTAGAACCGGCCCCCATATGGGATGCTGGTGCTTCAGGCCAGGGCTTTAACCCACTGCACCACAGTGCCTGCCCCAGAAGTTTTTATTTCTAATGCTTTGCATTTTCACTCATTTTTCTTGAAAAGATTTGACAAAGGTTTAACTACTCATTGCCTTCTCCAAGGGCCAAGATTTTGTTTCTGCTGAGCAAGACTGTCTTTACATTTGATTTCAATGATTTGTCAGTCGAATAGATTTTAGGAAGGAAGAGATATAGATGAATATATTCAACAAATCATCTCCGAGTGGCTGATCAAGTTGGTCCATCATTCAGGGGAATTCAAGATGGATACTTCACTCCAGTTCCCCCAAGTGCCCTGACAAAAGGCTACCCCAATCCCAGAGGAGACATTACAGCTTGCTGGGGTTCCAACACATATCCATAGCTGTGGGCGTGACTTTTGGGCACAGCAAAGGATCTTTCTCATACAGCAAGGACACCATCGTTCTTACAGGATGTGTATGCAATGTTAAGGATTACTATAACAAATTAAAGACTCAAAAAAAAAAAAGTGCAGAATCATCATAACAGGGCACTAACAGTGCCTTTAACAGCTTATGGGCTCTGGGTCTGGTCGTCAAGATGCTAGATAGCAAGCCTGGGGGCTCCAAGGGGGACTACTCGTGTATTCCAAGTGTAAATGAACAGCAGACGAAAGGACGGAGCAACGCCTATCTGAACCTCAGTCACAACACTCATGACCTTCCTTGTGACCTTGAGCAAATTAACTCCTCCGCAGAACAGAAAAGGGCTGTTTCCTATGATCCTCTCTCTCACTCAACAGTCATTCCAGAACGTTTCTGTGACCAAGCGTGTGAGGACTTTTCCCGACACAAGGGAAGCAATGCTTTCTATGGCGGACACCAGCTGGGTGCCCTCTGCTCCGGTGCAGAGAGAGAGACAGAGAGAGTGCCAGAGCCGGCAGACTCTCGAGGGCTCCGTCCCACAAGACCACCCCACTTCAGATCCACTTGCAAATTCCGAGGACGGCCTATAAATTGGGGTTCCCATGAACCCCTCCTTGGGTTTGCTTAATTTACTACAGCAGCTCACAGAACTCACAGAAATACGACTGGCTTAAGGCTATTACAGAGGTCACAGAGAGACGGACTGGAGACGCATGTGCGAAGGGGCACAGTTTCCAGGCTCCCTGGGTGTGTCACCTTCCGGAAACCTCCACACAGCAGCTCTCTGAACCCACTCTTCTGGGTTTGCAGGGTAGCTTCATTACACTGGCATGCCTGATGAAATCAACCAACAGGCGCCAGTTCAACAGTTAGCTCCTCTCTCCTCCTTGGAGGTTGGGGCCGGGGAGGGCTCAAAGTCCCAAGCCCCTAATGCTGCCTTGGTCTTGGTTGACTGCTCCCAACCTGAAGGGGCAGCCAGCCATCAGTCAACTCAGTTGCATACAAAAAGGCAGGGATTTCAAGAGCTGTATGGCAGGAAACAGAGAAAAAAGACCAAACATATTTCACAGTGTCACAATCCCCTCGTAAAACAGAGTGACACCTCTTTCCTGCAGGGATGGGGAGAAACAGGCTCAAACGCTGCCCCAGGACAGCTCACGACAGCTCACCCCCGCGTGGACATGGGGAAGACAGGCAGCCACTGCTGGGGGACGCGCGAGGAGCTTCTGCTCGGCGCCTGTTCCGTTCTTGGAGGGTCACCGTCACAGTTCCTGTCCACGGACACCACCTCGTCCCAGGCACTCCCGTGACCGCCGTGCTCATGTTATTTAACCTGCATCCAATCCGAGGAGCGGGCTACCATGATTATTTCCAAGTCACACGTGAGGACACTACCACTTGAAATAACTCGCCCAAGGTCTCACAGCTATTAAAAAGAAATGGGACTCCAATTTGACTCATATTCTTTTGTTGAGATATTTTTAATTTTTCCCCAGAAACTTTTTCTTTCAGGAATACAAACTTCATAGTTTCATAATTATAACTTTAGGAACACGGTGATTCTTCCCATCGTGCCTGCCCTCCCACCTAACACTCCCACCCCTTTTCTTTCTTTCTCTCCTATTCCCATTCTTATTTTTTACTAAGATCTATTTTCAATTAACTTTATACACATGTGATTAACTCAATATTAAGTAAGGAGTTCAACAAATAGTACAAAAAAAAGTACTTTTCCTCAACAGTCGAGACAAGGGCTGTGTAAAGTCATTGCTTCAACTCATATTCTTAATTAGTATGACACAATTACAGATGCATTAAAAAAAGAGGGATACCATATATACATACTACAAAGCTAGAGAACTCAGCATGAAAAGTGAGAGCCAAGCAGGGAGTGTAAATAAGGGCGTGCGCTCCTGAGGTCCTGATGGAGCAACTGAGTATTTCACCTCAAAGAAAACATACCACACGACCTGTAAACTCACACTTGATATTGGCAATTTACTGCTATCTTACAAATGACCAAGGTACGGCCTACAACAGAATGAATCAGCTGACACAACATTCAAAAGCCTCAGGATGTTACATAAATTCAGATACATGGAAGGCAGCACTTCAAACAGACTAAAAAGTAACTAACATGGAGCCAGAAAGTTTCTGTGTTAGTTCTCTCCCCGGAAAGACTGTCCCCTTTCATTATCAGAGGTAAGCCAGACTCTTCCCTAACACTAGGACAAGTGCGACCGCTGCCACAGAAGGAAGAGCTCAGCACTCTCCTTCAGACACTGGCTGGCGGGAGCCAGACGTCAGTGCACCTGCGTGCTGCTGCCTCTGAGCCACCCGGCTCCTGGATACAGCGCATCACCCACTTCTCTGCTCTGAGCTTCTGTGTGTGTGCTCAGCGACCACTGACATGGCGAGTGGGTGTCTGCTCATTTTGATACCGGCTTCCACAGAAAGGCCTGATTTCTTCAGAGGATCACCTGAAGTACACTAAGCCCAGGAGCCAGAGCACAAGTTAACGCTCCGAAACACATCCGCTCACTGTGTAACACAAACACATCCACTCACTGTGTAACACTCCTTGCCTGAAAACCAAGTCTTACTCATCCAGCCTAGTACCCGCAAGACAGGGCAACTCGGAACTCTTCTGTCCCTAGTCCCTGCACCTACAGCTTGCGACGGAACAGCAAAGACATACAAGTAAACACATTTTTCCCCAACAGCATCCAGCAGCCGTGAGGGACTCTTGGGGACCCTGTGAAGTCCTGTCTGGGGTTTCCTGGAAGTTCCTCCCACCCCAGCCCTCCACCAGGAAGTGACACCTCACATGAGACTTGAAAAGAATCCACGGGTGGTGAAGAAGAGAGGGAAGAAGAACCAGAGAGTGGGAGCAGCCTGTGTGAAGTCCCCAAGGCCTGGAGGAACGAGGCAGTGGAAGAACTTCCAAAGGGCCAGACGGGGACAGGCGCTGCGGCACAGCTGGTTAAGCTGCCACTTGCACCGCCAGCATTCCATATGGGAGGCCGCTTTGAGTCCAGGCTGCCCTGCTCCTCACCCAACTTCCTGTTAATGTGCCTGGGAAGGCAGCAGATGATGGCCCAAGTCCTTGGGCCCCTGCACCTGCGTGGGAGACCCAGAAGCTTCTGGCTCCTGGCTTTGGATTGGCCCAACTCTGGTTGTTGCAGCCATCTGGGGAGTGAACCAGTGTATGCAAGATCTTTCTTGCTGTCTCTCCTACTACCTTGTAACTCTACCTCTCAAATAAATAAATAAAATCTTAAAACACACACACACACACACCCCTACCTCTAATTGAAGCATGGGAAATTGATGAAGAGGGGGCAGTAGGTGCTGGGAGAGATGCTACTGGAGTAGTTTATGACAGCTTGGCTCAGCGTGATGGTGAGCAGCAAATACAGGAAGTGACCTCAAGAGGATGTGGGCAGTGTGAGAACTAAACATCAGGCGAGCTAAAAGTGCGTGCAGGGGGGTCAGCGTATGGATGCCGGTTCCTGTCCCGGCTGTTCCACTTCCAATCCAGCTCCCTGCTGATGGCCTGGGAAAAGTGGCAGAAGATGGCCCAAGTGTTTGGGTCCCTGTCACAGATGTGGGAGACCCAGAAGAAGCTCCTGGCTTCAGCCTGGCCCAACCCTGGCAGCCTTTTTGGGGACTGAGCCAGTAGATGGAAGATCTCTCTCTCTCTCTCTTTTAAATAAATAAATCTTAAAACAAACCAAACAAACAAAACTACACAGGGGTGCTGCCATCAGGCTGATTGAAAAAAAAAAAAAAAGAAAAAGGAGGCAGGGGACAGGAAGGAGATGAGAACAGAGGAATTGTGAAATGACTCAGACTAGCAAGTGAGCAGTCACGGAGGGGCCTGGCTGCAGCTCTGAATCTGGACACCATCGGTCATTAAAGCGTCATGGTAATGACATCCACAGGGTGAGCACAGTGGGCAGCAGGGATCAGGGAGTCAGAGCCGTGGCCGTGAACAGGTATCTGGGGCGAGAGGACTTCCTCGGTCAAGGCCGTGAGGGTGCACACTCTCTAGAGCTTCAGATGGAAAGGTACCTGTGTGGTACAAGACCGGCGTCAGACCCAGTCTGTCACTGAAAAATGAAAGGAAAAGGGAGGAGCGAGAGCCACCAAGGGAATCAGTAGCCAGACGCGCCGAGAGCAGCAGCAGTGCTGTGGTCAGGAGTTCCGGCTGTGCCTGGCGAAGAGACTAGAGGACACCGCTGCTGACTAGGGCTCCGAGTCAGCGAAGGACTGGTGATGTCTCCTGGATTCTACAACAGGGAAGCCATGGAGAGCCCAGGGAGCTTGAGTGGAGTGGAGGAGATGGGTTACTGTGGGTCCAGCCCCAGTGTTAGAAGCCTGGCTCCCCCCCTGCCCAGGTGTATCACGTGAGCTCTTTAACGGCCGACTTTCCCAGTCTCCTCCTCCACAAAGTCGGGATGATAAAGGTATTTACCTCTCAGGGCTGTCCTGAGGATTAGGTGAGTGTTCCAGACTTAGAACAGTGCCTCCATATTCTTGATGTATGTCAGCTATTATTACAATCATAAAAAAGTAAAAGATCTTCCAGTTTTCCAGTCGCACTGCAAGTACTTCATGCAATCAACAGGCTTCCTTTAGAGCCCGCAGGTAATGCTGCAGTGGCTGGAGTCAGCAGTCCAGCACTCCAGTCAGTTGCCTGGCGGTAAAGCTGGGTGGTCAGGGGACCAAGAGGCCATTTCCAGACACCCACCAGGAAGCACAGACAGCCCTGGAGAGGCAAGGTCATGTGGTCCTAGAGAGCTGACATTTGGCTCCGTGCACTTGTGAAGCCTGGGAGAAGTTCCCGTTGCCATTTGTGAGATAACTACTCTCTCCTGTCGAGTCTAGGATACTGTCAAATCCCTTCTGACTTCAGGGATACTAAAATGTGTACCCTAAAATTTAGGGAACAAGGCAATAGGTTAACTATAGGCTGGCTACAGGGAAATTTTCTTTTTCATTTTATTCGAAAGGCAGAGAGGGAAGGAGGGAGGGAGGGAGACACACATACACACACACAGATCAAGAGAGATCTTCCTTCAACTGGTTCACTCCTCAAACGCCTGCAACAGTTGGGCTAAGTCAGGCCGAAGCTAAGAGCCTAGAACTCAATCTGGGGCTTCCATGTGCATGACAGGGACCCAAGTACTGGGCCATCACTGCTGCCTTCCAGAGAGTGCACTAGTGGGAGGCTGGGATCAGGAGCAGAGATGGGTGGGACTCAAAACCGGCACACAGTTGAGTGGGAGGCAGAGTGGGAGGCAGGTGTCCCGAGCAGTGTCCTAACTGCTGTACCAAATGCCCACTCCGGAGAGGAAAGAACTTAGACGGTTCACAGCACTGCAGCTGCTCTTGCCTAAAAGGAGCATATTAATGAGTGGGGAAAGGTGGAGGGGCCAAGAGACCACCACCAGGGCCTTCCACTATGGTGAGCAACGTCAACAAGCAGCGCCTGTCACTCAGCCTCTCCACCAGCAGAGGTCAGCACCCCCGTGTTCCCGTCAATAAACCTCAGGCCGACTCTGTCCAGTCTCACAGAGGTGACAAGGGGATCGGGCAGTGGGCCACCGCAGACACACAGGGAGGCAGCTCCCCCTCAAGCCAGGGCGGTTTCCCAGGCCTCTGTGCCTCATCTCCCTCCCCCAACCTCCTCTCGAGCCCTTTTACTCATTCCCCCCGACTGTCCTACCCCTATGAAATTTTAATACCACAGATAAATTATGTATTTATTCATGTACTGCGGTCCCGCGGAGGGACACAGACCATTGTGATATCTAAGACTTTTTGTCCCTTTACAGGAACCTTCCTCATTCTCTCCTGAGCATTATTTTCCCCCAAGCTGGGAACGAGTGCATTGTTAAGTGAACACACATTTTTGTCCTGTGGGTTTGTATAGTTTAGCTGTTGATTGCTTTTGGGGGTCCTATTTTCAAGCTAGAAGGAAAAGCAGAAGACTGCCCAGTGCCAGTCCCCTGCTCTGTAGAGAGAATCCATAATGACAAGAATAATAACAAACACGGCCCCAAGAGACGCGAGGGGTTGGCCAGGGAAACAGAGCTACTTCGTCACTGAGCGTGGCCTAAATCCTGAGATTCTAGATTGAAAAAAATCTTTCCCTCCCATGCAACATGGCCTCTATAGCTTTTCTGCTTGTTTTTTGTTAAAGATGTATTTATTTGAAAGACAGAGTTAAAAAGAGAGAGGGAGAGACAAAGAAGAGCTCTTCCACCACTGGCTCACTCCCCAAGCAGTTGCAATGGCCAGGGTTGTGCCAGACCGAAGCCAGGAGACAGGAACTCCACCCGGGTCTTCCACGTGGGTGGCAGAGACCCAAGCACTTGGGTCATCTCCCGTTGCTTTCCCAGGTGCATTTCAGAAACGGAGCAGTCGAGACTCAAACCAGCCCTCACATGGGATGCTGGTGGTAGCCTAACCTGATGCCCCACAAGGCCAGCCTCCCTTCCCTATTTCTTACCTATTTTCATCTCCATAGACTAGACTGACCAGTCTTGCTAGAACAAGTGAGTTTGGAGGTGAGTTCTGGAAAGAGGATTCTACTCTGGAAACTGCCCCACAGGTATATCTGAGGTGAAGGAGGACTGGCCAGGACAGAGCGAATGGGGTGGGGCCAAGTCAGTGGCAGGTGACAAGGGGAGGTGGGGGAAGCTGACAGACAGAAGTGGGTGAAATCCCCACAGCAAGTTCCAGGAGCCTCAGATAACCCAGAGGACAGGAGGGAAGCCAGGAGAGCACACGGACAGTTCAACAGGGCTGCAGAATCCGTGAGGCAGTACCAGACTTACAGGCTTATTGACCACGCAGAAAACCGTCGAGCAGTATGTAGTCTGACAACCACCCTCGGGCTGTGCTCACACGGTACTTCCGGCTTTGTCTGGGCCAGCTAGTCTTGATACACACAAACAAGGAAAAGATGCAACTAATACAACAAAGATTTTAAAAGCAAACACGTAAAGTGACTGCCATAGGCTAGGTGCCGGCCTCTTCGATTTTCCCCTGTTGAATCATTTCCTCTTCCCAGCGTCCCCACAAACCAAGTACAGACTTCTAATGCGATCCCCAAGATCCTGAGACTGCCGAACGCCTACTGCGCATCGGCCCTCACGGCAGGCGTTGGGAAGACTGGGTGAATCGCGAGAGGGGTACAGAAGGTAGCTCGGGGGAAGGCCTCAGAGAGGTGGGATTTGGGTTGGCGGTGTGTCGAAAGGGTAGCATCTACAGAACAGATACAGTGAGGGACACACGGAGCGGGCTCCGGCAAACCGCCCCTGAGGGCCAAATGTGGCCTGTCTCGGTAAATCAAGTTTACTGGAAGTCAAGTTTTCCCAAGTAACTGGACCGTGTGTGGTTTTTAGCTGCCTTCTGCAAGGGCAAACTGAGTACTTAGCAGAGACCAGGACTGTATCGTCTGCAAAGGCTAAAACCCTGGGAGAAATGCAGGACTCAGGTCCCATCTCAGGCCTGGAGATTTGAGGTCTGCCTTTTATAGAGCTCTGGTGATTCCAAACACACAAGGGAGCTGCAGGCCGACAGAGGCCTGCACGCACTCTGTGCGCAGATGGGAAAGGGATGGAGCGTCTGCCGAAAGCGGATGATGCCAGCAGACCCGCGCGTCACAGGGGTCCCTCTTCTCACGCGTGTATGGTCAGAGGCGCTGTCGGCGGACCCGCAGTGAGAGCTCACCTCATTACCCAGGCGGTGCAGGAGCCCAACCGTGCAGGGGAGGCTCTGGCTCAGCCCTTCCCTTCTTCCCACTTTCCCAGTGTCTCCAAAGTGTCCCTAACAGCTATCATAGCCATCAGAGTTTATTAGGAAATAGAAGAATTCTTGGTAACCAAAGTAGCAGTGAAGGGGCCAGCGCGGTGGCGCAGCAGGTAAAGCTGCCGCCTGCAGTGCCAGCATCCCATATGGCATCCCGGCTGCTCCGCTTCCCATCCAGCTCTCTGCTGTGGCCCGGGAAAGCAGTGGAGGATGGCCCAAGTGCTTGGGCCCCTGCACCCACGTGGGAGACTCGAAGGAAACTCATGGCTCCTGGCTTTGGATCTGCACAACTCCTGTCCATTGTGGCCATCTGGGGAGTGAACCAGCAGATGAAAGATCTCTCTCTCTCTCTCTGCCTCTCTGTAATTCTGCCTTTCAAATAAATAAATAAATAAATCTTTTTTTTTAAGTGGTAGTTAAGTTTGTGTTTCTATCTATAACCAAGGTATCTCGGAGTAAGTCTGCCTCCAGACAGTGCATAAATTAAGACATTCACTGGACGAGAGGGAAGTGTGGAGATGAAACAGGGCTGCGTTTATTCGATAGGCTAGGTACACATCAGGTCACAGGACCTGATCTTAAAGTGGATGTGGATGTCGTATTGCTAGGGCTTCCCCCTCCCCTCAGATAAATGTAAGATTCTGCTTGATATTCGGTTTTTCTATATTTGGGAAGAATAAGCCGTTTAAAGTTCAAAAGAAACAAAGCAGCATTTTGGATTACCACGCCAACACTAAGCCTTCTTTCAGCTCCACTAACAGCTTCCGAGTAATTGTTTAACATTCTGCCTCCTTAAAAACCAGAAAAGTCTGACAGGGTTATTTGTGGGATTAAAGTAATGACAGCAATGGGTTCAGAACAGATGGGTGAAAAGGGCGAGTTCCCGTAGACGCTTAGGTTTAATCCATTATATTCTTTACACTGGCAGGACCGATGCAAAAGAAACAAGGCGTATACTAATCAATCCCAAGGAAGAAAACAATCAAAAGGCCACCAAACCTGTGTGGAGAAGAATCTTTGTGTTAAATGTATTAATAAAAGCCTTTAAAAGTCCATGAATTTGGTACTTTGGTTAATGGCACTTAAGCAGTAAAAGAGCAACTTTTACAAAGTGCTTACTGTGGATCTGCAGTGTGTACTACAAATGAGGAGACTAAGACACAGAGAGGTTAGGTAACTTGTTTAAGGTCACACAGCTAAAGAACAGGTGGAGGTGAGACTGGAACTTGGGTCTGGGTTCTTAACCACATTAGGCTTTCTCTCTAATGGAGACTATTCTGTCTCTTGCCTTCACATTAGCTGCAGAAATTTTAAATGCCATAGATTCTCATTGTCACTCCATCAGAGATGAACACAAAGCTAAACAAAAACACACCCCTAAGATTTAGACTCAAAAGATTCCAAGTCTTAGCAGGTAGGGCACACGATATCTCCCTGTGGCCAGTGGCCAGAAGGCAACCTGCAATACGATAACACCGAGGAGCGGGGAGGTGGATTCAAATTAAGTCCCTGGATTATATTTAGGTAGAATAAGATGCAAATGAAACCCAGGGAAATTCTGAAATGCACCATTTGCTAATAATAAATATGGATGAAGACTTCAATGATAATTACCACGGCTGCATTATCTTCCAGCTAGCATGTCTGTGAGATGCTGCAGTGACTGGGGAAGTCACAGGCAAAGGCCTAGTGCTATCGGCTGACACTCCCAGGCGGGAGTGTGCATGCTGACTTAAGTGACTGCCTGCTCACCAGTGCACAGAGGTACTGAAGTGAAGTTGGTACAAGCAGTAGCATCCGCGCGGCACCATCTTTGTTTCAGGAGCTTTATTCTAGTAAGGCTGTCACCTAGCAAATCATGGAAATACACAAGAGTGCCGAGGCCTCTGGCCTTCTTCGAACTGTCAAGTGTCTCCACGTGAAGTTCCTTTTGGACTTGGAGCTCATCGCAGTCCATTTTAAAATCCTAATTTTGCCAGAGAACAAGCTCGCCCCCTTCACATTTCAGCAGCTTCAAAATCAGATCCGGGCGAAAGCGCATCATGCCATTTGACACAGGAATTCTGCCAAAGAACAAACTCATCCCCCTTCACATTTTCACCGTCTCCAAACAAGATCCAGGTTATCTACCTGTAAGGAAGACGCCAGAGGAGAACAGGGCAGGGAGGAGAGAAGCCGAGCGAGACGGGAGGCGACAGGACCGACGGAGAGGGTCGCCGCAACTCAGGCGGCCGCTCCGGGCTTCCCGATGGAACTTTCCCCATTAAAACGGCAGACACACCCTGCTGGTGGTATTTTCACGAATACGGCGCAGGGAACCAGTTCGCTACTTAAAGGCACGGGCTGCACACACGACCCGGGGGTTCCCGCGGAGTGCCCGGTGACATGCAGGACAATCAGGGCTGCATGACACCTGGCTCTAATTCGACTTAGGGTGTAAGGACAAAAGGGCCGCCCCTGCGTGCGGAGCCGGCTCGCCGGGGCCCCATGCGACAGGCACAGCGTGCCCGGCAGACCGAGTCTCGCCGGCCCCGGCCGCTCCCGCAGGACGCCACCCCGCCGCCGCGAGCGGCCGGCCGAGGGGGCGCAGGGTCCGCGGGGCGCAGGCAAGCCGAGGCCGAGGCGGCGCGGGGACCCGCGCGGCCCTCGCCGCGGGGATGCGGGCGCGTCCGGCCGCACTCACCTTCTTCCTCGAACTCCAATTTCTCCAGCATGCCGGCTTCCGCGGGTCCCGGGGCCGCCGCCAGCGCCGCCTGAGGGGGAGGAGGAGGAGGACAGCGATCAGCATGAGCCGCGGCGCTCGTCCCCGGCCGGCGGGCTCGCGGCCGGCCGAGCGCTCGGGCCTCGCTCCGCCGCGCCGCCGGGAGGAGGGGCCTGGCGGGCGGACGCAGGCGGCGGGGCCGGGGGCGGAGCGGGCGCGCGGCCCACCCGCCCGAGGCCGCCGTCGCCGCCGTCGCCGCAGGTGGACGGCGCCCGCCCTCCGCGAGTGGAACGCTCCGCTTTGCGCCCCCCCCCACCCCGGCGCCTTTGGTACGGCCCGCCGGGGAGGAAGCGTGGGAAGGGGAGCCCGGGAGCCAGCGGGGCGGCGCGCCAGAGCAGCCCGGGGCGCCCGCGGCCGAGCGGCCATTAGGAGAGGCCCGCGTTCTCCTCCTCTCTCGGCCCCGCGCTCCGCGCACACCCACTCACCTCCCCCTGCACCGGGTCGCGCGTCCGGGCAGGTGAGACCTGCGCAGGTGTAGGCTCGGCCAGCCCGGGGGTGGGGCGGGCGGTGGGCGCGCCTCCTGGGTGGGGGTGGGCGGGGCGAGCGGCGCTGCGGGCTGCGGGACCCCGTTCTTGCTTTCCTTTTTCTTTTTAGGTTAGATCGCCCAGCCCCACGCCCTGCAAGAACTGTTCCATGGGTAACACGTATTCTAGAAGTGCTTGGTGACTACCAGGTTTTTCCATCCTTGGAACTCTTACTGCTTCCTCTCTCCACCGCCAGTTCTGTTCTCCTCTTGGGGAGCTGGTGCCAGAAGCTCACACAAGCTCAATCTCGCCCTGGCCACTCCTGTCACCCTGGATCTGGGCATCGGAGGCTGTCCTGTCGCCAGCTCGGGTTGGCAGACGGCGAGGCTGGCAGTGGCCGGCTGCCTGGAGGTGCAGCGCGGCGGGAGGGGGGACTGCAGCCCTGCGGCCGCATCCACAGGTGCCTCCAGCGGGGTGGGGCTGAGGGCAAGGGGCGGGCAGTGACGTTAGCTCCGATCTGGGCTGCAGAGAGCCCCAAGCTCTTGAAAGGAACTCGGTCCTACTTTCCTTGAAGCCTAGTTGGAAGGAGGAAGTACAGAAATCTTTTTGTCACCTCCAGGGGCCGATCCCTAAGTGGTGAGCTTTCCCCTATAGAAGGAAAGGAGGCCTGCGTAGGAAAAGAACACTAATTCTCTAAGATGTTTCTCAGTACAAAGCCTACAGGTCACGTCTAGTTGAGCAGTGAGAGGCTGAATGCGCTCCTTCTAAGACAAGGATGTCCGTTCTTGCTAATCTTATTCAACATGGTATCTCAGGTTCCAGCCACTGCAATAAGGCATGAAAAGGAAATACAAGGCATACAGATAGGAAAGGAAGAAGTAAAACCATGCAGATGGTAAGTAGAAAATCCCAAATCTACAGAAAAAAAAAACACACAACCTAGTAACTTCAGCAAGATCCTAGGATATTACAAAAATCGATAGCATTTCTGTGTGCTAACAGTGAGCCTGTGGAAGCTGATGTGAAGAGACAAAATCATTTGCAATCACTTAAAAGATTAATACTTAGATGTAAACTCAAGAAACCATGTACAGGATCTCTATGATGGAAATGACCGATTGTGAATGAAATGAAAGGAGTGACAAAATAGAGAAGCACCCCTTGTCGTGAATCGGGAGACCCACGGAGTAAAGAAGTCCCCTCTCTGCCAAGCTGATCCAGCTTAATGCAGTTCCTACCAAAATTTTTTTAAAAAGTGGGTTTTTGGAAACAAGCAGGCTTATGTTAAATTTATATGGAAAGGCACAAGCTCTACAATACCCAAAACAATCCTGAAGAATGAGTGGGAGGCGTCACTGTATTCAGTAGTAAAGCTTACTATTCTTACGGAGCTGCAGTAATCAAGAATGGTATTGGCAGAGGAATAGACACTTTGATCCATGGATACAAATAGCGAACCCAGAAGCAGACCCATGAAAACAGGCCAAACAAAGGCCAAAATGCTTTTTCAGTAAAAGCACTTTGATAAAGGCGGTCTAAGCAATGGTGCTGGAACACCTAGACGTCAAAAGACACACACACACACAGTGTCAGTGGAAGCCCCACACTCCACACAAAAAATTAAGCTCAAAAACATCATGGTCTTAAGATGTGCAATTGAAGCTTTTAGGAAAACAGTATGAAAGCATCTTTGGGACCTAGGGCTAGGTGAAGAATTAAAGGTGATGCCAAAAGCACCACCCATAAAAGAGAAAGATGTATCAATTGGACTTTATTAAGAACTTTTGCTCTGGGAAAGGCCCAGAGAATGAAAAAGTAAGTTTTAAGAGTGAATGATGATATTTGCAAACCACATAGCCAACAAATTACTAGTGTTTGGAATACATCTTAAAAGAAAAAAAAAAAAAAAACGAGAAAACCTTCAAACCTCTATAGAAAATAACCAATTCAGTTAGAATAGGATCCAGACATGAAGAGACAATTCACCACACAAGACAATGGTGAAACAGCACATGAAAAATGCGCAACATTGTTAGCTATTAGGGAAATGAAAATTAAAACTACAGTGAGGTCTCGCTGTGCATCTATTAGAATGACTCATGTAAGAATAGTACCAGTACACATGCTGATGGGACACGGAGAAGTGGGATCACTTCTGTACTGCAGGTGGGCCTGGAAAATAGAACCATCCTTTCTGACAACGGGACGGCGCTTAGCTCTGTGTTAGGATGGCTGTGTCCCACACTGGAGTGCCTGGTTCCCACTGCCAGCTTCCTCTTCCAGCCTCCTGCTGATGTAGAACCTGGGAGGCACAGTGATGACTCACGTAGTTGGGTCCCTGATACCCGCACGGGAGACCTGGATTGAATTCTTAGCTCCCAGCTTTGGCCCCCAGGCCCCGCCCTGGTCATTATGGGCATCTGAAGAGTGAACCAGAGCTCTGTGTCTTTCTCTCTGCCTGTCAAATAAATAAATAAATAAATGAAAAATTTCCAAAAGGCATGAATTATTCATAGAACTTGGATAAATTCTCCAGGACATTATGCTGAATAAAAAAAAAAAGCCAATTCTGAAAAGGCACACACTATATGATCCCACTTATATTACACTCTGAAATGATAAAATGCTTGAAGTGGAGAGCAGATTAGTGAATTCCAGGGGCCATGGGTGGAGTGGAGGCACCGAAGTATCTATGGGTATACAAGGGCAACTTGAGGGATTCTTGTGACGGAACCAAGCTGCACTGTGGCTGTGCCAAGGTCAATATCCCACTTGTGATGTCACGCTGTATTTCCCCCTATAAGCCAAGCCGATTTCATCATGTGGAGAAAATGGCAATTTGGATTATTTTTTAAAAAGCCTTCGATTGTAACTCACATACTCATAACTCACCCATTTAAAGTATACAATTCCATGATTTTTCAGTACCTTCAGAGTTGTGTAATGATCTGAGTTTACAACATTTCCATCATCCCAAAGGAAAACCCCAAACTCGTTAGCAGTCACTTCCTGCTCAAACCACCCTCCTCTCCCCATTCCTTGGAAACCCGTCATCTATTTTCTGTCCCCATAGATTTGCCCATTCTGGACATTTTATATACATAGACTCATCCCGTGCGTGGCCTTTTGTGATTGGCTTTCGAAAAAGGTGTTCAGGCGGCTGCCGTGTTGTAACATGTGTCAGCACTTCATCATGTGGATGTACCACATTCGGTTTATGCATTCATCATCGATGGGATGTAAGTGATCGGCGCTTTTTGGCTATTTTGGATGACGCTGCCAATGGACGAAGTACCAGTGTTTGCTTGCACATGTGTTTTCATTTTTCTTGGGTATCTACCTAAGGAGTAGAATTGCTGGGTCACATTTTAAGCAATGACCAAACATGCTCTGCATTGTGTGCACCATCTTACACTTTCACCAGCAGTGTAGGAGGGTTCCAGTTTCTCTTGTGTTTTATAGTTCTGCATGATGCTACCATCAGGGGAAACTAAGTAAAGTATACAGGAAGGGGCCGGTGTTGTGGCATAGCAGGCAAAGCTTCTAATATGGCATCTAATATGGGCACTGGTTTGAATCCCGGCTGCTCTACTGCTAATCCAGCTCCCTGCTAATGTGTCAGGGAACGCATCGGAGGTAAAGCAGCCCCTGTACCTGTGTGGGAGACAGAAGAAGCTCCTGGCTCCTGGCTTCAGACTGACCCAGCTCTGGCTGTTGAGGCCATTTGGGGAGTGAACTGGTGGATGGAAGACCTCTCTCTCTCTCTCTCTCTGTTTCTCGATCTCTCTCTAACTCTACCTTTCAGATAAATAAATAAATCTTAAAAAAAAAAAAAAGGAGAAAAAGAGTATATAGGAGGGGCCAGCATCTTGGTGCAGTGGGTTAAGCTGCTGCCTGCAACACTGGCATCCCATATTGGAGTGCTGGTTCCAGTCCTGGCTGCTCCATTTCTGAGCCAACTCTCTGCTAAGGTCCCTGGAAAAGCAGTAATGGATGGCCCAAGTGCTTGGGTCCCTGCCACCCATGTGGGAGACCTGGATGGAGTCGCTGGCTCCTGGCTTTGGCCTGGTCAATAGCCCTGGCTATTGTGGCCATTTGGGGAGTGAACCAGTGGTCGGAAAATCTCTCTCTATGTATCTTCATACACCCCCCCGCCCCCCGCTGCCTTTCTCTGTCATTCTGCTTTGTAAATAATAAAACAAACCTTTCCTGAAAAAGTATACAGGTATCTCTGTCTTGTACCTTACAACTGTTTTTAAAATATACAATTATCTCAAAAAGTTCAATTCAAAAGAAGATTTGGTGTTGCATAGGGGAAGTATTATACTGATTTTTTTAATCTACATTTTTTTCTTGTGTAGTGTGAGTATAATTTTTAAAAATCCCTAGTTGACGTTTAATTATAAGGAACATCATCCATTTCATCTATAATCCTGATGGCGTATTTTTTGGGAGGCAGAACTGGGCAGCAAATGGGAGAACATGTTTCAGGAGAAACTGTGCTCCTGGCAAAAGTGGTCCACAAACTAGAAGCCTACAGCTGTCACTGCAGAAGATGGTAGAGAACAAAAATGGAAGCAAATTAACATTGTATGCTGCTTAACTTGATAGTGGATATATAGGAGGAGGCCATAATAGGAGTAGATTATAACACACACACACACACGCACACAATATGCTGGAGAGGTTGGAGGGTTGCACTTTGTAAGACATCTTTGTTTTTCTTCTTAGATAGTTTTCCTTCTTAGATGGTCTTAGAACCCGGCAAAACAGATGAAACTGTTTCCTATATAACCTAAGTCAATTTCAGCAATGTGAGGGTTTCAAAGCTTCTGGGAGTACGTAAATAAGTGTATACAGGGTCCTAAGAGAGATGGACTGTCTAGTACAAATAATTTGAAGTCGGTGATCATCAGTTGTCCTTTCTTGGTGATGTTTTGTTGAAGTCTCAATAGATGTGTGTCAGACTTAGTTTTGGCTAGTTCAGGCAGGTAGTGGCAAGCCAGCAGACGAGACACAGAGACAGGGGTTTGTGCAACATCCTGCATGTTGCCCTCACTTAAGATCCGGCTTCAACTCTCAGCCCATCACCACCAGCTGCATCTGATGCGGCAAACACAGCCAAGGCCACCACCCTACCCCTGCTGAGAATCCAGATCCATTTCCCCAGGGAGAAGGCAAGGGGCATGCTGGACAGGCACTGGGCTTCCCTGGCTAGGCCTGGTTCAGGAGAACTTTCCACCTGTCTGCCAGTGGCCTCTGCAGCCACACTGGGGCTACTGGACTCTCACCTGGTGGGAGGGAAGAGAAGGCCGAGTTGAAGTTTATTGAGAGAATTCCTGAAAATTCCCGTGAAGCCATTAAAAAGTGACTTTTTGACTGGTGGAAAATGTTAAATCATTAAGGTTTGTCTTCCATGATTATGCACAGGTACAGTAAAAGGTATTATTCTGAAGGGCTATCGGAAGGGAAAACTTCATCCTGAACACTTAATCACAGAATGACTGCCAAAAAAGCACTCCTTTCTGTACTGAAGTCGGATGTGAATTTTGTCTGCCTTAAAAAAAAAAAAAAAAAAAAAAAAAAAAAAAAAAAAAAAAAAAACTTAAATAGCTACTGCAGGAAATAAATCAGCCTTCAATACTGGATAAGGAGCTCCTGAATAATTTAGTGTAGCTTCCGTGCATCCCCTGCTGTCTTTTTTCTCTGCAAGGGCATCCTCTGCAGGATCAAGTTCAACGTGAAGCTCCCCCGGTGTCTGGACGGCAGCCACGCGTGCGTCTGTGCTTCTCACCTGCTTCTCCAAACAGCTCGGACGCACCCTGCGTGCACCACTTCCAAGCCTCAGGCTTCCATCACCTGGGGCTTAGCGACTGCAGCAGCTTCCATTCCTACAGCCCCATCCTTGCCTAGGTGGTGGGCTACCTTGTAGCCAGAGTGATCTTTTACAGACACAGACTTCTTGTTACCCCGGGTTGTAGGGCCACTCCAGGGCTCTCAGGAACCTGTAGGATTTTTGTGCGAATCCCCCAGCTCAGAGCAGGGGCCTGCTTGCTCTTATTTCTTCACCTTCTCCTGTTAATTTCCTTTGTGTGCCGTACACTTTAAAAACCTTAATGCATTATTCCTGGAATAAACTGTACGTTCACTGCTGAAAGGTTACTGAACTTCCTGGCTGTTCCTTGTACTTTCCCTATCACTTAGTTCGTTCCTTGAAGAGTCAGCTTTGTCTTCACCAGGAAGTGTGTTTCTGATCCATTTCTCTCTCTCTCTCTCTCTCTCTCTCTCTCTCTCTCTCTCTCTCTCCTCTCTCTCTCCTTTCTCTCTGTCTTTCAAATAAATAATACATCTTTAAAAAAAATCCTGTAAACTCTTTAAAGGGGAAAAAATGACTGGGCATCTTTGGATTGCCTGTGTCTGACACATGGTAGGTATTAAGAATGTTTGTGTGAAATGAATTGTTCCTTATTGGTAAATAAATTAAAACTTGGTGAACAAACAGTTGATTTTAAAAGCACAAATGGATTTGGAGATTATCTCAATTTACTCAAGTTTCCCTCGGACCTATTTAGAAATGATTACAGTCATTTTCCCATGGTGTTGGAATTGACATTTTGAAGAGAAAAAGTGCCTGTGCAGAGAAATAGTAGCATCAAGCAGTTTCCTTCCAGTTTATTCTATCTGAGGACTTGAGGTCATTAACATCACTTCACATCTTGGCTTGGCTGTTGGCTGTTGGCTGGAACCCGGCCAGCTCTTGCCACCATCCTATAATTTTGGTTTCTGTTAAGTGAAAACCATTGATTTTTTAAAAGTGGTGTAGAAATTTGATAAAAACTCAAAAATAGAACATATTCTACCCAAAACTATTCTCCTGGTTTATTTTAATTAATATATTTGAGGGAAAGATTTTGTTCATTTTGATACTTTTCCAGATAACAATTTCAGATGCTGTAAAATAAATTTAGTTCCTCGATAACTTTTATCTATGATTTACCTTAAGGAGCATTTATTCTACAGTTTCTTTTCAGAAAGCACTGTGGCCACTCTACAGATCTACAAGTCAACTGAAAACCTGTTTCAAAGGACGTGCTATTAGGTAAAAGGCAAAGGAAACATTGATCTGAAAAGAGTTTTGGTCTGGATTCTCTGTTAAATTATCTTCTAACTTCCAAAATATGTAGATGATGTCCACCTCATTCAGCAAATATTTAATATCTTCTATGTGCCAAGAACCATGGTAGTTGAGTAATAAAATATCTGTGGATTGACCGTACCCTGGTATGATCTGACACTGTCGGAGAAGATATGAAGTAGCAATCCTACACACAACCGGGGTCAGCATGATTGGCTTGTTACCCTTCAAGTTCTGGCTCGGCTCTGAGTTCATTTGTCAGGTCTATAATGTGCATGTCCCTTGTTTGTTTGTGGCTTTTGTTAATCAAAAAATTTGATTATTTTGGGCTTAGTATGAATTACTGGGAGTTAAAGACATATGTTCTACTAGGGTGACAGTGCTCACTACTATCATCTCCTAACGCTTTGCAAATAAAAACGTTGAGTATTGTTTACGAAGTTCAACTAAACTTTCTGTTGTTAACACATCTGAGTCATGGCCTTTGAAACCTGGTCTATTTATATTGTAAAGCAAAGCACAGACGGATAAAACATCACTAGGAAGCACTTCCCCTCACTAATCTTCCCAGAACAGACTCTGCTGATAGTTTCCTTCATTTATGGACACTCTGGCCATACCTTAGTGAGAAGCTACAAAGGTGCTGAGACAGAGCAATACTTCTCCTTCTGCTCTGTGTACATCAAGTGATCAAAAGGAAGCACAATATTCCAGCTGAAGGGCCTGCGCGTGCTTCTGCTCCGTTGTCCACACTCGAGACTGTGGTCTTCATGTATGGTCTATGGTGTTACGCAGCTACTTCAGATGGATGAGGCTGAACTGGGGTCACAGAGCCCACTAAATGCAAATGTAGGACTGACATGCTACAAAATGTACATCTTTTAAGAATGATTTTTGGCTGGCGTTGCGGCTCACTAGGCTAATCCTCTGTCTGCAGGGCTGGCACCCTGGGTTCTAGTCCCGGTTGGGGCGCTGGATTCTGTCCTGGTTGCCCCTCTTCCAGGCCAGCTCTCTGCTGTGGCCTGGGAGTGCAGTGGAGGATGGCCCAAGTCCTTGAGTTCTGCATCCGCATGGGAGACCAGGAAGAAGCACCTGGCTCCTGGCTTCGGATCGGCCTAGCTCCGAAGTGGCCATTTTGGGGGTGAACCAACGGATGGAAGACCTTTCTCTCTCTCTCTCACTGTCTAACTCTGTCAAAAAAAATGCTTTTTAATGCGTCTTTGCTTTTAATCAGGGTATAATAATTTACCTACAATTAACTGTCCATTTCCAGCGTACACTTTCATGAGTTAACATGAAATCGGCACTAAAAACCAAGAATCGAAACTCAGGTTGGGCCCCGTGTGCCTCATTCCTCCTTCCAGCTGAGGTCCCAGGCAATCGCTGATTCGCTTTTTTGTCAATATGTTGCTCAATTATTTTTCTAGAATTTTATATACAGGTTGAGCATGCTGAATCTGAAAATCCCAAATCCGAAGTGGTGTGAGCGCCAGCACAACTTCACAAGTGGGGGATTTTCACATCTGACCTCATGGGACAGTGGCAGTGGAGAAGCAGGCAGACTGTATAAGGCTGTCTTCAGGCTCTGGGTACCACGTATACAGGAAGCAAATGGATTTCATGTTTATACTTGGGTTCCATCCCAAGATAGCTCATTTCAAATGAGGAATAATAAGCTTGCACATGGAATAATACAATATACACACTTTTGCACTGGGTTATTTAATGAACAATGATCTGGAGATTCATTTGTATTGCTGAGTGCATCTGTGTTCACTCATTTTTATTTGTAAGTAGCATTCCTCTGTAAGGATATATGGCGTTCCAATTTTACCACTGTGAATTAAGCCATGAACGTTTATGTTCTGATCTCTCTATAGGCACACTTGCATTTCTTCTGGGTATTTTGGTAGGTAAACAAATATGTTTAACATGAGAAACTGCCAGTTTTGCAGACTGGCTGCACCATTGTGTATCTTTACCAGCAGGGTATGTGAGTTCCAGTTGCTTCACATCTTCATCAACTCTTGCTACGTTCTCTTAAATCTGTGCCATTTTCGTCATTCTGGTGGGTGAACAGTGGTTTCTCATTGGGGTTTTGATTTGCATTTAATTTATTGGCCACTCACATATACCGTTTGTGAGTGACTGTACAAACGTCTTGCCCAGTTTTGATTGGATTTTCTGTTCTTAATGAGTTTCCTGAGTACGGCACACAGAATCTGAGATGGACCCC
Source organism: Oryctolagus cuniculus (assembly GCF_051225735.1). Classification (NCBI taxonomy): domain Eukaryota; kingdom Metazoa; phylum Chordata; class Mammalia; order Lagomorpha; family Leporidae; genus Oryctolagus; species Oryctolagus cuniculus. Next base: position 22,342,017 of record NC_142873.1, on the reverse strand, counting down.
AACGAGCCTCCTGGTCTTCAGGAAGCTGCATGAACCTCTCTCCTTGAGCAGGACCTGCACCCAGTGACTTGCTTCTAACCAACCGAGTGTAACAAGGTGATGGAACATAACCTCTCTGACTAAGCTTCTGTCTACATGAGACTGTGGCATGAAGTAAGCACCGCCGAGGCCCCGAGGCCCAGCAGGCTACAAGGAAGTGAACGGCACCACCAACGGCGGGGGGTTGCGAATGCGGCCTTCGCCGGCTGAGCCTTCAGACCAGACCCGTGTCCTGGCTGACGTCTCGATTGCCACTTTCTTGAAAGACCCCGGAGCAGAGGAGTCAGCTGAGCTGTGCCTGAACTTTGGCCACACAGAAAGTGTGAGATGACAGACACATGGTTTCAGCTACCAACTTCGAGGCCATTTGTTACACAGCAGTAGACAGTACAAAGGAATTTTGAACAATATACTTAGGATGCAAGTCCTCTGTCAGATACATGGACTGCGAGTCTTTTCCGCTCATGTCTTGTCCTTTCATAGTCTTGTGTCTTTCAAAGAGCAGAAGTTTTTGATTTTCAGAAGATCCAGTTTATCCTTTTACAACGCAAGCTTTTTTGTGTTCTAAGAAATCTTTGCCTTCTCTATTCTCCCCGTCCTTGCAAGGTTGGGAGGATTTCCTTCTAGAAGATTTACATTTTGACTCTCACAATTAGGTTTATGATCCACTTCATTATGATGAGTGGTAAGGGTTGAGGCTCCTTCTCCCCATATTGAAAAGCAGATGTTCTACACTGCTTGTTGAAAAGACTTTCCTTTCCCCACTGAACTGCCTTGGCACCTGTATCTAAAATCAACCGACAGTCTATTTCTGGACTCTCTCTGCTCATATATCTGCATCGATATGGTCTGTCATCAAGATCACACTGTGTTCGTTTCTGTAGCTCTACACCCAGCCTTGAAACCAGGCAGCAAACACACGCCAACTCTGTTCTGCATTAAAAAAATTGCTTCGAATCCTCTAAGTCTTTTATGTTTCCATATACATTTTAGAATTTTTTAAAAAAATATGTGACTTTAACTGGGATTGCACTTGATCTGTAGATCAAGTTGGGAAGAAATGAACACAATATTAATCTTCCAATTCATGATGATGGTACGTGTTTCCATTTTTTTTCTCTCAGCAATCTTTTATAGTTTTCAGTGTAGAGGTCTTATGTATATTTTGCTAAATTTATTCTTTGAAATCCATGCATAGTTTTTTCATAAAATGAATCTTCTACATTTATATAAAAACATTTTTGCACCAAAATAAACATATTTTAGTTCATTTTCCATGAACTTTTTGAAGTCCCTTCATAATATCTATACTTATGTGTTTTAAATATTATAAGTAAACTGATTCTTATCTAAATATGACATTGTTTACCTGTTCTGATTCAGATGCATCATATATATTATGTATTATATATTATAAACAACACATATGTACATATATGAAAATATGTTTACTACTTTAGGCTTAACTGCATGGTTTAATTAGCAACGCCTACCCCTCTGTGTGTGCAGACTACACGAGGTTGTAGTGGATACTGTTGGTTGCCTACTTGGCACCCAGGATCTTTCCTCTATCATCCTTCCCAGTTCAATGGGAATTTTGTGGTGGTTTGCAACTTTTCCTTACATGAGTTATGATGTCAATCTCACCCACGCTATCTTGGACTAAGGGGGAGGACTCATGGCTGCAGAGCACCAGCTCCCAGGTGGATGTGTACATGTCCCCACCATCTCCAATTCTTGCCAAGGCAAACTTGTGGCCCTAACTGCTACTGAGATGAAGTCTCTGTTGAGCAAGAACAAACTTGGGTCCTCGGTGACATCATTGACAGATTGACATCACTGACAGATAGTAACTGTACATCATTATGGGGTGCAGGGTACATGTACACAGTGTGTATTGATCAACTCAGGATACAGGTTGATTTTCTGTTGCTTTGCAGCCACAAACATCTTAGGTGATCTATGAGTGTTATATAAGACATGGGCCCTGCCCTCAGGAGGTTTAACTCTAGTTGGATGAAGGTTGTAATCTATTCACAGTATCCAGATTTCTGCATGTTAACACTGCAACAAAACAAACAAACAAAAAAACCCAAACCACCAAGAGCTTAAATTTTTAGAAAAAACCTACAGCAATTGCATACACAGATGGCTAAGGAATACTTGAGTGGAAGGCTTTACAAAGAGATACATTGAGGCAGATTATGGAGGAAGATTATGGAGGAAGCCAGGAAAGGAGGCATTCGGGTGGTGGCTGAAGAGCCCTGAAGCTACGGATGCTGTGTTGTCTGAGAGAGGAATGTTTTTGTAGACAGAGTAGTCGAGATCACTGGAGCTAAAAGAATGGAATTAGACGTGAGAGTAAATATCCTCAAATTACTTATGCACCAAAAAGATTTTAGTATGTGCGCAAAGGGGAGGGGGCTGGGTGTGGGAGAACCTGGAATCAGCGAGGACACCGAAGGCACCCTTACAATGAGGGTCAAAGCTGGGCTCGCAAATCCCAGAGGTATGGCCGAGGGCACGCGTGCGACTTAGTGATTAAGAAGTAGAAACAAGACTGGGAATATTGGGAAAGTGATTGAATGGGCTTGTCTGAGGTAAGGAGAAGAAGAAATGCTGTGATAAATGATAAATCTGTTCATTTCCGATATTAGCTGGCTGTTCTGGAAGGGCCTTTCGGTCTATAATTAGAGTCACTGAGAGTGTTGGGGGGAATGGGAGTGGGTGGTGTGGATCCTGTTGCCCAAGAATGAGAGGGCCCTTGATTCATCGCTGTGCTTCTCAATCTCCAGGCAGGTGCCACCTTTATCATACCTCTATCCACTATTTAAATTGACCTGAAAACACAAACTAGGCTTATTTTAAGCAACAAGTCCACAAACCATAGGTTCTGAGGTTCACTAGGTAAATGTTCCTGATCCACGAAAATGCAGCTGTTAAAACTGTTCATCCTCATATCACCTGAAATCATCTCATGCTACAGTGGCTGTCACCCTTGGCTTTGGGAAAACTGGAGTGGGAGAACAAGAGGAGTCCCTGGGAAGGACCAGACACTGCCCGCCCCTCCCCCACTCCCTGGGCTCATGTTCACAAAGGGGGGGGGGGAGACTATTTCATTGAGGAGACGGTGTCCCCTGATTGAATCCATAAGAGAAATCTCGAGGATGAAGGAGACACTGGACTTAGCAAGAAGTGGTCCCCTAAGCCCGTTTACGCTCATTGGAATAGGAGAACTTGGGCTGTAAGAAATGAAAGTCCAAACCAGTGCTCTTGGGACTGTAAACTATGACTCATTCGCAGACCATGAGAGCAATTTAACGAGCTAACTGCTATAAAATAATAATTTATTTATTTTAAACTAAAACAGAATGGGAATGGTATTTTGCATGGCAGGTTGTTAAGGGTAAAGCTTGTTTTTAAAAACTTGTCTTAAACAATTATATATCTATATATAAATTATATATATATAAATAGTGGGCCAAGTGTTTTTCTCTTTAATATCACAGACCAGATAATGAAGAATTAGAGTGTAAACCTTCAGACACCTCTTGGTTGAAAAGTTTCATCATGTGTACAAGATATGAGATACAGAATGTGTTCAGTTTGTCACTAAAGCAATCAAGTTTCCTCTCTCTAGAAGGAAAAGTAGCCAATGTCTCTAAGGACTACTTTAGGTCTGAAGGGAAGAATGATTTAAACCCATTCTATTTTAAGTTGCAAGAAATACAGGGAAGAACGATCCTGTACCGACTCCCTGTCGTGTTGGCTGATGCTTTTTAAAGGCACACAGACATTAATTCTACATTCTCGGGTGAAATGTGCACGCACGCGCACACACACAGAGCAGGGGCAAAGAATAAAGAGTACTTGGTCGTCTTTTTTTCTTTCAAGCAGCAAACATTCAAGGAAGAATGGTAATGGGTTTATTACTTTTCTGCTGAGAAGTGGATAGTTAAGGAAATGTTACCTGGGGCGGATGGTTTGCGTGTTAGGATTGGGAGCAGAGCAGGGGAAGTGGGGATGGTCACAAATCCTACCCGACTCAGCAGTCGCTGTGGCTGTGTGTTCCTCAACAGCTGTGGATGACAGTGACGCCTTAGAGCAGAGGTGGCTGCCTGTGCACTGTACGAGTGGTTCTCAGTGGCCACAGGCCTCCCGGGGTCCCGGCACGGTGCAGACTCTTCATAGTAACCATTGGCTTTGCTTTTGCTCTGCCAATGTCAACACGGGGGAAAACTCCAGCACCTTGCTTTGTGTCAAGGCAGTTTCCAGAGGGAAAAAACCCTCTGTCACTTAATGTCACCGAGTGACACCATAAAATTTATCCATTTTTATTAAAACTTGATCCTTGAGGCTATTTTTTTTATTTGACAGGTAGAGTTAGACAGTGAAAGAGAAAGAGAGAGAGAAAGGTCTTCCTTCTGTTGGTTCACTCCCCAAATGGCCCTACAGCTGGAGCTATGCTGATCTGAAGCCAGGAGCCAGGTGCTTCCTCCTGGTCTCCCATGCGGGTGCAGGGCCCAAGCACTTGGGCCATCCTCCACTGCACTCCCGGGCCACACTGGCCTGGAAGAGGGGCAACCGGGACTAGAACCGGTGCCCACATGGGATGCCGGAGCCACAGGCGGAGGATTAACCAAGTGAGCCACGGCGCTGGCCCTGAGGCTATGTCTTTTTAATTTTCTGTGTCATGAAACAAGTACATAACACATTTTTGCTGCATACCAAACATGATGGTAACCCTGAAGAAAATACGCATGCAACTCAACTGCTTTTTAAATGAAACTCGGAAAAACTGGGATCATTTGGATTTGGGGTATTTCGTAGATGTTTTTTCCCAAAATGAACAAACTGAATCCATCACTTCAAGGAAAACAACTGACATATCTGTTGTCTATGATAAAATATGAGCTTTCAAGTAAAAATTAGAATTTTGGAAAACTTGTATCTAACATGATGAGCTTGACAATTTCCCAACACTTTAAGACTCCTCTGGGGAGATCGGTGGCGTTATTAGTGAGTGTTCCGGGGTATTATGTTATGAAATGTGTCAGTGTTTGGAAGCTCTGCATAAGGCCGAGCTCCAATATTTTCCCAATGTCCAATGCTTGGTATTACAAAATCAGGTCCATTCAAAGTGCAAGAGACACTGATGGGGTTCAACGTGGTAGACTGTATGAACCAGACCGTGAAAAGTTCATTGATGTGGTTTCATAGTCCACATTGCAGCTGGCCTTGGAAACTACCCTCTTGTCATCCCGGTCCATCCATGTTGCCACAGATGGCATTATGGTAAGTGAGACAAGCCAGGTACAAAAAGACAAACGCTGCACAATCTCACTTACACACAGAACCATACAAAGTCAGACTCACAGAAGTCGCGTGGAATGGGGTCACCAAAGGCTGGGGACAGATGGAGAAAGGAAGATGTTGATCCCAGGTGCAAAGTTAGACAGAAGGAGTACACTCTAGTGAGTGACCTAGTGACTACAGTTGATAATAACACATGTGTGTCCCAAACTTGCAAAGAGTAGACTTTAAATATTCTCACTAAGGGTCTCCCACATGGATGCAGGGGCCCAAGCACTTGGGCCATCTTCTGCTGCTTTCCCAGGCCATAGCAGAGAGCTGGATTGGAAGTGAAGCAGCTGGGACTTGAACCAGCGCCCATATGGGATGCCGGCGCTGTGGGTGGAGGTTTAACCTACTATGCCATAATGCCAGCCATGGATATTATGTTAATTAGCTTGATTTAAACATTCCATAAGGGGCAGGCAGTTTGCTCTTGCGATGAATATGTCAGTTGAGACACCTGCATCCCAGTCCCCCACTGCAGTGCCTGGGTTTGAGTGCTGGCCTTGCCCTTGATTCCAACTTCCCGCTAAGGCTCACCCTGGGAAGCAGCAGGTGACAGCTCCGGCACTGGGGGCCCTGCCACACCCACATCAGAGCCCTGGGTTGAGTTCCGAGCTCCCAGTTTCACCTGCTATTGTGGGCATTTGGAGTAGTGAGCCAGTAGATGGGGGCTCTCTTGCTCTATCACTCTCAACTTAAGAAAATAAAAAATAAACTTTCTACAATACTTTACATTTACCATAACATCACCCTGTACTCCATAAATATACGCAATCATTTGTTTTTAAAAAATCCTACCACTTGTCAAGATTATCCAGGAATACCTGAAAAGGTTAGTAAAAATACTCCTTCCTCTTCCAGTGATCTAGCTGTGTGGGGCTGGAGCTTCCATGTGCACATAAGCCCAAAAACACACTGAAAGAGTTTGAATGCAGAAGCAGACACAAGAATCTCACTATGTTCTTTTAACCCAGACATTAAGAAGATTTGCAACAGCTTTTCCCCCCGTAGCACTGCTGGGCCTGCAGGTCTGTGTCGAGCCGGTTTCTGCTCCATGGGACGGGGTTTGTTAAAGTTGTCAGGAACAAGGCCTGCGTTAAGAGATGCCAAGGGAAAATTTAGAAGACCATGAGAGGGTAAAACTGGTTACTGTGCTTGGAAATGCTTGGTGATCCAGGATAAAAATAAGCACAACACACCCAAACCCAGGATGACAGTTCGTGTAACTGGCAGAGATGTCATCTGTCGGATTGCTGATGCCCACATAGAAGGGGATATGATGGTCTGCACGGCGTATGCACAAGAACGAGGAGGCTGGCCTGACAGGGGATGCTGCAGCAGCTGCAGGCTTTGCAGGAGGTTTGGCGTGGACAAGATCTGCGAGGGCCGAGTGAAGGTGACTGCGATGACTACAATGTGGAAAGCACTGATGGTCAGCCTGGTGCCTTCAGCTGCTGGCCTGGCCAGGTCTACTACTGGCCATAAAGTGTGTGGAACCCTGAAGGGAGCTGTGGATGGAGGCTTGTCCACCCCTCACAGCACCAAATGACTCCCTGGTTCTGATTCTGAAAGCAAGGAGTTCCCTGCCGAAGCACATCACGGGGCAGGACGCTGCAGATTCTGTGTGTGTGCTCATGGAACAGGATGAGGGTGCTTACGAGAAACGGTTCTCTCAGCACATGAAGAACAAGCTGACTCCGCATGATGGAGGAGATGTGTAAGAGAGCGCACATGGCTAGAGCAGAGAATCTGGCGTATGAGGAGAAGCCCAAGAGAGAAGTCAAAAAGAAGAGGTGGAGCCCTCCCAAACTGTCCCTTGCCCAGGCGAGAGATCGGGTAGCCCCAAAGAAAGCGAGCTTCCTCAGAGCTCGGGAGCAGGCAGCTGGAAGCTAAACCAGACAATTTTCTATGAAAAAAATTTTTGATAAAGACAATAAACTTACTGCCAAGCCAAAAAAAAAAAACCCACCATATTGGCAGTAATGTAAACCAATGCTACTCTTCTACTCTATTTTTTGGAAAAAGTTATTTTTATAAGATATATTTATGATAATACAGATGTAATGAGTTTATTGGTAATCTTTTTAGATAAATTAATAAATACTTACAATGTTTCAGCTTTTAACTTCCAATGCAGTAAATATCGAAAGATGGGACTCGGGCCGGCGCCGCGGCTCACTAGGCTAATCCTCCGCCTGCGGCGCCAGCACCCCGGGTTCTAGTCCCGGTCGGGGCGCCGGATTCTGTCCCGGTTGCCCCTCTTCCAGGCCAGCTCTCTGCTGTGGCCAGGGAGTGCAGTGGAGGATGGCCCAAGTGCTTGGGCCCTGCACCCCATGGGAGACCAGGAAAAGCACCTGGCTCCTGGCTCCTGCCATCGGATCAGCGCGGTGCGCCGGCCGCAGCGCGCCAGCCGCGGCGGCCATTGGAGGGTGAACCAACGGCAAAGGAAGACCTTTCTCTCTGTCTCTCTCTCTCACTGTCCACTCTGCCTGTCAAAAAAAAAAAAAAAAAAAAAAAAAAAAAAAAAAAAAAGATGGGACTCATACCAATAAAAGCCCTTTGGGTCTCAATAATCATGAATATAACTGGATTCTGAGACCAACCAGTTTGAGAATAGCTGAATTGCACAGTAAAGTAATCTAAGGCTCAGAAATAGTACTTCAGTAATGAAAGCTAAAGGAAATATCCCTTTATCCCCTTTCTCTGGATTTTATGCCCTTAGATATTAGCTGCTTGCATTTTATTGAAAAACTCATGTTTTAAAAATGATTTTTAAAAATTTATTTTCATCTATCCAAAAAGCAAAGTATGAGAGAGACAGATGTATCTTTCATCTGCTGGTTCACTCCCCCAAATGCCTGCAACAGCCATGGCTGGGCCAGGCAAGGCCAAAGCCAGGAGCCAGGAAATCCATCCCATGTGGGTGGCAGGGACCCAAGGACTTGAGCAATCATCCTCTGCCTCCCAAGGATGAGCTTTGGCAGGAAGCTGGACCAGAAGCGGAGTATCTGGGCCCTCCAATAGGGATGCAGCAGCCCAACCTCCTATGCTACAACACCCGTCCCCTAAAACTCTTCTATAATTAAAAAAGAAAACCGTAATCAACATCTAAATTTATATGAGTTTTTGTAAACCATGAAGTCCTATTCCCTTTATTTCAGTCAAAACATAAGTAGTTTTGCAAGGTGAAAAAATTGCTCAGGAAATTTGCTTGTTAAAAAAATGACATTAATTTTTGCCTAAATGGGGCCAGCATTGTTGTGTAGCAGGTAAAGCTGCTGCCTGCAATGCCAGCATCACTTATGGGTGCCATTTTGCATCCGGGCTCCTCCCCTTCCTATCCAGTTCCCTGCTAACGGCCTGGGAAAAGCAACAGAAGATGGTTCAAGTCCTTGGGCCCCTGCACCCATGTGGGACACCTGGAAGGAGCTCTGGCTCCTGGCTTTGCCCTGGTCCAGCTCCGGCTGCTTTAGCCATTTGGAGAGTGAAGCAGCAGATGGAAAGTGAAGATCTCTCTCTCCCTGTCTCTCCCTCCCTGTTTGTAACTCTGACTTTCAGATAACTAAATACATCTTAAACAAACAAACAAAATCCTTTTCCCCTTACGTTTCTCAACACATACATTTCAAAGTGCAAGGCATTTTAAGCAATTCTAGTGTTGACTCATACAGCCTGAATCAGTTCGGAAACAGGATAGAAGCCATTCTTACAAAGTGAGTTCTGGATAAAGAACAGAACATGCATAATTGAGTTGCTCCCACCCACCTACAAGACAGCCCTGCACAACCTCAGGCTCCCAGGATCCTGGGCACGGTTAGGAAGACGAAGAAGGGCCGACAGGAGCGGCTGGGAAGTTCTTTCCTTCATCTCACAGACTTGGCACACTTCCCACAACAGGCTGTCACTTTGATCCTGCCATGCGTTTAATGACAGCAACTTGTCACCTGTCTATTTCTAAAAAGAAATGGAACCCTATTTACATGGATAAATGCCCTCATACATGATATAACTGTTCCTGTTTAAAAATTATCATTCTTATTTTAGGTCTTTTAAACTATGGTGTTTTCAAATCGAGAGTTTCTTGGCATTTTATGTAGACTCTAGAGTTCTCATCTGTTTGTGGACAAAAAAAAAAAAAAACAATCATTTTGACATGGTCACACAATGTCCATCAGCTGATAAAAGATACCTCAATCAGAGGCGGTGCCCCTCCCCCACGTAACTGTGTCTTCAAAGAACTAAGTTCTTAGGGCTGGTGTTGTGGCATAGCAGGTTAAGTTGCCACCTGCAATGCTAGCATCCCATATGGACAACAGCAGTTCAAGTCCTGGCTGCTCCAATTTTTTTTTTTTTTAAAGATTTATTTATTTATTTGAAAGGTAGAGTTATAGAGAGGCAGAAGCAGAGAGAGACAAAGAGAGGTCTTCCATCCACTGATTCACTGCCCAGATGGCTGCAACAGCTGGCGCTGCACCGATTCAAAGCCAGGAGCCAGGAGCTTCTTCTAGGTCTCCCACGCAGGTACAGGGGCCCAAGCACTTGGACCATCTTCTACTGCTTTCCCAGGCCATAGCAGAGAGCTGGATCGGAAGTGGAGCAGCCAGGACTTGAACTGGCGCCCATATGGGATGCCAGCACCGCAGGCAGTGACTTTATCTGTTACACCACAGCGCTGGCCCTGCTCCACTTCTGGTTCAGCTCCCTGCTAATACACTGGGGAAAGTGACAGCAGATGGCCCAAGTACTTGAGACCCTGCACCCATATCAGATACTTGGATGAAGCTCCTGGCTAAAGCCTGGCCCAGTTTCAACCATTTCAGCCATTTGGGGAGTGAACCAGCAGGCGGAAGATCTCTCCCTCTCTATGTAACTCTGCTATTCAAATAAATAAAATAATTTTTTAAAGAGGAAACACATCTTCAAGATGTTAAATGGGGAAAAGACTGTCCCTTAGCCCTCTGTGCCTTGCGTGCTGCAGCCTTCTCATCCAATAGATGCAATCACTCATCACGATTAGCTCTTCCCTTCTTTTCACGCATACCACTAACCAACACGCTTATCTGTTCTCAGCTCAGTCCCTTCTATTTCCTCCCTCTGCAGAAGGCCAAGCTCATCACTCTCGAAGGTACCCTGCCCCCATCCGTGCTCCCACTGTCCGTGTTTAGAGTTACGACTTCCTTTTGGTTGGGTCATTACCCCAGGTTTAGCATTATTATCACTGCCTGAGTCAAAAACCATATAACATTGGACTACAAATAACTTTCTACCTCAGTGCCTTCTGGAAGCTTCACTTTCCTTCTTTTTTTTTATTAATTTATTTATTTGAAAGGCAGAGTTACTGAAAGGCAGAGGCAGAGAGAGAGAAAGAGAAAGGTCTTCCATCTGCTGGTTCACTCCCCAATTGGCCACAACGGCTAGAGTTGGGCCAATCTGAAGCCAGGAGCCAGGTGCTTCTTCCTGGTCTCCCATGCGGATGCAGGGGCCCAAGGATGTGGGCCATCTTCCACTGCTCTCCCAGGCTATAACAGAGAGCTGGATTGGAAGTGGAGCAGATGGGACTCGAACTGGCACCCACACATGGGAAGCCAGCATTGCAGGCGGCAGCTTTACCTGCTACTCCACAGCGTCGGCCCCAAGGAGCTTCATTTTCTATGTGACTATCATGGAAGCACCCCCAAACTCTGCCAGGGCTGGCTGGCTCCTCTCAGTACTGTCAGACACATCTGGCAGCACGTGCCTTTGTCCTCCTGGTGACATCAGGGTCTCCAGGCTCCAGCGGCTCCAGCCCCTTTACCTGGTGGTCACACTGCTGCTTCTCTGCCTATCCGTCTGCCACGGCCCTCCGCCCCTCTTCCAACTCCTGGATCTTACTCTCCGTGTGTATCGTGGGGGACAGAACGCTCCAGGAAAGGTATTTGGGAGACCCTGCATGTCTGAGCACGGCTTTCAATTGTATGCTGTGCCAAATTATCAATTTGGAAATCACCTCCCTTCCGTTTTGAAAGTGTGGCCCCACTGCCTTCCAGCGTCTTCCTTCTGACCCCTGATCCACAGTCAACTTTTTGTTCCATCTCCCCGCTGGGAGCTTTTGGGAGTCATATTCTTTGGATCCCTGCTGTCTGAAATTCCATAATGCTGTGTCTTGGTGTGGGTCTTTCTCCTTTTCCGTTTCCTATACTTTCTGTTGTGTTTCAGTTTGTGCTGGGCCTCAATGGGAGATGATCTTGTTCTCCTTGGATTCTCCTGGTTTGCCTCCTTGTTCTTCCTCTCTGGATCCTGGTGTTTAGAGGCTGCATTTCCTGGACTGATCCTTTCTTTTTCTTTCTTTCTAATTGGTTTTTATCCTTGCCTCTTGGTTCTACTTTCTGAGCAACTGCTCAGCTTCATGTTCCAATGTACCTTAAGTATTAACATAGGTGTGTACCTGTTTTCACACCTTTTTAATTAAAATAAACTTATGTTTAGTTTTCTTAGAGAGAGAGAGAGAGAGAGAGAGAGAGAGAGAGGAGAGTCTGGACTTTCCATCAGCCAAGGTTGGGTCATGTTGAAGCCAGGAATAAGAACTTAACCTGGCTCTCTCCCGTGGGTGGCAGCGATCCAAGTCCTTGGGCTGCCTCCTGCTGACTCCAGTGTGTGCACCTGCAGGCAGCTGGAACTGGGAGCAGAGCTGGGACTCCCAGACACTCTGATATGGGATGACAGTGACCCCAAATGTCTTAACCACTGCGTCAAACACCCATATCTGTTTTCATATTTTTATTTTCCAAGAATTTTTGATTTCAGAATAATCTTTTGTTTTTTATAGCATCCTGCTCTTATTTCTAGCTGCACTAACTTTTACTCCCTGTATTCCTTCCTCAGTCACTTCTTTCCGATTGCTTTTGCTTGGATCTTTTATATCAGAGTTTTTCGTTGGCTGTATATTTGATAGGGACACTGTTAACAGCTGGGTCGAGACATCTGTATGGAAGGATGGAAGTTAGCTGGGTTTCCCTGTAGTGCAACCAAAGTGGCAAGCCAGGATTTTCAAAGAGAAATCCCACCCTTTTCTGCTTCAGTGGGTGGCTATGGGGGTAGCCCAGCTGCCCACATTCTGGGAGCCAAGTGGACGGTACAGGGGTTGGAGGGAGCCACTCACTAGTCTAGGACTATCTCCTCCCTCTTTCAGACAAATTCAGCCCTCTGCCTTCAGCGTGGCTGGCACCTCCAGGCCCCCTTTCGGTGGGGCCTGAGTTTTCCTGAGAGTAGTAACAATCAAATAGACGCAATCATCAAAGGAAGCCCTTAACTGCTGCAGTGTGGTCTTCATGAGGGCACAGGAAAACCAGCAAAGGGAGGATGATGCGGCCAGAGGCCTCAGGTGTGGCTGCAAATGCCCCCCGGAAGCTGCTGGAACCAAGGGGCTCCTGATCCAAGACCTTCGCCAACACTTTCTGTTGCTTTGGGGTCAAGCACTGTGCCTTAGTCTTAGTCATTGGTTCTGCTTTATAACTCGCTTAAAAAGCAAGAGTACAACTTGAAAACTGAATTTTGGGGCCAGCGCTGTGGCATGGTGGGTAAAGCCACCACCTGTAGTGCTGACTTCCTATGTGGATGCTGGTTTGAGTCCCAGCTTCTCCACTTCTGATCCAGCTCTCTGCTATGGCCTGAGAAAGCAGTAGAAGATGGCCCAAGTGCTTGGGCCCCTGCACCTGCATGGGAGACCCGGAGGAAGCTCCTGGCTCCTGACTTCAGATTAGCGTAGCTCCCGCCATAGCAGCCAACTGGGGAGTGAACCAGCAGGTGGAAGACTTTTCTCTCTCTCTGCCTCTCCTTCTCTCTCTGTGTAACTCTGACTTTCAAATAAATAAATAAATCTTAAAAAAAAAAAGAAAACTGAGTTTTGTGTAGCATTGTTCTGTACTGGTACTATATAGTATTATATAGTATCTACAGTTTGGAGAGTTTTTTTCTTAAACAATTACAACACCCCCCCCCCCTTTTTTTTTTGACAGGCAGAGTGGACAGTGAGAGAGAGAGACAGAGAGAAAGGTCTTCCTTTTTGCCGTTGGTTCACCCTCCAATGGCCGCCGCGGCCGGCGCGCTGCGGCTGGCGCACCGCGCTGATCCGATGGCAGGAGCCAGGAGCCAGGTGCTTTTCCTGGTCTCCCATGGGGTGCAGGGCCCAAGCACCTGGGCCATCCTCCACTGCACTCCCTGGCCACAGCAGAGAGCTGGCCTGGAAGAGGGGCAACTGGGACAGAATCCAGCGCCCCAACCGGGACTAGAACTCGGTGTGCTGGCGCCGCTAGGCGGAGGATTAGCTTAGTGAGCCGCCGTGCCGGCCCAACACCCCCCCCCCCCCCTTTAAGATTTATTTATTTGAAAGGTAGAGTGACAGAAAAGGAGAAAGACAGACAGACAGAGAGAGGTCTTCCATTCACTGGTTCACTCCCCAAATGTCCACGACAGCCAGGGCTGGGCCAGGCTGAAACCAGGAGCCTGGACTCCATCTGGGTATTCCACATGAGTGCAGGGAGCCAAGCACTAGGACCATCTTCCACTGCTTTCCCAGGCACATTAGCAGGGAGCTGGATCAGAAGTGGAACACCTAGGACTCGAACTTGTACTCTGATATGGGATGGTGGCATCGTAGGCCGTGGCCTAACGTGCTGCCCCAAAATGCCAGCCCCATAACATTTTCTTGAAAAGCTTCACTATCCTCAGCCACTCAGGACCTTTCCCACCCCAACTATTCTCTAAAAAATCATCTACTTTTCAAAGAACAATGGTGCTGCTTTCCCACTGCTGGTGCAGGTGTTTCAACAACAGGTGCTGAACGAGAGGCCAGAACAGAGATGACACAAACATCACTCAAACAGATGAAATGGGGCAGGTGTGTCACACTGGAGCTTTGAAAAACAGAACAAGCATTTAGAGTTAAAGGAGAGGAACTCACTTGGGTATCTGTAGTGTGAAAGAACAGACTTTGGCGCCTTATCATTTTTCTATCATTTTTTTTTGTCCTACTCAGTCTGACATGGGAGAGAGTGCCAGAAATAGTCAAATGAGACAAAATAAAGGGGGAAAATAAAGGGTCAAAGAAGTTCAGTTCACTTTTTAAAAAAGAGATTTATTTATTTACGTGAAAGAGTGAGAGAGAGAGAAAGAGAGAGAGAGAGAGATCCTCCATCCACTGGTTCACTCCACAAATGAACACAATGGCCAGGGCTGGGCCAAGTTGAAGCCAGGAGCCAGGAGCTTCTTCCAGGTCTCCCAGGTGGGTGCAGGGGCCCATGCACTTGGGCCATGTTCCGCTCTTTCCCAGTTGCATTAGCAGAGAGCTGGATTAGTAGGAGAGCAACTTGAACTCGAACTGGTGCCTATATGGGAAGCATCATGGGTGCAGCCCAACCTGCTATGGCATAACACTGGCCCTTGAGTTCACTTTTGAAAATGAAATATTCCCAGATTTAACCCTAGGAGAGCTGTACAAATTACAGGTATTACATCAGGAAATACATAATATTTAAGAATAATCAATATAAAACATAATAAAAATTATATTTTACTTTTTCTACTTATTTGTTGTTTCCTTGAACATTCTTCAGAAAAGAACAGCAATAGTTGTAAACTCTTAAAGGACCCCAAGTCAGAGAGTGGCCAGCTCTGGCCAGCCTCACGGAGGATGCTGCAGGGCCTGCCTTTTCCCGAGTTCTTTGCAACAACCAGTCAGCTACCAGCTGATGCCCCCTAGGAATCTTCTCAGTCATTATTCACTCGCTGCGGCTCAGCCTGGCACCCGCCCGCGGGACCGCGGCTGTTCCAAGCAGCCCTAGAGACAAAGCCCGCTGCGGCTCTGCAGTTTGGCAGCCTCTCTTGGACTTGCTTTTCTCTCTGAGGCACAGATTAGCAAGGGTAGACTGCAGATTCTAACAGGCCATGTTTGGGCTTAATCCTGGCTTGGGCAAAGGATTACACTCCACGACTGCCTATGTCATTTGCCTGGCCCAGAGCAGAAATGAAAATGAGGGGTCCCTTGTTCAACAATTAAGAATTTCAAGATGTTGATAGCAGAATACTTAAACCGAGAGCAGAGCTGTTCTATGTGCTAGACCCTGTGTGTCTGCATGGCCCACTCATCCATGAAGCTGTGCATGTCTCAGTTTCACCAGCTGTAAAATGGGGATAACAGTGCCTACTTCATAGAATTGTAAAGAATATGTGAGTTAATCACCTGTAAAGCACTTACAACAGTGCCAGCCCCTAGAAAGTGCTCGAGAAATTATTATCGCATCCAAAGACCCTATATCTTCAGTCAGACCACTGAAAACATTCTATCTAAATCTGGTAAATGTCCATTGACTATTTTTTTTAAATATTGTAATAGTCAAACAGACAAACCTAACTTTATAAATTTGATTAAAAATTAAATGGCCAATGATGATGTACTCTTCTCCCCCCCCCCCCCCAAGAAACCTTTTATTTAATGAGTACAAATTTCTTAAGTACAACTTTAGGAATACAATGATTCTTCCCACCATACCTGCCCTCCCACCCCCACTCCCACCCTATCTCCTCCTCTCTCCCATTCCCAGTCCCATTCTCCATTAAGATTCATTATATATCCAGGAGACCAACCCTATGCTAATTAAAGATTTCAACAATTTGCACACACACGCACATACAAGAAAAAAAAAACGGTTTGAGAACTAGTTTTACAGTTAACTCTCACAATACAGCTCACTGCATGGGAAGTAAGTGCACAGTGACTGCTGTTGTTAATTTAACAATTAACACTCTGATGTATGACGCCAGTGACCACCTGAGGCTCCTGACACGAGCTGCCTAGGCTATGGAAGCCTTCTGAGTCCATAAATTCCATCAGAATTTAGAAAAGGCCATAAGCAAAGTGGAGGTTCTCTCCTCACTTCAGAGAAAAGTACAAGATGATATACTCTTTTACAGATACATTTATTTTTTATTTGAGAGACAGAGAAGCAGAGAGAGACAGACAGACAGACCTCCTATCCACTGGTTCACTCCACAATTGCCTGTGCCAGTGGGGCCTGGCCCAGGGCTGGAGCTGGGAGACAGAGACTCAACCGACACCTTCCATGTGGGTGATAGGAGACCAATTCTCTGAGCCATCACTGCTGCCTCTCAGTCTGCGTTAGCAAGAGGCTGAGGGCGAGAGCAGGAGGTAGGAATCACAGCCAAGCACTCCGATATGGAATGCCAGCATCTTCAACGACATCTTCCTACCGGGCTAAACGCTTGCCCCTGCTGAGGTAATTTTAAGATTTGGCATGCTTATCAGTAAATACATTTTCTTAACTGCAAACTGAGTCTAATTTTGTTAAGCCAGAAATCTTGGTAGTTTATTGTTGTAGCTTAGTTTAAAAAACTATAAGTATAATCATTGTTTATCATGGTCATAGAGAAATGTAAGTGTGCCATCTGATGAATCAAGAAAAACTGGAAATAACTAAAAAACTAAAAAGGGTGACAATACAAGATATGCCTCCTGCTAATGAAGGAAACCACAGCTTATTTCAAATGCAAGTGTCTTAGGTTCAACAACAGGACGGGTCTTCTGATCGTTCAAGGGAAACACATGTGATGAAAAAACCACGCAAGGTTTCTTCAAAGATTTTTTGCACTAAAATCAACTTAACCTTTAACCCCATCTTTCACAAACTTAATTTTTTTATTTATTTGAGAGGCAGAGGGAGAAAGAGAGAGAGAGAGAGAGAGAGAGAGAACCCCACCTGCTGGGTTCATTACCCAAATGTAGGGAGCCAGGAACTCAATCCAGGTCTCCCATGTAGGAGGCAGGGACCCACGTACCTGAGCCATCACCTGCTGCCTCCCAGGGTGTGCATTAGCAGGGAGCTGGAATCAGGAGCAGAGCTGGGGCTTGAACTCAGACAATCTGTTATGGGACATACTCAAACCCAAGCTCTTGGATATGGGATGTGGACAGCAGATATCACATTGACATCTTTTCAAAAATTTTTGTTTGTTTTTATTTTGTTTGAAAGGTGGGGGGAGGAGAAGAAATGAGGGAGAGATTGAGGGAGAGAGGGAGGGAGGGGGAGAGAGAGAGAGAGAGAGAGAGAGAGAGAGTCTTTCATCAGCTGGTTCACTCTCTAAATTTAACAGTCAGGGCTCGATCAGGCCGAAGCCAGGACCACAGAACTCCATTAGGGTCTTCCAGATGGGTGTCAGGGACCCAAACGCCTGAGCCATTACTTGCTGCTTTTCAGGGTGTGGAAATGGAGTAGCTGGAACCTGAACCAGGCACTCTAAATGGGATATGGGGAATGGCTGCCCCATCTGTGAACTTTATGAAGTTCCCTCATGTATTTAGCTAAGTAAACATCTTTGAAGGGTTGGATCCATTCATTAGGACCTAGGTAAAGTGATGCCAATATCTTGGTAGGCATACAAGAAAAGACTTTAACAAGTTCATGGAAAAAGGAAATTAAACAAGTTTATTTTGCAAAATAATGGTGAAATCCATGCACAGTTTTTTTTTCCATAATGCACGTTTCCCATGAATGTTTTGAAGATCTCTTGTAAATGAAGTCAAAATTTGTCTTTTGATATTATTTCCTGATTTACAAATGAAAGATGAGTTGATTGTACTGGTTCAGTAGTTTGATTCAAGTAATATCAGGAAATTCCAAACCAAGCAGGGTACTCATTCAGCTGTTACTGATTTTAATTAAGATCTCAAAGAATATGCTGAAAGTCACAAAGCCTGCTACCAAAGTGTAGTAAAACAAAGAAAAACAAACAGTGCTAATGGGAATACGGTGAACGCATTCTGACCTTAAAGCTCAGGCCTCTCCTCACTCTCAATACCAGCTGTGCCACACACTAGCCAGACGCCTGGTCTGTAACCCAGACTCAGCCTCGTGCCGGCGGTGCTGTGTGACTGGAACGGTTCTCGGCTCGGGCTCGATGCCAAGAACGCTGCTCTTGGTTTGAGCGATGTCCTCTGGTAAAGTGAGAAGAACCTGCGTTTCAGAGGTAAGTCTCTCTCTCTCTCTCTCTTTTTTTTTTTTTTTTTTTTTGCCAGGCAGTTAGACAGTGAGAGGGAGAGAGACAGAGAGAAAGGTCTTCCTTCCGTTGGCTCATCCCCAAAATGGCCACTACGGCCGGTGCGCTGTGCTGATCCGAAGCCAGGAGCCAGGTGCTTCCTCCTGGTCTCCCATGTGGGTGCAGGGCCCAAGCACTTGGGCCATCCTCCACTGCACTCCCGGGCCACAGCAGAGAGCTGGACTGGAAGTGGAGCAGCCGGGACCAGAACCAGTGCCTGGACCGGGACTAGAACCCGGGATGCCGGCGCCGCAGGTGGAGGATTAGCCTATCGAACCACGGCACCGGCCAGGTAAGCCTCCATGTGCAGAGTGTCTCTGGCGTTGACCAGTCACACATCTCAAGCATTTATTTTTCTAGGCCTGGCTTCTTGACCTTGCAGGGAAGGTATGAGAAGGCACGGAAGCAGTGCAGGCCTGGTTCACAGAGGGCATCAACAAGGAAGTGTGACTCAGTGTTCCTAGTGTCATAATCTAGAAACCACGCAGAAGACGCCAACCGTGCTGGGCTTCGAGGGCTGGGTGCCAAAGCACCTGCATTGGCTTTAAAAACCAAACATGCCAAAAGGCATTTGCTTTTGTTTATAAAGGAAGAAGAATAAACAACATTATACCCAAACAATGGTGGAAAAATTTCTCCCACAGATTCCAGAGCCCCTCTCAATTGCTCAATGCATCGTCCACGTCTGCTGGAGATTATTTTAAGATTTAAGATGACATTTTCATACATTATCTGCTACCAAAATGTGCCTTATCGAACTCAGTATCAGGCTGAGGACTGAAGCAGAGGCATACAAAATAGGATTATTTCTAAGACATTCATGAGGAACATGTTATAAGGTGATTACAAACTACGGCGGCCACTATCACTACACATCTAGAACGGCATGTTACGAGCATTCCATCAAGTTATTGTATGCGAGCCCCGGGAACCAGGGGCCACTCTGTGTTACTGGACTCCTGCCCATTTGTAGTAAAGGAGTGAGCTGGCCGTGAGGCACATCTTGTCTTTACTGATCTGAGTCAATTCAGAAGTTTTCAAGAAATTATTTTTAAAAATTTATTTATTTGCAAGGCAGAGTTGGAGAGAGAGAGAGAGAGAGAATGAATCGATCTTCCATCTACTGGTTCACTCTGCAAATAGCCACAAGAGCCAGGGGCAGCCTGGGCAAAGCCAGGGGCCGGGAACTGCATCCTGGTCTCTCACTGGGTGGCAGAGGCCCAAGTACCCGGAGCACCTTCCACTGCCTCCCCAGATGCCAGATGCATTAGCAGGAAGCTGAGTCTAAGCAGAGCTGCCGGGACTTGAACCAATACCCTGATACGGGATCCCAGCGTGGTAAGGTGGCTTAGCCCACTGCACCACAATAATGTCCCCCAGTTCAGAATCGAATGCAATGAGACTGGAGGAGGAAGGAATGAAACATGACTGATGGTCGTCATGCAATTTTTGGTGCCATATTCAGTGGCAAGAAGATCCAGTAGGGAGAGAATTTGGTGACTGCGTAATCAACCATCATTGAAATTAACTTGTTACAGTGCTGCTTAAATGAAATACAATTTGACCTTTTGCTATGTACACCACTCAACAATTTGTAAATACAACAGGATCTTCTGACATTTGGTTGAGGTGGTTTATTTGAAAAGCAGTCTCTTTATCGTTTTGTTCTGCAGAGACCTTTTGTTGTTGTTGTTGTTGTTGTTTTTCCAGGCAATATATTTCTGTTTTGCTGTTTCTGTCTTCTGCCTTCTCTGAAAAATTAAAAACTGACTTTGCTTTGTTCAGGGGAGTTCATGGCTTGTGCACCTCTTCCATTTGAGTCTGGCCAACAAGCTATAGGCTGGCTTTGCTCTGAGTTCCTTGAGCCCTTTAAATTTGCTTTTGCTACCATAGAGATACCTTAACACAGGAGTTCCAGCATAGTTACTGAGCAGATGCACAGGAAACTGATGCATAGGTTAAATGCAGCCTACAATTCATGCCTGCGGGAAATAGAATTATTCTTTGATTGCCATTTGTAAGACTGCAAAAGTGGGCAGACGGAGTGAAAACACAACCCTTTCAACAGACATGTGCCCTGGGGACAGAAAGGATCACACAGATTCTTGAGCCACTAAGACCAAGCCTCTATGCTGAACACAACGATCTTGCTTATTTCAGCCTGAGTTGCTCTATTCAGCCTCTTGGAGCTGAATGAATTGTCTATATTTTCGACAGCTGTGTTTGAACACATCAGACATAGCTATTGGAAAAGCATTTCTATAATTCACTCCTATAGGATGGAAATGAATAACCATGCTGATGCTACACTCCAATTCTACATCGTTACATATGGGTAGGGCTGTGGCTTGGATGTGGTTTGTGCCTGCCCAAACTCAGGCTGTGGAGTTTAATCCCACTGAAAGGTAATAAGAGGGCAGAAGCTGAGTCTGTTTAGAGGCGGGGCCTCTTGCAGGTGATAAGGATAAGATCAGATCATCCAGCCCCCATGGCTGACTGTGATAGCTGAAGGAGAGGGAGAGACCCGAGGAGACAGGAGGCGAGGAGACGCCACCGGTGCCCTCCGGCTCTTTCCGTGGGACGCCTGCAGAGCCTTGAGGTCCTGCCAGCAGGAAGGCCATCACCAGACACAGCCCCTCAACCTTGGACCTCCACAGCCCCCAGCCAAAATAAACATCTTTCAGGTTTTATTAGTGACCGAAAACAGAATAATACAGGAGCAAATGCATGAACTGCTATTCCCAGGTCCCCAAACCAATCTTTAATTGCTAGACATAATAATAACAGTGGAAGGCCAGATACTGACCCAGGCATATGAACAAATCTTAAGAAGGAATACAATTTCCTCAGTCTCCTCTCTCCCAACTTCTCAAACTGACAGCTGAGTCTTGGGCAGGCAGGTGGCTCAAAAACTTTCAAGGCCTCCGAGGTACCGAATTCAGTTTCTTAAAATAATCTGGTTACTGTTGAATAAATCTATTGAAACTACCCTATTTTTATCCATCTGTTCACATGAACTTTATGTGATAGATTTTTGGATTTACTGTATTAGACTTCATAGTCTCCTTATATTATATTTGGAGAATATAAAGTCATAGTCAAGAGGTAGGTGTTTAGAGGTTAAGACACCTGCACCTTGGGGCCGGTGCTGTGGCACAGGTTAATCCTCCACTTGCAGCACTGGCATCCCATATGGGCACCGGTTAGAGTCCTGGCTGGCTTCTCTTCCGATCCAGCTCTCTGCTATGCCCTGGGAAAGCAGTAGAAGATGGCCCAAGTCCCTGGGCCCCTGTACCCGTGCAGGAGACCTGGAAGAAGCTCCTGGCTCATGGTTTTGGATCAGGCATTTGGGGAGTGAATCAGCAGATGGATGACCTCTCTCTCTCTCTCTCTACCTCTCTCTCTCTCTCTGTAAGCCTGCCTCTCAAAAAAAAAAAAAAAAAAAAAAAAAAAAAAAAAGACACATATGCCTCACATTGGAATGCCTGAGTTTGATTCTTGACCCTGGCTCCTGGGTCTAGCTTTCTGCTAATGCAGACCTTAGGAGGCACTGATGGTGGTAGCTTAGGTAGCTGAGTTCCTGCCAGCCACATGGGAGACCTGTACTGAGTTCCTGGATCCTGGCTCTGACCCTGACCCAGCCTTGACCATGGAGGGAATTTGCGGGAGTGAACCACTAGATGAGAGACTATGTCTCTCTCTGTTTCTCTTTCTGCCTCTCAAACCAAAAAGAAAAGAAAAGGAGACCTAAAGAAGACCGAGACTTGATTAAAATAGTAACTGAAAAGCTAAGTTGCTCACCAGTCTCTCCCAGGGCCTCCATGTATTTCTGTATGTATGGACTGGGCGAAAGCACTATACTGAATTTAACTGCTTGTCTTGAAGTGTGGGGATTACAGGGCATTTACATCTTTTTTTGTATGTTATTCTCTTTATATACAGAAGCATGTCATTAAAATTTTTAAAAACTGTGGTACAATACACACAGCATAAAATCATCTTAATAATTCGCGAGAGCACAATCAGTAGCACTAAGTGGGTTCACATTGTGTAACCAACCCCTGAACTTCTTCATTTTAGAGGAAGACTATTTTTGAAAGCAAGAACCAAATACTTTTCCAGATGTCTCCAATTTCAAAAACTAAATGCAAACACAGTAAATGGAGTGGCTTAATCAGGCTAAACCACGATAACTGAATAGCCTTCCCAATTTGTGAGTGAGTTACAGCAAGCAACGAGCTTTCACTGGGAAGAGAGGGAATGATGGCAGAGGTGTAGAAATCACAGTAGAACTTCCTCTGCGGGTTCCTCTGAGAGGTTGTCCTTGAACCACCTGCTTCAATAAGATCTACCTGTTCTGTCATCACACGCAGGATGAGCAGCTGTCATCCCTAGCTGGAACTCAAAAATCCAGTGTTCTGGGGTCCCACACTCAGCCTTAGAGAGTGTGGTATGAATGTGTTAGAACACACGACCCCTTGAAACAGGTTTACTCAAGCCTCATGAGAGGAGCTGGACAGTCACTCATTAACAGATTATGCACTCCATTCTCAGACAGCAAAGGAGCCTTGTTCTAAAGTTTTCCACCATCCTAACAACTAATTCCTACTGAGTCATTAAGGAACACTATTAATACTGGTGTTAGGGTTCGTGTCACCACTGTACCAACGACATCTCACTAGCTAGAGTTAATGCTTTTCTAAGTGCTGTGGGTTAGGGGACAACCCTGGTTCTGAGCTAAGGAATTCTCATCTAAATGCAAATCAAGACAAGCCCATCTAGGATGCATGAGCAAGTGCAGTCATTTTTCCACCAATGCACAAAAATCGGTATTGAAGTCTCCCTTCTTAGAATGATACCGTGTTTGCTTTCTTCCCTGCACCAGCAGTGAGATAGGCAGAAGGTGTTTATAGTCTTGATTTTTTTTTTTTAAATTTTGACCTAATGTATTAAATAAGATGGACAAAGAAAATCATCTTTCTAACCGCTACTTCTCCACTCCTGACTTACACAGCCAGGTCCCTGACACCTCTATTTGAACTCCTCCAGCCTCACGTCTGTTACCAGAGGAATCCTTCTGCCAGATATTTGCCACTCCTCTGAAAGCCATGTTAGGGAGGCGGTGACAAGTCTATCATGCCACCTCCTTCAAACATGCATCCTAGGCCGGCGCCGTGGCTCAATAGGCTAATCCTCCACCTAGCGGCACCGGCACACCGGGTTCTAGTCCCGGTTGGGGCACTGGATTCTGTCCCGGTTGCCCCTCTTCCAGGCCAGCTCTCTGCTGTGGCCAGGGAGTGCAGTGGAGGATGGCCCAAGTGCTTGGGCCCTGCACCCCATGGGAGACCAGGAGGAAGCACCTGGCTCCTGCCTTGGGATCAGCGCGGTGCACCGGCTGCAGCGCGCCAGCCGCGGCGGCCATTGGAGGGTGAACCAACGGCAAAAGGAAAACCTTTCTCTCTGTCTCTCTCTCACTGTCCACTCTGCATGTCAAAAAAAAAAAAAAAAAAAAAAAAGTAGAGCAGCCAGGACTCGAACCTGCACTCACATGGGATGCTGGCACTGCAGGCGGTGGCCTCACCCATTATGCCACAGCACCGGCCTTGGCCTTATATTCTTGTTGCAGTTATTCTTGTCGCTCCCCGTCTTCGTGGAGGAACGACACAGGACCCTGCGCTGTTCTTTCGTCTGCTCGGCCCTCCCCGGGTTTGCTGCTGGTTCTTCCCGGGTTGGCTACTATCCCTTCCACCTCCGTGGAAGGGCAGTTCCCCCTGGCCGCATTCCCCACTTCCGCAGGGGAGCAGCACACCGCCGGCTGGCTTTCTTCGGGGGCTGCACGGGTTCCCTTAGATGTTCCCCATAGATGTTCCTGGTGCATGCCGTCTCTCTCCTCCTTTATAGTCCTCCTCCGCCAATCCCAACTCGGCTGAGTACGCTGCTCTCCAATCAGGAGCAAGTCCTACAGTTAATTGGTTGAACTGGAGGCAGCTGTGCGGAAGCTGTTTACTTCTCTCCCAGCGCCATATTGTGGGAGAGCAGATGCATAGAATAAGTCCTAATTCGAGTAACTTAGTCCAGTCCGGATTGCTCCCCACAGATCCCCCTTTCTTTTTATTTTTTAGCGTTGATACGCGCCTGTCTTCGGTGTCCCGCGGAACACACTCTGCTCTACTTGCTAGAGTTGCCACAGGCTCTTACAAGTCCTATCAATCAGGAAAACCGAATCCGGGTCCTCTCTTCGCCATTGTGAGGAGGTTTTTAGGCGCTGATGCATGCCTGTGTTCGGTGCCCTGCAGCGCATGCTCTGCTCTGCCCGCAGGGGCTTACAAAACCTATCAGGCAAACCGAATCCAAGCCTTCTCATTGCCGTATTGTGGGGGAGACTTATTAGTGTTGGTTCGTGCCTATCTTCGGTGACCTGCAGCTCATACTCTGGTCGAGCTTTGCTGGCGCTTACCGCCTTAAATCAGGCAGACCGAATCCAAGCCTTCTAATTGGCATGTTGAGGGGAGGCCTTATTTTTCTCTATTTCTCTATCTCCGGGCATTTCTATTTCTCCCATTTTACTTCTGTCTGCCAACATTCCTATTTCTCTTTTACTTCTAAACTTCTGTTTCTCTTATCCCCGCAGCTTTCCGGCACCTCGCCCCGCCGGCGGGTTCCCGGCTCTGCGCCGCTTCAGCCCGCGCGCCTCTCTGCGCGGCTTCCCGGCTTTGCGCGGTCCGCGGTCTCCACGCTTAACCCTTTCGCGTCTGAACCACGGCCTACGCCAGCGTTCCCTATCTATTCACGCCCCGTGCTCTCTCTGCACGCAGCGGCTTCCGCGAGTAACACAGCGTAGCTTGCGTCTCCGCCACTAGGATTCAATCTAAGTTCCCCGGGCTAGCCTGGCGAATTCAACCCAGCGTACGTCTCCGCCCCACGATCTGGCTTCCCGTCCTTTGCTCCCCGGGCTAATCAGACGGATCCCAATCTGGCTTACGTCTCAGCTTCTGGTTTCAACTTTTCGCCCCCTATTCCCGGGCTAACTTGAGAACCCCAAAGTGGCTTTCGTTTCCGCCTCGGCCTGCCCCCCGCGGCTTCAATTTCCCTAACATTTTTCTCTACCCGGTATATTTCCCAAGCTTTCCTCCAACAATACTCCTCCCTCATTTCTCCTGGCCTCTCCCCACAGTCCGCATCTGAGTCTGTTTGTTCTAGCTTTCACTTTCGCTTTCAACCTTAGAGATTCCTCCCAGCTTCCCCCCGTAGTCCGTATCCGAGTCTATGCCTAGGCTTTCAATAGCTTCTTCCGGCTCCTTTTTCGTCCGGCTTTTCCCTAGGCTGTTTGCTAGTCTCTCTCTCCGATATTTTCCCAGTTCTTCCCGTTTCTTCCCTCCTAAGTTTCATATCCGAGTCAGGTTTCC
Organism: Oryctolagus cuniculus; assembly: GCF_051225735.1. NCBI lineage: Eukaryota > Metazoa > Chordata > Mammalia > Lagomorpha > Leporidae > Oryctolagus > Oryctolagus cuniculus. Next base: position 22,316,128 of record NC_142873.1, on the reverse strand, counting down.
TATCCGAGCTAGGTTTCCTATCCGAGTCACGTTTCTTCCCTCCTAAGTTTTCTATCCGTCCTAGGTTTCCTATCCGAGTCACGGCACCATTATGTCGCTCCCCGTCTTCGTGGAGGAACGACACAGGACCCTGCGCTGTTCTTTCGTCTGCTCGGCCCTCCCCGGGTTTGCTGCTGGTTCTTCCCGGGTTGGCTACTATCCCTTCCACCTCCGTGGAAGGGCAGTTCCCCCTGGCCGCATTCCCCACTTCCGCAGGGGAGCAGCACACCGCCGGCTGGCTTTCTTCGGGGGCTGCACGGGTTCCCTTAGATGTTCCCCATAGATGTTCCTGGTGCATGCCGTCTCTCTCCTCCTTTATAGTCCTCCTCCGCCAATCCCAACTCGGCTGAGTACGCTGCTCTCCAATCAGGAGCAAGTCCTACAGTTAATTGGTTGAACTGGAGGCAGCTGTGCGGAAGCTGTTTACTTCTCTCCCAGCGCCATATTGTGGGAGAGCAGATGCATAGAATAAGTCCTAATTCGAGTAACTTAGTCCAGTCCGGATTGCTCCCCACAATTCTGCTATTGGAGCCAGAAAGGCAGCCATAGATGATATCTACATGAGGGAGTGTGGCACTGTGCCAATAAAACTCCAGCTACAAAATCAGGTGAGGAGCCAGATTTGTGCCATGAGATGTGGTGTGCCCACCCTTGAATTAGGCCCATGAGCAAATACAATGAGTCGGTGTGTGATGGATCAGCTGAGAATCTTGGGCTTCTCTAGTAGTATTAAAAGACATGCCAAGGGGCCGGTGCCGTGGCTCACTTGGTTAATCCTCCGCCTTCGGTGCTGACATCCCCATATGGGCACTGGGTTCTAGTCCTGGTTGCTCTCTTCCAGTCCAGCTCTCTGCTGTGGCCCAGGAGGGCAGTGGAGGATGGCCCAAGTGCTTGGGCCCTGCACCTGCCTGGGAGACCAGGAGGAGGTGCCTGGCTCCTGGCTTCAGATTGGCACAGCACCGGCCGTGGCGGCCATTTGGGGGGTGAACCAATGGAAGGAAGACCTTTCTCTCTGTCTCTGTCTCTCACTGTCTGTAACTCTACCTGTCAAATAATAATAATAATAAAAAGACATGCCAAGAACATGGGTTCTGGAGCTCAGCTGCCTGGGTCCAAATCCTGGCTTTCGTGTTTGCTAGATGCTAAGCTTTTGAGTGAGTATCTCATCTGGTCTTTATAATCCTGTAGGCTAAATACTGCATTCCCTTTTAAAATCGGCAGGGGTAGAGTGGCACCAAATCTATCAGCACACTAACATGTTCAAGTTGCTCTCATCTTTTCAAAGAAATGCCCTTCCTGGTCCCACCCCCTTTCCACTGCAGCCTCCCTCACATCTCCTCTTCACACCAAACTCTGTGATAAAGCTGCCCACATTCTCCATCCACACTTTGTCACCTCACACTCACAGAGCAGCCCTCTGGAGTCTGGCTTCTACCCTTGGCTTATGGAAATTGGTGACAGTTTCATCGGGATGATTTCCTAAACGAGAAACACGTGGCTAAGGTGTGCTGCATACCTCAGGGATGTCCTTGGCACTGCCGGCCCAAGTTAGGGGAAAAGATACCGGTGATGCATTCTGCCTCCCAATAGAAGTACTACCTATAGATTCTCCGAGCTGCAACTGCAGTGAACAGCCCAACTGCATATTTAAAAAAAATTAAGTATTTGAAAGGCAGAATTAGAGAGACAGACAGACAGACAGAAACAGACATCTTCCATCTGCTGGCTCAGTTTCTAAATGGACTGGGCCAGGCTGAAGCCAGGAGCCAGGAGTCAGGAGCTTTATCCAAATCTCCCGCATGGGTGGCAGGGACCCAAGCACGTGGGCCATCCTCCACTGCTCTCCCAGGTGCATTGGCTGGGGGTTGGATTGGAAGTGGAGTAGCCGGGACATGAATGAGTGTCCATATGGGATACTGGCACCACAGGCGGTGGCTTAACCCGCTAAACCACAACACCAGCCCCGACATCAATATTTTAACCATTTTCTCTTCCATGTGAAGTCAGGGTTGCACCTCTAAGGGTGAAAAAACTCAAGATGAATCCTGGCCATTGTCTTGAATAAGGGATGTAGATTAAACCATGAGAAGGGTTGTCTCTACCAACCAAGACAGCAAACAAATACGCTCTTGGAAACTTACATTTTCCACAGTGCACTGGTAACTCCAGGACCCAAACAATGCCACGTACACGGTCATGTGACCTTGAATCTCTAGAGGCAGAGCCCCACTCTGAGAGTTTTGTTATCGGAGGGTGAAGAGGGCAGAATGCTCCCCCAACTGCTGTGTCTGGGGTTCTGCTTCTGGAGGATTTCCTGTGTGTGGGGGGGGGGGGGCAGGAAGGGCAGGAATTATCTCACCTGTCTCAGAGTACTCAGTGCCTAGGGGAGTGACAGGCACATTAGCAGGGTCTTAGGAAACAACACTGGACACATGATTTCCCTCACGAGTGCCTAGGGGAGTGACAGAGGCAGGGCAGGAACAGTAAGAAAAAGATGCAATGTCTTTGTCTTTTCTTCGGAGTTCAGTTACCCTGGGGGACTGAATAGAGAAGAATCTCGAAGACCCCGGCACTGCCCAGATAAATAGGCCAAGCCTTCAGCTATGTGTTAGGCCCTGCCTTTTTCCTACTCAAGGAGTCACGATTCTAACTGCAGGAACTCAGGAAGAATGCCAATTATACTAGTTTTTTTTTTTTTTTTTTTTTTTTTTGACAGCTAGAATAGATACTCTCTGCCTGTCTCCTTCAGCACACAGGCAACACTTGTCTCAGCTCCAGCTTTCCTGATAACCAATCCATCACGATTCAGTTCTCTCTGTAGCTCCTGCTCCTTGACCCAATGTGAATATTTTTCCAAACTATTTTTAAAATATCTAATCTGTTGTGAGTAATAGATGATGGAAGTGTTAGCTTGCCATTTCTGGGCAGACAGCATCAGCATCAAGACTTTATTAGGATATAACTTGATATTTACAATGGTAGGAAAGAATACAAAAACCAAGTAGTGTTTTACATTAAAATCTTTAAGTGGTTCTTGATGCCAAGTGATTTGAAATCGTCAGAGATTTTAAAGTGCTTTTCTATCATTAAAAAAAAGATAATTATTGCAAATAACAACTTTAAAGAACTAGTCAGTGATTTCATCCCAAATATTTATACTAGGAAAACTAGGGATCTGGGATTGATTCAGTCTGTTTTGTAGAAGAACTCAACGTTCCTGAGTTTATTGTTTATTACTCAATTCACTGAGTCATGCCGACTCCCCACACACGACGGAACAAGTATTAGTTTTCTGTTGATACGTGAGAAATCACCGTACATTGCAGTAGCTTAGGTCAACAATACTTTTTCAATCGTTACGAACTGAATTCTGTCCCCCACCCCCACGCCATCGTATATTGAGGCTCGTGTCCCCAGCGTGACTGTATTTGGCGGTAAGGTCCTGAAAGAAGTAACTGGAGTTAAAAGAGATCACAGAGTAGGCCAAAGTCCAAAAGGACTGGCATCCTTATGAGATGGGAAGGGAAAGAGACACCAGGGATGTGGACGCAAAGGACAGGCCATGTGGGGACACAGCCCCAGCTCTGTAAGCCCAGGAGGGGGCCTCAGGAGAAGCCGGACCTGCTAACACTGTGGGCTTGGACCTGCAGCTCCCAGAACCGGGAGACATCCCTTGCTGCTGTGTGGGCCACCCAGTCTGTGGTATTGTTATGGTGGCCCTAGCACACTAATGCTCCTTGTGGGTCAGTTCAGCAGGGTGGTCCTATTGCAGGGGTCCCTGTCAGGTATGACCAGGGCTTCCTGGGGCTGGATCACCCACTCCCATGGGGGCACCCTCCCATGGCAGGCGAGTTGGTGACCATTGTTGGCCAGGGGCCCAAGTTCTTCTTCCCTTGGGAAATTACTATTGGAAAATATTTAATTTTTTTTGACAGGCAGAGTGGACAGTGAGAGAGAAAGACAGAGAGAAAGGTCTTCCTTTGCCGTTGGTTCATCCCCCAATTTCCGCTGTGGCCGGCGCTCTGCGGCCAGCACACCGCGCTGATCCGAAGCCAGGAGCCAGGTGCTTCTCCTGGTCTCCCATGCGGATGCAGGGCCCAAGCACTTGGGCCATCCTCCACTGCACTCCCTGGCCACAGCAGAGAGCTGGCCTGGAAGAGGGACAACCGGGACAGAATCTGGCGCCCCGACCAGGACTAGAACCTGGTGTGCCGGCGCCGCAGGTAGAGGATTAGCCTATTGAGCCGCGGTGCCGGCCGGAAAATATTTAATTTTTTAAGATGCTTATTTCATTCATTTTCATCTACTTGAAAGGCAGAGCACAGGGGCCAGGGGTAGGGGGGAAGAGAGGGAGAGAGAGAGAGAGAGATAGATTGATTGATTGATCTGTTGATTCACTTGCCAAATGCCCACAACAGCCAGGGCTGGGCCAGATCGAAGCCAGGAGCCTATCTCCTACATGAGTGGCAGGAACTCAAGGACTTGGGCCATCATCCTCAGCTTCCCAGGTGCATTAGCAGGGAGCTGGATCAGAAGTGCGGAGCAGTCAAGACACAAATGGCACTGATATAGAATGAGAGTCTGAATCAGTGGCTTACCCTGCTGTGCCACAGTGCCCACCCCCGGAAAAACACTTTCCTTCAGCCCCACTCATCCGTCCTTCACTCCTTAGTTCAGCTGCGTGTTAAATACGTCGCAAGAAGAAGCAGGACACCCTTATTTTCACCTGCCAGGAATTTAGTGTAAAACTGAAACTGAAGCAGTGAGCAAGTCCACGCATGAGAGCTTGTGACACCACCCAGATCCCCTCTCGGGGATGGAAGGCACTTGCCCCAGGTGCTGGGCATTCTGCCGACTGCCAGCTCCCACCAGGCAGCTGGATGCGATTGGTTGAGGAGCACGGCTTTGCCCACAGTCAGCCCTGTTTCCCGGCAGCCATCACCTATCAGCTGATGATCAGGCGGGAACCCAGCCCTTGCAACACCCCTACTTTAGCACCCGTGGGGGCGGGCTGAGGCCCTGGTTGGGGCTGGATCGGGTCACACACAAAACCGCTGCCTGATCTCACGTCCCTTCCTTCTCGCACGGGTGTCGATCCCAAGAGTGCATCCCAACAAACTTCCTGCGCACTAGGTCCTCCTTGGAGTCTGTTTCTCGGGGAATGTGAACTCTTGCAGTCTCCTCTACAGAAAGATTGCTCTCACCCATTTAATTAGACTCCAAAAGACAAACAAGCCTCTATTCTGTGCTCCACTGTAGAGCCACCGACTGAAATCAAGTGATGAGGAGTGCCCAGTGTGCCACCCCCTGCTGGATCCACTCCCTCTGTAATGTGACTGTCACAATGGCCTCATCTTGTCAGCCACAGCAAGTCCTAAGGCCAATCCAGACCCAGGGGGAGAGGAGACAGAGTTCACCCAGACAGGACTTGCGGCACGCCAGTTCTGCGGCTAGGCCTCAAGGCACTTTGTATCTGCTTCTACCTCAAACCCTGTCATTGCTGTGGGAACAAGTCAGGGCTGGCCTGCTGGGTGCAGAGACCACAAGGAGCAGGGACAAACCACTCTGGCCAAGGCCACCCTTGTACAACTAAGCCCCCAAGGGACCTGGCATGTGTGACTAAGCACAGCCACACCAGGAGAATGCCCGTCCCAAATTGCTAACCCGCAGTTAATAAAGAGTTGTTTTACGATTCAGGAAGCCGTGCTACGCAGCAACAGGAAAAACGGATATGGTACCCAATCCTCCTGTTGGATGCGGGAGTCAGACGGGAAAAGAGGATGCAGGCTCCGGGGTTAGGAGATGCCCTTGTGTTCTTTCTCACCGGCTCTGCTGCACCCAGCCGCTGAGCGGCTGCTGTTAATGGCTCATCTGGGGCATGTCATAACAGCGTGAGAGTACAAAAGGCCAGCTCCTGTGCCTCTGCAGCAAATGACACTCAGGACCTCTCCTGTCCTCAGACAGAGGCTACTCCTCAGAGCACATCCTGGCCTTCCGGGTTCCTGCTGAGGGTACCCCCACTACAGACAAACTTGTACCTGGAACCCCATCTCAACCTCTGCTTCCAGGGACAGGTCACGAGTGAAATTCTGGGGCCAGCGCTGTGGCATATGGGGCTAAGCCTCCATCTGTAGTGCTGCCATCTCATATGGGCACCGGTTCGTGTCCCGGTTGCACCATTTCCGATCCAGCTCTCTGCTGATGGCCTGGGAAAGCAGTAGAAGATGGCCCCTGCAGCCACTTGAGATACCCGGAGGAAGCTCCTGGCTCCTGGTTTCAGATCAGCCCAGCTCTGGCTGTTGTGGCCATTTGGGGAGTGAACCATTGGATGGAAAACCTTTCTGTCTGTCTCTCCCTCTGTCTGTAACTCTACCTCTCAAATAAAGAAATCTAAAAAACAAACAAACAAAAGTGAAATTCCTAGAAGAAAAAGGGAGAGCTGAGAGTGACTTCAGTGGACAGGAAACCAGAAGTGGGTTGATCCTTCTAACACCTCTGCACTGGGAGTTTTCTACCCAAAGGGGATGCCTGTCCCGTTACTCCGAGACAAAACACATCCACTGTGTGTGCTCTCACCTCCCAAAGAAACTCACTCCTGGGGCCAGCACTGTGGCAAAGTGGGTTAAGCCGCCACTTACAATGCTAGCATCCCATATGGGCACCGGTTCAATTTCCGGCTGCTCCTCTTCTGATCCAGCTCCCTACGAATGCGCCTAGGAAAAGTAGCAGAAGAAGATGGCCCAAATTAGGGGTCCCTGCACCCACGTGGGAGACCTGGAGGAAGCTCCTGGCTTCAGGCTGGACCAGAACTGACCATCGCAGCCATTTTGGGAGTGAACCAGCAGATGGAAAATCTCCCCCTGCCTTTTTAACCCTGCTTTTCAAATAAATACAAAAATATTAAAAACAAGAACAAGAAACTCACTCCTTTCAAGACCAAAATGTGACACTGTCGTGCCCCGTCTTTCATTTCTCGCTTCTGCTCCTTCCCAGCTGTGTGTGAGCTTATTCTCAGGAGGGAGGCCACCACCACCTCCCTTCTGCAAAGACGGCCCCTGCTACCCTCCTCACGTTGGGTTTCCTGAAGGAGGTTTCTGCACCAGAGACTGTTGTGTCGTTAGGCGTTAGTCATTCAGCTCACATTATAGGGCTTCCGCCCGTGACCATGCGGTGGTCAAGAAAGCCCTCCTGCTAAGGTCACGGTGACCTCAGTCCTTACAATCCATGGCCAGTCTGCTCTGCTGATGTCATCACCCCCTCCCTCCAAGTGTGCGAAACATAATGACACACATTCCTTTTGCTCCTGCAATGCCCGGTCTGCCTGTTTTACTGCCTACTTCCGAGGCAATCTGGAATCTTCCTCCTCTGTTTGCCCCTTAGGCGTCCACTGGTTTTCTGGTTCTGGTCCTCTCTTCACCTCTCACAGGTTTCTCTGGATTACTGCATCTCTCATCATGTCATCTGTTTAGATCTGGGCAGTCCTCAAACCTTAACTGCCAGCTCTGGATGCACATATCCGATTGCCCCTTGGATTCCTCCACTTGCATGTCCCCGGGCACCTACCTGTCCCAGAGCACAGCCGGGCGTGCGTGTCTGCACATCCCAGCCCTGCCTCAAGCTCAGACACACTGCACCTCTTCTTCCTCGGTCCCCTCTCCCAGCAAATGGAACTGCCTTCCATCCAGTTCCCCAAGGCAAAGACCTTTGGAATCATCTTCTCCTTCCCCTTCAATTAATCCATCCCCATGTTCCACTCTCCTTTCCATTCTGCCTCCTGGAGGACACAATTCCACTTCCTTCCACCTGCAGCTGCCATTAGACCTGCAGTCTTTCACACCGATCTCACCTGGGCTCCTGTTCTACTCACATCTGATCCAATTCCCACACCCTGCCGGAGAGATCCCTTTAAAATGCAAGCTGACTGTTGCTCTTCCCGGTGGAAGAGAATGTCCACGTGCCCTGGGATCAGCTCTGGGACACACTTCCACTCACCCAAACAGGATGGCCTGCTTCCTCCAGTAATAACTAGCCAGGCTCTGTCACACTCTATTGTAATGACTACCTGTCTGCACCCCCTAACAGACAAGAGCTCCCTCCTTTGCTCAAGCAGATGATATTTACTGAAACCCTCCCACACATAACCCTCCCAAGGAAATGGTGAATGAAATCAACATCCTTGGGCCAGCCCTGTGGCACAGCAGGTTAAGCCGCCACTTGGGCTACCTACATCCCATATGGGTACTGGTTCAAGTCCCAGCAACTCCACTTCTGACCCAGCTCTCTGCTATGGCCTGAGAAAGCGTCGGAAGATGGCCCAAGTACTTGGGCTGCTGCACCTGCATGGGAGACCTGGACAAAGCTCCTGGCTCCTGACTTTGGATCAGCCCAGCTCCGGCCATTGTGGCCATTTGGGAAGTGAACCAGTGGATGGAAGATTCTCTCTCTCTCTCTCTGTAACTCTGCATTTCAAATAAATAAATAAATAAATGTTAAAAAATAATCCTTGTCTTATGAGTGTGGCTCACATATTTGTCAACCTATCATGCACGCTACACCATTTTTCGCATGTAGTAGTTACAAGTATTTCCCAAATAAATGATAAAGTGAGTGCTGCCTACTAAAGACTAATTAGGTGCCCCCACCCTCTCTCCGATTTTAGAATAAGATTCACAGAACAGATAGTATAGCAGTGATCTCCTGGTGAATGTTCACAGCAAGTGTCCTCTGATTGCTCTGGGCAGAGATGCGTTCCATCTCAGCATTTTCAGGCCTTCACACGTCTTAGGCAGCTCACATTCCTCCAGGAAGATTATACTGGTAGCAAAATTAACAAAATCAACCAAGCTCTTGAGGAATTTAGTACATAAATTGAAGGCACCCCACAAAATCCAATGATAAAGGAACAAATTCCGTATGAACTTGACACCGCGCCCTGCCTGCTGCCAGGGCTGCTGGAAGCAGAGACAGGGTCACACAGTGGCTGCACAGGCCTGAGTAGCACTGGTGAGCGTGGCCCTTGGAGCCCTGGGGCGATGAAACCCACACAGGACAAAGGGCCTGCAGGATCGCAGGCAGCCAGCAGGGCAGTCTCTTCCAACTCCTTTTATTTTTCAAACATTTATTCATTCATCTTGAAAGGCAGAACAACGGCCGCGCACACACACACACACCATCTTCCACCCACTGGTTCACTCCCCCAAATGCTTGCAGCAGCCAGCACTGGGTCAGGCTGAAATCAGGAGCCAGGAACTCCATCCTGTCTCCCACACGGGCAGCACGGTCCCAGGCTGTGCATTAGCAGCTGAATAGCTGGGACTTGAACTGGCACTACCATATGGGTTGTAGGCATCACAAGCGGAGACTTAACCCACTGCGCCACAATGCCCACCCCACCCTGATTTTCTGAAGCCTGAGCTCCATGGAACATAGTAGATTTTACTGGATCATTCTCCTGCTTCCTCTCTTATTGTGGCAAATTAAACATAACATAAAGCTGATGTGAGTGTCTGAGTGTACAGTTCAGTGGTATTATGCATACTTACACAGTTCAGCACAGCCACCACTACCATCCATCTCCAGATCTTTCTCAGATTTCCAAACTGAAGCCTGTATCTGTGAACACCACCCTCCCACTCCCTCTCTCCCTAGCCCCAGGCTGCCAGCATTCTCCTGTCTGTCTCTCTGTCCTTAGGCCTCTGGCATATGACCTCAGAAGGAAGCTCCTGTGACAGGGTAGCTTATAAAAGCTCAGGGGGACCTGGCCTGCCACCTGAGTGTCCCTCTGCCCACACTGCATCGCCATCCCCCAGCCTCCCCAGACAGCTGAATCAAGGGGGTGCTGATCAATCTTGGACTGCGAGCCTCCAAAATCATGAGCTAAAATTAACTTCTTTGCTTTGTAAGTACTTGTTGTAGATATTTCATTCTAGTAATGCAGAAGAAGGGAGAGATGTTAGGATTTCTTTTTTTATTATTATTTATTTATTTATATTTGAAAGGCAGAGATACAGAGAGAGGACAGAGAGAGATCTTCCATCCGCTGGTTCAACCCACACCAATGGCCACAATGTCTGGGGCTGAGTCAGGCTGAAGCCAGGAGCCTGGAGCTTCTTCCTGGTCTCCCACATGGGTACAGGGGCCCAAGGGCTTGAGCCATCTCCCGCTGCCTTCCCAGGCACATTAGCAAGGAGTTGGGTTGGAAATGAAGCAGCTGGGATGTGAACCAGCGCCCGTATGGGATGCCGGCACTGCAGGTGGAGGCTTAGCCTTCTACGCCACAATGCCAGCCCCAATCCTGGGATTTGTTCCCCTTTGCCTCGACAGGCATCTCAGACCAGTGACTGTATCTCCTCTGTGGCTCTGGCTCCTGCTGGGTACCATCGCCTCCTTGCTGCGCCCCTGTGCCCTTAGGGAATGGTGGCTTCCTGCTTTTGATAATCTTTGAGCTGCTTCATCATCCCCTTTTGGGTTGCTTCTCTGTTCCATGATTTCTGTAACAACTGCCTGGGGTTGACATGGCACACAACCCCATATCAGAGAGCTGGTTTGAGCCCTGGCTGCTCTGCTTCCAAACCAGCTCCTGCCAATGTACCTGGGAAGGCAGCAGAAGATGGCCTGAGCACTTGGGTCCCTGCCACCCTTGTGGGAGACCAGATGGCGTTCTTGGCTCCTGGCTTCTGCCTGGCCCAGCAGCAGCTGTTGCACTCACTTGGGGAGTGAACCAGTAGATGGACTATCATTGTCACTCTGCCTTTCAAATAAACAAAATGAATCTTTGAGGGAAAAAAAAAAAAGCCAGGAAAACAGAAGCCTCTGTAGCTCTTTCCTCATTCACACGCAGAACGAGGAAGTTCTTCCTCCGAGCCCCACACTAGGCTGCAGCCCTGCTCTGCACCATGGCTGCACACCCTGTGCTCCCTCAGGCTCCTCCCCCCCGGGTGGGGTGGGTACCGCAATGCAGGGAGGTCCTCCTCCGAGACAGCCTGTGCCGCATCTGCAAGCCCACACAAGCTCTTCCTTCTCCACGCTACACATCATGCTCATCCCCAAGCCATGGTTCGTTCTCTTTTTAGAGGGCCGTCCCTTTGCCTCTCACCTTATTTAAGCCCTGCCGCACACTGCAGGCTCAGCTCAGTCAGGGGCCGCTGCTCTGCAGCCATCATCAGCCTCGGGAGACCTTTGCTTCCTCACCTCCTGTAGCGCCCACCATTCCTTCCACTCATCACCCCCTCCCCAAACTACTTTCCACTTTACTCAGCTGTCTCACCTGGGTGCTATTCTGTTCCCAGCAAGACTACAAGCTCTGGAAGGCAGAAACAATACCCTGCGGTTTAAACGATGTTTGCTAAGCACACATTTAATAGAATGATCACCGAATGAACAGGAATTGTGGCGGTATGTTCTCTGCGCGGCAAACACACCTCTCAAAAGACAACGACTTCAGCTGTGGCCTCTAAAAAGACACGCTGAAGTGCTAACCCGCAACACCTGCGAGCGTGACCTTAATTGGAAACAGGGTGTTCGTGGAGAAGATCAGGTGAAGATGCAGCCAGTGTGACTGCTGTCCTCGTAAGAAGAAGAAAACTGAGACGCAGACAGGGAGGGGAGAAGATCCCACGAAGATGGGCGTTGGAACTGGACTGATGCTGCCATGAATAAAGGAACGTGGGCCATCAGGAGCAGGGAGAGGCAGGCGAGGGTCCTCCCTGGGGCTGAGGGGCAGATGTGACCCTCACAAACCTTGCTTTCGGACTCGTGGTCTCTAGAACAGGAGTGGGGAACCTTTTTTCTGCCAACAGCAATTTGGATATTTATACCATCATTCATGGGCCATACAAAGTTATCACCTTACCCTGTTGAAAAATGTTTTTAAAGATTTATTTATTTGAGAGAGTTACCGGCAGAGTGGGAGCAGGAGTGGGAGAGGGAGAGAGAGAGAATCTTCTGTCCACTGGTTCATTCTCCAAATAGCCACAATGGCCAGGACTGGGCCAGGCTGAAGCCAGGAGTCAGGAGCTTCATCTGGGTCTCCCATGTGGGTGCAGAATGAAGCACTTGGGCTATCCACTGCTGCTTTCCCAGGCTCCTTAGCAGGGAGCTGGATCAGATGTGGAGCAGTTGGAACTTGAACTGGTGCCCATATGGGAGGCTAGCACTGCAGGCAGTGGCTTAACCCAGTGCACCATAATGCCAGCCACATTCAGATTTTTTGAATTTTGAGTCCTGCTGTGGTTGCCTTGGCAGAGCCAAACCAAATGATTCTGTGGGCATTACATGGCCTGTAGGTCACACGTTCCCCGCCCCTGTTCTAGAACCAAGAGATAAGACATTTCTGTGGTTTTAAGCCGCCCAGTCCGTGGGACCTCTGTTAGGGAAGGGCCGGCTGTTTCCATGCATACAGGCAGATCCCAGTGATATGGTTCATACGTCCTTGCTGGGCCCAAGAGTGACAACTGGATGGCTTTGGCCCCCTTGGCATGAGCTAAACAAGCAGCGGTGGGTGGGGTCTCTACTTTGAAACACAGAGTGCTCAGGTGCTGTGGGGAGGCGGCGTCCTCCACTGCAAGCGTGGGCCCTCCCCAGTTCACCTGGGAGGCTGCAGACGCCGGCCATGCTGCTCCCCTGGGAAAGGTCCCCTCCCCGCAGTGTGTCCTAGCCCAGGCGAGGTCAAACTGTAAACCCTAACACTCAGGACGTGATCTCTATTTTTCAACTTTTTTTTTTTTTTTTACTTTAGTATCCCATGCAAGGTACATCCCAGTAAAGCTTTCAATAAATGATTTTTAAGAAGTTGAGGGAAAGAAAAAACTTCTCCCAGTCATGTTCCTGATGTAGCAGCCTGGGATGTATGATACAATCCACCCCAAACGCCAGGTGTGGCCAGCTGGTTCGGCTTGGGAAAATGGCGGCCTGCCCTCCCTCCAACACCCATTCGCCCTGCCCATGGGAGCAGGGCCCAGACTTACAGTTTTGGAGGGAGCATAGTGCGTGGGTGAGCCCAGTGGCGGCCTGGCTGCACTCTGCAAGGACAGGCAGAACCTCTGGCCGGTGTCCGGAGGCGGCGAGGAGGCGTGGACGCGGTTCTCCAACCGCTCGGGCTCTTGCTTGTAGGACTCGAGGGGAAACGTGTGTTGCTTGGTCACCTGCGTGGGTGTCGACGGAGAGGAGGAGAGGCTGGAGGCTGTGGGGAGAGGCAACACAGTGCTGTTGGAACCCGGCTGAGGGCGGAAATGAGTAAAACCTACAACCCAGAAGTGGGTGTTGTGGCACAGTGGCTTTAGCCTGCGTCCATACCAGAGGGCCTGGGATGCAGCCCCACCTCTGCTTCGGGTCCAGCTTCTTGCTAATGCGCTGGGAGGCAGCAGGTGATGGCTCCAGGACTTGAGTCCCTGCCACCCGTGTGGGAAACCCAGATGGAGCTCCTGGCTCCTGGCTTCAGCCTGGCCCAACCCTGGCTGTTGTGGCCATCTGGAGAGAGGACCAGTGAAAGGTCTGTGTCTCTCCCTCTATCTCTGTCACTCTACCTTTCAAATGCGTAAATCAATAAATCTTAAAAAAAGAAATCCAAACCCAGAAAGAAAAGCAGAAGCAATCTCTCTCTCCCTAGGAAACAAGAAAAAGAAGAAAGAAAAGAAAAGAAGAGAAAAGAGAAGAGAAGAGAGGAGAGAGAGAAAAAGAGAGAGAGAGAAAGAAAGAAAGAAAGAAAGAAAAGGAAGGAAAGAAGGAAAGAAGGAAGGAAGGAAGGAAGGAAGAAAAAAGAGGGCAGGAAAAAAAGAAATAAAAAAACCAAGTAAGCAGAGACTCCGATACTTTCATGTACCGAAGAATCTCGAATGGCAAAAATATAAATTATTAAACTCAACATTGTGGAAGAGGTTTTTATAAAGTTATTTCTGGTCTCTGGGAACCAGCTGTGTCCAGCTGTGTCATCATCCGACAAGGGCCCAGGCAGGCTGCTACTAGGCGGGGCTCCAACACTGCCCGCTCCAGAGTCCAGCCCCATCTGACTCCTCCCCCTTGCCAAGCACAAACCCACAGGTGCCATGTTCACTGAGGCGGCACGTGGGAAGGCCATGGTTTTCAAGAGACCCAGGTCGATGCTGCAGAAGTGACGTTTAGGGGGACAGGTGGGACCCGAGGAGTTCCGGCGCGGCTGCCAGAGCACGTGACACAGCCATTGTGACTGTGAGTTCACGGCAGTGAGCGTTCATCACAGGGAAGGTGTCAGAGGAAGCTCCAGGCCGGGGAGGGAGCAGACAGGGGACAGCAGAACGGAGGCAGCGACAGCGTCGGGAACGAGTTGCAGGGAGACTGGGGACATGACGCCGTCGGGAGGAAAGGCCGTCCACTCGGACAGGGCTGCCGCAGTGCGGGACTGTGCAAGTAGGCAGCCGAGGCTTACCGACTGACGTCCGGCTGTGAGAGAACTGAGCCATCTGTGTGCACCGAAAGGAGGACACTGAAGTCCGAATCCCCGGTACCTGTCAATGGGAACTTTTTTTTGGAAATTGGCCACTTTAAGATGAAGTTGTGCTGGGTTAGGGTTGGCCTCTGACCTAGTTATGACTGGTCTGATGAGAGGAGCCGAGACAGAGGGCTGCTGGCAACACCAGGAGCCACAGCAGGCGGGAAGCATCCCCACCCCCACCCCCTGCGGGTTCCGGAAGGAGCAGCGACCTGCCACACCGGAGCCTGGACTTCCAGCCTCCAGAACACTGGGGACTTAAGCGCCCAGTCTGTGACCTTGTTACTGAGGCCCGAAAGGAACTGAAATAATAATGCTCCCTGATTATGTTTTCCAGGAGAGACCAAATTTGGACTTGAGTCCGCAAGCTCACATGCTTCAGGTAAGTATAGGGAACCTCGTTCTACATTGTAAATTATGCACGTCAAACAGGATGTCACAAGACGTGGCCCAAGGGCCTCCATTTGCTACTTCTGACCCAGACAGCGAGGTGGCCCTGGGGCCATGGCCCTCTGCCAATTCCAGATTCCTCCTCACAGCCCTGGGTGCATGCGTCCCCTCTGCTCCCATCCGCCCTCCCACTCTTTCTGTGCCAATCCATCCAACCTCCCTCCCTCACGTGTCTCACACAAACTGTTTAACTCTCAAACCAGATAGAAAGATATGTTAATCTCTTTTCCCCAACAAAATCCCTCACCTGTCTTCAAGCCTGGGACCCTGCTCCCAACATGGAGCGAGCCAAGTGAAAATTGTCCCCACAGGTCTTGAGAAGCGAGCCCAGCTTTGAGGTGGGGCTGGGGAGAAGGGGGAGGGAAGAAAAGAGCTGGAAGGGTCTGCCATGGCTTAGCTCTTCAGGAGTTGGGGGTGTGGCCGGTAGGGCCCTCCTGCAGCCCAGGCTTCAGCTGGGTGGCACCAGCCGTCCCCAGGGATGCCCGTAGAGCCAGCAGGGTGTGTCTCGGCCTTTCAGAGGGCTCTGCTGGGGACCTGGGCAAGAAGCCCCTGGTGATGTTTTGTTTGCAGAGCAGGCCCTGCAAGGGGCCCCAGACTCCCAGGGTGGCCATGTGTCCCTTAAGGCTCTTGCAGAAAGGGTGTCCTCAGCAGGGACACTGCCATTCTGGACCCTCACAGCAGCCAGAACAGGTGGCTCCCCTCTGAGCTCCTGCCCCTCCACACAGAGCCCTGCCCTGGCACCTTCCTGCGGGCCGCGTGTGCAGGTGACCTGATGGGTTGGAACAGAAAGGGATGCGCTGGGCGTGTTAAGGCTCAAAAGCCTGTGCCGCCCACCACATCGTACTGGTCTGTGGTAGCACCATGAGCGACCCCCTTTTGGTCGTCAGGCAGCGGGAAGGAAGGCTGGTCTCTGGTCTCTAATTGCCCCTCAGCCCCAGTGGTGGAAAGCACAGAAGTCCATCCACTCTCGGGGCACAGTCGACCCGAGCCCTTCGAATCCCAGACCAAGCTCAGACTTTTTTTTTTTTTTTTTTGGTCTCAAAGCACATCCATACAGGCCTCTTCAAAATTCCAGAGGCACACTACAAGTGCGCATGTCCCTGAGCCCCCTATTCTGTTTCTGGGAATTCCTTCCACAGACATCACTGCCTCACTGCTGAGCACATGGGGTTATGCATTACACTGCTGCCCTAATAGCAGAGCCTGGAGACACAGACGCTGCTGAGAGGGAGCGGGGAGAGGAGGAGGAGGAGGTGGCGGCAGCGGTGAAATAAATCATGCTGGCGCATCCGCACCGGCAGCAGGATGCACCAAAGCCTGGTTCTTTTCATCTCCAACACAAAGTGGTGCATGAAAAAAGCCAAGTGCGGAGCCATCTGTGCCCAACGAGGCCATTTGTGGCTTTAAAAAGGAGAGAAGGGCTTTACATATTACAGCGTGCATACGCTCAGTCTGTCTGCAAACGCTCAGGAGGTCTCCAGGGAAGGGACCAACTGGTAGGGAAGGCTTTCACCCTGCACCCTGCTCTGCTGATTACATTTTACACGCGAGGCTGTATCTGCTGTTTCGAGAAGACTCTGCTCCGCTCCTGACTTGCGCTGGGGATGCTGGAGTTAAGCCCTCCGCCGCCTCCTGTGCCCTGGTCCCACCCGAAGCCTGACTTCGAGCTTTTGGTGTGTGGTGTCTCCGTGTGACAGCTCACAGTCACTGCCCCCCGCCATTTCTATATCTTGGTCTCACTCTTCGAAAACTATCCCACTGCTGTTGCGTAAGGGACCTCATAGTCAGCAAAAAGACGCCTCTCTAGTTGGCAGGGTGCACAGTGTTTCTCTTTCAAGTGTAAATTATTTAAAGAGACGTGACTAAGTGGCTTGCCTCTAAGAGGTCTCTTTGAAGCACAAAACACAGTGGTGTCTGCATCCCCCGGGGCCCCTGGCCCTTTGTGAGGGCTGGGATGCTCCTCACCCACTGTCCGAGGAAGGCCAGCGAGAGGGCGAGGTGCGGAAGGCCGGCGGCCACAGACACAGCCTGGCAGAGGTGTTTTGGATGGGGAGAAGGAAAAGCGGACTTCTCAGCTGCTGCTGGGAACCCCTTGTTTCTGGTGGGACTGACGCACTGACTCGCCATCGCTCTCACTGAAATCTTCCCAAGCTCAAAAGATGCTTCCGGAGCTGGCGCTGTGGCTTAGCAGGTAAAGCCACTACCTGAGACACCAGCATCCCATATGGGCGCTGGTTCCAGCTCCGGCTGCTCCACTTTGGACCCAGCTCCCTGATGATGGCCTCGGAAAAGCAGCACAAGTTGGTACAAGCACTTGGGCCCCTGCACCCACATGGGCGACTGGGATGAAGAGCTGTCTGGAGCCAAAGACGTGCCCCCTCTTCTCATGGGGGCCTGAGATATCCTTAGCAGGGGTCGAGCTGTGTACACCCCAACTTTTACAGGGAGCCTTATTGTCGGCCGAGAGGGAGGGGGCGGGCTACCAACCCACTTTACAGATGCAGAAACTAGACTGGAGGAAGCTGAGTTAACAGACTGAGCCAGTCCACAGCAGAGGTCACACCTGACTCCAAACTCTAGTCTCCGGGTCACGATTAAACTGGGATATCACCAACCGAGACAACCCGGGATTTAAAATCCCATTTCAGCTGGGTGAATTACTCTTCTAGAAAGCGAGGTTTCACAGGCTGACCAGAAGAAGAGCCCACAGGGCGCTGGGTGCCCGAGATGAGAGCTAAGAGGTGCGGGGGAGGGGGTGGGTACGGACAGGGTGCTTCCTGCCGTCGGGTGGCCTTGGCCTTTCTCCAGAGGCATTTTTCTTCGGGTTGGATCAGCCAGAAAGAGCAGAGACAACGGGCAACAGAGAAGGGACTTGGATTCAAGTTGGTACTGCCGAGTCAGCATGGGGGAAACTGTCTTGTGGCAGCCAAGTGGGGCAGGTGAGAATGAGATTCCCGAACTCCCTCTCTGCTTGGATACTGGTGTCGCAATGCATACACACAGAGCAAAAGAGGCCACGCGGACACACTCCCCGACTCCTTGTGACGACACCGCTTTACTTCTTAATCACAGGGTAAGCTGCCACATTCAGACCCTGCAGGAGCTCCCCGTGTCTGCCAGGCCACAGTGCAGGTGTGGAAAGAGACGTGCGTCAAGATCGGCCAGACGGAGTCTCAGCTCTCAGCCTGGCTGGGGAGGCAGGACAAGGGCAGTACGCGTGGTGCAGTGGTTCCCATGTTGCACCCCTTACTCCCTACCCCTTACTCCACTGCCTCCCATTCTGATTCCAGCTTACTGCTGATGTGTACCTTAGGAAGCAGCCGGTGATGTCTCAAGTAACTGGGTCTTTGCCACCCACTTGGGACACCCGGACAGAGTTCCAGGCTCCTTCCTGACTTTGGCCTGGCCCAGCCCTAGCTGTTGCGGGCATATGGGGAGTGAGGCAGCAGACAGGAGAGATCTCTGTCCTTCTCTCTGTCTCACTGCCTTTCAGATAAATGAAGATGTTTTAAATTTCCAAATTATTTAAAGAACCCAAAAAGCGAACCCAAGAATACCACGCAACAAGCCTTGACTGTCACATGCAAGGCTTGCCGAAGCCAAGGGAGCTCAGGGAGGAAACACGGGATTTAAAATCACATTTCAGCTGGGTGAATTACTCTTCCAGAAAGCAGAGGCTGCAGGGGAGGGCACGCTTCACAGAAACACCTGAGGATTGGCCCTCAGATCTGGGAAGCAAAATGAAGCTGCTCCCAACTCGGGCAAATTCCCTAGGGGCCCAGAAGGGCCTGGCTAGCCGTGGCAGCAACCCGGGAAGGCTCTGGCCGGCCGCAGGACAGACAGGCTCTCCGGTCTGCTTCTCCTGAGCAGGCGTCTCCCTTCCTCTGCTTCTCCAGGACTCTGTTCAGGGCGCCGTCAGCTCTGCGGGGAACAACGCCGTTGATTTTCCTGGGGCCACAGCCAGGCCCAGTGAATAGGCCCAGTGAGTGAACACAAACTGCTCCTGGCAGCCCCACACAACACCACGCAAGTGGCTCCAGACACCAGGGAGCCATGAGCTAGTGACTTCACAGGGCTTGGCTGTCCCTCCTGGCGGGAGCCACGTCTAGAGAGAAGGGGGAGGAGAGAGGAGAACAGAGGTGCCGCTGGCAGGAAGTGGCCACCAGCCTGCAGAGAATACCTGGGGTGTGGAGAGGAACCCTGGGTGTCAGAAGCATCCAGCCCAAGGCCTGGTTTTGCTACAAAGTAGCCTTGGTGAAAAGAAGCCAGGTAGACCAGATGGCTACATGGAACCCTCCAGCCCGCTGTGCTACATCAGTGGGATGAGCTGCAGCCACTGGCCTTTTGCATGCATGGAGTTGGGAATGACAAGGAAGAAGGAAAAAAATTCTTTTTGTTGACTGTTGTTCCAGAAGGCAAGCAGTGAATTTACTCTGGATGGCGGGGTTGTTTATGTGGGGTTTTTAAACCACTAACCGCTCATCACAGAGATGACGGGTTGGTGGTGTTCCTGACTTTGGAGGGATGACGGCGAGGGTCACAAAGGGGACAGCAGCACAGGGAGGGTGCCAAACCCAAGTGCCACAGCAGGATTGCTTACGGCCAAGGCCCCAGGTCCTGGAGAGGGAGTTACAAGGGACACAATGCGATACTCATAAGTGGTGCGTGTACAGCGGGGTCTGAGCGAGCTGCGGCAGCAGAACCAGCATCGACTGCGTGTTCGCCGAGGGTCTTCTCTTGAGGAGGGCGTGCATGGCTTTCATTTCTCAGGGCCTGGTTTCTCGGCTTTCCCTCTGGCCTGGTTCCCCGGACCCCACCATGCACTGTCTCCTCTTCTGTCTGCCTCTGACAGGCTGTGGGAGCTGGCTCCCTGGCCTGCTGGCTCTGGCGTGGTTTTGGTCAGTGCAGGGCACTGGCAGAAACCTGGGGGTCTGGAGAAGATGGGGGTTCTCCCCGGACCTCCTAGCCTCCACCTGCTGGCCTTGGCCTTCAGCAACATCTCCTTCCCTGGGCTCTTCAGGCCTGGGTAGTAACAGGCTCCTCTCTTGCCATCCCTCCCTACTGGCTCCCAAAACCCTGGGAGCCATACCTCTGGGAGGCCTATGCAGAGCCCCAGCCCAATGTGCCTGTGTTTCCCAGCCCGAATGATACGACCTGCAGCCTCCACTCCCAAACCACAGTGAGGGACTGCTCAGTGCAGCGGAAGGCACAGAGCCCTGGAGCCCACAAACCTGGGTCTGACCCTAAATGCACCCCTCGGGCTGTTGGTGGCTTCAGCGGGGCTGGCGCAGCTCAGGCCCTCGGTTTATTACTAGACAACATGAGCCACCCAGGGGCTTTCTGTGATGAGTCAGAGCACCCGGAACACCAGCTCCCACGGTATGTCCTCAGTGATCGGGAGCTGCCATCAACAGCCGACAAGACTTTAGGGAGAGAGACCCCGTTGGCAGAGACCTGGCTGTGCTGTGCTGTCTCTGGCGGTCTGTGATGCTCAGGAGGGGAGGAGTTTGACCCAGCTGACGTTCAAATCTGGGGTCACCCCGCCCCAGCTTGCTCTGGTGTGGTGAGGGGGTGAGAAATGCCCACCTGCCCCTCTTGGCAAGTTGGGGGTTTTCCTGTGGGCAGTCCTGGCCATCGCTACCACACGGATACTCAACTCACGGTCTGCCAAGGTGAAGTCTCAGGGGCGTCAAAGACTGTCATGGGCTTTCCCCCACTCAGATCTGATGGCTTAAGGCAGGTACAAAGGTTGGAGAGTGCAGAAGCCCACTCAGCGGGGTTTGCCTGGGGTGGGTATTCCACGACACTGACACGGAGGCCAAGGACAGTCACTCCCGGGACCCAGTGAAGGGCTGCTGTCTGGGTGACCCCAAAGCAGGAATGCTGTCCACAGATCAGGCCTGCCCGTGAGACAAGCGACATCCTAATACCCTTTTTTCTCATAAATCCATTTTCCTCCTTTCCCCTCAGCCTGCTACTTGAGTCCCCAGGTCATTCTTCAAGACAGTTTCTAAAGGACCTGCTTTGGTGGGATGCATTTTACCTGTGCCGCCTCACCTGCCCCACCCCACCCCCGGCCCACAGACCCTGGGAGACCACCGCACTGGGGATGCTCCACCCAGACCACCCCGAGCTTCTCCTTGAGAACCACTCTTGCAGTCAAGCGTTTTAGTTTCAGAACCCCCAACCCTCTTTAAAATGCTATTTGCTTTAACATGGAATAAGTCTGCTATTGTTATTTGTAAGTCAGTTATTATTTTAAAATGTTCCATTTCAATTTCTCATGCAGTGACTATGGACACACAGGAAGGACCACATCAACAAGAGCTCTTTGGATCCAGTGCTCTGGCATAAAACTGTGGGTAAAGCTGCTGCCTGCAGTGCCTGCATCCCAAGTGGGCGCTGGTTTGAGTCCCGGCTGCTCCACTTCTTCTTCTTTTTTTTTTTTTTTTTTCAATTTTCTGCCGGGGGTGGGTGCCACTTCTGATCCAGCTCTCAGCTGTGGCCCGGGAAAGCAGTAGAAGATGGCCTAAGTCCTTGGGCCCCTGCAACCACGTGGGAGACCTGGAAGAAGCTCCTGGCTCCTGACTTTGAATCGGTTGAGCTCCAGCCGTTGCGGCCGTTTGGGGAGTGAACCAGAGGATGGAAGACACTTCTCCCTCCCCCCCGCCCCGTAACTCTGCCTTTCAAATAAGTAAATAAATCTTAAAAACAAAACAAAACAAGAGCTCTTTGGGATCCTCAATCCTTTCTCTGAAGCAGTTTCTCTCCAATCTATACATAGTTTTTGCAAATGTCTTCAATGTCTGACTTATGTTAACACGCTAGATTCTTCTACCTGTTTCTGGATTCAACCTGTTCATTGCATGGTTATGGGTGAAGTAGATGGAAAAAAAAAAAAAAAAACTTAGCCTCACTTAGTTAGCAGAGAAACCACAAGATCCTGTGAATGAGACTTGGGGCCCAGAGGGGTCCTTGGACCTCACTCTCAGAACCCATATTATATCCACAGAATTATGCCCACATTATGTCCAGCCCGATTATGTCCACAGAATCCCCCCCAGGACCGGCACTGTGGCACAGTGCCCCAGCCTGCAGCGTCGGCATCCCATATGGGCGCCAGTTCTAGTCCGGCTGCTCCACTTCTGATCCAGCTCTCTGCTATTGCCTGGGAATGCAGTAGAAGATGGGCCAACTTCTTGGGCCCCTGCACCCATGTGGGAGACCTGGAAGAAGCTCCTGGCTCCTGGCTTCAGATCAGCTCAGCTCTGGCTGTTGTGGTCATTTGGGGAGTGAACCAGCGAATGGAAAACCTCTCTCTTTCTCTCTCTGGCTCTACCTCTTTCTGTAACTCTGTCTTTCAAATAAAATAAAATAAATCTTTAAAAAAAAGAAGCCCCACCCACTTATTTTTGTTTTAAATATATAGTTAATTTTTCTTTGGTAGAAGTTATTCCATTCAGTGACTTTTCAAAGATGTGTATGCATGTATGTATTTATTTATTTATATCTACTTGAAAGGCAGAGAGAAGGGGGGGGGAGAGAGAGGGGCAGAGACAGATCTATCTACTGGTTCACTTCCTAAATGCCTACAACAGCCTGGGCTGGGCCAGGACAAAGCCAGGAGCCAAGAACTCCACCCCGGCCTCCCATGTGGGTGGCAGGAGCTGCATGACTGAAAGCAGGGGAAGTGGGACTTGAACCAGCACCTCCATGTGGGATGCAGGCCTCCCAAGCGGTGCTTGACTTGTGGTACCACAACGCTGGCCCCAAGCCCACTTGCTTCTACCTGCTCTTTCCTCTGTTCCCCGCAGTCCTCTGCTCCCCGCGGAGGCACCGGCACCCTTGGCTGGTGCCGCGTAACTGAAAACAGGCCATCCCTCAGTGCTCACATCATGTGATGTTTTGCTCCCCTTCACACGATGATATCCAGTTTGTGTTGGGGTTTCTCGTGGCGCCAAGCACAGCGCTAAGCATTTGTACCAGTTGTTGTGGGATGATTTTCCTTAGCAGAGCTTGAATTCACTGAGGACACACACACAACAAGAGATGACACAAGAGAATTTCAGGCACGGTTCAGAGACAGAGGTGTTTCTGTCCAGGGTTTTCAAGGCCTGCCAAATCACATGGCTGTGTCTGAAGAACACCCCACCCTCTTCCTCCTCTCAATTGGAAAATCAAGTCCCCCAAATTACATCGACTGCTGAGCAGGTGCTGCTGGAGTACTTTCAGAGCAGAGTTCCTCCCCCAACGTGGAGCCCCACGACCAGAGCACGTGGGCTTGGGAGGCTCTGCTTGGAGCTACTTTACGTCTCCCGCTTCCCTCAATGGCCCACAAGATTGTCCATGTCTTACAGACACTAAGAGGCCCAGCATCAGAGGGCTCATGTGTTTGGTCTAAACTGTTGGGCATACCTGATCCATTTTGGTGTGGTGTCTGTGAACTTCTCAGGAACTCTGTGGTGTGCTAGAGACACCCTCAGAAAGTCCTGGCACGGCCAATTCACAGCCCACTGTGATGGCCATGCCCTAGACCAGCCTGATCACACCAGTCCTGAGGGGTCTGGAACACACAGAATCTCACATGAGTGGCCAGAGGTAGCCCAAGATTCAGGCTGAAGCAGTGTGGCCCCTTGGCATTGCTTCTGCAAAAATGGCCTAGAGAAAACCTCCTTACTCTGATACAAATCCAATCAGGCTCTTTTTATTTATTCATTTATTTTGAGAGATGGGGGGAGAAAGAGAGAAAGAGAGAGAGAGAGAGAGAGACCAGAGACAGAGACAGAGAGCTTTATCTGCTGGCTAATTTCCCAGAAGCCTGCAATAGTCAGGCCTGGGCCAGGTCAAAGCCATGATCTCCCACTTGGGTGGCAGGAATCCAGCCCCTTGAGCTGTCACTTGCTGCCTCCCAAGCTGTGCACTAGCAGGAAGCTGGAATCAGGAGCCAGAGTTGGGAATTGGAATCCAGGCACTCCGATGTGGGCCAAGCACATTTTAACTGCTAGGTCAACTGTCCATCCCCAGGTTATTTTATGAGGATCACAACCCCCTCACCCACATTCAGGTCTGATGATTTCACTGAGTTTGCAGAAAATGCCCTGCTTAAGGCCTCTGAGCAGGGAGCTCTGGCCAACACGGTGTTTATGACACCCTTTTATTGTGAATGGAAAACCCGTCTTGATTTTATGAGGCCCGAACACAGAAGCTGTGAAGACCAAAACCGAAAGGCAGGAAGAAGAGCAGAGAACCCAGAAAAGGAGGAAGGAAACTCAGTTCACAATTACCCTCAAAAGAGTACATTTTTTCCTCCAAGTAATTTTTCTTTAACTTTCTTTCTTCACGTATGTGAATGGCACTTACTGTTTTATGACCCAAGTGGAGTGTGCTTGTTTATAAAACCTCAAAATGCATTGTTTGCATTCAGTGGCTGCCACCCTTCTCTGATATCTTCAGAAACAGTGATTAGTGGGATGCAGGGTTGGGCTGGCAGGCTTGGACAGCGCCTGGCTGATTCTAACTATGTGTTTGTGAATAAATGTTGTCTTGAAATCGTTCAACTTTCTGTGCTATCCTCTGGAAATTTTTTTTAACTAGGCACCAACTGTGCTATTGACAAAGGGGACTGCAGTAGAAGAGGGGTTATTAGCAAAAGCAGGAGGGCCAGAGAAGGAGTTGGCATACCTACCAGGGCACCTATTTATACTGATGTCAGTGTATTCTAAAAACAAGATAACAAGCAGTATATATAATTCTCCCATCCCCCTCACAAGAAGTCCTATTAGTGGCTTCTTAGATACTGGGTCCTTGAGCACAGCAGGCTTTGCTCTCCCCAGTGGGGACCTTGGCCTACCCGTGCTCCCCTGACTTCCAGATGCCAGTGCACCCCCTCAGGGAGCTGAGGGCAGTGAGACTCAAGGTTCACTTTGAGTGCCTGTGGGCTGGTCAGCAGATCTTGTTCTAGGGTCACAAGCCACACCCTTGGCCCTACCAGGGCTAGTCTACAGACCCGTTCACTCCGGCAGGGAGAGGTCGGGGCAGGAATGGAAGGTGTGGCTCGGGGCACATTTGCAGGGAGGTGGCTGGACGTGAGCCAGACCCTGCTTGGTGGTAAGTCTCAAGTGCTCCAGGACACAGGGTTGTGGCAGAGCCTGCGGGTGCAAGAGGTTATCTAAGCTGCAGCCATGCCTCATCCGTGACTTCCGGGAGGACTACAGACCCACCACTGGTCTGTCCAGCAGTGAAAGCTGGCCTGGGCTGTCAATAAATTCAGCAGGGTAGGATGGTAAGAAAGGGGAGCCCTGAGGCAGGAATCCTGCAAGAAATCCCTTCACCCGTGTTTCCTTCTGGACTAGGCAAGGGAGCTTGGAAAAGATCAAAGGCAGGGTTGGTCTCAGTCTAAAGGAGTAGAAAGTGGCATCACCAGGAAGTTCGCGTGAAAATCTGGGGGCCCTGGTGAGCCTCAGGCGCGGGCTCGGCTTTGAAGTCTGAACTCCGGCGGTGGGTTTCCAGGTCCTTCTTGTTTGGGCGGGACCAACCATGTTTTGTGTGTGGGGACTCTCCCAGGGCTTGAACTTGCCTGGGGGGAAACTGGGCTTCCTGGCCTCGGAGGTCTGGGTTTCTGTGGGAATCGTGGCAGGCACCTGTTCCCCTCTAGGGATGTTTGTGCGGCCCAGCTCTGCACATGTGGTCTGCATTTGTCCCAAGCCAATGATGACCTGCTCTGCAGCTCAAGGCTGAAGATCCCTAGAGAGCCCTCATGCTTCTCCCACGCGCTTTGGCTCCCTTTCTGCCTCTGTTCCCTATGGGTTTGGCTCAAAACCCATGATCTGGGCAGCCCCCAATCTCCATGCCCAGGAAGTCGAAGCCAAGACGCTGAGAAGAATGCTTGTGAGCACCGAGATGGTGGGGAAGCTCCGAGGCCACAGTTTCCAAACCTGCCTGGGCACAAGGATTATCTGGGAACTTGGAGAATCCATATTCCCAGGCCCTGAAGATTCTGATTGAGTGGGGTGGAGCGGGGGTGGGGGTGGGGAGCCTGGGGATCCGTTTTTAAAGCTCCCCAGGCGGCCTGCACAGTTACACAAGTTTTGGAACCCTTCATTTACTCCAACTCCCTCATTTTCCAGATAAGAAACTTCCAAAGTAATTTCTAGTTTCCATTCTTTGTGGCCGTGCGGCCTCAGGGCCTCAGCCCTCTTTCTCACAGTCCCTTCCTTGTGAAGTCCCAAGGCCCCTGCTTGCTCCCCAGCATTAACTGTTCCTCGTGCAGCCCCCTGCAGGGGCTCCTGGATCACGCAAGCGTCGTGCACACTAGGCGTCCTGCAGTAGTCGGCCAGCTCTGCTGGGTGCCCCTCTCTTTTCAGCTGACTGCTCTGAGACCCAGATCTGAACGAGGTAGAATCAATCACCTACTTCCTAAAAGAGGGTTTCTCATCGCTCTAGGACTCTCCTACTCCAGGATCCCTCTGCCAGGGGCAGGGTCTCTGGGCTCTTGATTGGAATTGGCACAAATATCTCAATGACTGGCTCTGGCCCTCCTTGAGCTGATGCTTAGGGAGTAAGATTGGATAAGGCTGTAGAAACTTAGGACATTTTCTTTCTTTTTTTTTGACAGGCAGAGTGGACAGTGAGAGAGAGAGAGACAGAGAGAAAGGTCTTCCTTTGCCATTGGTTCACCCTCCAATGGCCACCGCGGCTGGCGTGCTGCGGTCGGTGCACCGCGCTGATCCGATGGCAGGAGCCAGGTGCTTCTCCTGGTCTCCCATGGGGTGCAGGGCCCAAGGACTTGGGCCATCCTCCACTGCACTCCCTGGCCACAGCAGAGAGCTGGCCTGGAAGAGGGGCAACCGGGAAAGAATCTGGTGCCTCGACCGGGACTAGAACCCGGTGTGCCGGCGCCGCAAGGCGAGGATTAGCCTAGTGAGCCGCGGCGCCGGCTAGGACATTTTCTAAGGTTCTTGTTTTCCTTGAAGGAATCCAGGAAAAAAGTAGTTTTATGTGGCTTTGTCCACCCAAGAGCATTCTCCACCTAGTCAGTAGATATTTGCATGTGTAAACTGGCAAAGAGAAACAAAACAGAAATGGAGATGGCGGAAGGAAGTGGAAATCTTGTTAAGACTAAGTTTAGGTCAAGCCCAGCGGGGTGGTGCCAGCCGTTGCTGCCTGCTCTGGCCTTTAGAGAAAGCTCACCTTTGCTAAGCTCACCTCAGGATCGAGTTCTACCTCAAGGACCCGAGACCTAACCTGAGTGTGATTTTCGTGTTGGAACTAAAAGGCAATCCTTGGGGGAAGGGCAGAGAGGAAACAAATCTGTCAGCTGCTTTGTGAAAGTGAGAGAGAGAGAGAGAGAGAGAGAGAGACTAGGCAGAGCACTGCCTATGTGAGAACAACTTCTGAAAAACCACTGGCTAGGAATTTGTCAATGAACATAAGCTACTGCAGGCCCGTGTGATTATTGGTATTTGCAGATGTACAAAAGCAACAGGCTGTGCAGATTTATCCGGCTGAACGTGACAGAGTCAGGGTAGTCGTCACCACGGAGAGGCTCACGGGAGGTTAGGATCGACCGTGACCTTCAGGACCAATGGCCCATGACCTCCTTTTATGCTGGAGGAAACACGGGCCCTGAGAAGCCAAGGGTCAGGCCAGGGTCTGTCTACACCTAGCCCAGACACATGGAAGAGAGGATTACATTAGGTTGTTTTGAATCAGTTCTTGGTTACAAGGCCCACTAGGAAGGGGTATGGGTCCAGGGTTAGACAGAGAGTGGCTAGACAGATGTCCCTGCAGGAGTATTGTCTGCACAAGGCTGTGCTGGCCTCTGTGCAAGGCTGAGTGCCGGCAGAGACTTGTGATAATTCCTCATCAGGCAGACACACAGGAGGATCCCCTCCTTCCGAACCTCCTAGCTTTATTTATTTATTTATTTTGTTGTTGGAGGTTGACGCAAGCGATTCCAGTTTATTCCGGTGTTTCTCATACCCTGGGCTTCTGGGGGAGCAGACTGTGTGCTGGTAGTGGGACAGAGCTGAGGCAGGTGCCTGCGGTCAGGGGCACGAGGTCTGTGGTGCACTCTGCTCCTTGGGGACACTCGTGGGCCTGCCTTGGGCTGCCTCTCCAGGGGTCTGCAGCGGTCTGGACTTCTCCCTTCCTAGGCTCCTCCAGCCACCCCCACGCAGGGCACATCCCACTCACTGTAGGGTGCATGGAGTATATGTGTGTATTTGGGGGAGTGAAGGCCATGACCCAGACATGTCAGAGTTGGCATGACACAGGCAGAGGAAGAGCTAAGGCACCTGGGCTTCTCCTTGGGTCCCTGTGAGGACTGTCACGGGCTCTGAGGAAGGAAGGGAAGGCACAGTGCAGTAGGAGACCGACTGGTGCAGCCTCATACTCTCGGGCTGATGCCGAGGTGACCTGTGGGCAGCGGACAGGGTGGAGCCCCTGTGCTCTGCCTGGTCACGTACCTTCTTGGGTCAGGACCATATGTCTATTCAAGCTCAGGAAAGTCATTCAAACCTTGATGCCTCTGAGACGCCTATGTATAGCACAGCATCATTCAGGCAAGTTGTTCGGGCAGAGCTGGCCTGTCTTGTACACGTGGGTACCACTGAGACGTAAAACAGCAGATCTGACTTGGGGATGAGCTAAGATGCACTGAGGAGAAAACTGGGCCGACAGTCGGGTGGAAAATCAGCGTGAAGACTACGTCCACACCACTCCTATGAGACGCCAACTCACTGAGGTTTCCAGAACATGCTTTTGAAAGTCTGAAATTGTACCGTGGTAGAAACACACATTGGCCATAACCTTTCATTTTTCCTTATTTATTCCAGAGGGAAGGAGAAAGGAAGGGGAAAAAGAGGGAGAGACAGTGTGAGTTCGCATCCACAGGTTCACTCTCAGATGCCTTGCAATGGCTGAGACTGAGCCGAAGCCAGGAGCGGGGAACTCAGGACGACTCTCCCACGTGGGGGGCTGGGACCCAACGACGTAAGCCATCGCTGCTGCCTCCAGGGCCTGCGTGTGCAGGAAGCTGGAGCTGGGCACTGAATGCGGGCCCTCCGATGCGGGGAGCCGGGGTCCGGCACCCTGACACGGGGAGCAGGTGTCCGGCACTCTGACATGGGGAGCCGGTGTCCGGCGCTCTGACGCGGGGAGCTGGTGTCCCAATCTCCACCTTAACTGCGAGGCCAAATGCCTGCCACTGTTCCTTGCGCTTTTTCTGCCCTTTCTGCCATACAGTTGCCTGCATCTCTTCACAACTGTGCAAACAGCTCCCCTGCACCCTCAAAGACTGCAGGAGCTCACGGATGATGAAGGTGGCCCCTCTGGCCATACTCAACGGCCCCCAATTTGGACCCATTCCTGGGCTGTTCAGCCTCACCTTGGACCAGACTCTGAATGCTGGATGATCTGGGGGTGGGGGGGCTTTGAGCCGCCAGACCCTTCCCCCAGGTGCGTCCCGGTCTTTTCCAGGTACACAGCTCTCCGGGGACACAAGACCACACAGTTCTCCCAAGCATGATGGAGTGTAGACTCCAGCAGCACAGTTCCCAAACCTCCACCTGGGAAAGGCACACTTGGCTAAGTGGGAGGAGGAGGCTGCGGCTGGGGGCTGGATTCTGTGAGTGTCATTCAAGCCCAGTTCTCTCCCCTTCCTACCCCGCCTCCAGGGCAGGGCAGGCCAGGTGGTGGCCGGCGGCCAGCCACGGGCATTCCCTTCCAGGGAGCTGGCTTCAGCCAGCTGCCATGGGACACAGACCACGGCT
Organism: Oryctolagus cuniculus; assembly: GCF_051225735.1. NCBI lineage: Eukaryota > Metazoa > Chordata > Mammalia > Lagomorpha > Leporidae > Oryctolagus > Oryctolagus cuniculus. The sequence goes on along the minus strand of NC_142873.1, from coordinate 22,286,404 downwards.
CTCCTGGGGCTCTGTTGACTCAACACATCATCTGACACCGCCTGCCAGGCCCTCTGGGTGTGAGGTGCCAGTGAGACGGGTCGGGGAGGCTGGGAAGATGTCCAGGCCACTGCCTCTGCCCACAGCCTGTTTCTAGGGTGCTGTTGCAAGCTCTTACTCCCCTCAGTCACATCGCGAAGAAAGGGGTTGAGGGCGCTATTGCTTATGGCCTTCGGTGACTAATGGGTAAGAGGAGAGGAAGGAAACCTACACAGGAAAGGGAACCAAGTGACTAGGGGTATAAACCAGCTTACTGGCTGGCCCTTTTCAAACACAAGGCAGACTCTCAAACCTAGGCCTGCACCCCAGCAGCACCAACAACAGTGCCGGCAGTGCAGGGCCATGGCACAAGAGCACAGTGGTCGTCCTGGTGCTGTTCACAGAGGGGGATGGGGCCGGCGCTGTGGTGTAGTGGGTAAAGCTGCCACCTGCAGTGCCGGCATCCCATATGGGCGCCAGTTCAAGTCCCAGTTGCTCCACTTCCAATCCAGCTCTCTGCTATGGCCTGGGGAAGCAGTAGAAGATGGCCCGTCGTTGGGTCCCTGTACCCACTTTGGAGACCCAGAGGAAGCTCCTCGCTCCTGGCTTCAGATTGGCACAGCTCTGGCCGTTGCAGCCATCTGGGGAGTGAACCAGTGGATGGAAGACCTTTCTCTCTCTCTGTCTCTGCCTCTCTGTAATTCTGCCTTTCATATAATTTTTTTTTAAAAAATAGGGGTGACAACACAAGCAAAGGGACCCTCTTTGGGGAGCCTGGCAGTCCCAGGGTAGCCGGCATCGGACACACAGTGCCCAGCACTGCCAGAGCTCGTTCTGCGGGAGGGAGGACTCAGGCTGGTGGAGTCTGGAAGTCCCCTCCCCCCTTCCAAATGCCTCATTGCCTGATCCATCTCTGATGACCCGGCCTCCCCTTCCTTCACACTGAGCCTGGAGGGTTCAGTCCTCGTTAATCCTGGCCACCTGCTGACTGCGGGCTCGGATGCAGTTCCTTTACACAGTACCCAAGAGGAGCAGCCATGTGGAAGGTGCAGTGGGAGAGGGGGGTGTCGGGGAGGGTGTCTCCTGGATTCCATTCTGGAGTCAGTGCATGCTAACTCCAGAAATTTCTCTTTGGTGCTGACTCACAGGTTTCTGGAATCGGAATGCTGTGCCGAGGGGAGTATTTTTTTTTTTTTTTGTCTGATTCACTGAGATACCACTATATACCTGTTGGATCGGTTAACTTAAAAAAAAAATACCCATAATTTAACCACACTAAGTGCTGGTTAGGTTTGGAGCAACAGCCACTCTCCTACATCACTGATGGGGATGTAAAATGGTACAGCCCTTCTGGAGAAGATAGGGTGGTTTTTCTTAGAGTTAAACGCGTAATTTATCACATAATCCAGCAATGCTGCTCATAAGGGAAACAAAGACTAAACGTTCACGTGAAAACCTGAATGCATTTGTCTCCAGTGACTTCACTCATGGTTTCCCCAAACTAGGAACGAGCCAGCTGTCCTCCCACTGAGAAATAAACACGCAAAGAGGTGCATCCACGCAATAGAACACCACTCAGCCACAAGAAGGAGGGAACAACTGATACAACAGCACAGATGAATCTCAAATGCATTTTGCTGAATGAAAGAAGCCACAACCAAAAGACTACATGCCATGTTTCCCCACTGGTATGACGTTCTGGAAAACGCAAAACTACAAGGAACAGAAAAAAAGATGAGTGTTGAGCGTGGAGGGAGACCCTGACCCAGAAGGGGCCCTGTGGGAATCTGTGGGGGCAACGGAATCACGCCGAGTGCTGGGGGGAGGGGATTATACCACTGCACCAGGACCTGTTGGTCAAAACTCACAGATCTGTCCGCTGAGAGTGGGTGAACCTTACATGAATTATACCCCCTTAACCCTGACTCTCTACCAAAGTGCTCGCCCGTGAGTGGGCTGGGGGGCTTGACCATGCAGTGGAGGCCAGTGGGAACCTGGTGCTATTTCTGATGGAGACACCCCAGCACTACAGTAAGGGCTGTGCCTCAGCCCTGGGGCCCAGGACCTGCTCGGATAAAAATAGCCGCTGGAATCCCTCTCCCTCTGGCTCAAAGGTCATCTCCCAAAGGAGACAGGATGGAGCCTCGGGAGGGGCGGGGTGGGGGTGAGGCCTTGGCTCTGGGAGCCCTTGGGGCCCAGCGGCCTGGGCACTGCCGCTCAGCCCCTTCCTCCTCTACTGACGACCGGCAGCCACGTTCTGGAGAGAGCTAGAGGGTCTGGCTGGGGAGAAGGAAGAAGGGTCCCACCCTTCCCCACAGAGGCCACGCATGGGCATGGACACGCAGGTCCTGAGGCCCAGAGGTCAGGCTCGCACCCCGCCTGTGACGGGGCTGGGGAGACATGACTTCCCCCGACACTGCTGCCTCTACTAGGGTGGTACCCACTGCTCCGGACAAGTCGGTGAGCGCTGTCGGTGGGCTCTGGCACAGGTCTAAGAACAGAAAAACTGCAACAACCTGTTGTCCAGTGCAGGCCCAGAACCTTTGGTGCCAGAGGCATGAGCCCGGCCGCAAGGGGACCCTGGGGCTCTGCCAGCAGTGCACACAGGTTTCAAGGTGAAGGTGAAGGGGCAAGGTCCCACCCGAGCTCCCCCAGTTCCATCTCCACACCCTGGGGTTGGCCTTGTCTCTCGCTTCATGGTCCACAGGAGGGGTCTGTATCCTTTGTTCATTTTAGAAAAATTGTGGTGTTTGGCTTTTAAAGAAACCTTCTATGCTAAGTACACAAATACTTAAGAATATCCTAGAAATATGTGAGTAAAGCTTCTGAATGCTGGGGTCTGAATGCTTGTGTCTTTCTTCCCTCAATTCATGAGTTGAGTCCTCACTCCCAGTGTCACAGCCTTGGGAAGTGGGGTCTTTGGGAGGGGATCAGGCCATCAGTGTGGAGCTCCATGAAGCAGTTTAGTGCCCTTACACAAGGGACCCTAGAGAGCCCCCTCTGAGGTCACAGGGAAAAGACACCATCTGTGGCCAGGACGCCCTCACTCGACACTCAGTCTGCCAGAACCTTCACCTTGGACTCCCAGCCTCCAGAACTGCGGAAAATTATCATTTTGGTTTTCTATAAATCACCCTATGATATTTTGTTGTAGCAGCCCATGTACGCTAATGCATTAAATAATTTATGTGTTGACCAAAACTGTCTACTTTTAAAAAATTTACATTGGATTGCATTAAAACACGCATAACATAAAACTGACCATGTGTGGTCAAGGCGCACAGGTCCGTGGAACTCAGTCTGTTCTCGGTGTTGTGCAACCACCACCACCACTCATGTGCTGAACTGTCCCATCCATCCAGCAGGAAACCCCGACGCGCTGGACACCGGCTTCTCTCCCCAGCCGCTGGCAACCCCTCTTCCACTTTCTACGGATCTGACTGCTCTCAGGAATCATGCAGCATTCACTCTTTGCTGAATGCACACTTTACTCAGTGCAGTGGTTTCGAGGTTCATTCATGCTGTGCCATGTGTCAGAATTCCTTCTTCTTTAAGGCTGATTAGTATTCCATTCTATTTCACACACATGTATGTACATATACCGTATAGACGCAGAGATTTATATACCACACATGCACACACACATATGTAATATATGCATATGTATATACTATATATGCTATAAACACACTGAGGTGTACACACTACATACTCACACACTTGTGTATATACTATACACACTCAGACTTATACACTACATGCACATGCGTATGTACTACACACATACCAGGTATGGATACTACATACATGCACATGTTTATGTACTATACACACACTGAGGAATATATACTACATACATACACACATGTGTATATCTACTATACACACACTCAGGTGTACACACTACATACACACACGTGCATATCTACTACACACACACTCAGGTGTACACACTACACATGTTCATCTACTGTACACAGAGGTATACACACTACATACGCACACACACAGGAGAGCCCTCCACCTCTTACCCACAATTGCTCTCCCCAATTTCAGTGACCTGTGGCCAACTGCAGCGAGTCTGAAGAGACGAGCGATCCCGTGTTCATGTTTTCAGTTGTGTGCCAGGCTGAGCGGCATTGTGAGATCTCATGCCATCCCTCTCTGTCCCACCCAGAGACAAGAATCGTCATTCTGTCCCACGTGTCCACACTGCAGACACCACTGCCTGTTTGTTAGCTCCTCGGCGGCCACCTGACTCAGGTGTACCGACTCAGAGAGGCGGCGAGGCGGTTGGCAGCAGCCTGGTGCTGCATTGCGCCATCTCTGTCATGCACCTCCCTGCATCTCGTCGTAGGCCTAGATTGTCTCACACCATCACAAGGATCAGAAACGAGTACACTACAAGGTAGTTTGACAGAGAGATCACATTTTCCTAACTGTTGTTACTGGAACAAGGATGGTCCAGGAAGCTTGTGGGAAAACGGACTTAAAATAAGTTTATGTTGGCACAAAAACCTTTGCAATCCACGTGCAGTTTTCCTCATAGCACGCACACATTTCCATAAACACCTTGCAGCCCCCCGGCATACGGCAGGAATTCCTCTGAATAACTATGACTTGGAAGTATCTTACTGTGCCTCAGTAGGAAGTTCAACTCTCCTAGCTATGTGCGGATAGGGAAAGACACAGTAGACACAGGGATCAGGACTGTTCAGTTTCAGGGCCCCACTGGAGGTCCTGGAATATACTCCCCATAGATACGGGTGACTACTGGATACACCACACAGTGCTTGCTTTTCAGCAGACTCCCAAAGAGCTTTGCCATTGTCTTGCTATTGCGTTGTTCTCCCAAGAGATTGTCAGCCTTCTACATCTACAATTTAGTTTTCCTGTGCTTGGCAGCAAGTCGTCATGGCCTGTACAGCCCAGTTCCTGTGTCTCCCCCCACCCCCAGATGCAGGATGCAGAGGGCCCAGAGCAAGGGCAAGGTCCTTGGATCCACACACTGCTCCCCAATGTGTCCTGGGGAGGCCCCAGTCCCTCCTGGTTAGAATCCATCATCCTAGCCCGTGCCCACGCCAGGCCCTTCCTTCTGGGCCCTGGTCACGGGATCCAGAACGGGCCCACAGGCTGGAGGCCGGGAGGGAGTCCAGGGAAACATCAGACATTCTTGCCCTCCGCAGCCAAGTTTCCAACGCGCTATCTGAGAGGCCCTGCCAAGGGTAATGTGACATTGCCGTGACACCTGCTGGGGCTGCCGTGGTGACATAACAGGAGGGGCTGGGGGTGTGTCCCCAGGCGCGGCGCCCGCAGCTCTGTGTTGTGTACACAAAAGTACTGTCACCTGGTCTCAAGTCACGGCTTAGACCCGCTGCCTCTGACGTACCCACGGACTCGTGAAGTCTGTCACTTCCCCTGTGGGCGCTCTTCAGCCTTGCTCTCCCGCTCAGTGCCAGAGAAGGCCATGTGATAAAACGCTGCCAGCTTCCTGGGGGAGGGGGGGAAGGGAAGACGCCCTGGTGGGAACTACTGGGAGACCCTCAGAGAGGACGACGTCTGACTCCAAGCAGGCAGCTGTGACAGGTCGGCCCGTGTGTTTGCTCATGTAAGCGTTCACTCACAGGCTCGGTAAGTGCCAGCCCTGTGCCAGACACTGTGCCATGAGCTGACACAGCAGTGGGAGACCTAGACCCTGCCTTTATTCAACTCATTTTGCAGGAGGTTCAGGATCAAACTCTTGTTCTGTCGCTCATGGGCTGCTCATTTATTATCTGAGCCTCAGTTTACCCATCAGTGAAATGGACAATTCAAATCTGAATTCCTGAGTGGGGCCCTTCCACTGCATAGCAGGATACCCTTGCTCCCAAGGGTGCTGCAAGCTGGCTGCCTTCATTGTGGTCTGAGCAGAAGTTGTCGGGCGGAGCTGGCCTTGCTCCTGGCCCAGGTGTGGGGACACCCTGGCCTTGGCCCTTCAAACTAGGCCCAATGGGGGCTTTTTTTTTTTTTTTTTTTTGACAGGCAGAGTTAGACAGTGAGAGGGAGAGAGACAGAGAGAAAGATCTTCCTTCTGTTGGTTCATCCCCCCAAATGGTCCCTACGGCCGGTGCACTGCGCCAATCCGAAGCCAGAAGCCAGGTGCTTCCTCCCAGTCTCCCATGCAGGTGCAGGGCCCAAGCACTTGGGCCATCTTCCACTGCCTTCTGGGCCACAGCAGAGAGCTGGACCGGAAGAGGAGCACCCGGGAAGAATCTGGCACCCAAACTGGGACTAGAACCCGGGCTGCTGGTGCTGCAGGTGGAGGATTAGCCTAGTGAGCCACGGTGCCAGCTGTAATGGGGTTTTATTTTCCTGTAGACAGGTGGGCACTGTAGGCACTATCTCCTCCCGGTGATTGGCACAGTAAGAATGGACGGGGTGCAAACACGACACCAGCCAGCTCCCCAGGGGCTCAGAGGGTGGATGAGTTGCCACTGCCTTAAGGGCAGTGCCGCGTGCCAGAGTTGCCCGACACATTCCTGAATGCCCGCAGTCTATCCCGGCCAGGAGCCTGGCTGGCCTCTGTTCCACTTCACCCCCACTGCCCCAAAACCTCCTCCGCCCTGCTTTCTTCCCCCTGTTCTTTAATATTCAAAGCCTGACTCTGACAAGCTCCAGCCACAGCGAACGGGACTTTCAGAGAGAACCGTGGCGCGCCCCGGGGGCCTTCTCACTGGCACTGTGCAGCCGCGGGAGCAAGGAGCAGCCCCAACAGCAACCGCAGGCCCTCCAGCCTGGCTCACGGACAGTGTCTGATGCCTGTGGCCAAGTGGTTGCTTGAAGTGGCCTGGGGCAGGTGGGAAAGCGGGGAGCAGTCGGGCCTTCCCTGCAGCCGAGGTCTGCGGCGTCACTCGGCCCCGTCATCTCTCCTCTGACTCTGGGCCTCCTTTGTTGCCTACATAGCCGAGGCCAAGAGCGACCCACCCTCCTGATTTGTGATGGCTTTCAAGAAGTCCCTCTCAACCACACTCATCACATCCAGCTGCCCGCAACACAGGCCGTGGATTCTAGAACCTCAGTCTGCAAGGAGGTCTGGGATGCAGGCGAGGGCAAGGCTCACCTCCCCTCTTCTCTCAGGTGAAAAATGAACACACCTGCTAGAAAAGGCTGCGAAGGCGGCAGCGGAGGGGGAGGCAGGAGGAGCAAGCCCAGTCCCTGCCTCCAGCTGGGAGGGTCCTCAGGCTGGGAAAGGCAAGAGCCACTGCCTGGTGCTTGGCCCTGCAAAGCCAGGGCAGCCTGGAGACCCCACAGCTGTCATCGGTAGGTCCAACTCCTGCCCACTCCCCCCTCTTCTTGCTCACCCATTCTTTGTGAGAGATGGAAAATTGACAACAGCCCTCAGAGAACTCATAGGGACAAGAACGGGCAGACCCGTGGGTGGACCACGGCATCCGGGTCCATCCAGGACGGGGCAGGGCTGGACATGAGAGCAGGTAGGGGTGCAGCACGGGTTGAGGCATGGTGGGAGGAGCTTCCCTGGGAGGGGCTGCAGAGTCAAAGCCCAGAGGGTGGTGAGGACCAGCGAGTGCAAGATTCAGCAGCCTGGGTGACATTGGAACCGTGTGGCCTGCAGTGGTTGGAACACAGGGCGTTGCCAGCAGGGGAAGAAGTGAACTTCAGTTCCAGCTGACCCAACATGCAGCACTGGACGTGGCTCTGCTGTGTAGTCCCCTGGGGGAAGCAGCAGGAGCCTGAACTGTGCCAGGGGCCCTGGGGCAGAGTGGGGTGGGAGTGGAGGGTCAAAGAAAGAGCAAGCCCAAGGCCCAGGGGCTGGCACTGTGGCATAGCAGGTAAAGCCAACGCCTACAGTGCCAGCACCCCATATGGGCACTGGTTCGAGTCCCAGCTGCTCCATTTCCAATCCAGCTCTCTGCTATGGCCTGGGAAAGCAGTAGAAGATGGCCAAGTCCTTGGGTCCCTGCATCAGCGACGGAGACCCAGAGGAAGCACCTGGCTCCTGGCTTCGGATTGGCGCAGCTCCGGCCGTTGAGGTAGTCTGGGGAGTGAACCAATGGATGGAAGACCCCTCTCTCTCCCTCTCTCTGCCTCTCCTTCTCTCTCTGTGTAACTCCGATCTTCAAATAAATAAATTAATTAAAAATTGAAGAAACCAAAAAAAAAAAAAAAGGAGGAAGCTCAGGAACCCCAAGTGGCCGCTTGGATGGCTGGACAATGACACCCAACACTTACGGGCTCCTCAAACGACAAAGTGACCCCTGACTCTGCTGTGTACAGGGGTCAGTTGAGGAAGGCTCTGACACAAAGTGGGAATGTGAGGGCATAGGGGGGTGGGACTGAGAGGTGAGCAGGGCAGGACCCAGGGGAGGGGCAGGAACCAGGGGCAGCAGGCTCGTGTCAAGAGCAGCAGCCCCGTGAATCAGAGGGTCCAGAGCTCAGGATACACCTGCTCTCCACCGGGCCTTTCCAGCTCACTGGTGAAATGGTTCTACGTCACCAGAATAGAGAAGGTCAAAGCCAATCTGAGCATGGAGGGGTGCACGTGCAGAGTATGGTCCCACAGGCCGCGGGTGGGGACAGGCAGGTGCATCAGAGAGGCAGAGTGGAGGGACACGCTCCCGCCCCCGATGACGCGGACCCCCTTGTCTTGGCCCCCTCTGAGTTCACCTGCGGCGGGGGGGGGCTGCCTCAGGCGGGGTGCAGGGCTGCTTGCCACCCAGGGTCACCTGAAGGGACACATGCCTGCGTGCTCCTTTTCCCCAGGGGGGCGATCCTGGGGCACAGGCAGCTGACACTGCACAAGGTCCTGGCCAGGCTGAGCTCTAGCTGCTCCCGCAGGGCTCCCTCTGCTAACAGTCTTTTCTACTTTCCATCCGCAGAGTTGCCATCTCTTATTTACTTCTTAGGTGTTTTCATTTTATTTGAAAGGCAGACACAGATATTGATTTTTCCACCTGTAGCTTCACTGCCTCAATGCCTGTAACAGCTGGAGCTGGGCCAGGCTGAAGCCAGGATTCAGGAACTCCATCCAGGTCTCCCATGTGGGTGGCAGGGACCCAAGTACTTGAGCCACCACCTGCTGCCTCCCAGAGTGTGCATTCCAAAGGAAGCTGGAGCCTGGAGCTGAGCCAGGACTTGAACACGGGCACTCCAACACAGCATGCAGGCGCCCCACTGTGCCAAACATCACCCCTAGAAGCAGTCTTTCATCAGCTTGCCTCAAGCCCTGCTCCCCCTCCCCACTCCTCACGTGTGCTCTCTGGTGTCTCCCCCAAACACACCTGTCCTGATCCCTTGTCTCCAGGGCTACTTTTGAGGGAACCCACATTATGGGCAGGGGGACAGGTGCAATGAATGCTAGCCTCAGCCCCTCGAAGGCCGGTCCAGATGCCTGGGACACACCAAGGCACCAGAGACACAGTACCACGACAAGAAGGTCCCCCATAGACAGGCCACATCACACCATGTGTACACGACTGACAGACCGAAAGGGTCATGAACAGAATTGCAGTAAGAGTAAAGGAAACAACCCACAAATCAGCAGATCCTCTCCAGAAACTCCAGGCAACTGCCCCCAATGCCCCGGTGACATCTGAGACCACTGTGTCTCCTCTGATCTCCATCCCCCGTCCCTGCCAAGCTGTGTCTCCTTGATACCCGGATGTTGGCTGTGAGCGCTAACCTGCGCTGTACAAGGGTCAGGCTGCAGGGGTCCTCTCAGAGGAAACCCCCCCCCCCCCCAAAGGCTGTCTTCTTCCCCTGGGTGAGGCTGCCTACTGGCCGAGACCTTGGAGAGATGCCGACCGCCAGCCCAAGCCCAGTGCCTACCTGCTTGTGGTCAGCCCCCTGCTGAGAAAGAGGAGCTAAGGCTACCTCGGGGAGACCGCAGAGGTGGGGCTGGGACGCGGGGGAAGCAACCTTGACTGTGAGGCCAGCCTAGGAGGTCCCTCTTCCTGTCGGGCCTGTGTGTTTCTTAATTACAAAATGGTCTTTCAGACTATTTAGGTTTTGGAATCAATTAGTCAATCGATGAGATGATAAGTATGTACTGGCCCCTACTGAGCAGTGAAGTCTACGGAGGGAGATGCAGAAAGGCTAAAGCCACAGTTTGAACTGAGCCAAGGGGATGCAAAGAAATGCGTGAGCCCATTAAGACACAAAGCAGAGAGCAGATGACCAAGGAGGCCACAAATCCTGCTGGAGGAGGAAGAGTTGTCTGTCAACAGTGAAACCAAGGAAGATCAGCAGCCTGGCTCCCAGAAGTGCCTGGGCTTTCAGAGAAAGGAGGGGGCATGGCTCTTGAAAGGAGCTGGGTTTTGAGAATGATCAGGACTGAGATAGAGTGGGGTTAGCAAGGCAGTAGGAAAACAAGAGGGCAGTGGAGGGGACAGTGGCTGTGGCCACAGACTCCCCCAGAGTGACACCCCAAATTGCAGAAACAGTAAGCCTCAATAGGAGACTTTTCAAAAGATTTATTTATCTTAAAGGCAAAGTTACAGAGAGGAGGGAGGTGGGAGACAGAGAGAGAGAGGGAGAGAGAGAGAAGAAATTGATCTTCCGTCTGCTGGTTCACTCCCCAAATGGTCGCAGCGTCCGGGGTTGGGCCAGGCTGAAGTCAGGAGCTGGAACTCCCTCTGGGTCTCCCACATGGATGGTAGGGGCCCAAGCACATAGGCCATCTTCTGCTGCTCTCCCAGGTTCATTAGCAGGGAGCTGGATGGGCCATGGAGCAGCTGCCTGCCGGGTTCCAGGGTAAGCACTGGCCCTGTTTCAGCCACGTGGGCCCCCGGGGCAGGCCTCGCAGGCAGCTTCAAGTTTTGCCCTCTGTGGCCAGGTCACAGTTCCCTTTACCTCGCACGTCCATTTCCCCCTTTTGGGCAGAGTCAGCTCTTGGGCTGAGCCTCACACCATCCTCATGCTTGACCTGCCCATTCAGGGCCCAAGCAGCCACCCGGAGCCCATCCAGCTTGGCTGGGAACCAAGGAGGGATCTCTCAGGACACCCCCAGCGTCCCTAGGCAGGCCAGGCCACAAAGATTGAAGGCATGGGGACAGCGCTGTGGCACAGGTTAATCCTCCGCCTTGGCGCCGGCATCCCATATGGGCGCTGGTTTGATACTCGGCTGCTCCACTTCCAATCCAGCTCTCTGCTATGGCCTGGGAAAGCAGTAGAAGATGGCCCAAGTGCTTGGGCCCCTGCACCCACGTGGGAGACCTGGAAGAAGCTCCTGTCTTCGGATCAGCCTAGTTCTGGCCATTGCGGCCAATTGGGGAGTGAACCAGTTTCTCCCTCTCACTGTCTGTAACCCTACTTGTCCAATAAATAAATGAAATCTTTAAAAAAAAAAAAAAAAAAAAGACTGAAGGCGGCCTTGAAGTGCCCTGAGCAGCCAGTGACACCAGTCCTCTCTCCCTCACGAGGAGGGGTTAGAGTACTTCCCTTCCAGGTCTGTAGCCCAGGCAAGCCTGACTGGAGCAAGCTGTGACACGGCCGGGGTCCCAGGGTGGCTCTGAACATAAGGTCCAATTCTCCCACTTCCATCTCCACGGCCTATAGCTGGGCTGCTTAAGAGATAGCCACCAGGTCCTATGGCAATCCACGTTCACAACTAAACCACAGGGAGAGGTCAGGCCCTCAGCTGCTGTCATGAGTTGTACTGTGTACCCTGGAAAGGCACTGAAGTCCTCACACCTGTGAGTTTATTGAGACACAGTCATCACAGACGTAATCAGGTTAAGATGAGGTCATTGGACCCTAATCCAAGGACTCAACTCCTTGCAGTGACAGGGAAGGGGCTGGCATCTGGTGCAGTGGGTTAAGCTGCCACTTGTAATTCTGGCATCCCATATTGGAACACTCAATTCAAGTCCCAGCTGCTCCACTTCTGATCCAGCTCCCTGCTAATGTGCCTGGGGAAGCTGCAGAAGCTGGTCCAAGTGCTTGGGCGTCTACCACCCATGTGGGGTACCAGGATGGAGTTCCTGGGTCCTGGCTTCCGCCTGGCCCGGCCCTAAATGTTGCAGCCATTTGGGGAGTGAACCAGCAGGTGGAAGATCTCTCTCTCTCCCCCCTCTCTCTCTCTCTCTCTCCCTCTCTGTCACTCTGCCTCTCATATAAACAAACAACTGATTTTGTGTGTGTGTGTGTGTGTTTATTTTTTGAGAGGCAGAGTGGACAGTGAGAGAGAGAAACAGAGAGAAAGGTCTTCCTTTTACCGTTGGTTCACCCTCCAATGGCCGCCGCGGCTGGCGCGCTGCGGCTGGTGCACTGCGCTGATCCGATGGCAGGAGCCAGGTGCTTATCCTGGTTTCCCATGGGGTGCAGGGCCCAAGCACTCGGGCCATCCTCCACTGCACTCCCTGGCCACAGCAGAGAGCTGGCCTGGAAGAGGGGCAACCGGGACAGAATCCGGCGCCCCGACCGGGACTAGAACCCGGTGTGCTGGCGCCGCAAGGCGGAGGATTAGCTTAGTGAGCCGCAGTGCCGGCCAACAACTGATTTTTTTTTTTTTTTTTTTTTTTTTTTTTTTTTAAAGAGGGAGCTTTGGACGCAGGCTCACGGGGGGAAGCCATGTGGAGGCAGAGGTGGAGACAGGAGCGATACACCTGCAAGCCCAGGGACACCACGCATTGCTGAGAACGCCCAGGAGCCAGGTGTCAGGCATGGAACAGAGTCCCCCTCAGAACCTACAGTTGGAACCAAACTGCTGACTGCTGACCTCTGATCTCAGACTTCTGGCCCCCAGGACTGGGAGGGAATGCACGTCTGTTGTTGGAAGCCACCTCTGTGGTGCTTTGTGACAGCAGCCCTAGGAACTAACGCTGTTGCGCGCTATTCGGATTTCCGGTGCTCAGCAGTTGCACGTGGCTAGTGGCTGCCTTACCGAACAGCACAAATACAGGATACTTGTATCTTTGCAGGAAGTTTGATTGGACAATGGTGTCCTACAGGGTGCTTTGCACGAGAGAAGCCAAAAATTAAGCTTGATTTTTCAGAAGAAGCCCTTGGGCTGGTCTAATCTTCCCTAGTCTTCATATTCCTGATCCTAGCCCTTAAAAGAGAGGGCACCTTCATTGTCAAGAGAAATTAAAAAGTCTGTCCTCTCTGACATGCAGGAGTGGACTCTGCGTCAGAGTTTCCACCCATGCTGATGGCAGATGGGCTGGGGGCAGGTCTCCCTGCACCTGGGAGTGCCATCCCAGGACAGCCCACCCCCACAGCCCTGCCTGTCGGCTCCCATCTGCTCATCTCACTGGGCTTTCATGTGAGCGCCTCCCCTGTCAGGCCACCGCCACGTCCCACTCTGTGCACAGACAGACGCTAACTTTGAAGTTGAATGCTCACTTGTTAATAATTTATGACTTAGGACGGAGGCGTTCCTTGCCCCGAGAATCCCAAGTTAAAATACTCCCAGGAGGGAGCACCATGTCAAATGACTGGGGAAGACTTCAACATGAATTAATGATCAGAGTGCAGGCCTGGGGCACAGCTCCCTATGCGGGTCAAGTCTTGACGGAGGGGTTGGGGATGGTAAGGAGGACCAGAGCCCACAGGTCTCCTGGGAGGGCCCACGGTTGGGACCACAGGTCCCAAAAGCCAGAAGCTGGGCATTGCATCCAGAGAGCTAGAAAGGCCAAGAGCAGCTTTGCTTCAGAGGAGCCCGTCCCCCATCGCGGGCCCCGCCCACCTCCCCAGGGAAGCACTTGCTTTCTTTAGGCAAGCTCCCCAGCGCGGCACGCCAGCCTGCCAACACATTCTGTGACCAGATCCTCAGTGGGGGCCAGACGAAAACAAAGAAGTGGCCCTTCTTGCCATAACGAATCAAACGCTCTGCCACGAGACTGCAGCTGCCCGCGGCCAGAACTCTGGAGTTTCCAGAACTGCGCCCACTGGTTTCCAGCTACTTGACCAGCGGCGAGTAACCTGGAGCCTCCCCTGCTGTGTCTTTGGCCTGCATAGTGTTCTCAGTTGTGGCCCTAGGTCACATGGCTGCCTCAAGCTCTTCGGCTGTATCCCTGATGAAATTAACTCTGATCATCCCGCACCCTCCATGTCGTCTGGCTGCTTTTGTTTTGTTTTGTTTTTAAATGCTGTCTTGAGCATAATACAGACAAACGCACACACCAAGAGCGTACAGCTGACAAATCCGCACAAAGTGCACATCCATGTATCCAAGCACTCAGGTAAGGAGAGGGACGGCGCTACGCCCAAGGGCCCACTTCGGGCTCCCTGCCAGGCACCACCCACCGCTGGAAAAAGTCCCCGTCGTGATTCTAACATCATATGCCTGTTTTTCCTCTTAGACTTGACCTCTCTGCTTAATGCTTTTGTGAGATTCCCCCTGTGGCTGCTTGTAGCTGGCGGCTGTTCCTTCACATTGCCATGGAATATTCCATCGTGTGAACTTACCACAACCTACTTATCCTTTCCTCCACCGATGGGCGCGTGAGCAGTTTCCACTCGGGGGCCACTACGAATGACGCTGTGTGAACATTCTGCAGGAATAAGTGTGCTCACCACCATTGCTGCCGGCCACAGGCGTCTGGTGCAGCACTCACGATGCCCACATTCCACGTTACGGTGCCTAACTGAGCCCTGTTCCAGCTTCCTGCAAATGTGCATCCTGAGAGTCAGTAGGTATGGCGCAAGTATTTAGGTCCCTGCCACCTGTGTGGGAGATCTGGATTGGTTTCCAGGCTTCTGGCTTTGGCCTGGCCCAATGCCAGCTGTTGCAGCCGTTTGGGGAGTGAACCAGCAGATGGGAGACCTCTGTCCATTTATCTCTCTGCCTTTCAGCTAAGTAAAGCTAAATCACTTTCCACAATGAAATGATATTATAGGGAGAGAGGAAGAGGGGAGGAGCCTAACTGTGCATTAGTGGGAACCTGCAATGGGTGGGGCCTTTGTCACTGATTTGATCCACAGGCACCTGGGGGGGGAGGGGTAGGTCTCCAGTACCTCTGTGTCCCAAAGACAGAGACTGGTAGCTGCTCAGGAAAGCACAGCAGGTATAAGACTGGTAAGGACGAGTGGGTCAAGCTTAGGTCCCAAGCGTGACCCAGCCCCCAAACCTGTGATTTAGTGGACAGAGTAAGTCCCCCAAATCAGTGCCCAGCGGCCGCAGCCACAGGAAGCAACCCTGGGCTCCAGGAGGTTTCTCTGGTGCATCCCCTGCTGCTACCGTGAGAGACACGGCTGACAGCACGGCCAAGCGCTGAACACACTTCTACTGGAAAACATTTTTTGATGATTAGCAGGTTAATGAGAATTTTCCAACGTTCTGATAAGATGGAAATGCAGCCAGGCTGTACGTGCAGGGGGCTGTGAAGAGAGGAGGCGGTGTGTGACATGTACAGGACAGGGTGCCCGGGTTATCAGCCTGCTTCTGAAATCCCTCCGGGGCGGGGCTGTCTGAGAACCTCAGGTTTCCTTTTCATTCCTCCTGATAAGAGGAAAGCCCACTTCCTTTCCAGCAGCACCAAGAAAACAAGGGATTATCGTGCCTGTTCCCTAGAACACACACACACACACACACACACACACATGGAAGCTAATCCTGCCCAGAAAGCTGGCTGGCAGTGCTCAGCCCCAAACAGGACCAGCCCTGCAGGCTGAACACACAGGCAACATTCTCTGCAGACATCTGTCTGTGGCAGAACGTCAGGCTTGGGGACAGCAGCTCTGTGACAGGGAGTGGAATGGCTGTCTGTCTGGTTCCTCGCTCTAGCCCTGGAGCTGTGACAGCAGGGTCTGGAATGAGATGTTAGGGGAACAAACGCACCCAACGCTGTTTTGGGTTTTTCTCATGTTCTCCCATCATTGGGCGGACAGAACGTGTTTCTTAGTCTAGCAGGGGCTGGGTGGGAGGCAGGGGAATTAATGATACCTGCCTCATTCTATCTAGAAGCCTGGCTTTGGAGCCATGCTCCCCTGTTAGGTCAGCTCCTGATTTGCTTTCTTGTGTTGGGGGACATGAGACACGGTGGCCAGGTGAGCAGCTTTGGCCACGCAAAGGGAAACTGGGACCTTCCGGAGAGCAAGATGGGAGAGTTAAGTGCAGTTCATTCTCATGAGGACCCAGGAAGCAATCCAGGCCCAGACCAGCTCTCCAGGGCTCTCCTGGAGCTAACACCTCTGATCTGAGTGAATGTCATTCTACCTGCTACCCTGGGACAGGAGCCCTGACTGTTCTCCTTATGCTGCACTTTGCAAGTTGCTGTCACTCCCTTGCAGAAGTCTGTGGACAGCACTAGCCTTATCAGAGTGGCCCTTATCAGCCATGCCATTTCACCCGCAGCCTCTTCCTTGACATCCCTACACACCAGCATTAGGACTTGGCCCCTCTGGCTCCCAAGTTCAATGCCGCAAAGGGCAGAACTTCAAGCCCAGAGCCTGGGTCTCCTGAGCCCTGCTTTTCAGGGTGAAGGCCAAATGGCACGTGTGTGGAACTGTGCAGTGTACTGCAGAGCAGGTGGGCACAGCTGGCATCCCTCCTCCCAGTGACAGGTTAGACACCAGCCCTAACACGCCTCGGCCTCATGGCCCCTCATCCTCGGAGTCTGGGCTGCCAACCACCGCCCCTCCTGCCCCGGTGTCCTGAAGCATCCAAGGAGAAATGAAGCCTTACTTGTGGGCAGCAGAAACTGGTTAGAAATGAGGCTGCTCAGGCCCGGGGCCCGGCGTCCCACTGCGGCCTCACCCTGCCTCTTTCTGGTCAGGTTCTACACATCTTCTCAGGCCACAAATAGGAGTGCTGAAAGGGTAACCGTTCCCCTCCTCTCACTGGGGACAATGATGGACCAGAGAGACTAAGATCCAGGAGACACCAACCTCTCCCCACGGAGGGTGACAAGAGCCCAAGTGTAAGCCCCAGGTCTCCCCTATTTATCCCACCCCACACACACACCTGCTTCCTGCTTCAGGAAGACACATGCTTACAATGCAAAGCATGGCGTTTACAGAATTTCAAGCCCAAACCATTGGACTTGCTCCCAAGGAATGTATGCAAATGAAGATGCAAACCCACCCTGGCTGGGCACTGGCTGTGGCAGGCACTGAGGCTCCCGCAGAGCGCTCCGCACAGGCTGACCCTAGGATGTATCCTGGCAGCTGCCTCTGCTCCTGAAACCTGACACCAGGCCCACCGTGGCCCCAGTCCCCTGGCAGCTGTCCTGGCAGGGAACAGAAGGAACTGGGCGCTTGCACGTGGACGCCTCTGGCGTCTGCTGAGAGTGGAAGATGGCTCCCCTGGCTTAGCCCTGCCCCAACCCCCAAAGGCTCAGCTCTGCTGTAGGCCATTCCAAGGGAATTCCTTGTCCGCTGCTCCCTGGGGGCTCCACCCCAACAGAGCTCTGCATTCTGTTTCAGGGTCCCAGGCCCACCCAGGACACGTGGCACCTGGTCAGAGGGCACCTCAGTCCCATCACTGAGCCCACTCCCCCCCAGACTGTTCCCCAACTTGAGGCGCTGTTGTCCCTTTCATTCAACAAATGACCTGGAGACCCCCGACGAGCCAAATCCTCAGGGGTCACCAGTGTAGGGCTTTGGAGCGGTGCTGCTGAGTGGACGGCGGGGCCTCTGCTGGCCCCCATGGCCATGCGGGGACCCCCCAGGAGGCTCCTGCCTCCCCTCCAGCCTGCAGTTCGGCTTCTCAAGTCTGCAAAGCTCAGGAGGACGGAGCGGTGGGCTCTGGGGAAGAGGAATAGGAATTCCCGGGCAGCGGGCACCGGTTCCCTTCTCCCGTGGCATGCCTGATAAGGCGACTCAGTTCTGTAAGCCAAGAGCAGCCATCAAATCCCAACCATCCGGTGCTGAGCGAGGAGCTGGCAGTGAGCAGGACGGAGCCCGCGAAGAGTCCACGCTCCTCCCCGTGGTGGCAAACAAAGCACGGAGCACCTGAGCAGGAGCCAACCGTCGAGCTGGGCCCAGGTCAGCGGGGGGCTCCGAGTGGGCTGCAGAGCTGCAGGGGTGCCTGACTTCCCCAGGTGGCTGCAGTGGCCAGTGAAGCACAGGTACTGCTCCAAAGGCAGGAACGCCCCAGAGCGGACGTGGCTGCTCTTCAACCAGAACATTCTCCCCCAAGCCCTCGGAGGGGCGGGGGCGAGGCCCATAGAGACCACGCACAGAGCACCCTCCATGAGCAGCCCCTAACAGACCAGTGTGTGAGAATGCAGTAATGTGGCCTCTTGTAAGGATGGGGAATAAAAGTAGGAAGGGAGGAAGCAGCTTGCCTGAGGTCACTTGACTTGGAGCTGAACTTGAACCCAGGACTGTCCGGGACCCCACGACTGCTTCCCACTGTACAGGGGCTTTCGGAAAGAAAAGCAGAGCCTGAAGAACAGTCTGGAAACTAGAAGGCTGAAATGAGGCCAGAGAGTAGAAGCCGCCACGGCGTTCCCGAATCTGGTTCCCGGGGAGCGCCGCTGGCTGGGCGGACTGACCTGCCCTTAGGGCAGGCCTCTCCCCGAGCTCAGGCTCAGATGTGCTGGTGCAGAGGGGACCACGGGGCACCTCAATCATGTACATTAGAATTTATAATCCCAGGCCTTCCATTGTTCCACGCCCCGCCAAGACTGTGCCCCCTCAGTACACGGCAGCTGCGTGCCCCAGGCCTCCCTCTCACACCAGCACCCGATCCGCCAGACGCTGAGGCCAGAACGCAGCCACCATGGCCGTTTTCCGCACTCCTGCCTCCATGGCCGGGCCCCACCTCACCATGGCAGCCTCCTTTCCTCCCCTCACACCCCTGCCCCTCGGTGGTGAATTCTGTCCCCAGAGAGGCTGCACACGCCTTCACTAGACGAGCTGATCTTGTCTCCTCTGTGCCCAAGGCCCCGCCACACTCAGAAGCAAACTTGAAGCACCGGGGCCCGTGGGCCACGCACACCCGGGCTTGGTGCCTTGCCAACACTCACTGCCTACCACCTCATCCTCCCCAGGCCCTGGGTCTCCCTGTCCACCTCACGAGCCACAGGGCCTTTGCACCTGCTGTTCTCCCTGGTATCCTCACCCTCTCTCTTTCATGTCTCCCAGGCCCCAAATCACAAATCAGCCGGGAGGGCCCCACCTGCCCACTCACTCACCACACACCAGCTCTGCTTCAGTTTTCTTTGCTCTGCACATCACTCCTCAGCTAACACAGAAATGGGCAATGCTATGGAGTCTGCTCTGCCCCTCCCCACCAGCAGATGAGCCCCACGGGGCCAGAACTCTGTCTTCCTTACCTCTCTGTGCCAGCAGAGCCTAGAACGCTGCTGGACACAGGGTACTAGCAGCGCCAGGCCCATGGCACCCACAGTGCTAGGAGCCCAGTAGAAGTGGTGCCAGTGACTGAGTACTAAGAGCTCTAGGAGTGCAGCACCCATAGTGCTTGGCACAGAGTACCAGTGCTTCCTGGGAGTACGCGTGGTGGGAGGCACGGATTTCCAACATCTTGGCGTGGGGCACTTGCAGTGCGGGCTGTGCGAGGCACGCGGCGCTGGCAAAGGCAGGCACAGGGGACTGGGAGCACCCGGCGGGGAGGGCTAACAGAGGCAGGCATGGTGCGCTAACTGCTACAGCGCCCAGTGCTGTCCGTGCTGGGCACAGGAGGGAAAGTCACAGCACTGACAGTGACAGGAGTAATTATGGAGCCCTTGGGAAAACAGTCAGTGAGTTCCTGTTCCAGTGGGTTAACGTATTTAAATACTTTCAATTACTTCATTCAGTCCCCGTAAGCTTTGGACGTAGGCAATATGCATTATGTCCATTTCACAGATGGTGAAACTGAGGCCCAGCATGGTCAAACAACCTGGAGGAATTTTTAACATGTTTGTTGAGTGAGGAAGTGATGGGTTACCCCTCACTAGAAGGGATCAAAAGGAACCAAGGATTCCTTCCCAGACTTGCTGTGTGGAAAAACTACACCCCCAGCAATCCTCACGAGAGCTGCTGGTTTGCCTGGACTCAGGCCCAAGAACCCCAGGTTCTAGTCCAAAGGCTGCAAGTCCTCAGAGCCCAGCACTCTTCCAGGCCACAGCCTCGGGGTGACCCAGTGGACATGGGGACACAGGCCAAGAGCCAGTGGCACGGTGCCAAGTGGGTTTGGCACCATCACCCGAGATGCCCCCTTCTCTGGGGTTACGGAAATGTGGCAGCAGCCTCGGGACTTCCTGGTGCTGCCCCACGAGGTGACATGCACCCCACTGGGTGACTGGGTCACATTTCGGGTGACGCAGCAGCTGGGCAGATCCAGTGTCAGGGTGTGACTGTCTGGAGGCAGCAGCAGCTGAGTGTCAGGTGCCACCTGGGACTCTGGGGTGGGGTGGGGGTGAGGGAGGAGGCCCCCACAGCTGCCCATCACGTGGGGTAACACGAGCAGGGCTGGCCCCACCCTCACGTGCCCTCCTGGCACCCCTACTGCGGCTGCCTGGGGCTCCCTGAGGCTCCCTTTCCTGGGGACGGCGCTCCTCTGGCTGCCAAAGGAAGGGGCCCGTGTGCCAAGCCCAAGAAGCAGATGAGGCGGTCCCCATGCGGTCTGCTTCTCCCACTCCCTGGAAGTGACTGATTTTGAGGCCTCACCCGGCTGCCACAGGACAGCCCTGCAAGGGCTTCCATTCTGGCCCACTGGGAAAGCGTGTGCCCACTGGCCTGACCTGGGACGCAGGGCTGCAGGTTGCAGAGGGGACCCAGTCCCCAAAAAGTAGATGCTGGAGTGAACCGCACGCACACTCAGCTTACCCGGGGTCCCGGCCTGCTGAGGGAGTGGAAGGAAAATAGAATGATCCTCTCCCCTCTCGACATTTGCCTCTCCCAGGGGAGGTCGTGCGCGCTCATGAAGCTCTGGGCACAGTGTGAGGCTTCAGAGGATAAAGGCTCTGGTGGAAAAAATCCACTCCTAACTTCCCCATCCCGTGGTCGGGTTCCCCAGCACCAAAAAGGAATGATGCTCACGGAGCGCCCCCGCGCGCTCAGGGACAGTCGGCCGTGCCACGCGCAGGGCGGTGTGTGCTGGTGTAGGGCGTGCTCTCTGCCCCCTCTACAACGCACGTTCCCATTTCTCCTGTATGTCAATGTCAAGTTCGGCCAGAGTAATGGAATATGTGGGAAAACGTGGAGAAGGAAGACATGAGGGTAAAAACGTCTCAGAAGGGCAGGAGGTCAGAGAAGAAAAAAGAATCCCAACTCCGGTATCTTAGAAATTGGAGATGCTGTACGCAGCCTAAATCCCTTGAACCGTCTTCCAGGATGGCAGGAGCCATGGACTTGGCTGTCTTTGCTCTGATCCCTCCCCGTGCAGAGGCAGCCACGACTCCTCAGCTCTGGGGCTGGAGGATGCGCCCCTGACTTAAAAGCCTGGCTGTGCATCGGCAGTTTTTGAAAGGACCTAGCACCGAGTCTCTGAGAATGCTTTTGGCTTTCTTATTTTTTAGCAGGGAGAAAACCTGAACACATAGAGCAGCATAACGAGCCTTCATGTTTCTGTCACCCGACTTCCACATCTGTCAGCCTGTGCAGACCGCGTTCGCGGGTGGCCCCGAAGCTTCCGCAAGAGAAGCATTTAGAAGTCTTGCCCAAAACGCAAATTCCCAGACACCACCACACATCAGATGCATCACCCTTCAAGGTCGAGTCAAAGAACCTGCACGTTCCCTGTCCACTCTCCCAAGGGATTCTCATGGATCGTAATGTGAGGGACTCACTGGTGGGGGTCAGATACTTCCATCCCTTCCACCCACTGGTTCACTCCCCAAATGGCCACAACAGCCAGGGCTGGGCCAGGCTGAAACCTGGAACCCGCAGCTTCTTCCAGGTCTCCCACGGGGGTGCAGGGGTCCAAGGACTTGGGTCATCTTCTGCTGCTTTCCCAGTGCGTTAGTAGGGAGCTGGATTGGAAGTGGAGCAACTAGGACTCCAACTGCCACCTGTATGGGATGCTGGCACCTCAGTCAGCAACTTTATCCACTATGTCACAACATCAGGCCAAATTGTTACTTTTTTCTTCTTGTTTTTTTTTTTTTTTTCAAAAGATTTTATTTATTAATTTGAGAGGCAGTTACAGATAAAGAAAAGGAGAGACAGAGAGGTCTTTCATCTGCTGGTTCACTCCCCAAGTGGCCACAAAGGCAAGAGCTGAGTCAGTCCGAAGCCAGGAGCCAGGAGCTTCTTCCAGGTCTCCCACGTGGGTGCAGGGGCCCAAGCACTTGGGCCATTTTCCACTGCTTTCCCAGGCCACAGCAGAGAGCCAGATCAGAAGAAGAGCAGCCGGGACAGGAGCCAGCACCCATATAGGACGCTGGCGCCACAGGCGGAGGATTAACCTATTGCACCACAGCGCCGGCCCCAACTGTTACTTCTTAAATTAAGTACAAGAAGTGTGAAATTCTGCTGAATTAAAAGAAGACCTTTAAAAAAAAAAAGCTCCAGTTCTATTTGGGACCAAAAAGAGAGGAGGCTGGAGTGGAAAGGGAGGAAGATGGGAGGTATTAAAGGACGAAAGAGAATGCTGGGAGGTCAAGGGCAAGAACACGGATGGAGGCGGTGAGGGGCAGGGGATTCCACGGTCACACACATGAACTCTGCCTGGTCAGTGAGGGACTCTCCCATCTGAGGGGCTCTTAGCATTCCAGGAAGGAAGGAATTTATAAAAGGAAAACTTACAGATAGAATGAAATGTCTGGGATTTGCTTCCAAATGATCAAAGAGGCAGGAGAGGAGGCTGTGTGTAGAGACGACGTGAGCCTGGCCTTGAGCCAACAGTCACTGAGCTGACTGGCAGACACACTGCACTCCTCTCTCCTCCCATCATAGAAGTTGGAGAACTTTAACCACTGATGATGAGGGGCACAGCAGGCAGTTAACATGGCGCGATCAGCCCCAGTGGGTGAGATACGGGACTAAGCCCGAGGTCCTTTGTTCTTTATCAAGAAAACCCACAGATTAAAGGGGGACAAGTGTTCACTACTGGAGGTCAGGTGAATGAATGCCAGACCAATGGACGGAGACCACTGGCATGTCATCAGGCTTTGTCAGTCTGTCTCCCTTGTGTGTCCCCGGGGAGTCATTAAAGACGCAGGGGGTTCAGCAAGGGCCGGTGTGTGGGTTCCCAAGAGAGTAGGCCCACACTGTTCAGACAGAGAGAGATTAAACCTATCAGCCCTGGGGCCAGCGCCATGGTGTAGTGGGTAATGCCGCCGCCTGCAGAGCCAGCATCCCATATTGGTGCCGGTTCTAGTCCCAGCTGCTTCACTTCCCATGCAGCTCTCTGCCATGGCCTGGGAAAGCAGTAGAAGATGGCCCAAGTCCTTGGGCCCCTGAACCCACGTAGAAGACCTGGAAGAAGCTCCTGGCTCCTGGCTTCGGGTCAGCTCAGCTCTGGCTGTTGCAGCCAACTGGGGAGTGAACCAGTGGATGCAAGATCTCTCTCTCTGCTTCTCCTTCTCTCTCTGTGTAACTCTTTTAAATAAATAAATAAATAAATCTTTTTAAAAAATCTATCAGTCCTGTCCTCATCAGCTCCAGGCTGAAAAGACAGCCAACCAGTCACAAACTTGTTCCCTGTTTGACTTACCCAGAACTTGATGCCTAACAGGTGCATGGTAACCACTCATGCAGGAAGATGGGGGACACGATTTCCATGAAGATGTGGAAACTGAAGCTTAGTATAATCAAGTAATAATGTGGCTCCTTATAATATATATATATTTGCAAAGCACAGGGGTCAGTACAATGCTATACGTTAGAAGTTTCAATTCTGCTATGGTAGGCAGCTCCCACAACACTGCAGAAAACATGCATTCCTGGGACAAGTGACCTGTTCAAGATCTAATGTGTGTGGGGCGGAGGAGGCGCAGGCTGACCTTGACCTTGAGCTTCTCTGACCTCTGAGCGTTGGCAACAAGGGAGAGCAAGAATTCAGGAAAACAAAAGTAGGAAGGAGGTTGCCCTTATAAAGTTAGGCTTTAAAAACACATAAAGAGCTGATGTAATTAGACAGTGATGAGAGGTGCCCAAGAGATTGTAATTATGCGGCTAGAGGACTTGGGAACGCCCATGACTCTGCACGAGGTAACCCGGGTCACCTGTGGGGGTTGGGGTGGGGGTGGGGACAGGAATAACATTCTACTCTAACTTAATGACCAGAAGCCTTTTGGAGAAACTCCAGGTGAAGTGAACAGTGGGAGGTTGGCCATCCAAGGGCATATAACAGGATGCTCCAACACCCAACAAGGGAAGGGCTGCCTGGCTACAGACCCACCCCACACCCTACCACGGCCACCCAACAGCCTCAGTCTGGCTCCCCACGTAGCCTGGCCAACAGTGACGAGGCCTCGGTACACTGGTGTCCCCACGGCAGTCCACGGCATTGCCATTATGTGTGCCAACTGGAATGAACAGACTCTAGCTCTGGCTAAGGTTCTGTGAACTATAAGATAAATCTGTTCTTGGCATGCTGATAACAGGGGGGAGCTTTTTTAGCCTACAAAGTGGGTGACCCATCCTGAGCCTTGATGACTGCTACGGTTTGAATATAGCTGCTCCTTCGAAATGCAAGTGCATATATGACTACCGTGGCGGTGCTGTTGGCAGGTGCGCCCTGTGAGGAGGGATCAGTCACTAGCAGGGATTCAAGCCTTCTTGTCCCCTAAGCGTGGGTTGCTACCGAGCCAGGCTGCCCTCTGTGTTATGCGTCTCTTGCACGTGCCCAGTTGCCCTGGTGCTTTCTGCCATGAGTTGAAGTAGCCAGGGGCCATGCTCTTGACCTTGCCAGCCTCCAGAACCGTGGGCCCAAATAAACGTCTTTCCTGATAAATCAGTCACAGGTATTTTGCTACAGCAGCTGAAAACCTACACTAAGGAAGTGTCCCCACATGGGAGAGCAGCTGGTCTCCACCTGGCTGGGGCTTTCCCCAGATTCACCATTGCTAGGTCGGGCTTGTTGTTCTTTTTGCCCATCCAGCATCTTTTTGCATCTTCCCTATGCTTGGCCTCTGGACTGAGAGCAACGGGCTCCAGCCCTCAACTCCCAGCCCTCCTGTTGCCGTGGGATCTAGACTCGACTGGTGGATATCACGAGCCATACCCAGCTTCCACTGGGTAGAAGCAGGTGGATGCTGGCATAGTCAGCTCAGGCTGTCATAGCAAAATGCACAGTTGGGGTGGCTCAGGCAACAGACATCCATTTCCTCACAGTTCTGGAGGCTGGAAAGGCCAAGAGTAAGATGCCAGCATGGCTGGGTTCTGATGAGGGCTCCCTTCCTGGCTCGTTAGTCCTCTTCTTAGAGGGCCACAATCCCATCAGTTTAGGGCCCCACCCATGGGACCTCATTGACCCTTAACTGCCCGTGAAGACAGTCACACTGGGGGTCAGGGCTTCGGCCTATGAATCTGAGGGGACACGGTTCAGTCCATAGCATGGCAGGAGTCCTCTGGGTGTGCCCCGGGCTCAGTGCACAGCCTGCACCTGCGATGGGCCGCATGGCCTCCACCACCCCAGCCCACGAGGTCTCTGTGGGCACTTCTAAGGATCTCCCTGTCTGGTGCTTTGCGCTGGGGAACCTGAGCTCCTGGAAAACACTTTCTTTCTTCTCCAATAAAATTAGATTCCCTGAATCTTCAAATGGGATTCTCCAGTTTTTGTTCACCACCTGGAAGCAGGCCTGCCTCCAGCTGCCTTGCACCTTCTAAAGAACCTGATCACCTCTCTTCTCAGCATCGGCCTTTGGGGATGGAGAGGGCCACCTGTTCTAGTTCTGTCTTCCCCGGGGTGCCAGTCTGCCTCATCAGACCTAGCGCTACATCCACAAAGATGCATGCAGTGCCTGCTAGCGTGCCCCTTGCACAGGCACTGCACACAGACAGGCGCAGGGGCCCGAGGACACGCAGACGGCAGCATGCTGTTCCCACCTGGAGGGTCCAGACACATCTTTTAAAGCGCTCAGCAGGGAAGTAGCTGGATCAGACAGCAAAGGGCAGAAAGGCCCTGCCTGGTCCCCGGCCTGCACCCCTCCCTGCAGTTTCTTGTACAAGTTATGCGCTTGGGCAGACAGGACGTAAGGAAGGTGACGGTTGGGAAGCTGCAAAGCTCCAACCTCCTGCTAGGCGAGCCTGACTACCAGGGCCCCTCCCTGCCCTTCCCACAGAGCCACCCCCACCCACAGGGGTCACAACTGCTCGGAAGGCCCTCCCCATCTCTTGCTTCCCTTACCCTTCCCAGCTAAGATCACCCACTGACTCCCTGTGTGCTAAGTCCTGTCTTGGCGTCTGCCTTTTGGAGGGCCTGCGCTGGGCAGAGGCGGCTCTGCTTTGTTCTCGGGCTCCAGTTCCATCTCGTCCTGGGAGCCAGTGCGGTCACTCTTATCTGGCTTGATGGGGCTCTGTCTTCTCCCTACCTGCAACTAGAGAGCCTGCTCTATCTCCCGAGTCTGCCTGTCACTGTCAGCCTGTGCCTTCCACACAACTCTCCCTACTGGCCGTGCTGGCTCTGTCCCCGAGCTGGCGGCCCCCACCCCGACCTCATCCTCCAGTGATGAGCTTCACGGACAAGGTGGGAAATGAAGGGAGGCCCGGCCATGAAACTGAGCCCAGGGCAAGCTCTTGTGAGGTGGTGCAACCAGAATGGGGGAAGGGCTTCCCTTCCGGGACAGGGGTATCTTTTTTCCTTTCCCTCACTCCTAGATGTCACTTGCAAACTGCCCCAGCTGCTGCTGCTGGCCTTTCAGCACCCCGAGGACGGGTGGCTGAAGCCCGGGTAACTGCAGAGAGACCACACGGCACATCTGGACTTCCTGTTCCGAGACAAATGTCGTTGCTTGAGCCAGTTAAGAGCTTCCGGTATTGACAGCTCCCAAAGCATCCCCAGTAGGAGAGTCTGTCTAATTTAGCCAGTCCATGGCCCTTTCCAGAAGAAAGTGGGGCTATTAGTTCAAGATCTACATGCAACTAAGGTGTGTGTGTGTGTGTGTGTGTGTGTGTGAGTGAGTGACACAAACTGTGTTCTTGCTATTTGTGGAAAATAATTTTCTTAAAATAACTCAGCACAGACCCCGCCACCCTGAAGTTAAGCACTGTGAGTCTGTTTTGGAAACAAGACACTGTCAAGAGCTGCAAGATGCGTGTTGGGCCCAGGGAAGGCAAAGGAGGGGGCAGCGGGGTCTCCAACCCTGCCTTTGCTGAGGCCACCATGGGGTGGCAAGGTGGGAGCTGGGCCCCCTCTGATTCCAGCTGTGCCTATCTGTGGTGGACAGTCCCCCGGTGGGCAGGGCCTTATTACCTTATTACCCTGGGGCTGCTCTGAGGCTACAGGTGTCTGTTAGCCTTGGAGGGTTCACACCCCCAGGGTGATCTTTAGCCAATGGGAAAGGCAGACTCTGTGACTGGCCTCTTTGATTCAGTAGAATTGGGGGTGGGGTGGGAATCCTGCCCCAAGGCTCCTTGGTAACCATGGAAACACACCCTCCACTGCCCTCCTCCTTGGCCACTCCTCCCTGCTTGCTGGGGTCACCTTCCAAATTAAAAGCCTGTTTTCCAGATGTCTGGGGAAATAGCACTTGTCTGCTCTTTATTGGTCTAAGCACCTTAACACCCTCTGGGGCACGAGTTGCAGCCCAAGGTGTGTTGCTCAGAGGGCCCGGCTGGCTGTCCTAGGAGCGATGGCCCCGCCATCCCAGAGCCAGCCTCCGAGGCCCAGAGCACACTCACCGCCACCACCATGCTAGTGTCCTTGGGTGCCCTGTCCTCCCTCAGCCATCAGCATCACCACCCACCCTTGCTGCCTCTTCCACCATCTCCACCATCTCATCCAGGGCTGAAGCCCAAACACCAGCAAGCACAAGATGCAGACAGGGCCAGGAATCAGGCTGCAGCATGGCTGAGGGTGACCTGGCCAGACCCGGCTCCCCACAAGCACTTCCTTCCTCAAAGGTTTTCCCTGTGAGCACTCAGGGTGAGCAGCCAACGCCCACAGGAGAGGTGCCACCCCCATATCTGCTCTCACTCAATGTCTTCCTTGATGCCTGCACCCACGGCAGCCAGGGGCGCGTGCTAGGACCACGGAGCGGCAGTCCAGGGCATCTGATCCTGGCAGCCAGGAAGCAGCTGATGGGCAGGTGCTACCATTGTCTGAGAATATACTCGGCTTCTCTGGAGTGGGCCAATGGTTCAGCTTCAAGTATTCGCAACCACAGGCCACTGTGCTGTTGAGCCCCTATGGGCCAACTGTGTTTGCTTTCACAGATATTATCTGGCCCTGCAGTTCCATTCTGACCCATGTGCCCCCGTCCCCATGACAACCCCCTGCGAGTTCTCACCTACTCCCTGCCCTAGATTCTTCTCCCTCATCTGCCTCTACCAACCTGACTACCCTGCTGGCCCAGCTCCAGCCCACCTGCTCCTTGCAGCCTTCTTGGATGACCCCCAGCGGTGGTATTACATCTTGTTGGTGAACTGGCTGTGGCTTCCTGCACATTACTGTCATGTACATTGCAAAATCCTCCTGGCAAATCTCCTATGGTTAGGTCTAATGCCGCAGCACTTTAGGCTGAGCCTTTAACATGAGAACAAAAAGTCTGCGGAAAAATGGAATCCAAAGATACACTTACTTTGGTGCAAAAATTTTTTGAAATTCATGTACAGTCTTTTCATAATACGCATCATCCATACGTTTTCAGAGCACCTTTGTACACAGTTCTTCCTGGTATGTTCTCCCGTTTAGCCCCCGTGGACGTCCTCCGTGACAGGATGTAGACTCAGATCTGACCAAGACTTTGCTATCCCATAAAAGGGGTTCGGTTTAGTTGCAGTCTGGTTCCTCGAGCCCCTTCCCTCACCTCCTTTTCCCCCAGCTAACTTTAGGGGAACCTGATCTGTCACCCCCAAACCTTGATGTGGCACCGCCCACCAGCTCAGCCTTAGATAAAGATGAGAGAGTCTGAAAACCTAAGTGACAGAAGTTGGTCACCTGTGATTTTGTATGAAATGTCCAGAACGGTGAATCCGTAGAAACAGACCAGTGGTTGCCAAGGGCTAGGGGAGCCGGGGTGCGAGGAAATAGACAAAAGGCTGCAGGATTTCTTCCTGGGGTAGCAAATTGTTCTAAACTTCACTGGGACAGACGTGCAGCTCCACGAACATTCCAAACACCAACGAATGCACACCATCAATGAGTGTAGGCAAGGTATGCGAGTTATGTCTCATTATAGCTCTAGCTATGAATTTTTTACAAAGGAGTGGAAAAGTAGAAATTTGGTGCATCAGGCCCGATGGGAACATTTGGAGGAGTGGCTGGGGGTGGTGGGGGGAGAGGCAGATTGCCTCGGTCTTACCCAGGTACACTTAGATGAGAGCGATCATAACCAGGGAGAGATAGGATCTTGGCTGAGGGCCACATTCCAGGCAGCAGATTAGAAATACCCACATTTCTTGAGCTGCTGAAGTTCCTTAATCCCAAAGAGGGAGGACAAGTGACCCGGAATGCACAGCAGGTGCATTCCCAAGGTAGAAGGAGCCCCGTGTTCCTTGGGGCTCCTTCATTTGTTTCTTCCACAGACACTCAGGCACCAGACGGGTGCTGAGGACCCTCAGGCCTGAACAAACAGGGACCAGAGGATCTCGTGGGCTGGTAGGGAGGACAGACACCCTCTGGGGAGCACACATGCAGGAGCAGCGACAGATGGCCTGGAAGGAGAGGAGGGTGCCTCACCCCATCAGCCCGGGGGGTGGGGTGTCCAGGAGCTTCCTGGGGGGGTGGCCTCTCCAGAGGGGTGGGAGTGGTGACTCAGACAGAGGGAACAGCTCCTGCAGGAAGCAGAGAGCTGAAAATACATGACCCACTTAGAGAAGGGCAAGGTAGCTGGGGCAGCTTGGCGTCCAGGGTTAAGGCTGCACAGGGGATGAGCGGTGAGGGTTGAGCTGACTGAGACTGCACCACAGTGGGCTGTGGAATTTGGAATTCTAGAGCAACCCACAGCTTCTCATGGCCTTTGGGAAAACCAGGGCCAAGACGAGAGGGCATCCACAGTTGCGTGGGTTTTGTGGCTGAAGGGCGGACAGACGGGCAGCCTCCTGTCCCCAGCATGGTCTCCTGGTACTATCTGGGCTCTGGCACTTCAGCTGTTGGCGCTTCTGAGCCTGGTGTGCTTCAGGGAGAAACCAAGACATAAAATCCTTGTCCCACCTCCTTTGGGGGCTGCTCCGCAGATTTGTGGGGGCCATGTGTGAAAATATTCACATGCATTTTCACCACTATTCTAACAGCACAGCAATGGCCACTTGGCTCTGGAATGGTCACAATCAACCAAGATTAAAAAGTTGTGACAGCACAGTGTGTCGGTAAGGGCACTCATCTGGGCTGATGAGGGGTTGGAACTTGGCACAACTGCAATGAAGGGCAATTGGGCGACATCTGTCAATCTAAACAGACACACAGGCGTTCTGTGACCCAACGGTTTCACTCCCAGGAATTTATTTCCGAGGTATATTTGCCCATATGCACACAAGACATGTACAGCAAAAGTTGTTGCAAGATTAGATATACACACACAGCACAGACGAAGGGATTTCTGTTTCTCCTTTTTCTTTTTTGATGAGCAGAGCATTTGCACATGGGATAAATGCCATAGGGAGTTGACCCCCACGTACAGATGCTCTGCTTATTTAGCTTTTTCTTTTTTTAGATTTTTTTTTAAAAAAACTTATTTGAAAGACAGAGTTACAGAGAGAGGAAGAGGAGGAGGAAGAGGAGGAAGAAGAGGAAGAGAGAGAGAGAGAGAGAGAAAGGGAGAGAGAGAGAGAGAGAGAGAGAGAGAGAGATCTTCCATCCACTGGCTGACTCCCCAAATGACCGCAATGGCCGGGGCTGGGCCAGGCCAAAGCCAGGAGCCCAGAGCTTATTCCAGGTCTCTCATACGAGTGCAGGGCCCCAAGCACTTGGGTCACCTTCCTCTGTTTTCCCAGGAACATCAGCAGGGAGATGGATCGGAAGTGGAGCAGCTGGGACTCAAACTGGTACCCATATGGGATGTCAGCATTGTAGGTGGAGGCTTAACCTGCTACACCACAGTGCTGAGCCTGAAGGAATTTCAAAAGTTCATGGCAAATTCACATTTTCTTTTAATTCCAAAACTTAATTTTGCTTTGAAAGGCAGAGAGAGAGAGAGAGAGAGAGAGAGAGAGAGAGAGAGAGGAGAGACAGACAGACAGACATCTTCCATCCACTGGTTCGTTCTCCAGATGCCTAGCTGGGGCTGGGCCAGTCTGAAGTCAGGAACCCAAAACTCAATTGGGGTTTCCCATGTGGGTGGCAGGGACCCAAGTACCTGAGCCATTTCTGTGAACTTTCTGAAGCACCCTCGTGTGTGTGTGTGTGTGTGTGTGTGTAAGAACTGAGAGCTGCTTCATCAACAGGAGGTTGACTAAGTGATTTATGAATGATCTATACGGCGGAGTACAATACAACCATAAAAACAAGGAGACATCTCCTATGAACTCCTGGGAAATGACTGTAACATAAATTGTTGTGAAAACTGTCAGAATCAAAATGGAATCACTTGTGTCAAGCTCTAACATAGATAAGAAATAAATAAACCCAGAAGGCTATGAAGGAGAAAACCTCACGCTTATGCCTAACAACAAGAGCAATCGCAAGAGACTCTGCCAGCACCAGGCTCTGCACAAAAGCCAGCACACTTGACACAGGAAATCTTCTGCAAGGACGTCAGCCCCACAGCTGCCTGTTCAGTCCTGGACTGCTGCCATCCTTGCTATTGATCCTTGTGGCCAAGGATGGATGACTGTGTCCACGTATCCCACGAGAGCCTCCTCATGTTGCCTGTAAGCCATCCCCCCTGCCCCAGCCTCCTTGAATAAGGCACGTGATTTTCCACGGCACACCCACTCCCACTGCGATGCACTGCTGTTGCCAAAGAAACTTACAGGTCAGTGGCGGATCTGTTATCTCGGTTGACATTGTGAAGGTGTTAAACCACAAGCAGCACAACAGTATGTAAGATCCGTTACCATTTGTGTGAAAAAAATGAGAAGCCTATAAATGCAGAGAGTATCTTTGAAAGGATGTGAAATAACTTGCCTCCGGGCAGGGGACCTGGGGCCAGGCATTTAGAGTGGAAGAAATGTCTTGTTTCTTACCATGCGCCACCGCTATGTTCTTCCTGAATGTTTGAACATGTACATGCATTGCCTGCTACAGACATGTTTAAGCAAAACATGATGCCAGGGACTGAAGTTGATCTATGAGTTTCTAGTATTTTCAGCTCTACCTGGTATTGTACAAATCACTCCATTTGCACCCCGGGTGCCTCATTGGTAAAACAGGTGCAATGGTACTTTACCTACTTGGAAGCAGCAGGTTGGGTGGAGGGTTCTTTTAGATCCCTTCCATGTCTAAGACAAGAATCTCACATGGTCCAGCTCGAAGACAGGGCATCCCAGTGAAGGGATCCCAGGACCCTTGTCTGCCTGAGGTCCCCTGGAGTAAAGCTTGTGGGGCCAACACTACAGGGGTTTGTAGGATTATTGGAAACTTCCTCCTCCTTCCACCCCTGCCCCCAGCAACCCCGCACCACCCACACCATTCTACCCGGCAGCCTGCCAACTTGTTCCTCCCCACACACAAGGACACCGTGCGCTTGGCTTCCTTTCTCACCGGCTCAATACCTGCCCCACGACAAGGCTCTAGTATCCATCACTTGCTCCTTCTCCCTTGCCAACGGTCTCCTCTGCCGGCCTTATCTCTCACTGTGCTTTGATGGAGGAACAGGCAGGCGAGGAGGGGGACGCAGGATCCCTTCTGAGACCCACTGAGACAGCAGCGCCGCTGGCGCGCGTGCGCACGGGAGGCTCTGGGTCAGCAGGAGCGCGAGAAGAGCGCACTGTGGCCTTCCCACCGTCAGCCGACAGCTCAACACCAATTCGGTTCCCGGGCCGTCAGCCAGCACGTTCTTATTATGGATGTGCCGCTCACACATACCCCAGCTGATTAGATAGACCAGCCGGCAGGCTCTGATTACGCACCATCCGCACTTCCCCGCATGCCTCTGCATCCCGGAGCCGCTGCCAGGAAAGGCGCCCGCTCTCAGGGAGGGCGAGGGAGGCTCTGTGCTCCCGTGAGCCCCTGTGCGGAGAGGAGGCCCACATCACTATCTGGGTCTCCTGGAATGAGTGGCCACTGAGGGTCGGTCTCATGTCAGCTCCAGGAGCCTATTTGTTCCTCTCTCGCCAATGCTCAGCTGCCCTGGGAAACACCCTCACTGTCAGGGGGAGACAGACAAACAGTCACGGTGGACATTCTCCTCTCTGTAACGCGCATTCCTTTTTCAAAGCGCTCTGCGTCTGGGAACTGACCCTGGCCAGGGAATGGCTTGAGAAGCTGTGATTCCGCACCAGTCACTGTTCTGTGTGCTGTCACCTCTGCTGATCTGCACCTGGCCTCTGGTGACTGAGCCCCTGGCCCCTGTCACCCCGGGGCCCCAACACTCCCACTGCACTTGGATCCCCGCTTGGTGACAATGGGTCCCTGCTGCAGCGACCTCAGAGCTCTTCACGGGCCTGGGGCCCCCTCACCCAGCCTTGGTGCAGGTGGGTCTCTGGGGCGCTCCTGGGGTGGGCACATAGGTCTTCACTGGCAAACCCCCTCTGAGTTCCCATTCTCCCAAACCTCCGGACACCTTCCTCTGCGGAATGCTGAGGGAAGGCAGGCACTCCCACTCCACTCAGCGTGGGCTGCCTCTGGGCCACATTTTAGCCAACCAACCAAGCAAACTGCGAGAGCCCTGCCTAGTCCCTTGAACCCTTCTTTTTTTATACATTTTTTTAAAATTAAGATGGATTTATTTATTTGAAAGGCAGAATTACAGAGAGGGAGAGAGGGAGAGAGATATCTTCCATCTGCAGGTTCACTTCCCAACTGGCTATAATGGCCAGGGTTGGGCCAGTCCAAAGCCAGAAGACTGGAACTCCATCCAGGTCTCCCACATGGATGGCAGGAGCCCAAGAACTCAGGCCATCTTCTGCTGCTTTCCTGGGTACATTAGGAGGGAACTGGACCAGAGGTGGAGCAGCTGGGACTCGAACCCATGCTCACGTGGGATGCTGGCATTGCAGGCAGAGGCTTAACCTGCCACACCACAATGCCGGCCCTCAAGCCCCTTCTTGGAAAGAACCCAGGGAGTGGCCATCTCGCCGAGCAGTTGAGAAGCCAGTTAAGATGCCCATGTGCCACCCTGCAGTCCCTAGGCGCAACACATGGCACTGGCTCCTGACTCCAGCTTCCTGCCAATGCAGACTCTGGAGGGCACTGCTGACGGCTCAAGTACCTGCCACCTGTGTGGGAGACCTGGCTGGAGTTCTCAGCTCCTGACTTCAGCCTGGCCTACTCCCACCTCAGTAGGCATTTGGGAATGACCCAGTGGATTGGAGTTTTCTTTTTCTGTTTGCCTCTCAAAAAAAGAAAAAAGAGAAGAGAAGAGAAGAGAAGAGAAGAGAAGAGAAGAGAAGAGAAGAGGAAAGGAAAGGAAAGAGAGTGGCCATATCACTAATGGCTCTAGTGGAGCTGACACTCGGGGTCCTGGAGCCCTCGGCTGCCCAGGCCTGTGCACAGTGGGCAACTTCTGGCAGCATGTGGCCCTGAGCTCTCCACCTTTCAAGCTTGGTTCCTTCGCTCCCCGATGCCCACGTGCTATCCATAGCCAGGAGGGCACAGGGCCTCTCAGTGAATCTCTTGTCCAGTGTTTAAAACCCACCCAGGGAGAACAAGGAAGGCTGTCCAGGACGACACCCGCCTGGTCTCACCGAGTCTTGGCAACCCCGGGTGGGAGGCACAGTCACCCCAACTCGCAGAGCAGGCAAAGGCGAGGTGCGGGCCCAGAGCCAGGACTCGGTCTCCTTCTTCCTGCAGTAGCCATTCCCAGAATACTTCTCCAACATTTTGAAATGATTTTTCACTTTTATGGTTTAAAAATGCAATCAAATGCACTAAAAATAAACACACATACATCACGGAGGAGCCACCACTTCTCCCACAGAGCTGAGTGCAAGGAGGTGGCCACCCCGCGTGTGGCAGGCAGGACAGCTCCTCCGACACTGGAGACTGCCCCCGCTGCATCCCCGAGTTCACAACCCTGCCAAGTCTTTCAGCTCCTTTTCATATGCCGTGAGTCCGAGTCCTCCCTCGTATCTCCTCGCTTAATTAAGTCCCTGCCCTTGGAAAATATTTACAATACCAGAGGAGAATGAAGATTAAGAAACTGAGTAAAACCCAAAAGAATTAACAAAAGACTATATTTATAATTCAGCATTACATGCTGTGGTGGAGACGAGAAGGAGAGGAGGGAGGGTCTGAAGGCGCGAGGAAGACCTCACTCCACAGGGGCTCCTGGATGCTCACGGCTGTGGTGCCGGCCCCCTTGCCCTGTTCCTCTCCATGCAGGAGACTGTGGGTCCCTCCGAATACCACCCACCACCACCCCGCCAGCAGTCCCACCCCTGCTTTGATTTTCTTTGAGTTTTCTATCCTAGGGATGAAGGTGATCTATTTTTAGTGTAGAGGCTGGTGTAAGTAAGGGGTTGCTATAGCGACAGCTGGTGGTTACAAACCCAGTCCTGCTACAGCTCCTGGTCACAAATAACGGCTGAGCCCCAGGAAGAATGCATTCTGGGAGATCGGAGAGCCCCCTTCCCCTGGGGGGCACTGCCTGCTGTCTTCTCGGGGTGCCGCCGACAGGCTGAGCCTTGCTGGTGGGGAAGCAGATCACACGTGGGACGCGGGGCACTGCCCAGCAAAGGAAGTGGGACCTTGTCAGGGACGGATGCTGTACATCAATCACCAGGTGAGCGAAACACCTGAATTGTGCAGACACGGATGGTGTGCAGCTCAGGGCACAGGGCAGAGAACACACAGCACCTGCTCCCGGAGCAGCCGAGGAGGGGGGAGGCATTCACACAGTGATGCTGCCTCACCCACGGAGGCTGCACACCGGCAATCCTAGTGCGAGTCCAACAGAGAGGCTCATAGACACAGAGGACGGTGTGGAGCCGTGCTCTCTGTCACAGCCCCGCCGGACGCCTGGATGGATGCGGGATTTCCCATCAGGCCTCAGCCCTGCAAGTGAATGAACCTCAGCTCCACGCACTGACACAGCTGCATCTCAAACGTTCAAGCGAAGAATCCAAACACCTAAGCTAGCGTGTGGAGTTCCAAGCTGGATGCTGCTCACTGTGACAGGACCCTGGAAGGGGAGGTGGAGGGGCACTTCTGGGATATAGAAGGTGTTGTGTTCTTTGAGCCACATACTGGTTATATCGGCGCATTCAGTTTGTGCAAATTTACCACCAATGAAAGGCGCATTTTTCGTATATGCAGGCTTATACTTTGGTATACTTTGCCCTAAAAAGCTCTGAACAGTCAGCCTTGTCAGTCAAATCGCAAAGGCGGAACCAGAAGATATTCAGTGCCGGTGTGGTCTGAAGGGAAACCTGCTGACTGCGGCTGGGGGCCCTCCCGGAGGAGGCAGGCCCAGCTGCACAGGGCTGCAGGCAGTCCACACGCGGGATGCCCAGGCCTGGCCATCAGGCTTGGTTGGACTCCGAGTGATGCGCCAAGAGCCACGGAGCCTGCAGAGAAGGAAGACCCTGGTGACAACACCAGGGCACCGAGGGAGACCCGAGCCCGGGTGCCCCTGGGGAGCCATGGAAGGGGAAGCTCATTGTGCCTGGCCCACCCACTGGACCTGTCTCCTCGAGGTCCCTGGCCACAGCTGCTGAGAGCTCACCTCCACGACGCAGCCACTCCTACGGTCCCTTTCCATCAGCCGTGGCTGTTCCTTGACCAAAACCCGGGCTGGCCAAGCGAAGCCGCCCAGAAGTGAGAAGCAGGATAGGGCGGGAGGGGACTCCGACCTCACGCCCGTGTGACTCACAGGCCAGCCTGGGGGGAGTGACAAGAGTGTGGACGGGGGACATGTCAGAGAGGTAGTGCAGCAGAGGGTGTGTGGACAGTGGCTGGAGGGGGCTCTGTGGACAAGAGCGCCTGTCTCGCCGGAGGTGGGCTGAGAGACTGACATGTCTCCTGGCCTCTCTGGAACTTAGTTTTCCCATCTGCAACTTGACCTGCATTGACAGCTACCAAATGCAAAGACATCGTAGATGCCCCACCCTGTGATGGCATCACGGAGAGTTACGGTGATGTCCTGGCCCAGGCCGGGGCTCTAGCTCCCCGCCCACTCTGGCCTCTCTCTGCCCACCTGGATGACTCCAGTTCACCCCCAAGTTCTGGCCCGCCTGCTGCATGGCCCCCTCACCTTTCACACTGTCTCTGAAGGCTGGGGACACGGTGCTGTGCACACAGGGCCTGGGCTGGGAGTCACGCCCGCTCAGTGGGACGGCGCTGTCACAGCTGAGCAGCAGGAGGCA
Source organism: Oryctolagus cuniculus (assembly GCF_051225735.1). NCBI lineage: Eukaryota > Metazoa > Chordata > Mammalia > Lagomorpha > Leporidae > Oryctolagus > Oryctolagus cuniculus. Next base: position 22,248,988 of record NC_142873.1, on the reverse strand, counting down.
GTGGCTGTTGTACTCGGAAAGCCTACAGATCCCGGGGCCCCTCCCGCCATCCCACCCTCAGCCTGTTCCTCCCCTGTGTAGGCCCCCTGGGGAGTTCCGGTTCCCTGGGGTTCACCCTCTTCCAGCCTGGCATGTCCTAAGACCTGGCACCATCCTCTCTGGACTTTCCTTTGTTTCCCTCCACCACTTGGGTCCCTCCCGTGACATGCAGGGCAGAGGCCACCCCAACTTGCACCCAAGCTCCGGAGCACTCAGCATTAGCACCCGTAGCCCGGGGCGGTCCCGGCCCCTCAGCTGGACTGCAAGCTGCAAGGAGCCCCACTTCAGGCCTCCACGTCCTCTGCAGGCCAGCCTAACGCCCAAGGACAATGGATACAGTCGTCAGACCGACCAACCTGGGCACGTGTTTGCTTTACCCAGTGATACGCAGCCCCAGGCACGCCATCGGAGGCCTGGGTCGAGACCAGCTTGGCCTAGTTCGGGCTTCACAGCCGACTTCCAAGCTCCACGTGGCAGCCTGGAAGCCCAGCCTGAAGGCTCCAGGTTGGGGACTCCTTTCCAATTAAGCCACAACATGAAAGTCCACAGACAGGGACCCAGTAGTTTCAAGAAAAACACCTGCTTGTTCAGTACAGCACCCACACTTTCAGGAAGCGAAACGCCTGCAGTGTCACAGGCACACAGGGGCTGGACGCGGGTCTCTGGGGTGACCTCAGAGGCAGCCCCCAGCCTGCTCCTCAGCAGCTGCTGTCTACACCATCGCCCCAGCACAGGCTTGGTCATCAAGTGCATGCTTCATACTCCGTGAGTTCTCTGTGAGGCTCTAACAGTTAGGATTTCTCTCTCTCTCTCTCTCTCTTTTTTTTTTTTTTTTTTGACAGGCAGAGTGGAAGAGTGGACAGTGAGAGAGAGAGAGACAGAGAGAAAGGTCTTCCTTTTGCCATTGGTTCACCCTCCTATGGCCGCCGTGGCCGGTGCGCTGCGGCCGGTGCATCGCGCTGATCCGAAGCCAGGAGCCAGGTTCTTCTCCTGGTCTCCCATGGGGTGCAGGGCCCAAGGACTTGGGCCATCCTCCACTGCACTCCCTGGCCATAGCAGAGAGCTGGCCTGGAAGAGGGGCAACCGGGACAGAATCCGGCGCCCCCACCGGGACTAGAACCCGGTGTGCTGGTGCCGCAAGGCGTGGAGGATTAGCCTATTGAGCCACGGCGCCAGCCTTATCAGTTAGGATTAACTCTGCTCACATTTAACTGAAAAATTCAAAGAAGCTGTACTTTCAGAATGTTCCCACCCTGGCTGCATCGCTGACCATGCATCAGGCTCCCTAAGAGCGGGCTTGGGCTTGTCTGATGGAGTAGCACTCCCGGCAGATGGAAGCAAAGTGAGGCTGTGTGCTTGTCTGCTGACCCCACACCAGCATTCTCATGGCTGGACGCAGGTAGGGGATCGGAAGCCAGCTCCAAAGCCCTCTGCCTTATTCCTTGTGGGTCAGAGGTGTGCTCAGGGCCTGGACAGATGGTGTCTTTTTTTTTTTTTTTAATTTATTTGACAGGTAGAGTTATAGACAGTGAGAGAGAGACAGACAGAAAGGTCTTCCTTCCGTTGGTTCACTCCCCAAATGGCTGCAATGGCCAGACCTCGCCGATCCGAAGCCAGGAGCCAGGTGCTTCCTCCCGGTCTCCCATGCGGGTGCAGGGCCCAAGGACTTGGGCCATCCTCCACTGCACTCCTGGGCCACAGCAGAGAGCTGGACTGGAAGAGGAGCAACCAGGACTAGAACCCGGCACCCATATGGGATGCTGGCACTGCAGGTAGAGGATTAACCAAGTGAGCCATGGCGCCGGCCCCAGATGGTGTCTTTTAAAGAACAAGAAGTGGCCTCAGCCTGGCTGAGAAACACATCCCTGAGAGAGGTGAGCCATAAGGAGGCCTGAGCTGGGCGCATGAAGCCTGGGGGAGGGCCCGGAGCAGCCGAGCCCCGGACCAGGGCCCCTGCCTTTGGAGCCGCCTGGCTCAGAGACTTCCTACCCAACAGAGCCAAAAGCACTTAGAACTGAAGAGGACAGGTAACTGACGGGAGCGACAGCTTGTGTTAGTATTTTTTTAAATTTTCTCTCTTGATGTCTGGCATCTGGGGTCCAGCTAACTGCCCCATTCAGGGTTAGCCAAACCTTAGAGACGCAAAGAGCTCTCACGTGGGAGCCCATTTTCAGGTGTAAACCAACCAATCCAGAGCCCATGCTCCAACTACCTTCCTTGTCTGGCTCTTACACACTCCAGAGGCAATACTCCCTGGCCGGGGGCCAGACAGCTGGAGGCAGCCCCTGTTCCAGACGGACGGCGTGTGAGATCACGCAAACCAGCCAGTCCTACACCTGCTTACCCTGCCTGGCTTCGTGTTTCTCTGCGAAACCACAGCGGAGGCTCCTGCCCACACTCCCCCTGCTCCCTCTGTGTCTCCTCTCACAGGGCCCTCCTCCTCCTCTTGGGAACTGTGACAAACCACCCTCTCAGCGACAGGCCACCTCCTCCCAGACCCTTGGCCTCAGCAGACCTGAATGACAATGAAGCGCACACCACGTTGAAGTCTCCCTGTTGCCTGTCCAAGCTGTTTCCCTTCTGCTTTGCTCTGCACTGGTTTCCCAGTGTGCATGCTCATTAACTTGTTTATCAAAGGCAGCGCTTGAAGAGAAACGTGCACTTATTTCCGACCAGCAGAGGAGTCCTCAGAATGGGACCCACCCCCCCCGAAATGCTCTCCTGGGCACTGGGTGCCCAGCAAGGTCACCCACCCGCACTTGGCCACCAGGAGTCTGGGGCTCAGACACAGCAGTCAGGGCCTTTGCTCTCTGGTTGCTTCCAAAGCTCCTGGAGGCCAGGGACTCGAGATTACTTGAATCACTGATAAGAAAGCTAAGGGAGACCACATGGATGTCAAGCTGGGCCCCAGCAGTGCTAGCTCTCCTTTGCTGTTCATTTATGAAATCACTGGGATTGGAGGATTTGCATTATCAGTCAAGCGTTTTCGTTACCCGATTCACCCAGGCGTCCTGTATCCGCCTGCAGCCCTGCGACCGGACACTGGTCCACTCCACCAGCCCGGTCCACGCTGCACAGAACCAGCACTGAACAAGCACCGTTCACTTCAGACTCCTCCAGAAGCACAGGGTCAGAGGAGGGGCCCAGCCGGGAAGGGAGACGCCACCTCCCGGGGCTTACACCTTGCACCACCGCCGCCGCCCCTGCCGTCCTCAGAGTGTGGTGGAAGCTGGCAGTGGCTGAGCCAAGGCCTGGGGCCAAGGATACAGTGGTTTCAGTTGAGGTCGTGGCCCACGGGGAACATTCATGTTGATTTCTTCCTGAGAGTGTACTTCACGTATGTTTTGTTCTTCCCAATCACTAAAAGGCAGTTTACTACAGGAGGGTAGAATTCACCTTGCTCTCCGGTGTCCTAAGCCCTTAGAGCTGATACTCTTCAGCTCCCCAGGCCCACGGGGTCCCCTGGGGCCAGGCCCCTTTAGGAGGGCACGGCGGACAGAGGGTGGGGCAGGAGCTGCCCCATATCCAGCAGGGCTTCCGGCCCCAGCGCTGAGCCACCAAGCCGTGCAGGGCAGGGGGAGGAGAGGGAATGGGAGTTCGGGGTTAAACAGGCCCAGAGTTCCAGTTGTGGACGACGGAAAGTTCTGGTGATGTCGGCTGTGTGACAGCGTGGATGTCACAGTGCCGCACGTCCAGCACTGGAGAAGGTGGCGACACCACAGCTGTAGAAAGCCCTGCAGCTGTCTGTCCATGCTCAGCCGGGCCTGTGCACGGTGAGGGTGGGCCGGCCTCCAGAGTGTGGGTCAGCGCTGAACCTGAAGGTGGGGCAGTTACAGGACGACGGTTCTCCCCGCGAGGGACTGAAATCTATCAGAAACAGCTACATAGCTATGGGCAGAGCTCAAGGAAACCCAATGGCCACGCCAGTCGCCAGGCCAGGGGATGAGCAACCGGAGGCAGCGTGGGGACCCTGAGGAGCAAGAAGGGAGCAGGGGGTCAGGCTGGAGGGTGCAGTTCAGAGAACAGACTTCACTCTGCAGCTCGCCCTCTGTGTGAGGCGAGGAGCCCAGGGCTCCACCTGCACTAACCGGGCGAGCAGCACTGGGGTGACCTGGACGTAGCTTTGCTCCGGGAGCCACTGCATGGTCATACCGAGCTGGGCTCACAGGCAGGGGAGGCTGAGGCTGTGGTCTCCATCTTCGCTCAGACCCTCACAACATGACCGCTGTCGCTGGGGCGGGCCCTCGAAGGGATGTCTGCGTGGAAGCAGACTGCAAACGCTCGCTGGGTACTCAGTTACGTCCCTCTAACTACGCAGGGTGGAAATGCACTGCCCCTGATGCTCTTGGATCTGATTAGCATAAGCCCGCCCCCATCTTCCTTTACATTTTCATCGCCATCACAGACTCTTTGTCCAGCTGATCTGGGCCTCTCTATACCACGGAGCATGCTAGACGACCTGAAGTCAAAGTCCTCACTTGCCCAACACGCACAGCATGGACCGTGGGGGAGGCAGCTGTCCCTGCCTGCTCAGAGCGGGAGCTGGGCAGGTGCAGAGCTCAGCGCAGGGGCGGGGGGCGGGGGGGGCACGTGGGTGTGCAGAGCTTTAGGGGGGATTTTATCACAGTGCTTTAGGGTTCACACTTCCCGTGGATGTCCTCCTGAGAATGCCTCCCCCAGGCCACCACACATGGGCTCAGTGCACTTGCTCTTCTGTTTGCTCTGGGCGGTCGGGAGACTGTGGGGTCAGGTGTGTGTGTGTGAGTGTGTATAGGTGTGAGTGTCTGAACAGGTATTTCAGTGTGAGTTGCCTGTGCACTCACATGTGTAGGTGTGTGTGTGCATGCCCATGGGTAACAAAGATGTGTCTTCTGACCTGAGCAAGGACAGGGAGGTCACCCGAAGAAGCAGTGCATCTTGTCCCCTTGGGGAGCGGCTCCACCCTCTTTGGGCCCAGAGGGGACAGTGGTTCCTGGAGAAGACTGGCACAGTTCCAGGAGAGACCAGTGTGGCACAAGGGATCAATGCTGGATGCCCAAGTACAGTTTATTTGGGGGGAGATGAGGATAACTAAAACACAGGTATTTTCGGGGCTCCTCTTGGAGGGGGAAGAAGAGGCTTCATCTAAAACTCATTAGCTAGAGGAATGTGAAGGAGAGGGAGCTACTGAGAAAGACTTGACAAAACGGAATCCCGAAGCAGTACTTCCTAGAGCCAGGAAGGGCACTGGAGTGGCAGATTTTCAAGCCATCACAAACCTGCGTCTGTCTATGGTGATCCTGCAAGGGGTCCGTGCTAGCGACAAGGACAGAACAAGCCCTCCAGGACAAGATCCCCACCCTGCAGGGGCCAGGAGGTCATAGAATGGGTCCCTGGGAGTGATTCTGGAGAGACTGATCCCACAGCTGGGTCTTACAAGGTGCGGGGAGGGGTCAGATTTCCAGAGCAGAGAGCTGGGAGCGAGGCTCTCTGCCGACTCTCTTCAGCTGTTTTTCCTTCACTCAGTGGATCCCACGCTGGGCACTGCAGAGGGGCTAACACCTCCTGCTGGCCTCCCTCGTGCCCCCTCTCACTGCAACTCTGAAAGTCAGGGGCACAGCAAAGCTAGCTCCTGGGCTCTGGCCACCACCCAGGGGCCTCAGCCCGGGGAGGGGCTGTGGCGTTGTCACTTGCTCCCCAAATCCCCGAGGAAGGCTTGGTGGGTGTGGGGAGAACGCTGAGGACCCTGTGGTCCATGCTGGGGCATCTACACGGGCGCACTTGCACAACGCGGTTGAGATGCACATATTAAGTTGATCTCAGGAGCCCAGAAGACAGGATGACTGCCAGCTTTTAAATGCCAAGGGAGAAACCACCGTCTGGCACATAATAGGGCTTTAATAACGGGCCTGCCCATTCCCATTAGCAAAAGCAGATTTTTTTAGTCCAATAATAGGTTCAGCTTCAAGTCTACAGTAAGTGAGTGCTTATTACTTTATTATCTAACATTAGAGTCTTCTTTTTAGGTCATATCAATGGACCTCAAGTCCAGGGGGTCTCTCCGTGGTGATGGTGGAGTGCCTTATTCCCGTGCAAACTCCCCTCCGTGAGACCCCTGCTCTCCGACTCTCTGAAATGGGTTTTCTCCCACAGGAGGCTGAATGTCCCTGGATCCAAGGAGCACGGTCCGCACTGGCCCCCCGCAGAGTCCTCAGGAGGACACTGACCCACCTGACCGCCCGGAGCCACGCAGCAGGGAGGCAGCAAGAGCTCCAGGTGGATTTTATGCCGGCTTTTCTTTCCTTTCCGTTCCACTTTTCACTTACTGCCCGGATGCTTTGTCAAAGGCAGCTTCCTGCCACTTAACCTGTCACACTGCACACAGGGGACGCTGGGCATGGGTCCCCGTCAGCTTGCCCCTCTTGACTCCCGCACCGGGCTGTGTCTCCTGCACGGTGGTGTGACCAAGCTGACGAACCCCAGCTGGAGTGAGACCCCCTGTACCGCTCAGAACGATCCTGTGCCACCCAAGCAGTGACATCAGCAGCCGGCTATCGCTGAGCCCTCCTAAAGGAAATCTGCCACCTCAAACCACCCTGGCAAGCCAAGAACGCCTGAGGACCCACCTGTATAGCTACAGAGAGGAGCACAGCCCCCTCCCCCCCCCCCCCAGTTCCCAGAAGTACTGAATCACGGAGGCGCCACTTGGATCCCAGCCACATCTGGTCCGACCGACTGGACCCCCTCCTGCAGCTGGAGGTCTTACAGAAGATCACAAAGCAAGCTTCTCCCCAGGGACACCAATGGGGCAGGTGCTTCCCCTCATGTTAACCCGCAATCTGCCAGGTTACTCAGCCTTAGGGAACCTCTGACAATGCTTCTCTCTACCCACACAATTCATTTTTCACAGTTGAAATTAACAGCTCTGACCCATTCCTATCTATCCCCCAGGCCACCACTTTTCCTAACTGCCAATGCCACGGACCACTAACATCCCCGGGTCAGACAGAGACAGGACACAGCTTCAGAAGGCTAGCTTGGGCAGCTCACGCAGCAGCCTCCCCATCAAGCAGGACCACATCTCAATCTTCTGCTCTAACCACTCACTGCTAAGGGGTGCAGCCAGGGTTAGCAGGCAGCAGCGGCAAGGGCCACTGTGCGGGAGGGTGCGTGTACACACACGCCCTGGGTCCCTCCTGAGGCTCGGCCCTCAAGATTTGGGGGAAGGGGCAAGTCCTACCAAAAAGGCCGTGGGGCTCCGACTGGCGCCTCTCCGTGCTGCGGTTTTGGTCCTTGTGTTTCCTGTTGCCCCTCAGGCTCCCAAAGCGCTTCATGAGTAGCGTTGGCGACAGGTGACCATATCAGGACTCACAGGGCCGGTGTCAGCTCCGGGTGGCAGGGAGCTGCGAGGGGTGTGGCATCGGCCAGCAGGTGCAGGCTACTCCACAGCCGCGGGAGCTCCGGCAGCAGCCCGTGCGAGGCTGCGAGGCTGAGTGGTCTCACCTCCAGGTGAGCGTGAATCGTGGGCTAGGGCAGCAGCCACAGAACTCGCCGGCTAAGCCCACCGCGGCTCTCACTCTGGAGACCGTGGGGCTCCCGAGGGCTGGGCAGTCCTGACGGCCGCGCACCTCCTGCCGTAGCAACTGGAGTGCTGGCTGCTGTCCTTAAGTAGGCAAGAAGCTGCCGGAGGCACAAACGCAGCTTCGCAGGGGATCTGTTTATATAGTTAAGGTCAGCCACTCATGGATACACGCCAGGGTTGTTTTTTTTTTTTTTTTTTTTTCTCCTCTCCTTGCAATTAAAAAGGAGGGAAGACTAAATAGGCAAAGGGAGCACAAGCCGCTAGTCATGTGCAGCTCTGCATGATGTCTCTTTAAAAAGACTGTAAAAGGAAACCACCCAGGACAGACGAGTCTTGGCGCCAATTGGCCAGCGCGCATTCCCATTATGACATGACATCACACAACTATTTTGATTCATGTGTTCCAGGGCTCCGCGGGGTCAGCAGGCTCTGGCTGCCGCTTGTGGAGAAGCCACAGGTCCCTGGGCTGGAAGTTGCTGAATCTACTTTGGCTCACGGCTCCACTCCACCCAGTGAACACTGTAAGATCATCTTTAAGGAGGGGGTGGGTACGGGCGCCTCTGGAACTGACAGGTTTCCAGCAAATGCAACATTGAGCTCTGGTCTTGCTGGGAGCTGTAGAGCAGTCCCACTGCCCTCCACTGCACATGGGGAAACTGAGGCTGGGGCTGTGACTTGCCTGAGGTCCCGGCGTCAGTCAGGACTGGGATCCTAATCTCCTTGACTCACAGGCCAAACAGCTGATCCGATCAAACAAAAGATAAAGCTTTCAGTTTGTACGTGTTCTGCAACTTAAGCCATAGAAGCAGTGGACAGGACAAAAAAAATTCTCTTGTTTTCTTTTTGCCGATATCTTCACTGGACTACACGGAGGTTAGCTCCTCTGCCAAAAGCCAGCTGTGTGGCCTTGAGAAAGTCCCTTACCGTCTCGGGGCCTCAGTTTCCTGCTCCGTGAACCGCGAAAAGACTAGGTCACTTTAGGGTTTAGTCTAGTTCCAACAGCCTGAACTTGTAACAGGAACATTCGGAATCTCTGCAGATTCTGCCCAAGTGACCACAGGAGAACAAGACTGGGTCAGACCAGCTAAGTAACCCCCAATTAAAGATCAGAGCCTGGATTCTCCTGGCTGCCTGTGTGGGTGGCAAAGCCTTCAAGAATCTGCAGTGCTGTCACTTTCTTCTGCGAGACTGTTACTGTCTCCAGTGTGTCTGGGAAGGAGCGGGTGCACAGGCAGGAGGGTCCCCAGCCACGCGCCCTGGGAGCCTGGACCCACACTCAGAAGAATCCCACTCAACTCCTCCAACCCAGCCCCCCGCCCCACTCAGGGACCAAGCTTCTCTTTCCAGGCCTTCTCTCACCTCTCACTCTCCCAGAGCCCGGCCCATTCACCACGATTCCTTTAAGAGATAAAGGTGGGTCCCCAAGCTAGAGCCGCAGGTGGGGAAGAAGAAGGTGGCTGCCTTTCTGTCTCCAGGGAAACCCACTTCGGGTGGAATCTGGCCAAGCACCTGAGGCCCCAACAAGGGAAGTCTAGGATTCTGCCTCAGTGAGAGGAAACCTGGACTCTCCGCTCCTGCCCCCCCAACATCCCCGGGGGTATCCCTTTGGCCACAGTCCACAGAAGGCAGGGTGACACGTCCGCTCAGGAGCAGCTCTGGCTGGTTCTGACCTCCCAGACCCCAGGGACGTGCAGGGGTGGGGGCAGCCTGCGGAGGTCCCCCGCCCAGATCTGAGTGCCTGCTCTTCCCTACCTACGGGCCCCAGCCGCACTTGACCGGAGTAACTCCACTGTCACATCATTGCTGAGTGAGTGGGTCAAGACGTAACGGTCTCAGCTTCTCTCCGCTGTTGTGCCCCTGTTCTCTGAGTGACACCACTTACTTGGTTCCATGCGTGTGGGGTCAGGAAATGCTCTGAGGCCCGGCCTAAGCCTCGGAAACCTGTTTGGGTCATCTCCCCCTGCCCCCCGCCCTCGACTCCACCACTATTCCTTGGGAGCCCTCTCGGGAAGGAAGTACTTTGAATTTTTAACCTACCCCATCTCCCCATTTCCCTTCCCCGTCCCCCCTTCTTGCTGCCCTCAGTTTCCATCTTTGCCTGCTGAAGGCCTGGGGAGCTTTCATGGCCCAATTCAGAGGGCACCCCCTCCCCAGGTGAGCCCTCCCTGATCACTTTTGGAAAGGGGACATTGCCCTCCGCGGCGAGATTTTAGGACCTCTACTCCCTGTTGTTAAGATGGCCCATCCACAGAGAAAACTGGGAGCCCCAAAAGGGTAGGGCCCAGGTGTCATACATCACGCAGCAAGGCACCAGCAAGGTGGGAGGAGTTCCCTGGGCCCCTGTATCCACCCTCCAGTCTGCTCCTGTTGACTGGATAAGCTGCAACCTTAGGCTAACTCCCTCTGGCTTCTGGTGAGGTGCAGCCAAATGGGGGGTACCAGCAGGATCCGGGGGATGGATGAGCCGAGACAACCTCTCCACCCCTTCAGGTCACTCTGGCCTGGCTGTGCCATCTCCCGACGAAGGATCTGGCTCCCTCATCTTTTGGGGGCGGCATTGGAGACATCTGGGCTGACCGTAGCCTGGCTCTGGCCGGGCAGATGCTGCTGCATTCAACTCTCTTCCAGAGATCCTAAGTTCAGCGTGCTCCTCTTTCCCATCGGGACTGATGGGTAGGCACAGTGACCACATACTTGTAGCAAGGACACCCGTGCAGACAGAGCAGGTCTTGCCCTCAAGGGATCTGTAAATGGGTGGGACAAGCAGAGATCAACTGCCCCACGGTACTGACTGCTGGGACAGGGACAAGTGTGACCGATGAGCAGGAGTGGCCGGAATGGGCAATCAGTGGCATCACATGAGGGACGGGGCAGGATGAGATGCACCCAGCTCTGCCCAGGAAAGAGGAACCTGAATCGCGCTGCGGGGTTGCAGGGTGTGGAGAAGAGAGGAGCCGCCAGGCCTGGCAGTGCCATGCCCGTGGAGGAATGAGTCAGCGAGCCACTGTCTGCTGGGCCCCCGTGTCCACGAAAGGATCCTCTCTACTGTCGAACAGCCATGACTAGCCCACACTTGCTGTGATTAAACTCTGAAAAAGATGTACTTCATAGGTTTTGCAGTTTCATGTGGAGATTTAAAAAAAATCAATTTATCTTCTATGAAAACTGGTCTCCCAATTTAAAAAATTAAACAAGCAAACAAAGCCAAAGGCCTCTAGAACAGGACCAGTGAATCAGTGCACCAGCAAGGAAGACGCGTATTCAACAACAGGGATGAGAACTCTGCCACAGCACAGGCAGCTGCGGGAAAGGCCCACACCCCGTCTCGGAGTCCCTGGCTCCACTCCCAACGGCAGCTTCCTGCTAATGCACATCCGAGAGGCAGCAGCTGACGGCTCAAGTGCCTGGGTCCCTGCCACCCACGGGAACTGAGTTCTGGGCTCTTGGCTTTGGCCTGGCCCAACCTTGGCTGTTGTGGGCATTTGGGGAGTCAACCAGAGGAAGATTCTCTCTCTCTCTCTCTCTCTCTCTCTCTCTCTCTTTCTGCCTTTCAAATACATAAATTTTTAAAAAGTGTTGAAATGATACATAAAAACTAGAAGAAGTTTTGTCTAAGCCAATATAACAATCTTGTCCTATTTAATATGGTATACAGAAATAAATACTATTTCAAAGCCTTGCACCTAAAAGCGATTGGGTTTAAAAAGTTCATGAGGGAAATCCGCGGTGACACAGGCAGGCCTGATGATTCTGTGCTTAGGTTCAGATGGCAACTCGTCAGCACCTCGTTATTAACCTGCAGCAGATACTCTGGACGGTTGCTGATCGAGAGGATTAGGTGCTATGAATAATTCAATGCTACTCTGGGCCTCTAAGAACCACATGTTAATAATCACTCCCATGTATTGAGCACCTACCAACTGCTAGGCAGGGTGCTGGCCACCCTACAAGAATTATTTTATTTCACCCTTCCCACAAGGCTGCAGGGCAGGCATCAGCAACACTATTTCATTTTAGGATGAGCAATGGGGCCAGAGAGGTAGTTTGACTAGGATCGCACGGCGAGAACGTGGACTTGAACCCCTGGGATTAGATCATTCTAAAGCTGACTTATCTGCCTTCCAAATTCACATCTTCCCACCGTACTGCTCCTTCTCATGCCTGGGAAACGTCAACAGCAAGGCCAGAGCTCAAAGCCCTCCACCGACCCGACCCCCACGGGACTCGCCAGGGCCACTGTGCACTGAAGGGATTTGGAAGGGGGGGGGTCTCTCCACACATCCTCACTTGGAATGTTTGATCTGCAGGCTGGGGAACTTACAGGTGAAAGAGAGGAGAACCACGTTTCAAAGACTTCATTTGCATCCCAGTCACCTTGCAGCACAGGGCAGCTGAGTGGGGAGTTGGTGACAAGGGGGTGTGCTGACTTGGGGAAGGGGTGCACCTTGCATTGGCAACACAGGGCAGACCGGCTCACCCCACCTGGGACGCTGCTGTGCTGCTGTGCACAGAAGTGGGGAAGGCACAGTGTTTCCTTTGCCCTGCAGGCCAGGGCTCGTGGCTGCCGCCCAGCTCTGGGCTCTCCTCCAGGAATGCGCTCAATGACAACATTCAGCGCCTCTGTAGGGGGTAGGAAGGAACCGGCAGTCAGGCACAGCGAAGGATAGAATGGCCTGGACCTGTGAGGGTCACTGTTCTGCTGCTGAGGGGAAAATGATGGTGGAGTTGGTCTGATTCAGCAAAAAAAAATTGGCCCTGTATAGGTCTCTGTCCAACGGGATGGATCCCGGAAGGCTTTGGGCGAGCAGGCTAAGTGCAGCTTTAAGAGAAGCTGGATGACTACAGATAGGACAAGCTTAACAGTGACACAGACTCCCACAGACACCTTAACTGTACCCACAGGTGCCTCGGCCTCGCTCGGAATATTCTCCCCAGGACCAGCTGGACCCGGGCCGGAGGAAAAGGCTGCTGGCGACGCTGGGTCTAGTGCTGGAGCGGTGGGGTGCTGGGAAGGGTTTGCTAAGTTACTGGGAGGTGGGGTGCGGGGCACAAGGGCACAACGATGGGCAGTGTGCGCCGGCCTCTGTGCTGCACACACTCTGATGAACACTCTTCTCGGACTGGCACACTTCCTGAAGATCTCACAGCCGGCTTTCTCACCCCTGGGGTCTTCCTGCTGGACTCACACATGCTTGGAAAAATCCTTAAATCAGGGACCAAGCTTCTCATCTCACAATTAGAAAGGAACGCCGGCCGCCTGATGTGCTCACAGGGAGGGGCGACCCATTGACTGAGCAGGCCCCCACCCCTTCAGTGAGACTGACAGGCTGGGAAGGGGACCAGCCCCCAGGAGGGCGGGGCTCTGGCAGTCCCTTCTTCGAACTTTCCCAGGCTGATGGTCCCTCCACACACTGCGACCCCCTCTGATGGAATGCTTTCAGTAAGAGGAAAGGCTGAAAAAAAAAAACAACACACACACACAAAAAAATGGATGGATGGCTCCTAAGATGGAAGGGCATTTTATTAAAGTCCTTCTTAAAGGGCCAGGCCCTTTCTGGATGGTACTTTGAGTCCAGGTCCTGGTTGGTGCTGCACAAAAAGCCTGGAACAGCACCAGCTGGCTGGGATCACACCCTCATCCCTTATCTCTAGCACCGGTCCTGGCCAGGAGGGGTCAGGGCTTTCCGATCACCACTCCGCGCCAGTGTTACAAGATCTGGAGGGGGGTGGCATTACGGTCACTCAGATTGTGTTCTTTATGTGGTTGTGGGTTTTTTGGCTGTTACCATTCCTCCAGATTTTCAACTATAAACCTACATCCTATAGCCAGAAAAATGGAATGGTGGTGAAGAGTGCTATCTTGAGACTTTCACGCTGCTAGCCTGCGCCGTTGTCTGATTTTATTCTCACTATGTTGGTGTGAATCTTCTCTCCACTCGAGCTGAAAGCTCCCTGCTGGCAGGGACCATCTTCCACACTTCCACAGAAGGAACAGGATCAGCACTCACTGCAGGAGGTCCCAGGGCCAGGGCACAGCGAGCAGGCAGCCGCTCTGTGCTCCACAGTGCCCTTGAGGGTAGGGGGTGCTGTCCTGGGGGTTCATTAACAGGCTGTCCAGGAGCAGACTGGCCCCTGCTCTTGGCTGGGCTCCAATCTTGCTTGGCCAAAACTCTGCACGCACCCTAAGGGACATCCATTGCGGCAGAGCCACAGGACACCGGCAGAGAAACAGGTCCAGTTCACCCTAGAGTGTGGCTTTTACCAGGTGTTCCGGCCTCTATGCATCTGACTGCTGCAAAGCATGCAACAGGCAGGCTGTCTAACAGGTGGCGAAGGAGAGGTCAAGGGGATTGCAGAGCAGGGGGCAGCCCACGCAGCTCCCCTCAACTTCTGGGGACGGGGCTTTCGCTACGCCTGTGTGCTGCTGATGGCTGAGCCGTCAGGCTGAGCAGGCTGCAGGACGGCCCATCCTCGTCCCCGCAGGGCAGGATGTGGGACACCCACAGGTCAATCCCCTTGAGGTCCACCCTACCTCTGGACTTCCACACATGCTCGAGTCACATTTTAGACAAGATCCCAACCTTCCTCCTCCGTGAAGCCACCATGGGTGCTGAGTGGTGTGCAGCCGTAAACCATCTCATTGAGGTCACCACACGTGGCTTGGATGGGAGTGGATTAGCCGAGAGTGAGGGCAGGGCTTCCTTGCTACACATGCCTTCAGCCCTCGGCACAGGGGCAGGGTGCTGAAGCTTGTGAGCTCCAGGCAGGAGAACGAGCCCGGCTGCCGAGCGTGCAGCCTGCACAGCAGGGCCGCGCTGGGTCGGGGCACCGCAGTCAGCAACACCTTCCATCGGCACGGAGTGGAGAGACTTTCCCAAGCACTCTCCTAAGATCTTCTAACAGGTGGTGATGCAAGGAGGCCAGCCACTGCTCTTCAACTCAAGACATACAAAGGGACAGAGGTTCAGAGGCATTAAATGCCTGGCCCAGGTCCCAGGTCCCAGGGCAGCCAGCGGGAGAGCTCGGTGTAGATGCTGGCTCTGTTGTGCAGTTAGGCCCCCCACCCCACCCCATTGCCTCTTTCCTGTTGCTGGAATGTTGGAAAAGTAGACGAGGACATACTGATTGAAAATTCATTCTGAGACCTTTGTGGGTCACGAGCCAGTACCTGAAAAGCACCCACATTCCGAAAGGCTACACTCCCACATGATCTCATTATGTAAGAGGGTGCAGGTGCCCCCAGAGCCAACATGTGTTAGCACACACCTGCCAGAGCTCTCCTGCTGGTTGCACAATACTGTGTCACATTTCATGGAAAGTTCTAAAGGTCACGTCGCACTTGACTCTGATTGCTGTGTCACCTCCTTGGGGCCTCCTGTGTCCCCTCCCCAGGGGCTGTGTATGAGTCTTTCAGCTCCGAGGAGCACCCCGCCCCACATGACTCACGCTCCCATGCTGGCTCCGTGTCACCCAGCACACTCACAGTCACACACGGCCTTGTGACCCCCACAGGAACAGGAGTTCAGAGCCTTGGAGTGACAAGAGGGTGACCTTCTGGGCACAAAACTACCTCTGCGCACACCAGTGGTGTCTAGAGCCACTGAGCATTGTCCGTGACCACAGGAGTACCTTAATTTTAACACCACAGACAAACAGTGAAAAACAATGGCAATAATTACTTTCTGCATGCCAAAGTGTAGTGCCTGGAAAAGCAGGAGAGCCCTAGAGGCCCTTCAGATCTTGGTGGGACATCCCATGCCCCATGCAAGGGCCCTGGTGGGGGCCTCCAACCCCTCTGTGGTCTCTGGCTAGGACTCCCCAAGAGCATGTCAGGCCAGGGCCCCAAAGGCTCCTAAGATAAGAGTGGGGAGTGACAAGAATGTGCCAAGATGCCTAGGCCTCCCGACTCTCAGGGGGCCTGAGGCTGAGCCCTGGGTTCAGAGAGGGCCACAGAGCAAAGGCTGCTCAACCCAGACACCAAAGTTTGAACGAAAGGCCTGCATTTGGGTTTTCTGTTTCATTCTCCATGTTACATCGTAGAAATGTTGAAATGCGATGGGAACGTGCCCAGCCTTGGCAAGGAGCGAGGCCTGCTTAATTCGCAGGCTCAGCAGAAGGCCTGTCTGGCTGTCTCCTCCTCACTCGCTGGTAACTGGGCAGGACCTGGGGCTTCTCATGGAAGACCCCAGTTGTCTTTGCATTGCATTCATTTGGAAACCACTAGATGATGGCATGAGGCTGAGCTGAAGTTTGCTCTTGGTCTGTCTCCTCCTTGTAGTGAGATATATTCTAAAACAGGTTCATAGACAGAAAGACGTAAGACACTTCGGGTCAAGCAGAAGCATCTTAGAGGCGATTCAGCTTCATTTATCAGCATGCAATTTTGAGTTATTTAATTTAGTCCACATTTCTCCCATAACACAGACCCTAATACAGACTGAACCCATTCTGTGGGCAGAAATAGCAGAAATATCCAGTAAGCTGTCGTTCCAAAAAGCAGGCCCTAGCAAGCACCACTAGGTCAGACACAACACGCCTCGAAGAACCTCGCAGGGAAAGCTGCGGACAAGCGGTGGTTACCTGACAGTGCCCGCCCTAGACGCTGGCTCCAGGGCCCGCTGCTGAGATTGCAGACTGGACAGAATGTGGGGCTCAGCAGTTCTGGGCCCGCGCAGCAGGCACGGGGCTTTGCAATAGGAGCACCACACACACTGGCAGTCACAGCTGCAGATTTCCACGGAGAAATCAGAAATACCTGTGCAAAAGCCTGCTCATCAGACACATCGCTCTGAAGCCCGAGCACTTTATTTCTTGAACGGGGAGTGAAGGAGCTCTCCTATGAGGGACTTGCTCTTTGTAAGCACACGTACAACCACTGATTTCTTAGTAGGAGGTGGCAATGGGGGAGAGGATGGGTGCTATTTAAAGCAGCAGCGCTGACTTCCCACAGCCAGCAGGCGGCCTGAGGCAAGCAACAGGAAGTGTGTGAACTCAGGGAGGACGGCCAGAGGTCCTGGTGCTGCAGCATGTACTCACATCTGAAACGCTATGGGTAACCTAATGAGGACCCGAGATCCTCTGTAACGAGTAATGCGTTGTTTAGTATCTTTTGAGTAAGAAAACTGCAAAGCGTCCAATGCAGCTAAGTGTTTTGGTACTCGATGGCTCAAGTCCTAGACACCTAGAAGATTATGTGGCTGGTTCATTCCCTGAGATTGACAAAATAAAGTTAATACAGTATTCTCAGTGCTGGCGTTGTGCCACAGCGGGTTAAGCCGCAGTCTGCGACGCCTGCATCCCATATGGGCGCCGTTTGAGTCCTGGCTGTTCTACCTCTGATCTTGATCCCTGCTCGTGAGTCTGGGAAAGCAGTGGAGGATGGCCCAGCTATTTGGGTCCCTGCCACCCACATGGGAGACCTGGAAAAAGCTCCCAGCTATTGCGGCTCTTTGGGGGAGTGAACCGGTGGATAGAAGCTCTCTCTGTCTCTCCCTCTCTCTCTCTAACTCTGACTTCCAAATAAATAAATAAATCTTTTTAAAAAATGAAACAGTGTTCTATAATTCAGACTGTTCTATAATTCAGACTGTTCACGAATTCAGATGGACCCTACCCCAGATGAATCAGATGTCACTCTACTCGAGGCAGCCTCACCTCAAATTCTGTTCTGTTGAAGGTACCACTCTCAGTGAGGGTGATGTCACCCCACGCAGGGACAACTGGCTCCTGGGAAGGGGTAATAAAGCCTCGGGTTTTCCACACAGCACAGACACACAGGCAGTGTACAGTACACCTGCTCCATTCAAACTTCATCGGCTTCTTAGGGGAAAAATGCTCTTAGGGGACAATAAAAAGCAAAGATGGATTAATTTAGGAAAAAAGAGAAAACAGAGGGGACACTGGAGAAGGGTGGGGTGGGGAAGTGAGTCTCTCATCATCCATTGTCTTAGGCAGCCAATGTACAAGGTTTAACATGGATAAACCATACAATGGCTGGATTCACATATAATTTTAATAGGTGCCTTTTGAGTGTTGGCAGAGTGAGGGACTCGTGTGTCTTTAAATAAAATCATTTTGCATCGTCTGATGCTTTAACAATGTGATTGAACTACTTCGCCAAAAATTAAAATGTAAAGAGGAGAAAAAAAAAAGCAGGCGCCATCAGGGAGGCCAGCAGTGGAGCCGATGAGCTGGTTTCCGGTTTCTGGTTTCCGGGCAGCTGGCGTCTGTGGCACACACTCTTTCTCTCCCAGCACAGTCTCACGGCAACGATCCATACTGAAATGGCGTGGGCCGCAAGAACAATGCAGCTTGCTGAGGTGTATCACAAGCTGATTTCATCAGTTGACCCGCAGTTCCTGAAACTCACCAAAGCGGATGACCAAATCTACTCTGAGTTCCGAAAAATTTTTTGAGAAACTCAAGATGGATGTATTAGATCCAGGAGAACTCAAATCAGATTCTACAAAAGAGAAGTGAAGGCCATTCTGCTTGAAGTTGGAAGGGATCGTGGAAGACTGCAACTATGGTACTCTGCTGCGACTAGATTGCTCTCAGGGTTCCACTGAGGAGAACACCATCCTCACCCCCAGAATACAGTTTTGGGCCTTTGAGACCGCTTGGAGCCGGGAAGGCTATAACAAAGCAGTTAACGTCGGCGCTCAGCACAAAGGAGGAGAGAAAACAGGTGTCAGTGCAGGAGGGCAAGAGAAAGCCGAGAAAAAAGAAGAGAAAGGAGCCAACAGTGGCGGGAAAAAAGAGGAGGGGGTTGCCGGAGAGGGCGAAAAGGAGGAAAATGCCAAAGAAGGAGAAAAAGAGAAAGAAGCCGACAAAGAAATCTGAAGTGCGGAACAGCTATGTAAGGTGAACAGGGAGTAGTGCTCTAGAGGCTACCACAGCTGAACCAAATGCCACAGTGCTGTTTGCACAGACGCCTTGGGTTGTAAATGTGTATCTTTGTGCAATTGAAGGGCGCTGAGAGAGACATCTCTCCAGCCTGAGAGTCAGGAGCTGCTCCAGTTGTTTTATAAACTGGCTTGAAGACTATAAGTGAGGTTTTAGTTAACTGTTTGTATGTTTCTTGATTCTCATTGCTGCTCAAGTAAGAAATCTTGTAAATAAATGTCTTTTGGTTAAAAGAAAAAAATGCAAACATGCAAGCAAAATCCAGTAAATGGTAGTGGTTAGACAAAGCAGAAAAACCAGCAATGTGCAGCCTTAAAGGCAATGAAGCGAATTGAGACGCACCTTGTCACCAGGAGCAGGAAGAGGAGCAGCTTTGTCCTGCCACGTGGCTTCACCTTTTATCTCTGCTTAGGGGCAGAAAAATCAGCTCAACTCCCTGCGATGACAACTGTGAGAGGATCTGTGATTGATTCTCCAAAGTTCTAGGGCTCAGTCTGCAGGCTTTCGGGCAGCCTGGGGCTGCTCACCGCCCTTCACAGCATCAGAGGGAGCAGAAAACCAAATCAGCCCCTCCCACTGTGGTAGGCAGAGAATCAGGGGCTATGAAAAAGGACCTCATCCACCAGCCCATTCTGATGTCCATCTCTCCTACAAGAGTCATTCCTTTGAACCAATGAGCTGCAGTGACTGGGTCAGCCACTCCCCTTGCTTCATTGCAACAAGTTCAAGTGTCTCCGTGGGTCATGTGTGGGTACCAAGGAGCAACCCCATACTAAGGGGTTTTGGTCATCAAAAGTAAATGTTTTTGTGCACCAAGGTTATTATTAAGAAAAATGACAAGTCACAGCATGGGAGAAGACATTTACAAATCATTTGTATGGGGTGTCTGGTATCCAGATTGAAAGAACTACACTACACAACAAAAGGACAGCCCAGTAAGATACCCAACATTGTTAGAAAACTGCAAAATAAAACCACAATGAGGCACCATTCATGGCAATCAAGGTGGCCACAGGTTTACAAAATTAGACAATAACTAATGGCAAGGATGTAGGGAAATTGGAACCCTCACACATCACTTCTAGGAACGCAAATGGTGAAGCCACTATGGAAAACAGTTTGGTCACTCTCCAACAGATTAAAACACAGAATTACCACATGACTGAGAAATGCCACTCCTAGGTATTTAAACAACGTGCACACAAACACTGACAGCAGCAGTCTTCCCGAAAGTCAAAATGGAGACGGTCCAAATGCCCAGCAATGGACGGATGGATAAACCCAATGCGGTCTATATGTTCAATGGAGTATAACTTAGCTGTAAAAAGTAATGAATTCCTGATACACACCAATGATGTGCACGGACCTTTAAAACAGCAAGCTCAGTGAAAGAAACCAGCCACAGGAGCTTTCGTATTGTATGAGTCCCCTGTACAAGAGCTCCAGAAGAGGCAAATCCACAGGGACAGGAAGCAGACTAGCATCTCCAGGAGCTGGGGGGAGGGTGAGGCGGGAGTCATGGCCAGTGGCACTGAGGTCTCCATTTGGGGTGATGAAGCAGTTCTGGAAACAGACAGTGATGACTGCACAACACTGGCAATGTAGCTAACGCCACTGCAATGCACACTTCAAAGTGGTTACGGTGGTAAACTGCATGTTATATGTATTTTAGCACAATAAAAAAGTTCACTTGAGCCTACAGATGCCAGAGGCAAACATGGGTAAGTTCTTCTCCAATCTGGGTTTCTGGTGATGGCCGTGTAAGGACCACTCTCTTATCTCCCGGGAATTGGCTGCATACACTTTCTGCCATATTGGTTCAAAGATGCCACATTTTTTACAGCAACACACTATCCAACTGTGTGGGTGTGTCTTCTCTGTGCTTTTCAAGTACTGCCCTACATATAAGCTTTTTCATAACTAATTAATTTATCTGAAATGCTGGCAGAAGGGTAAGAGGCAAGAGAGAGAGTGATCTTTCATCTGCTGCTTCACTCTCCAAATGCCAGCAATAATCAGGGCTGAGCCAGGAGCCTGGAACTCAGTCTGGGTCTGCCAAGTGGAAGGCAGGGACCCAAGTACCTTAGCCATCACCTGCTGCCTCCCAGGGTACTCATCAGCAGGAAGCTGGAATCACAAGTAGAACTGGGACTTGAACCTTGGCACTCTGATATGGGATATGGATATTCCAGGTAGAGTCTTTTTTTTTTTTTTCCCAAAGAAACCTTTTATTTAAGGAACACAGACTTCATGCATTTCATAAGCACAACTTTAGGAATATAGTGAATCTTCCCACCACACCTGCCATCCCACCCACACTCCACCCTCCTCCTCTTCCCTCTCTCATTCCCAGTCCCAATTTCTTTATATAATTTTCTTGGTCTCTTTATATATTCTGGTTATTTATCCTTTATCAGTTGTATAGTTTGCAAATAATTTCTCCCATTCTGTCAGTTGCCTCTTCACTTTCCTGAGTGTTTCTTTTGCAGTACAGAAGCTTCTCAATTTGATGTAATCCCATTTGTCAATTTTGGCTTTGATTGCCCGGCAGAGTCTTTTTTTTTTTTTTTTTTTTTTTTTTTTTTGACAGGCAGAGTTAGGCAGTGAGAGAGAGAGAGAGACAGAGAGAAAGGTCTTCCTTCCATTGGTTCACCCCCCAAATGGCTGCTACAGCTGGCATGCTGCACCGATCTGAAGCCAGGAGCCAGGTGCTTCCTCCTGGTCTCCCATGTGGGTGCAGGGCCCAAGGACTTGGGCCATCCTCCACTGCCTTCCTGGGCCACAGCAGAGAGCTGGACTGGAAGAGGAGCAACCGGGACAGAATCCGGCACCCCAACTGGGACTAGAACCTGGGGTGCTGGCACTGCAGGCAGAGGATTAGCCTAGTGAGCCACAGCGCTGGCCAGGCAGAGTCTCAACCCCTGTGCCAAACACCCACTCCCCTCTCCACCATGAGCTTAAATTGTCTGCAATATATCTGCTGAGAAGGCCTAGAAGCAGAAACACCCAGTGTTGCAATGAGCAAACAGGTGCTGAGATCTTATTTGTAAGCACTATTTGCTACTAAAGTAGCAAGAACTCTTAGGAGCCATGGCTGACACCAGGGCTAGGCCAGGGAAGTACAAGATGGGCCAGGAACTTGGAAGTGCTTATAAGATAAGGGGGGTGACCCAACAACACAGGGATCTGCCTGAAGTGGCCCCTTCTGGTTGACTTTGGGACAATCTGAGTTTCAAACTATGACAACAACAAATGCGTGAGTCCATATGAACCTACATACATGCCCTGGAATCTTCCTTAAAGTACAACCTCAAACTGTCAGTGTGGAATCCATAATAACACTAGAAAACCGCCTTTCAGTGATCACCAGGGTAATAGCTTTGTCAAGAATCACTGACCGAGGCTAAACCAGCAAAGGGAATTCGACGACCGAGGGGATATTTACGTAACTCCAACATAACTGCCCCAAATACTGGCTGGTTCCAAAGAGAAAGGGCGAGGCCTGTCACAGCAGCCACCTCCCTTAGCCGTGTGACCTGAGTTCATGTCCCCAGGAAGGTGCCTCGGCGTCATGGGCTCTCTGCCGTGGTGCAGGGTGCTCCTGCCAATCTGCAAAAACCGGAACCTGCTCAGGGGGAAGCACCAGATGAACCCAAACACCGTGAGCTGTGTTGCTGAGAGATGCGAGAGCCCTGCAAGATGAGACAGGAGCCAGGAGCTGTTCCAGAGCGAGAGCCTGGAGAGAAGACATGGCGAGTTGTGACGCCTGGCAGGGGATTTCCTCACCCAGAGAATGATGGCACCAAGACTTTCCGCACATGCGAATGAGGTCTGCGGCATGGCTAGCAACGCCGGGCGGACGCTGGCTTCCTGGTCCAGACAATGGTACTGTGATTAGCAGAGTGACCCTGCTCTTACGGAACATATACCCTGAAGAACTTAGGGCTAAGGGGCGTGATGTCTGCAACTTATTCTCAAGAGCTCAGAGTTCACATAAATTTACACATTGAGAGAGATAGAGAGAGAGAGAGAAGCAAATGGGACAAAATGCTAACACTGGGACACCCGGGGAAGGAGTATATAAGAACTCTTTGTACTGTTTTCGTGACTTTTCTATAAGTTTGAAATTGTCCAAATAAAATGTTATTTTTGAAAAGCAATCCTGCAGGGTTCACTGCCCGCTTCTCCAGTCTCCCGAGGGAGGATCATCACCCCCGCAGGCCCGCAGGGGAATGAACTTTATAACTCCCAGAGGGACAGGAGAGTTTTCCAAAAATTCTTCCTTGGCTCCACCCAAATAATCATCGCCCCAACACACGCAGCCCTGCCCAGGCTGGGGCAGACCCTGGCTCCTTCTGCTTGGCAGCCACCAGAGGGCGTCCTCCCAAGGACCACACTGGGTGCCGGGCCACATAACTCTGCTGTGCACCACCTCTGGCTGAACTTTTCAGGAAACTGGGATGCCACACATACTTTTCCTTTCTTTGTGGCCAGGCAAGATGAGTCACGTTTTTCTGAAGTCTGCTCAGCCCCAGGATTCAGATCTCATCAGCTGCCCCGATCCAGAAGGCTCCAGCCATAGCAAGAGAGTGCAGGGCCCTGGGTGGCCTTGGGTGTGTGTGTGTGTGTGTGTGTGTGTGTGTGTGTGACAGGAATGAGGGGCAGCCTCTCAGCCTGGGAAGGAGCTGTGCTTGGAACTCGGCCAGCACCAGCCTTGAGCAACCCAGGGCAAATCTAGCTGTGCTGGGCACGGTGAACGCCACAGCACTGCCGATTTCTCGCAACATCCGGGGACAGACCAGGGCCCTCTGTGGAACTCACTGGGAACAGCCTGGAGCTGGGCTAAGCGCCTGGCTCCCTTCTCCCCCACTTTTCAGTCTCCTACCTCCATTCTTGCACCTCCCGCTCCCTAGCCATCCGCCCGTTCCCACCTGTGCAGGCCTGGTTCCATCCCACCTGCTCCCCTCCCCCTGCTCTGTCCCTGCTTCCCAGACATCTGAAGATAGGGCGACCCCCGCAGCTGTCTGCAGGAAGGTCAAACAGGACGAGTGCTAGGGAATGCTCCTGGGATCAACGTCCACTGCAGCACAGGGGCAGACCCGGAGGGTCCCCACAGGGATGTGCAGCTGGGGTGGCAATCAGAGCTGTCCTGAGGTGGGCTCCGGGGTGCTGTCCTTCAAGTCTGTATATGGACCAGGGGCCTGGGTGCAGGCTGGCCCCAGGAGGGGCAGCGCCTGCAAAAGGGGCTCTCTTCAGCTGAGGGCTGCCTGGGGTGGTGCAGCCTGGGCCTAGAGGTGGGACACGGTCAACATCTCAGAGAACAGGAAGCCCAGGAGGACAGGCAATGGACAGGAGGAAGCAGGGCCTGCCGACGGCCGGGCCCAGCAGCCGCACGGGCCTGGAAGCTCGCGATTTTAGCCCCACTGTCGAGGAGGCCACAAGGAGTCAAACAAAGGGTGACATAATCAGGCTCACATTGTAAAAACTGGCATCAGCAGATGACTGCCCACTGGCCACTTGCCTTCATCGAGACGGATGGGAACTCGGATGTGCCCACTGGCTTTGTCTCTGGCTGCAAAAGGGCCCCATCTGGCCTTCACGGAGAGAGGTGGCAAGTACTGGTTTAGGAGAGCCCTCTCTTGGCTGAGCAGGAGGGCTCCCTGGGGTCCCTGCCCCTCTCCCCAGTCACCTGCCTCCAGGCTTACACATGTGGTTTGGGATGTGCCAAGAGTCGTGCTACTTGCATGGGGGGGGAAGGCAAGACCACGCCCCCCACCCCCACCCCCACTCCCACCCCTCCCCACCTGGCACGCCTGCCCCGACTCCTTTCTGAGCTGACTGCCAGTCTGCTTGCCCTGCCTCATCAAGGGCACAGGCTGAGCCACAAAAACGGACAGTCCAAAACCGAGCTGATCCGTCGAGCAGCGGGCCAGGGGAACGGGAACGGGAGCGGGAGTTCTGGGCAGAGCCCGCGCTCAGGGCTGTGTGGCTGGAGCCCAGCCAGCAGGGCGGCCTGCCCTGGAGGGGTTGTGGGAGAGCCGCTTTACGGCCAGTGCAGTGGGAGGCCATTCCCGGGTGCCTCCCACTCTCCAGTCCTGGCCAGGCTTCCAGATGCTTCCCAGGATGTTTATGTCGGAGAGGCCCCGCCCGGGCAGGGGGCAAGCAGTGCCACATGATTCCAGGTGCGCCTCTGCCCCCTCCCTGCCTCCCCCCGCCCCTCCATCACCTGTTGGGCTTCCCCCTCCCCTCGCTCCCCTCCTGTCAGGCCCCAGGACCCTATGTGGTACCCGCAGGCCCGCAGGGTTCTCTGCCTGCCCAGCCACTGCGGGTCTGGTGAGCAGCCACGGTGGGGGAGGGAGGTGTATCCTCACAGACACAGCTTCCTTGGAACATAGGTGCTGGCGGCGCTTCGTGACCACCCTCTACTTCCGATGGGCTGAAAGCTTCCCGTCCCTGCAGCCCGGGGGGTGCACCCACACGGATTTGTCCTTGCGTCTGTCCCAGGCACCGGGCTCGGCACCCAGGCACGTACGGCTGACTCAGGCAGTCTGCCATGTGTCTGCTCCTTGTCCTTCCCCTCCTCTGTCTGGTGTACAGAGGCTGACCCCTGACCCCATCAGCCACGATGCTCAGGTCCGCTCTCCACGAGGGAAAGGGAGAGGCTGGAGCAGCAGTAGGCTCCTGTTGCTGCCGGACAGAGCCCCTGCGGCCCCCAGCTCCAGCTTCCAGCCCCCCACCCCATCCCGCCCTCCCCTCTTCTATCCGGGTTAAGAATGTCAAGGCTATAGCAGTATTAGCCTGTGTTCACGCAGTGTGGGTCTGCCTCCCGGGTAGGACCCCGAGTGGACGGGACGCTAACTGGCATCCCGAGGAAGGGCTAAGGAGGTGTTCCCACAGCGGTTCTGCAGAGGGACCAGCTGGGCGCCGAGACCTCAATGCTGGACAACGAAAATCACTCCAGTCTGACCCCCGCTTTTGGTCCTGCTCTCCCTTTAGGGACAATGGGCCCTATTGATGCTCACAAGCGTTCCGCGCCGGGTGTTTGTTCTGTGGGACAAGCCGGAGCGGGTGATTCGCAGCCCTGGGAAGCCCTTGGCATGTAAATTGAAGACTTGGAGACTCTAAATTAAAGTCTTACGAGCCCAAGTTCATTCCTCCACACGCAGTACAAAACCTTTGGCATTTTATGGGAAAACAGACTTTTATTTGAAAAATAAACTCAAGTTGCTGGGCTAGAAAGGAAGAGCTGTTTGTGATCCAAGGCTGAACCAGTGTGAAAGGACCCCAAGTTTGACAAGTTAAACAAAGTGCTCTGCAAAGCCCATTGGAATCTCAAACAGGCCCTCTGATAAAGATCCACAGATGCGTGAGAGCGGGACAGAGGGCCGAGGGGGGCGGCACAGCCACTGCAGGCCTAGAGCGCTGGAACGGGAGTGTTCCAACTCAACTGCACACAGAGAAAATCAAACTTCTGGGTGTTCAAAGTCCTCACAACTTCGGTCTTGGAAACCAGCAGTCCGAGAAGCTGCCATTGCACCGCTCACTGGCGGCAGGTTCTCGGTGCCCTGAGAACTGCCCAAATCAGACCCCCTCGTAGGCACTCCAAACTCACTCTGTTGTTCTTGGAACATCTATGGCGGTGTTGTCCAAACTGCCATTACCCTACCCCCACGCCAGCATGAACTCAACTCTCTGGGTCAGCTAGAGCAGGCACAAAGAACAGCCTAGAAAGCGGAGTACACAGTCCTGGGTAAATACCGCTCTGTAAAAAGCGGTGTTTAGTGGCACGTGCATGTGTGCTGGATCACCGTCATCACATGCCTTGCTTACAGTGGTCAAAAGTGTTTTCAAACCATGCTGCAGGGGCCAGCACGGTGGTGCAGTAGGTTAATCCTACACCTGCAGCGCTGGCATCCCGTATGGGCACCAGTTCTAGTCCCAGCTGCTCCACTTCCCATCCAGCTCCCTGCTAATGCCTGGGAGAGCAGTGGAAGATGGCCCAAGTCCTTGGGCCCCTGCACCTGCATGGGAGACCCGGAAGAAGCTCCTGGCTCCTGGCTTTGGATCGATCCAGCTCCGGTCATTGTGGCCATTTGGAGAGTGAACCAGCGGAAGGAAGACCTTTCTCTCTGTCTTTCCCTCTCATTGTCTGTAATTCTAACTCTCAAATACATAAATTAAAATCTTAAAAAAAAAAAAAAAACTACTGCAAGGAGACCGTGTGACCTCATTTGAAGGCCCCAGCGCTGCGAGTCTCCGCCAGGCAGATGGCCCTGTCCCTGGGTGCCAAGGGGATATTCTGCACCTTTTGCTTTTCTCTTGTCCTTCCAGATCCCATGGTTGTACCATGGTCGTGACGTAGAGTAGCCCTCGGTGTAATCAGAGTAGGAGGCTGTCCAGGTCAGCCATTTCCAACTCTGTTTTTTCCTAATAGAACAAAGATAACGCCCCAGTGCCCAGCAGGGCTTATTCCATAAGTGTGGACCACTGACCATGAGGGACCAGAGGAGGCCAGTTGGCCAAACGCCACCACACAACTGTGGCTTTCTGGGAAGGAACATGCTTCTAAAATACAATAGATGAGAGTACTTCAGAAAGTTCATGGAAACTGGAGTTAAAAGATAAGCTGATCTGGGTGCAAAACATTTTGAAATTCATGCACAGATTTTTCACAATATTGATTTTCTATGAACTTTGGGAAGATTGTTTGTATGTGTGGGAGGCGAGAGACCACCAAAATTTACCTCCAGGTCTGTCCCAGTGCCTGCTGAGCTGGCCCCCTGCCTTCCACCTCTGTCACCTCTGCTCTGAACAGTAGTCAGGTTCATTCCTTTAAAAGGCAAGACGTTCTCTTGGTCGGCATCTGACAGCTTTGCTTATCACTGCACTGAACCTGGAGTCCTGCCCTCCTCCTGCAGGGCTACTGCCGCCTCCCCCTCATATTCCTTGCCGGCCTCAGGACACCTGCACTGCTGGGCCCTCTGCTGGGCCCCTAGCTCCACCCCCTGCCTGCCTAGATGTCTCCATCACACCAGTCCTGCAGACCTTACCACACGAACACCGCTCCAGCCCGCATCCCCGGGCCCTGGTCTTCCTTCGTGGCACTCGCCACCACTCCACATTGTGGTGCCCACCTGTTTCTAGAATGTCATCCCTGTGAGGGCAGGGACACACTTGTTCTTGGCAAACAGGGACTCACTGAACGCCCTTCACTGTCAGTAAAAGGCCTGGCCAGCTACATGGTCTACCTGTCTGCTCTGTCTGGGAGATGCATTTGCAGGTGAACTTCCTGGAGCTGCAAAATGCCAGGCCGGAATGGTTCCTGCAGCTTCCTCCCTGGGCAGGTCCAGCTGCACCAGGCATGAGGCTCAGCATGTGGAGCTATGTCGCCCCCTAGTGGTCACTCAGCCACAAAGACAAACCAGAGAGCAGCTGAGGCAGGCGGGCGCCCAGGACCACTGTGGCAACAATGTTATTTAAAAATTACATTCGTTATTTTTAAAGGAAAACTACCATGGGGGGAGGCACAGAAAGAACACAGAAAAACTGAATTTGTAGGAAGCAGACCTCAGCCCTAGCTCATCACAGATCTCGCCACAGGTTTGTCCACATACACTTACTTGCTCATTCACTCCACTGAGGGAGAGCTTATAAAAAGCTGGAGACTGGGGCCGGCACTGTGGTGTATCAGATCAAGCTGCCACCTGCAGCACCGGCATCCCATGTGGGCACTGGTTCGAGTCCTGGCTGCTCCATTTCTGATCCAGCTCCTTGCTAATGCACCTGGGAAAGCAGCGGAAGACGGCCCAAATGCTTGGCCCCTGCCCCCACATGGGACCCAGATGAAGCTCCTGGCTTTGGCCTGGTTCAGCCCCAGGCACTGTGGCCATTTGGGGAGTGAACCAGTGGGTGGAAGATCTGTGTGTGTGTGTGTGTGTGTGTGTGTCCCTCTCTCTATAACTGGCTTTCAAATAAATAAGTCAATCTTCAAAAAGAAAAGCTGGAGACTGACGTACCTGACGAGGCTTCTGCCGAGGTGCCCTTGGCCTCATCTCTGCCCCCCACCTCTGTGTGGCTCCCTCTCCAGCTGTCTCCTGAGCAGAGGGCCCCTCCCTGTCCTGGATAAGACACAATGCACCCTCATGGCTCATCCTGGTGCCCTGTTTCATCTCCCTCCTGAGCACCGGGGCCATGAATGGCTGTGCTCCCGTGCCCCCAGCACCACCCCTGACCCTCTGGCTGGGAGCCCCAGGCCAGCCCTTCCCGGTTCGTCTCCATGTCCCTCGGATGAACAGCACGCCTTGGCCCCGGCTCACCGAGGCAGTCATGATGCTTTAATGGTGTCTAACAGGAAAACACAAAGGGAACTCAACAACAGGAAATCCTGCAGTCGGTCAGCGGGCAGTTGCAAAGCTGGTAGCTCTGCGGTGCAGGCTGCATGGAGAGCTACCTCCCGCCTTTCTGCTCCGCCATCTGAGCTGGCCTTGTCCTCCTGGTTGCAGAAGCTGTGTCCCCACGCCGCGGTCAAGGGAAGGGAGGCCCCTCCTCCTGAAGTCCCTAGCTGACCTTGCCTGACCTTGCCGGGAAGCCAGTCCGGGGCAAACAGGAAGGAGAGGCTGGAACTACCCTCACGCTCGGGGCTGCCGCCTGAGGGGAACCAGGGCCTGTGCCTAAGGGGCACGTGGCACACGCTGACCACGCACGGAGGGACCTGGGAGGAACACGCCCAGACAGGTGAGAGGGAGGGGGAGGGCGCTGCCCGCACCGCCACCCCACCTCCTGAGGGGAGAGGACTTCCTACAGCAGGCTAAGGACGGCCCACTGCGGGGAGGGGGCTGCGCTCCTTCCTGGTGGCAGCGTCCACACGCAGGCTCACTCACACTGTGAACCGTACACGGCACTGGGTGTCCGGCCCAGCGGCTAAGACGTCCGCACCCCACATCGGAGCACCTGGGCTTCATACCCAGCTCCGGCTTCTGATTCCAGCTTCTTGTCAGTGCACACCCTGGCAGGCCACAGGGACAGTTCCTGTCACTGGCGTGGGAAACCTGGATTGAGTTCCAGGCCACTGGCTTCGGCCCTGGCCAGCCCCAGCCGCAGTGGGCATCTGGAGAGTGAATCGGCAGATGGGAGATCTCTGGTTTATCCTCTCTCCCTCTCCCTCTCTCTCCCTCTCTCTCTCCTCCCTCCTTCCTGCCCTCCCTCCCCCTTTCTCTCTCTTTCCCTCTCTCCATCTCTTCCTGCAAATAATAAATAAATTTTCAAGATTAAGATGCATATGGAAGGTTGAGGAGAAAATAAACAGGTACATACTGGGTTGCATCTATAGTTTTGGGGCCTCCATAAAGAACCACCACTGACACAGCTGCTAATTAAGGGAGGCCACTGGGCTTAGGGAGGCCAGGTGGGCAGATCAGCCCTTGGGAGCAACGTCCAGGAGGTGCCGGGAAAGGCGTGAGCATGCTGGGCACCCACCGTGTCGGGGGCAGACTGGCTCTCACACGTCAGCTGTCACTGCCGGCTGTGGGACCTGCACAAACCACCTGCCTTCTGTGTCGGGAGTCAGCAGCTGCCTCTCGGGGCTGCTGAGAGCTCAAAATTGAACTTGAGGCCCACTGAGAGGTCAATGCTAAACCCTGGGGGAGAAACAAGAAAGTCGCATTTGCTGCATTCAGGTGGGACTCCTTCCCTGCCCCTTCCTCGCTTCTGCTTGTTGCTGGGGAGTTGCTGCACCATGCAATTCTCTGCCTCTGTCGTCACGTGGCCTTCCTTCTCCCTGCGTGTCTCTGTCGTCACGTGGCCTTCCTTTAAGAACACCCCATCAGCCATACTGCACTGGGGCCCCGCCTTACTGACCTTGTCTGAGCTACTTACAGCCGCAATGACCCTGCTTCTGAACAAGACCACATCTGACGTACTGGGAGTCAGGCCAACGACATACCGTTTTTAGGGGGAACATAATTCAACTCATAGAAGTTATGAGGAAGACTATATGAAATTACATGTATATCTATAATGATTTATTTATTTATTTGAAAGGTAGAGTTACAGAGAGAGAGACAGAGAGACAGAAAGAGAGAGAGTACATCTGCTGGCTCACTTCCCAGATGGCTGTTAAGGTCAGGGTCAGGCCAGGCCAAGTCAAAGCTAGAAACCAGGAGCTTCACTTGGGTCTCACATGGGTGCAGGGGCCCAAGTACTTGGGCCGTCCTCTGCTGCCCTCCCAAGCACGTTATCAAGGAGCTGGATTGGAAGTAGAGCAGCCGGGACTTGAACCAGTGCCCATATGGGATGCCCACTTTGCAAGCAGTGACTTAATCCACTACAACACATCACTGGCCCCAGAAATTGTACCTTTTTAAGAGTCTACCTATTAGTGTGTGAAATAAATTCTTTATCTTGCCTGATTCCCCAACTAGCCCTGGCCTAATAACTTGATTTTCTTTTCTTTTTTTCTTTTTTCTGTTTGTTTGTTTTTTGGACAGGCAGAGTTAGACAGTGAGAGAGAGAGAGAGAGACAGAGAAAGGTCTTCCTTCCATTGGTTCACCCCCAAAATGGCCGCTAAGGCCATCGCGCTGCGCTGATCCAAAGCCAGGAGCCAGGTGCTTCCTCCCAGTCTCCCATATGGGTGCAGGGCCCAAGCACTTGGGCCATTCTCCACTGCCTTACCAGGCCACAGCAGAGAGCTGGACTGGAAGAGGAGAACCGGGACAGAATCCGGTGCCCCAACCGGGACTAGAACCCGGGGTGCCGGCACTGCAGGCTTAGGATTAGCTTAGTGAGCCGCGGCGCCGGCCTATTTTATTTTTTTCAAGATTTATTTACTTGAAAGGCAGAATGACAGAAAGGAAGAGATGGAGAGAGAGAGAGAGACAGAGACAGAGAGACAGAGAAAGAGACCAGGGCTGGGCCAGGACAAAGCCAGGAGCCTGAAACTCCATCCTGGTCCCCGACATGGATAACAGGGGCCCAAGCACTTGGGCCATCTTCCACTGCCTTCCCAAGTGCATTAGCAGGGAGCTGGACTGGAATCCGAGCAGCCAGGACTTGAACTGACACTCTGACATGGGATGTCGGTGTCACAAGTGGTAGCTTAATCTGCTGTGCCCCAACGCCAGCGCCGTGATAACTTGACTTCGATTCCTAGCGACCCAAGCGTTCCCAACCGTCTAACCTGATGGTGACGGCAGCACCGCGTGCCTGGGTCAGGTGCCTTCCTGCCTGAGACAGACATTTCGCTGGAGAGTGGTTCTGAGCGTCTATTGTGTGCAGAACCCACAGGGACAGTAGAGAACCCCCAGCGACTACAACAGACAGCAATTTCAGAGGAAGTCTCATCTCCTCTTCCCACAACACTGCTTGAAGAGCAGCACAATAGAGCCCTACAAGAATACAGCCCACACCGAGTGGGCTGAAAGGGAGCAGTGACGCCATCGTCACTTCTCCCGCGAGCTCCGCGTGCAGATGGGAAGCGGCCAGCTCTGAAGCGTGTCCCCCAGCTTCACTGTGGCAAGGAGGAACACTGTCACGACCCGTTTCCTGCCAATGGGTGTGGAGTAGGGGAGAAACCTGCAGGAAGCCTCTTGTCAAAAGGAGAAATTCTGGAGCAAACATACAGGGGAGGGAGCTTGGGGGAGGGGCTGGAGGTAGGAAGTGGTCAAGCAGAATTCACTCCCTAGCCTGCACATCACATTACCAAGGGCTCAGCAGACAAAGGGAAGGAACCAGAGATCCTGGGTGAGCCATGAGAGAAAAGACAGAGCACTGGGATGAGCCATCCCCAGACACAGAACACCCCCCTGGGGGCTGACGCCTCAGCTGGTCAGGCCATTCCAGAAAGGCCGACAGGCTCCCGGCTCCCCAGCACTGGAGTGCTTTAAGGACGAGATGCCGAAGGACGCTAGGCTCACTGGCATGTTGACAGGGGCCTGCTTTTGCTCAGAAGGCCCCCTCCAGCTGTCCTTCGAGGCCCAAAATGTCACCTTTTCTCATGGGCGTCTCTCTGCTGACCAACGTGGCCCACCATGAATGTCTTCTATGCTTAAGGTTTATGTTGCTGGCTTCTGCACACCGACAGGCCGTGGAGAAGGTGCATGGTTTGGGTACGGCCTGGGTGTGTTCCCTCAAGGGTCCATGTGCTGGAAACATGGTTCCCGGGTGGCAACGTGAGAGGTGACGGAACCTTTAAGAGGTGGGGCCCAGTGGGAGGGGGTTAGGTCTCAGGTGCTGTTTCTGCAGAGAGAGTTCTCCTGGGAGGGGCTTGCTGTGAAACGAGAGGACCCCACGTCCCGGCTCCTGCGCGCACCCACGCTCCTTTCAGCTTCTCCTCCAAGTTGTGACGCAGCCAAGAGGGTCCTTACCAGAGGCCGAATGGACGGGGCTGCCTAATCTCGGATTTTTAGCCTGCAAAACTGTGAGCTCAATGATCTTCCTTTACAAGCACTCAGCCTCAGACGCGCTGTTACAGCAACCGAAGACGGGCTGACACACAAGACACACCCATACCTGGCGAAGAATGCCACGGGCTGAATTGTCCTTCCAAAACCTGTATGTTGAAATCTTTAGCCTCAGCATCTTAGCGTGTGACCAGGTCGTGGAAAATGTAATTGGCTGAGGGGGGAGTCGTACTGGGGGAGGGTAAGCCCCATCACCCTGTATGAGCAGTATCCTTATGAAAAGGAGACATTTGGACACACATACACACACACACACACTCAACCATGTGAAGATGAAGGCAGAAACTGGGGTGATGTGACCCCAAGCCAAGGAATGCTCAGGTTCGCCAGCAAACCAGGAGCTGGAAGGGAGGCTGGAACAGTGTCCTCCTCTCAGCCTCAGAGGGAGCCAGCCCACCACGCCTGCATCGCGGACTCCAGCCTCCAGAACTGGAGACGATGCATTTGTTAATATTCTCTGTTACGGCAGTCCTAGCAAAGGGACACGCACTGTCCAAACATTTCCTCATCGACCAGACTGACTCAACACGGAGGCTCAGGGAGCACTGGGTAATTGTTCAATCCTGTGGCAGGTCACTCTGCGACATGAGTCATTCCTCACAGACTTTTTAAAAACAAAACAAAAAACAAAACACAAGACTTTCTATCGTAGATCTGCCCAAAGCCAAGAGTCAGCGGATGCTTGGGTTCCCGCCTCTGACCCTGGAGCCATAATTAAGTGCTGCTGCCTGCAGGTTCCTGTTCCCCGACAGCCTCTGTTTTCCTCAGATGACTTCCTTCAGAAAGCAGAGCCCGAGGCCAGGATTAAGACACAGGATCAGCCGGTGCCACGGCTCAATAGGCTAATCCTCTGCCTAGCGGCGCCGGCACACCGGGTTCTAGTCCCGGTTGGGGCACCGGATTCTGTCCCGGTTGCCCCTCTTCCAGGCCAGCTCTCTGCTGTGGCCAGGGAGTGCAGTGGAGGATGGCCCAAGTGCTTGGGCCCTGCACCCCATGGGAGACCAGGAGAAGCACCTGGCTCCTGGCTTCGGATCAGCGCGGTGTGCCGGCCGCAGCAGCCATTGGGGGGTGAACCAACGGCAAAAGGAAGACCTTTCTCTCTGTCTCTCTCTCTCACTGTCCACTCTGCCTGTTAAAAAAAAAAAAAAAAAGACACAGTATCAGGTGAGGAGGAGGATCAGCAGGAGGAGTTGCAAAGAAACGCGCTGTATTCTGACTGTGGACGAGCAGCAAGCTACAAAAAAACAAAGCGTGCTTCCGCCCAGGAGCTTCATCCTCCTGACTGCTTGGGGGGCCACAGGGAGGGGAAAGGAGAAGGAAGTGATCTGCCCAGCTTTCTCACAGTTGCCCACTGGCTTGGGACATGGTCAAGGACTGCTGAACTCTCGCAAGCTTCCAGGCTACCCCATCCAGCCCCTTGTCAGGGCCTCAGGAAGCCAGCCTCAAATCGCAGGGCATCCTAGAGCTAAGGCAAATACAGCTGAAGTGGCCCCGCCACAAACCCATTAGGAAGGCTCAAAGGAATCAGTGGCCAGTG
This sequence comes from Oryctolagus cuniculus, assembly GCF_051225735.1. Taxonomy (NCBI): domain Eukaryota; kingdom Metazoa; phylum Chordata; class Mammalia; order Lagomorpha; family Leporidae; genus Oryctolagus; species Oryctolagus cuniculus. The sequence continues at coordinate 22,214,489 of NC_142873.1, read as the reverse complement.
TTCATCAGGGGAGCCTGGAACCCCTGGTCTTCAGGCCTCTCCAGAGAGAACCTCAAGGCTGCAGTCAGTGCCAGGATCAAGTTCTTACCACACCGTGTGTCAGATCTCAAGTTCCAGGCCACGATCAGGCAGAACGAGAAGGCAGCATGGATGTCTCCAGACCCTCTCTTTCCACTCACAAATACTGCCCTTGGTCCATCAGGAAGTCTCAGAGATGAGTCAAGGTCAAAGATGCTGGCAGACCGCAACAAATGCTGGCCACCGATTACAGGAGCAGGCACTCTGGCGGCATGAGTATGGTGAGAGACTTGGGGGAGGGGCTGACGAGGAAGGGTGAGGCCAGCGGCACCTCCTGGCCCTATCCACCTGGAGACCTAATAGTTCTAGATTCTGAGGACTCCCCCTGAGATGGCTCCCAGTGAGTCTGTGTCTGAGGGCTAACTCCGTTTCAACGAGCAGAATAAAGCTGAAGTGGTGGTGTGTCGCTTCTGAGATTAGGAGTGGGCATTTGGCCTAGGGCTTAAGCGGCAGGCAGACCTGCATCCCATACCAGAGGGCTGGGATCAAGTCCTGGCTCCGATTCGGATTCCAGCTTCCTGACAATGTAGACCCTGGAATGTAGCCGGTGATGGCTCAGTAGCTGGCTCCCTGCTACTCACAGAGACCCAGACTGACTTCCTGGCTCCTGGCTTTGACTCAGCTCAGCTCTGGCTGTTGTGAGCATTTAGGGGAACGAACCAGTGCACAGGAGCTCCGTCTATCTGTTTCTTTCTCAAAAGAGCAGTGACTTCTGCCCTGTTGGCACTTCTTCATTCTTTCACCTGCCTCCTCTGAGGTTATGAGCCACTCCACAGAGAGAGATTCACCTAGCCAGGGACCTCCAGCCAACAGCCCATGAGGATCTGAATTCCACCAGCAACCACAAGAGAGCCAGAGTGGGAAATGAGTATTTCCTAACAGTGTCTTGAGATGACTGCATCCTGTGAGACACCTAGAACCAGGGACCCAGGTAAAGCACACCCACATACCTGACCCATGGAATGATGAAAGCATATTACTATTGTTCTAAGTCACCAAGTTTTGGAGTAAAATCTGTTATGCAGCAATAGGTAAGTAATACAAACATGTATTATGATTCAAGAAGCAGTTGCTCTGATGATTCTATTACTGAGATAAAGTTAAAGGATTAAAAGACATTACATTTTTATCAGTGTGAAAGACCCTACAGATCTTACAATATCTCTACATAGCTTCTAAATATCTCAAGTATCATTCATGGCAAACAACCCAGAATTCTAAAAAACTATTATGCTCTGCTCAAAGATTAGTGCTTTGAGGCCAGTCAAGTAAATGTAATTCACATTTCATGAGATACAACTGATAATTCAGCTGCTTCTATCAGATCCCACTGCTGTCTCCCTCAGCTCCTGGCCACCCACTCACCTCACTCCCTGGATGGCTCAGCCTCCCCAGGGCGAGGGCCAGGGCCCCAAGTTGTCCCTCTTCATGCTCATCATGCTGGACCTTCAACAGCCCAGTGCCCATGTCCACCCTAACTGAAACCACATGGATTCTGGGTCCTTCAGTGGTGGTCCAACCTGAGCCCAGAGGTAACCCTTCCGGCAGGTTGGAGGAGGCTGGGCGGACCAGTGCAATAATAACAAGACCTGAAGAATCAACTCCAGCCTCCACTTGGGACGCCAGCCTTCGTCCATTGTGGGGCCAGTGTCCACAGGCAACCTGTGGTGGCCGAGTGGCTGCAAGTCACACCTCTCTCATGACCAACCTCCCCTCCTGCAAGTAGCCCGGCCTGGGCCTGAGGTGAGTGGCCCTCTGCTGTCGGGGCTGGGTCAGGCTGTGGCCCAGGAAGGATTCTAAGCAGTGTGGCCAAACTCTCTCCTGGTGTCGGTGGGAAAATGCCCAGCAGAACAGGGAGGCTCATGGGAAGGCACCACTGGAGATGAACCCAGACAGGAAGACCTGCTGCAGGTGTGAACCTCCCACAGGAGGGGCCTGAGGGACAGGAAAGAGCCTCTACAGTTGAGTGGTCGGGCCTGACTGGCTGTGAAATCATTCAATTATCGCCCATGGTTAGTAGTCATTGCGAGGAAAGAGACAAGGACTTCACAAGGTCAGCGCCTCGATCCTGGCTGACTGTCGCTCCCTGTCTTCGTGGAGGAACGACACAGGACCCTGCGCTGTTCTTTCGTCTGCTCGGCCCTCCCCGGGTTTGCTGCTGGTTCTTCCCGGGTTGGCTACCGACCCTTCCACCTCCGTGGAAGGGCGGTTCCCTCTGCCACATTCCCCACTTCTGCGGGGGAGCGGCACACCGCCGGCCGGCTCTCTCGGGGGCTGCACAGGTGTTCCTTCAGATAGATGTTCCCCTTAGATGTTCCTGGTGCATGTTGTCTCTCTCCTCCTTTATAGTCCTCTTCCACCAATCCCAACTCTGCTACCCACATGCCGAGTACGCTGCTCTCCTCCAATTAGGAGCAGGTCCTACAGTTTATTGGTTGAACTGGAGGCAGCTGTGTAGAAGCTGTTTCCCTTCTCAGCGCCATATTGTGGGAGAGCAGATGCATAGAATAAGTCTTAATTCCAGTAACTCAGTCTAGTCCGAGTTGCTCCCCACAGCTGACAGTCTTCAATGCGCTGAGTCAGCCAGTCGGGTGACACTTCTGGATCGGCAGCGTCTCCCCCCATTTCCTCTCTGGCCCCAGCTTTTGTGTTGCAACACATCTTGCTCACTGAGACTCAAAGACAAAGGCAAAGGAAGGAGGATCCAACTGGAAAAGATTCTCTTATTTTATGCTCTGCCCCACGCCTACTCCAGGAGTTGAAGCAGAACGGTTAACTACGGAAGGCCTTTATGATGTAGCTGGATGGCGACACTCACAACAGGGCCCTACTACAGGGCCCGTCAGGAGCTGTGTGGCCAGAACAACGAGGCTGAGCGTCTGTGACATCAGAGTTCTTTTTGCCTTGGAGAAGTCATTGGTTTTGTGGGGCACAGGTAGATGTGTGTTCACTTCCTGTCCCCCAGTTTTGAATGGTAATTTACAATTAATGAGGAAATGCGATTCATTATTGCGCTTCAACACTGCTACAATTATATCCTCATCTTAACTTTTAAAGATGAGTTAAGGGGCCGGGGTTGTGGTGTGGCGGGTGGAGCTGCTGCCCGTGGTGCCAGCATCCCATATGGGCACTGGTTCTCATCCTGGCTGCTCCACTTCCAATCCAGCTCTCTGCTGTGGCCTGGGAAAGCAGTGGAGGATGGCCCAAGTGCTTGGGCCCCTGCACCTGTGCGGGGGACCTGGAGGAAGCTCCTGGCTCCTGGATACAGATCAGCACAGCTCCCACCGTTGCAGCCATTTGGGGAGTGAACCAGCGAATGGAAGACGCCCCCACCCCTGCTTCTGCCTCTCTGTAACTCTGCCTTTCAAATAAAATTAATAAATCTTCAAAAAAAAGATGAATTCATATTATTTTCTCAAAGATATCTCTTTGCAAAACAAAATCTATCCTCAAAAGGCGAAGATTGCCCATCATCAGGGATACTCTGAAGAATGCATTATGACTCTGAAGGCAACTTTCAAAGACGATTTTTAAAAATGTCAGGAGTGACTGATTCTTGCTGAAGGAAGAGTAAACTGTCCAGGCTGCACACAGACTTCCTCAATTCAAGACAACTGGTTCCTTCCAGGTCACTGGTACAGGCCAGCTCTGCACCTTGTGCAAGGAGCCTGGGAGGGGTGCCGGGCCTCATTTTTCGTGTTGCCTCACAAGCACCTTGCAAAGCCCTGCTCAGCACTTGGGTGTGAAGATGAACTGCCCAACTACCAGGGCCAGTTCCCAGAGCTCTTAGATCAGCAGCAGATCTGCTGGGGGCTGGCTGGTTACTCAGAGGCTGAGCAGGAGGGCTGCAGGCACTCAGCTTCACAGGGAGAAAATCATTCTTTGGTTGAGGTCAAACCAGAGGCCTTTGTTTCCAACAGCAATGTCAACAGTCCTAAGAGAACACTGCTCCTTCCTCCTCTGTGTAAACAAGACACTCACGTTTTCATTCTCCCAGCAGGTTGGGAGAGGCGACTGGAAGGGACTGGGAGACACACTCCTGAGGCCACAGAAGAGAGGAGGGATTCTAGCAGTGTCAGGGAGGAGGGACTGAACTTTCTAAGCTAAAGTGACTAACATTAGAGCTTTTATTTTCCTAAATGGATACTTGTCCCATCATTGGCTTATGCATTATTCCTCGCATCCACTCTGTCTTAGCACCTGGGTTAACGTGCACCTGCTCATTGGACGATCTGAGTTAAAACCTTGGCTGCAACTTACTAGCTGTGTGGCCTCTGCTCAAACACTTCACCCTCTCTTTCTCAGCTTCTCCTTGGGCAGAAATGTTAAAAAATGACCTCACAGAGCTGCTATGAAGATAGAAGGAAAAATTATTACATATAATGCACTTAGAATGCATATGGAAGGCATTTATAATCAGTGATTTGGGGAAGCAAAGTTTAGTAACAGGAAACAAAACCATTCTTGAGGTCATACTTTGCTGACTATGCAGAGTATTTTTGCTTAAAAAACTTTAATCTCATTATTTGCAGTTTGTGAACATATTGACATGTGCTTCCCTTTCCTCATCTCTAAAGGAAAGATCATCCTAAAACAAGCTGTTAAATCATTTTTAAAATATTTATCTTATTTATTTGAAAGGTAGAGTTACAGAGAGAGATGGGGCCAGACTGAAGCCAGCAGCCAGGAGTTTCTTCTGGGTCTTCCACATGGGTACAGGGGCCCACAGTCTTCGTCTATCCTCTGCTGCTTTCCCAGGCACATTAGCAGGGATCCAGTTGGGAAGTAGAGTAGCAAAACTCAAACCGGTGCCTATATGGGATGCTGGCATTGCAGGCAGCATTGGCTTTATCCGCTACACCACAATGCCAGCCCTATAAAATCTTTTGACAATAGATTCAGTGTTCTGGAAAATTCTATTGCCACATAGCCACTTAAGAATGTGTAGGGGCCGGCGCTGTGGCACAGCAGGTTAAAGCCCTGGCCTGAAGCGCTGGCATCCCATATGGGCACCAGTTCTAGTCCTCACTGCTCCTCTTCCGATCCAGCTCTCTGCTGTGGCCTGGGATAGCAGTAGAAGACAGCCCAAGTCCTTGGGCCTCTGCACCCACGTGGGAGACCCGGAAGAAGATCCTGGCTCCTGGCTTGGGATTGTTGCAGCTCTGGCTATTGCAGCCATGTGAGGAGTGGGCTGGTGGATGGAGGACCTCTCTCTCTGCTTCCACCTCTCTCTGTAACTCTGTCTTTAAAATAAATAAAGTAAATCTTTTTTAAAAAAAGAATTTGTACAGTACCAGAGCAAGGTCAATAAGGTACACATTTTAGACTTTGTGAGCCATACAGTCTCCGTGGCCACTGTTCACTCTGCTGTTGTGTGAGAGCAGCCAGAGGGAACAGACAGGTGGATGTGACTGTGTGTGATGATGCTGGGAGACCAGAATACGCCTCCCTGAAATACAAAGGATTGAGCTAAAGTTGTCTTTGAGAACTACCATCCCTGGTGTCCTCTGTGTAGATATGAAATACACATGCTAGGGGCCAGCACTGTGGGGTAGCAGGTAGAGCTGCTCCTGTGATGCCAGCATCCCATATGGGTGCTACTTTGTGTCCCAGCTGCTCCACTTCCGATCCAGCTCCCTGCTGATGGCCTGGGCAAAGCAGAAGATGGCACAAGTGCTGGGCCCCTGCCATTCACATGAGAGACCCAAATAAAGCTCCTGGCCCCTGGCTTAGGCCTGGCCCAGCGTGGCCGTTGCAGCCAACTGGGGGAGTAAACCAGAGGATAGACAGTTTCTCTCTCTCCCTCTCTCTCACTGTAACCCTTTCAAATTAATAGTAAATCTTAAAAAAAGAAACTCACATGTGCATAATCTGTCTCTTGTTAATTTGAATTTGGAACTGGGTTCCACCCAACCTAGGTCTTAATGGGGGTTATTAATAGTCCCCTACACAACTCTATGAAAAGAGTTGCCTGGCTCGCTTTTGTCCCCAAGCTGTGGCTGGCTCAGCACTGCATTACGGAAGAGGCAGAAGAGTGGCGGCGTTGTTTTGGTTGGAGTGTCCCACCCTGGCCATCAAAGGGAAGCAGCTTAGCTACTGTACAGCAGGCCTGGAGGGAGTTCGATGAAAGCACTGGAGAGACAAGCCATGAGTCCACACGCCACCGCCCCAGCAGAAACACCTGTGAGTGATGCAGCACGTGCGTGCAAGCAGGCCCTCCGGGAGGTGAGCTCCCTCCAGATAAAGATCTGGGCAAAGAACGCCGGGTAGCCTGGGTACTTTCTGGGCCCACGCTGGCTGCAGGCTCTAGAACAGTCCTCTCCATCTGCATCCCCTCTCCTGTTCTTACACCGTCCGAAACGGAATTCTCAGCTTTCCCCTTCTACCATTACAGTGATGGCAAGTTCTGGCTTCCCTTTCTTTCTGGCTAATACTGGAAAGCTGTGTTTACCAAGCCTCGCTGTGTATCAGCATCACCTGCAGAGCCTGTAAAACTTCAGGTTCTGTGTTTATCACACAGGTCTAAGTTACAGGACAGAAAGACAAGCTGAGGAGAAATGGGCATACCCTTGGGAGGATGGAGGACTCAGAAAACAGCCCAGCAGTCACACCTCCTGATGGTAATGGCTGTGGTACCCTCCCTTGGGGAAGCAGTGTGCACACTTACAGCTGTGGAGTGATGGGAATGGTCGGACCAGGGCCTCTGTAAACATGGGAAGGCTGTGTGTGCACGCGTGCTGGGCAGTGGAGGCGTACGACGTTGTGTCCGCCTGTTGGGTTTCCACCTGGGCCTCTTACCTTGGCGTCTCCCACCCTAACTCCCAGTTCTTGATCTCTGTGTTTTCTGCTGTGTGGGCCTGCCTACTCCTCCAACCCTCTACTCCTCCCTGGTCATACAGGGATCCTAACTGGGCCACTCAGGTATCCTATAGTAAGGAATTCAGAATGCTAAGTGGCGAGCCACAACAACTTGAACTTCCCACATGGATCACCTGGGAAGACCCATGAGTTCTTGCTGCTGGGCCCCCAGGGCCAGAGGGTTTGCTTCCCTTCTCTCCAAGTCCTCAGCATTCTGCTCTATTTTGACCTCTATAAATACCCACACCCCCTAATCCTCCCAATAAACTGCCATCCTTATTTGAAAAATTAGTTGGAGTCGGGCCGGCGCTGTGGCACAGCGGGTTAATGCCCTGGCCTGAAGCGCCAGCATCTCATATGGGTGCTGGTTCAAAACCTGGCTACTCCACTTCCTGTCCAACTCTTTGTTGTGGCCTGCGAGAGCCGTGGAGGATGGCCCAAGTACTTGGGCCCCTGCACCCGCGTGGGGGACCCGGAGGAAGCTTCTGGGTCCTGGCTTCGGATTGTTGCAGCTCCAGCCGTTGCGGCCAATTGGGGAGTGAACCATCAGATGGAAGACCTCTCTTTCTCTCTCTCTGCCTCTCTTCTCTCTGTGTAACTCTGACTTTCAAGTAAAATAAAATAAATCTTAAAAAAAAAGAAAAATTAGTCGAGTAAAAGTAAAAGGATAAGAACCCAAACTGAATTCTAAAATAAGGCAAGAAATGGGTAATAACCCAAACTGAATTCTAAAATAGGGCAAGGAATGGATAATAACCCAAATTGTACTCTAAAATAAGGCAAGAAATGGATAATAACCCAAACTGAACTCTAAAATAAGGCAAGAAATGCAACCCTTAATGCTTTTTGTTCAAATTTGGCTTGGAGACTTCTAACGGGGAGAGCACACAGGGAAAACTGGGCTGAGACATGATGCTGTCCACTGTGGACAACGACAGACGAGTCGATCAGAAGCACAGCTACTCCTGGTGTGAAGTCCAGACAGGAAATTCCCCTTGGGGACCTGGGTCATGAGCGATGTCTTCACGGCACTTTCCACGGCCAGAGCAGGGTCAGCGGGGCTGTTCCGTGGAGAGACCCTGCATCCAGGCCGACGGCCTAATGCTCAAGCTCGACTTCGTGGGAACAGTTCTGGGGTGGTGGAGAGCAATGTATGGCCTGGGTCCCTCGATCCAGGAACATATTTTTGGGTAAGGGAAAAGCGGGTAGGCTGTATATCCTCCACCCAAGCTTCACGCCAAGCACGATGAGAATCCAAGTGGACGGAGCTCAGGGTGACCCTCGCAGGCAAGTAGCACCCAGCCTGCAAGCACTGCAAGTCCCACTTGGACACAGCTCAGGACCTTTGTGCTGCGTTGGCTCCAGGACTCTGGCAGGGCTGCTTTCTTCTGGGGAACGCCAAGGAGCCAGGCACAGGGGTTCAAGGGCAGGCACCGAGCAGTTGCCATGGGGACCAGGCTTGCTTTGGTCTGAACACTCCATCCCAGCGGGCCTCTCTGAAGGAGCCAAGCCTCCAGTGTAATCAACGCTTGTCCTTCTGAGCAGCCTGGAGCCATGCCATAGCCTTCCCGAGCCCAGCCATGGCTGCCTAGCCAGATGGCAAAGAGCAGCCTTAACAAATTACACCCAGCCGAAGACACTGAAGGGCCTACAAAATACTGGACAGGGGCCGGCACCGTGGCGTAATAGGCTAAGCCTCCGCCCGTGGCGCCAGCATACCATATGGGCGCCTGTTCGTGTCCCGGCTGCTCTTCTTCTGATCCAGCTCTCTGCTGATGGCCTGAGAAAGCAGTGGAGGATGGCCCAAGTGCTTGGGGCCCTGCAGGACCCCAGAAGAAGGTCCTGGCTCTTGGCTTCAGATCGGCCCAGTTCTGGCCGTTGCAGCCATCTGGGGAGTGAAGCAGCAGATGGAAGACCTTTCTCTCTCTCCCTCTCTGTCTGTAGCTCTGCCTTTCAAATAAATAAATAAATATTTAAAAGCAGAAAATAGAAAGGGTAGAGGTGGGGACAGCATGCTTAGTGGTTAGGATGCCTGTGCCCATATTGGAGCAGCTGGGTTTGACTTCAACCACGGTTCCTGCCTCCAGCTAATGCAAACTCTGAAAGACGGCAGTGCTGGCTCAACTGCACGACTCCCTGCCACCCACAAGACAGACATGGATTCAGTTTCTGGCTCCCAGCTTTGGCTTGGCCCAGTCCTGGCTGGAATGCGCTTTTAGGGAGGGAACCAACTGATAAGAGCTCTTCACCTCTTTCTCCATCTGTCTGCCTCTCAGATTACACACAGAATCTGGGGGAAAGTCTCCCTGTGTAATCCACAGGCCCCGATGGCAGGGGCCACAGCTAGCACTCAGCTTGGGCTCCGAAGCCGCAGCAGCCCACGTGGACAAGTGGCCCAGTCTGCCCCAGGTCAGGCTGCACTCCTCACACATCTGTCCAGGACTCTCATGTCCCCACCAGCCAAAGTCTCCACACTCAGCTCGTGGAAGCACCTGCGCTGCTCAGCCTCTCCCAGCCCTGCCACACCCGACTTCCCCTGGCAGCCTTGACCCCTATGCAGGAGCATCAGCTGTGCCCCTGGCATCTTGGTGGCATTGCTTTCTCTGCTTCCTGCCAACACCTGTCACCTCTGTCCCACATCACACTACTGCTGCAAAGCTCAGATTTGGCACTCCATTTTTTTTCAACATACATTACGTTTTCATTTTTAGTTGTCAATAAATTAACGTAGTCTTCAAAAACTGGAATGTCTCAGATAAAGCAAAAGTTTTCTTCAACTCAACTATCAAAAAAAATCATAATCCTTCACTTACAGGTTGCCACCGGCAGCCTGAAAAATGTCCTTTAAAGATAAGACATGTGGCACAGGCGCTATGACGTAGCGAGTAAAGCTGCCTCCTGCAGTGTCAGCATCCCATATAGGTGCTGGTTCAAGTCCCAGCTGCTCCACTTCTGATCCAGCTCTCTGCTATGTCCTGGGAAAGCGGTAGAAGATGGCCCAAGTCCTTGGGCCCCTGCACTCATGTGGGAGACCCAGAAGAAGCTCCTGGCTCCTGGCTTGGGATTGGCCCAGCTCCAGCCATTGCAGCCACTTGGGGAGTGAACCAGTGGATGGAAGACTTTCTCTCTCTCTCTCTCTCTCTCTCTCTGCCTCTCTGTAACACTGCCTTTCAAATAAACAACTAAATCTTTAAAAAAAAAATAAAGGTAAGAGATGTATGTGCACCCACAGACTTGTATACACACATGTGCCCACACATACAAACATGCATACAAATACATATATATGTGTATGTATGTTTCACATACACATACAGTATCACACATACACACAGTGGAAATACATGATGTGGTCATATATATACACATATATGCACCCAAACAAATGTACAGTAATGCACCACAGAATTATATTTTGGTTACTGATGAACTGCATATACAACGATGGTCCCCATAAGATTACACTTCGGTGTCCCAGTGACATCACAGCCATGTGAGCTGGGAGACAGGGTCATCCTCCCCCATCTCCCAGTGCCCAGCGCTCAGCTCTGCCAGGACCACCAGCCTACAGGGCCTCCTCCTGCTCTTCTTTTTCCTTCTCTCTCTTACACCTTCCTTTTCCCCTCTTCCATGGGGGGCTCCGTGCAGCTGCTGGCAGGAGAGTGATCTAGAGGTGGCCAGGAGGGTGACAGAACCTACCAGAGACTCGCGCTTTTCCTCACTGGCGCCAGCTCACAAACTCCCTCATCTTGCTCCAGCCACCTTGCAACCATCAGGTTCTCTAGGACACTGTCCGGCCTCACCCACAAAGTAGGGCTGCCCAGTCTTAACTCGGCACAGCCCTCAGCAGCGCAACACCTAGTCCCATCTGCCAAAGCCTCTGTTCGCCTGGCTAGGGGCCCTTGGAGGCAGGAATCCTGTCTTTCCACTGAACAATTCCAACACATTCAGTTGACACAGCAACATCACTGCCCAACAAGGCGAGTCTACCTTCTCCCAGACAAGGACCACTTGGGGTCAGCTGGAGATGCCTCGGACACCTGTTTCATGAGGGCAGCCTTGACCCCACTTCTGCGTACAAATACAAGTGCTGTCTGTCCTAACCTCTGGACAACGTTGACACAGCTGGGTAGAAGAAGAAAGGTGTATCTTAAGAACCAATCACACAAACTTAAAGAAAGGTATGATGATCCCACAGCCACGTAGGGTGTGTAGAAGAATGGAGGCGGCCCCCATCCCACAGGCACACGCGTCCTCGTTTTACGTAGAAAGGGGAAACACAGAGTCCATCTGAGTGATGCGCCTCCTGCACGCACTGAGAAGACCTGCCACGCTCACCTCCAGCCTTCAGAGGGTGCTGCATGAAGAACTGACACCGACGAAGTTGCAGACCTGGCTTCTGGTCCCAGGGCCGCCTCTCACCAGATGGGGGAGTCAGAGCAAGCCCTTTAATTTCTCCAGCCTAGGTTTTCTTCCTACACACACTTGTTGTGGGAGCCCACGAGTGGCGTGACCCACCCTCTGCTTGACTTCCTGCAGTGTCTGTGGGCCACCTATGAGCTCCCTTGGACACCGCCACTGATTGCAAGACCATGGAGGAAACATCGGCATTAATGGAGCAGCCAATCTGGTCCCGGGAACATGGGTGTGCAGAGGGACAAGGCTTGGCCGGCAGCCACTCCTGGGGGCTCAGCCTGGGCAGCAGTGTGTGAGCATGTGCTACTCGGCCAAGGTTGCTCCAATAAAGTAGTCGGCACCCCCTCTCCCTGATCATCCCCGGCCTCCAAATTAATGTCATGCCCTCACCGCTTATTTATGAAATGACTGAGCCTTACTAGAAGGAGCTCCTGGACGTCCCAGAATCTCTGCCATCATCAGAGTGAGGAACTGGCCTGTGGGGCCAATGAACCTTCAGTGGCTTAGGAAAACATTCTTCACACCCCAAACCCAGTGCATGGCAGGGAGTTCACGCTGAGATGGTGAGCCTGGTTCATCCTGCCCCCTTGCACCCACCAACCCTCCCCTATCTCTATCTGGCCTCTCTATCTGGCCTGCTCCTTCTGCCTTCAGTAATATCTCGGATCCTAACAGGATGACCACAACTGGCAATGTGAATTAGCAATCTTGGCCTTTCCTGTATAAGTGGTGTCCTGGGTTGTGTAGAATTTGCATCAATATCTATGTCATGGGGCCGGGGTTGTGGCGCAGTGGGTTAACGCCCTGACCTGAGGTGCAGGCATCCCATATGGGCTCCGACTCTAGTCTCAGCTGCTCCTCTTCCAGTCCAGCTCTTTGCTATGGCCTGGGATAGCCATGGAAGATGGCCTAAGTCCTTGGGCCCCTGCAGCCACATGGGAGACCTGGAAGAAGCTCCTGGCTCCTGGCTTTGGGTCGGTGCAGCTCTGGCCATTGTAGCCATCTAGGGAGTGGACCAGCGGATGGAAGACCTCTCTCTCTGTCTCTACATCTCTCTGTAACTCTGTCTTTCAAATAAATAAAATAAATCTTTAAATAAAAAATCTATGTCATTCCCAGAACCTTAGAACGTGATCTTGTTTTTGGAAACTGTGCTGTTGCAGATGTAGTTAATTAAGATGAGGTCATACAAGAGTCGAGGAGGCCCTTAATGCAACACAACCTCCTTGTAAGAAGAGGAGAGAGATCCATGAGAACATCGCGTGGCAATGGAAGCAGAGATGTGAGTAATGCGTCTACAAGCCAAGGAACACCACGGATTGCTGGCAACACCAGACGCCGGGAGAGAGGCATGGAGCAGAACCTCCCCTGGCAACTTCAGAGGGAACCTGGTCCTGCCCACACCTCACCTTGGACTTCTGGCCTCTGGAGCTGTGAGAGAAAAACGTCTGCTGTTTTAAGTCTCCCACTCCACCCCAGTTTGTGGTGCTTTGTTAAAGCAACCCTAGAAAGCAAATGCAACCTGTTGTAACCAACACAGGTCTGACGCCACCTGTCAAGAAACAGGCCCTGATTTAGGTATCAGATGTGGGGCATGATGAAATATTTCACAACACAGGATGCTGTCGAGAAACCTGGGGTGCTCTCTAGAGCTTTGTGACCTCACTGCTGTGACATTCTGCTCCCTCCAGGGCTTGGTAGACACAGTTCCTAACAACTTTCCAGGGAGAACCATCGCTTTGTCATCCTCCCAATGCCTCATCACAGGATGTGTGTATTTACAGTTAGGCTCACGGACAGGCAGAAAAGCTCTCATTTTGAGATGCTCTTACAGGCTGGTGTTACGGTGTAGTGGGTAAAGCTGCCGCTCGCAACTCGGGCATCCCATATGGGTTTGTGTCCTAGCTGCTCCATTTCCTATCCCACTCCCTGCTAACTGCCTGGGAAAGCAGTGGAGATGGTCCAAGTGCTTGCACGCTGCCACCCACGTGGGAGATGCGGATGACGCTCCTGGCTTCAGCTTGTCCCACTGCTGGCCACTGTGGCCATCTGGGGAGTGAACCTGCAGATGGAAGCTCTCTCTCTCTCTCTCTCTCCGTCAGTTCCACTCCACCCCTCTGCCCCATAACTCTGCTTTCAGATAAATAATAGATAATCTTTTTTTAGAGATGATTTTAGAGGGACTAGAAACAATACCCCACACCATACACATACACAAGTAAAGAAGAGACAATCTCTCTTCTTCCTCTCCTTATAAACCAATTAAATTCCTACATGCTCTGCCTGACCCTGCAGGTCAAGTATCGCTCCACCATTGCAGTCTGGGGGCAAATACAACCTGAGGAGAAAGGTACACCACCCACACCTCTGATGCTTAGGGGCAAGCTTGCCTTCCTTATTGGAGGGCACTTCAAAAAGCTCATGGGAAAAGGAATTAATAGAAAGTTTACTTTGGTGTGAAAAATTCTGAAATTCGTGCATACGGGGAGTCTTCAAAAAGTCTGTGGAAAATGCCTATCACAAAGAAACTGTGCAGGGATTCCAAAATTATTTTTGCACCAAAATTTAAGATTTATTTATTTATTTGAAAGTCAGAGTTACAGAGAGAGAGAGAGAGACAGAGACAAACAGATCTTCCATCCACTGGCTCACTCCCTAGATGGCCTCAACAGCCAGAGCTGGCCAGGCCAAAGCCAGGAGCCAGGAGCTTCTTCCGGGTCTCCCACATGGATGGCAAGGACCCAAGCACTTGGGCCATCTTCCATTGCTTTTCCCAGGCCATTAGCAGGGAGCTGGATTGCAAGCGGAGCAGCAGGTACATGAACCGGTGCCCTTACAGGATGCCAGTACCACAGGCAGCGGCTCTACCTCCTATGCCACAACATTGGCCGTTGTACCAAAATTCTCTCTCTCTCTCTCTCTTGCAAATATGAGAGGCAGAGACACAGAAAGACACAGATAGCTCCCATCCAATATTTCGCTTCCCACAACAGCCTGGGGTGGGGGAGACCAAAGCCAGGAATGGGAACTCAACCCAGGTCTCCATGGGGTGGCAGTAACTCAGTTACCGGAGCCATCATCACTGCCTCTGGGGGCCACGTTAGCAGGAAGCTGGAATCAGACACTCTGATGGGGGTCCTAACTGGTATCGCAACCATTTATCTTAGTCCATTTTCCATGAGTGCTTTGCAGTAGTCTCATATATCTCCTGCTATGATCCACAGGGCTCAAGGGAGCACACTCTATCTTCAGATCACAAATACCCGTGAGCCTAAGGGGCTCTGCCGCACACACGTTATCTGCTTCCCATCTCTGCAGCAGATCCACCCTGCCTCCCTTCCCTGCTGCCCCCAGACCAAAATACAAGGAAGTCAGGACCCACCCAGGTTCCCAAAATACCGTACCCTAGGAGGTGAGAGGATGCATCAGTCAAAGCTGAGGCCGGCCCTCTGACCCCTGGGGTCTAGCCTCAGCTCCAGCCAACACTGCATTTCGGAGAGGCCAGTGTCCTTGCGTTCATACTGTGAGCATCGGGGTGTGTGCAGGAAAGATTGGGTTCTGACAGGTCGGCGCAGGAAGACAGTGACAGGCAGAGAGTGAATTCGCTCTGCAGAGAGCTTGGATTTGTTCGCAGGCGAGATGGACGCAGACCTGTGCACCCGGCACCCAGCCACTAACAGTCACCATGGCCCAGCCGCCACGGAAAATGTCCCCAGCAGCCCGACACCCACCTGAAACCATAGCATCATTGTCTTACTTTTTCTGGAGCGGGAGAAAAACCTGATGCCCCCGGGAGAGGTAGACGGGTTGGAGTTGGGCGAAGACTCTTTGGACGACGAGCGGAAGATCCCGCTAAAGCTCATGCGGCGAGCTGAGCGCGGGGGGGACTCCTGGTAGGAGAAGGGGAACACGGTTTTGGGAGATCCGGGGCTGGTCTTGGGCCTCACGGGAGCAGACACGGGGCTGGAGGGCCGGGGATGGGAGCCTCTGGAGAAGAGCCCTTTGGAGGGGCTGCCCGAGCTGAAGGGGCTGTCCACCTGCGGAGAGACAGACAGACACAAGGATGTGGTCACTCGCAGCACCGGGCGCTCTCCCCTATGCAGGACCTCTCAGAGCGGTGGGAGGGAGGGGCTCGCAGCGATGCCTCTTGCTCCTGGGGCCTATTTGCAGGCCTGCCTTCCGGCCCACCCGTGCATCCTTCTCAGTGTCTGACTGCCCAGGGATATAGTCCCCTTCCGCCCACATCCACGCCAGCGCTTGCGATCGAGAGCAGAGCCGGCCAGGCCTCGTTCCTGCCCAACCTGCCATCTGGGAGCCTGGGTTTGACCCCCCAGTTCTGCCTCCTACTGGGCCACGGCGGGCATGTTGCTCAGTCTCGCCAAGCCTCCGTTTCCGCGTGTGTACAATGAGGCTAGCACTACCTGGGCCGAGCAGCGCTGTGTCCAGTGCGAGGCCACGACGCTGTCCAGCTCACGGCCAAATCTACAGTGACCATTCGATGTGTGTTAAACGGCTGCCGCCCTATTTCTCGCCAAACTTGCAACACTGGGACGAAGACAACCTTAGGGACTCTCCAGTTGAGCACCAGAAAAGCACACTAACTTCCTCACAGGGCGAGACACTGGGAGGCGCTGTCATGGCTGCCCTCGTGGGACCAGGCGGCGCATGCGCTGAGACACAGCACCTTCCCACCCGGTGCGCTGCACTGATCTCGGCCCATGTGAGTCCTCCCACCACTAGAGGGCGCCCCCGACTCTGAGTCGCGGGGCTTTACAGGTGTCCTTGTCGGGGGTGGGGGACACTTGGTGACCACCAGCCACCAAATTGCAATCTCCTGCTAACAGCGGGTGCAGCCACGTGGAGGTGCAGAAGCTGACCCAGAGCCAATTCCCTCCTGTGCAGACCGCTCCAGCGGAGGGACCATCATAGGCAGTGACTCCGGCTCGCCTCGGTAGGAACAAGTTCAGGTTTTCCCCATTGTTTGACCCTTTAACATGGAAAGCATGGGCATTCTCTGCCTGTAGAGTATCCAGTTTAGCTGTCATCCCACCTGTGGGACTCAGAGTAAATCCTGAGAACACATTTTAAAACCAGAGTTTCATTAAAAGTTGGTGGGTCCTATGTGCAGGCATGAGGTGGGTACTGGGGGCAGAAAGATGCCTTATCCTTGGTAGCGACAGCGCAATACGGAATAGGGGATGACCCTATCGCAAGGCGATATGACAGGCATGGATTCTGGACAGAAACCCCAGTTTAAATCCTGGCTGTTTCTGGCAGAATAGACAAGTGACTTGAGCCATGTTATCTACCTGTAAAATGATGCTAGGGCTACTGTCACAGGAGAGGCTCACTGAAGCCACTGCTGGTGTCCGTTATAGGAAGGGAACAAAGATGGGTAGGGTCTCCAGGAGATCACAGAGCAAAGAGATGGAGGGGTGGCCCTGGCTGCTTCCCCACCGTGGGCTGGGGAGCCGTGCAGACAATGAAGCCGCCAGGGACAGAGCCTCAGTCCTGGCCATTAGGCAAGCTGCAAGAAAATGATACTTTGATCAATGTAATTGGATGATTCCCTGGGTGTAGATGAGACTCCCCACGTGTGCCTGGCTCCACGGGCGCTAATGGAGAGCAGGCTCTCAGGCCCCTGCCGGGCAGCCAGATGCAAACAGGGCCATTTGTCATGGAGCCACCAGCAGGGAGGCCGAGGCCAGCGCCACGCCACTTGATGCTCTTGGCTTAGCTGCACCGTTCCTTCTTCCACAATAGGGAAGAGACGGTGGCCGGCGTGTGAGAATGAAAATGGAATCCAAGAGGACTGGCTTCAGGATATTCCCAGAGGGACCACTGAAACTGGACTTCAGATGCCCCAGGAGCTGCCGGTAGGGGGCGTAGAGGAAGGAGGGAGCCAGAGAAGAAGCCAGGGAAGAGGAAGTCGCAAGCCAGGGTGGAGCTAAGGCACACAAAGGCTGGCCCTGGAATCCAGGGGCCCAGTGACCTGAGGGTTCCCACGTGGACCTGACAGAGGCTATCTTAGGGGGAGGAGCCATCTCCACAGCCAACACTGGATCAGAGTGTGCAGGTGTGTCTAAAGCCCCTCCCAATGAAAGGCAAAGGACAGTGGATGCACTTTTTCAAAGAGTTCAAGGTGCGCCTGGTCCTGCTGTTACACCTGCACTGCAGGCCTACTCTGTGCACCTGCCCTGTGCCAGGCCCCATTCTACGTCTGCTATATAAATAATTCCATTCAAACCTCATAAGAACAGGTAAGCACAATGATTGGCCCTTGTTAACAGGGAGACATGTACAGAGCATTACGTGCCCTGTCCAAGGTTACACAGAAGTGTGCATGTCAGGAAAGGTGGACAGATGGTCCCAAGCACAAGAGAGAAGAGAGGCCTTGGTCCTTTGTTGGGGGACTTGATGTTGGGGAGCTCTGCAGGCCCCTCCCAGCCAGGCCAAGCTGTCTGGCCAGGGGGATCGCGGTGGTGTTGGAAGACCCCACAGCGTCAGCTGGCACTGAGCTTCCTCGGCAGATGCTGGCCCAGCACCAGAGCCATGCGGGGTTAAAGTGACCAGGAGTTAGGGCACAGAGATGTGTTGTGTAATAAAGAGCTTGCCTCCTCTTGGAGAAGGGGCACCAGGGAGAGGGGCAGAGAGAGGGGACATGGCCAACCCATCTCCATGATGACATGCACCCTCGGGTAGTCAAGAATGCCTGAAACCAGACGCACCCCATCCACTTAACTACAAGTGGGGGTCACCGAGGGCCACATTGACACTTAGTGAAAATCTTCAGTGACCACAGCCAAAGAGGGAGGATTCCCCGAGAAGACAGGGAGCTCAGCTGCAGGTGCTGTGCTACAGAGGCAGGCAGGCAGGGCCAGGAAGCATGGGCGTGGGCTCTGTCCAGCTTAGGACACTTCGCTGAATGGCCCGCCCAGCTCCCCAAGGTTTGGGATGTCCGGGAGCATCCAGCACCCCAGATTCAGGGCCAGCTCCGTGAGGAAGCAGTGATGTGATGGAGGAGTAACCTCTCCATTCAACCCAGTCTCCTCATTTAAAAAAAAACAAAATACAAGCAGATTCGCTCTGAGGAACCCCAGGACTTTTGCACAAGCCCAGGAAGGATCGAAATTAAACATGTCCCAACAACCTGGTAGGATGGTGGGCCTGGAGTGAGGGTTAAGTTAATAAAATAAGGAGTAGGGCCATGTGCTTACTTGTGGAAAGGACGAGAAGATTTCATGTGGGGTGCGTCGCAAAGCTAGTGAGGCTCCTGGTGGCAGGGTCAGAGTCTCTCTGCCTCTGTCCTCCTCTGTCCCCAGTGTCCCCATCCTCAGGGACAGCAGTCCCTAGCCCACCCTCCTTACTTCCTCTCTGCCTTGGGAGCCCAGCGGCGTCTCCCGAGCCCCTGTCCACCTCCTCCCATCAGCCTCAGGAGCCCGACCACGGTCTCCTGTTCCGGGGAACTCAGCTTGCTTGGGATGCTCTCGGGCATCCCCTTCCAGGCTGGTGTGCAAGTGACCCTAGGTGGGTCACTTGTGCCGGAGGAGGGTGGGATAGGTGGGGGATGGGAGTGGGGCGGCCACGGAAGATCCTGAACCGCGAAGCCTGGGAACCCCACAGCCCCGCCCCTCCTCCCCCACTTCCGTCCAGCAGAACCGCCTCTCATCCCAGGTACAAGGTTCGCGGCTGTCAGCAGTGTGCGGGCCGCTGCGTGGAGCAGTCAGCTTCCTCCTGGTGACCTTTCGTCTCCTCCCCCAGCCAGGTCAGTAGCGTGGGTGAGCCCCACGTCCTGGGTCAGTCAGTGTTATTTCCAGGGTGGGGCAGCAGGAACACCCCCGCGGGTCCTTTTCCACTCAACGTCCTTGGTGACAATGACTTTAATCTGGACCCCGGTGGAGCCACCAAAGGCATCAGCCACCAAAGGCCTGAGCACCCCCACCCCACCCCAGCCTTCTGCGTGCACCCTTGCTGGGGTCTCAGCTCCTACGGGCCCTTTGCTGGCAGGTAGGGCTTTGCGGAGTGAAGCGCTTGCAGGCCCCAGTGCACAGGGAGGCCCAGACCCTGGGGGGCTGGCACAGGGGTCGGGAGCTTGGTGTCTGCTTCTTGCCCCTCTCTCTCATTCCTGCTGAACCAAGAAGTTCCGAGCCCAGGCCCGAGGCCATTCTCTGACTGTCTTTCCTGGCTGGGCCATAGTAACAGCTAATAAGGTTGCTTATTTAGGGCAGGGCGGGGCAGGGAGCTGCAGCCAGTTGAGGCCCACAGGCCTAACCCAGTTTGTTATTCCAACTGTGTGTGCAATTCAACATGCTCGGAGAATATTTGCCAGCATCAGAACTCCTGACCAAACCCCAGGCTGGTGAGCACCTACAGGTCGCTCCTACACACTGCACACAGCACCCATGGGCAGCTCCTTCCTGCAGTCACCTGCCCAGGGGTCACTGGGTAGGAGGAAGTCTGGGAGGACTCCCCACCCCACCTTCAGTTTCTGGGCAGGGTGCCTTGGCCTGCCCCTCCCTGGCTGCGGCCACCCCAAACTCTCACCTGGCACCTTGATCCTGCCACATGCACACTCCTTGGCTGCCTAACCCTTGGAGACCTTGGTTTCCCCCATGGAGAGCCTGTGGCCGGCCAGCAGGGGAAGCAGAGAGCCAAGGACGAAAGGGAAAGTGGGAAACTGACAGAGCCAAGGGAAAGCCACCTGGAACTGGGGAGACGGGTGAGAGGAGAGAGCTCGCGGGCTGGGAGCTGGGGCCAGAGCTGGCAGGTGTGGCGTAGCGGATTAAGCCCTCACTTGCGACGGCAGCATCCCATATCAGGGTGCACTGCTTTCCACCCAGCTTCCTGCTAAGGCACCTGAGAAAGCAGCAAGAGATGGCCCAAGTACTCGGGCCCCTGCACCCATGTGAGAGATCCGGATGAAGCTCTCGGCCCCTGCTTTCAGCTTGGCGCAGCGCTGGCCATTGCGGCCATTCAGGGAATGAACCAGCAGATGGAAGACCTCTCTTTCTCTCTGTGTCTCTCTCTGCCTTTCAAATAGATAATCTTTAAAAAAAAATATCAAAGACCCTGGGGCCATGGGGCAGGAGAAACTCTTATCTGTCCCAGTGAAGTCTTTGACCCTCTCTTAGCTCCTTAGCAGCCTGGGGTGCTTAGATCATTGCTAATGCTTTTCTTTGACCACCTGTGGGGAGCCCAGCAGTGAAGCGGATTGGCCAGTCCTGCAGGGGCGAGGGCCACGCCCACAGGAGTGAGCTGTCCCAGGCTGGGCTCAGCCCCCACCAGGTGTGCAGGGGGCAGCGTAGGTGAGAGCATTGGTAGAAGTGCAGATGGCAGAGCCCCGGGCGCCTCCGTGAGCTGTGAGGAAGGAAGCCTTACCTTGCGAGAATGCTTTTCTGAGCTCTCGAGGTCTCCATCCAGGAGCGGCATGGCAAAGGAGCTCAGGTCCTAGGATGGAAAGGGACACGCGGTCAGTATCTGTGCACCGCCTGCGCCGGCCCGAGTCCCCTCCAGAAAATCAAGCCTCCAGGGAGGACGTGGACGGAAGCCAGGTTTCCAGGAGCAGCCTCTTCCTGTCACCACCCCAGGGCACGTCGGGCACTGAGGGGCCGGGAAGGGACGGGGTCCCAGGAAGGAGAACAGAAAGAGGCCAGGGTATGGCAGGCCCACCTCGGGGCATTTTGGAGAGTGGGGATGGGCAGGAGTTTAGCTCAGGAGCCTCTACAGAGTGGTCCAGGGAGGTGTGTGCTTGGGACGATGACAGGGAGGAGGGGGCGGCGGGTGGGCAGCTCAGCACTCACTCCTGGCGTCTGAATGCGGCCACTGTTCTGCCCAGGCCCTGCTCCTCCCATGTCCTGCCTCTTGCCTGGGTGAAGACTTGCACCCAAGACAGAAACCCCCCTCGGCCATCCTCAGGTCCAGCAGAACCTGCATCCTTCACTTTTGCCATTCAATTTTAGATTGTAGGTTGTGGTAAGATACCCATCCAGTACCACCTCCTGTCTGAATCACTTTCGGTGGACAGCCCGGGGGCAGTGAGTGCATTCCCTTCGCCACTCTCTATTTGCAGGTCCTGTTCATTCTCCCCAACTGAAACTCTGTACCTTTAAGTCCAAACTCCGCTCTTTCCCCATGCGCGATCCTTACCATTCTCCTTTCTGTCTCTCTGCCTCTGACTGCCGAGGTGCCTCCTGGGAGTGGAATCCTACAGTGTTGG
This sequence comes from Oryctolagus cuniculus, assembly GCF_051225735.1. Taxonomy (NCBI): domain Eukaryota; kingdom Metazoa; phylum Chordata; class Mammalia; order Lagomorpha; family Leporidae; genus Oryctolagus; species Oryctolagus cuniculus. The sequence continues at coordinate 22,192,921 of NC_142873.1, read as the reverse complement.
TCCCTTGTGGCCAGCTCCCCTCCCTCAGCTCCTGTCTCCACGGTTCATACCCAGGGCATCGTGTCAGCCCTGCCCCCCTTCCTAAGGCTGAGTACTGTTTTATCGTGCAGATAGAATGCGTCTTATTTACCCATCCGTCCACTGCGGGACACTTGGCCTGCTTCTACCTTTTGGCTCTTATGAATGATGCTGCTACGCACGTGTGTGTTGAAGTCCTAATCCTCAGGAGCTCAGAATGTGATTCAGTTTGGAGACAGGGTCTTTAAATAGGTGATTTAAGTTAAGATGAGGGCATTAGGGTGGACCCCACTCCAATAGGACTGCTTATAAGAAGAGGATGTTAGGGCACCAGCATTGTAGTGTAGCAGGGAAAGTCACCGCCTGCGACACTCGCGTCCTCTATGGGCACTGGTTCAAGTCCCAGCTGCTCCACTTCAGATCCAGCTCCCTGCTAATGGTCTAGAAAAAAACAGAGGAGGATGACCTAGGTGCTTGGGCCCCTGCCATCCACATGCAAGACCCGGATGAAGCTCCTGGCTCTGGCCTAGCTCAGCACTGGCCATTTCAGGAATCCATTGGGAAGTGAACCAGTGGATGGAAGATCTCTCTCTATGTCCCTCCTACTCTCCCTCCCTCTCTCTGTAACTCTTTGAAATAAATAATATCTGCACCACCATGTTTATAGCAACACTGTTCACAACAGCCAAAATTTGGAATCAACCCAGGTGCCTGTCATCAGATGAGTAGATAAAGCAAATGTGGTGTATATACACAAGGGAATATTATTCAGCTATAAAAAATGAAATTCTACCATTTGCAGGAGGACATCATGTTGAGCGAAATAAGCTGGACCCAGAAAGACAAATACTGCATGTTCTCCCTTATACGTGGGAGCTCAGATTAAAAAAAATAAAAAATAAAAAAAAAATAAGAAATGCCTGGTGTTATCAGTACTGCAGCAAATCTAGTTTTGTAAAACTTTGTTCTATACCTTTGTCAAACTAATGCTTAAGACTGTTATACTACTATAGTTTTAACTATCTGTGATTACTTTAAAATTTACTGTATGGGACCGGTGCTAAGACCTAGCGGGTAAAGTCGTCGCCTGCAGTGCGGGCATCCCATGTGGGTGCTGGTTCGGGTCCTGGCTGTTCCACTTCCAATGTAGCTCTCTGCTGTGGCCTGGGAAGCCAGTGCAGGATAGCCAGGGTCCTTGAGCCCCTGCACCTGCGTTGGGGGCCCGGAGGAGGCTCCTGGCTCCAGATCAGCACGGCTCTGGCTGTTGCAGCCAGCTGGGGAGTGAACCAGCAGATGGAAGACCTCTCTCTCTCTCTCTCTCTGCCTCTCCTACTCTCTGTGTAACTCTCTTTCAAGTAAGTAAATAAATCTTTTAAAAAATGTACTGTATATGGGTGACTTGGTCATTTTCCCATTCAATTATTGTCTATAGCTATTGTCTATATTCCCACTAGGCTGGCACCACGGCTCACTAGGCTAATCCTCTGCCTGCGGCACTGGCATCCCGGGTTCTAGTCCCAGTTGGGGCGCCGGATTCTGTCCCTGTTGCTCCTCTTCCAGTCCAGCTCTCTGCTGTGGCCCGGGAGTGCAGTGGAGGATGGCCCAAGTCCTTGGGCCCTGCACCCTCATAGGAGACCAGGAGGAAGCACCTGGCTCCTGGCTTCGGATTGGCGCAGTGCGCCAGCTGCAACACGCCAGCCGTAGTGGCCACTTGGGGGGTGAACCAACGGAAAAAGGAAGACCTTCTCTCTGTCTCTCTCTCTCTCACTGTCTAACTCTGCCTGTCAAAAATAAAAAATAAATTAAAAAAATAAAGTTTATATTCCCACTAAACCAGGATCTTTTAACTCTTATTAAACATACTCAGTGAATTATTAAGCCCTTTTACTGTAATATAAATTTAAAATGTTATCTCAAAAAAAAAAAAGAGGGAGAAGGGAGGAGGGTGGGAGGAAAGAAGGGAATATTATTATGTTCTTAGAATTGGGTCTACATATCACATTGAATCTGCTAATTTTTAAAAAAAATTACAAAAAATAAGAGGAGTTTAGCACTGGGACACACACACAGATGGATGGCCGGGTGCAAGCCCAGGAGAGACCACCCAGATGGCACCTTGACCCCAGGCTTCTGGCCCCCAGAACCGTGAGAACAAAACTTGCACTGTTGAAGCCCCTCAGTCTATGGTGCTTTGTGATGGCAGCCCCAGCCCTAACAAACTCATATGATCCCTGTACAGGAGTCTTGTCAAGACCCGCCCTTCGACCCCTCCTATTCCAGGAAGTGGAAATGCTGGATCCTTCTGGTAATCCTAGTGTTTAAAGAAACACCTCACTCCTTTCCTTGGTGGCTGTGCTGTGTTCCTTTTTTTCTCCACCTGCTCACCCACAATTGTTGTGTTTTGAGTCGTCAACCTGCTGGGCACGCAGTCAGTGGCTTTGATCTGCACCACCCTGATGGTTACTGATGCTAAGCACCTCTTCATGTGGCCATCTGACATCTTCAGAGAAATGTCCGCTGAAGTCCTTGGCCCATTTTTAAATCAGGTCATTTGTGGTTGAGCTGTAGGAATTCTTTTTTCTGGATATTAACCCCTTATCATATATATGGCTTGAAGATATTTTGTCATTCTGTGGTTGCCTTTTCATTTGGCTGACTGTATCTTTTGAGGCACAGAAGTCTGCGATTTCATTTGTCCCTTTATCTGTTCTTTCTTCCTGTGCACAGGATGTTGTACCCAAATCATTGCCAAATGCAGTGTCATGCTTTTCCCCTGAGTTTTCTATGTTGTGGTTTCGGCTATTGCATGTCGGTCTTCGGTCCATTCTGAATTAATCTTTGTGTGTGGTGTCAGGTGAGGGTCCAACTTCATTCTTTTGCACATGGATATAGATTTCCTAGAATCAGTTGTGGAAAAAAGATTGACATTCCCTACTGTCTTTCCTCCACTGTGTAGTCTTACAGCTTTGTCAAAAGTCATTCGACCATATATATAAGGGTCACCCATGTTTATATGAATATTTATTTTACATATAGGGGCTCTCTGTTCTGTTCCTTTGGACTGTATTTCTGGTTTTTTTTTTTTTAAGATTTATTTATTTGAAACTCAGAGCTACACAGAGAGAGGAGAGGCAGAGAGAGAGAGAGAAAGAGAGAGAGAGAGGTCTTCCATCCACTGGTGACTCCCCAATTGGCTGCAATGGCTGGAGCTACGCTGATTTGAAGCTAGGAGCCAGGAGCTTCTTCTGGGTCTCCCACGTGGGTACAGGGGCCCAAGCACTTGGACCATCTTCTGCTGCTTGTCTAGGCACATTAGTAAGGAGCAAGATTGGAAGTTGAGCAGCCAGGACTTGAACCGGCGTCCATGTGGGATGCTAGTGCTGCAGGTGCCAGCTTTAGCTGCTACAACGTATCTTTTTTTTTTTTTAAATAAAGATTTATTTATTTATTTGAAAGTCAGAGTGAGAGGAAGAGAAAGAGAGAGAGAGAGAGAGAGAGGTCTTCCATCTGCTGGTTCACTTCCCAGATGGCCGCCATGGTAAGGCTGGGTCAGGCCAAAGCCAGAAGCTTCTTCCAGGTCTCCCACACGGGTGCAGGGGCCCAAGCACTTGGACCATCTTCCGCTGCTTTTCCAGGCCATAGCAGGGAGCTGGATTGGAAGTGGAGCAGCTGGGACTTGAACCAGTGTCCATATGGGATGCCAGCATTACAGGCCCTTTCCCCCTTCTTTGCCCCGGGGGCCAGGCCTGCACAGCCTTCCCTATTTCAATGCATCCTTGAGTCTCTGCTTGAAGAGCAATCCCTGATAAAATGAGTGTTGCATGCCAGCCTCTCCCCAAGGCCCTGGGGACTCTGTCCCAGCCTTGACAATGGCTTCCACACCTGGCAGGCAGGATGCACTGGTGAGCTCTTACATACGCAGATGCTGGCTCAGCCACTGGGGTCCTGTATTTCAGCAGTCGCACACTGGGATGACCTGGGGAACGTGGGTCCCAGGGCAGAGGTAGAGTGGATTGGCCTCTGGTGGGCAAAGGCACTGATTCTGCCACAGCCCACGTGGAGAGCCACCAACTTCCCCTGGGGGCTTCTCTGGATCAACCAGAATCAGGAGCCCTCGGCTAGGCCGTGCAGGCTCCGTATTTCTGATGTGCGCTGCACCCGTCTTCTCTCCAGACAGACTGTGGTCACGGTTGTGTGTCCTCGCACTTTCTGCCTGGGACACCATCTCAACCCCTCAAACACTGCAGTGCAATCCCACTCCTCTGAGAGCCTACAGCTCTGTCCCCAAGCCCCCACCCTGCCCCGAGAGCTGACCCTGCTTCACTTCCGCTGCTCATGGGGTAGGCAGTGGGAGCGGGGATGGCTCCACTCTTTGACCCCCAAGCCCTAGCATGGAGCCTGAGCAACAATTAAGTTTTTTTAGTGATGTATTTATTTATTTGAAAGAGTTACACAGACAGGCAGAGAGAGAGAGAGAGAGAGAGAGAGGTCTTCCATCCGCTGGTTCACTCCTGAATTGGCCGCAACGACCAGAGCTGTACTGATCCGAAGCCAGGAACCAGGAGCTTCTTCCAGGTCTCCCACGTGGGTGCAGGGGCCCAAGCACTTGGGCCATCTTCCACTGTTTTCCCAGGCCGTAGCAGAGAGCTGGATCGGAAGAGGAGCAGCCGGTACTCGAACCGGCACCCATATGGGATGCAGGCACTGCAGGCTGCGACTTTTCCTGCTACGCCACAGCACCAGCCCCCTGAGATCAATTTCTACACTGGCTGTCATTCTTCAAACACCCGAAGCCCTTTGGCTGTTGCTCTCTCTGCCCCCCACCCTAACTCCTGGTTCACAGACTGAACTCCCGTATGTCATGCCGAAGACCGATTCAGATCTGCCCGGTTGGACTCACATTCAGGGGCCATCCACAGCCCCCTAGACATGCAGTTTGCACAGGACGCGTGGCGCTGTGTAATCAAGCAGCAGTAATGAGCTCTCTGATACTCTCTCTAACTTTGCCTTGGCCCAGGACAAGGGGAAAACTCTTCGTCTTGCTGTTCTCTGTGGTGCACTGTGCCCAGCAGGCAGCAGATTCCAAACATGTTTGGGGTAAACCCCTCGGCCCCTGCCCCTCACCCCAGCAGCCAGTGTGGCAGGGGCTGCAGAACCCGTGCCCCTGGAAAGCCGAGAAGCAGGCCCCACGTGGCTGCCTCCACCGGGAAACCAGGAGGAACGCGAGGGTCTCATCACTATAATGACACATCCCTCTCTGGTTCCGAACCATCGTCACCTGCTCACAACAGCTTGTTCAGCAACGTCACAGGCCAAGGCCTTTCCCATAGATACTCACAGGTCCCTCCCACAAGCAGCAGCTCCAGCAGCCATCGGGACGAGGACACTGACGAGGCTAGGATGGCCGGTGAGAGCTGAGGCCAGGACACGGGTCTTGTTTCCGGCTCAGGCTGCCTGCAAGCCCCAGGCAGCAGACAGAAGGGACCTACAGCAGGTCCCGCCCGGCCACTGCCACCTGGAGTGAGCCCATGAAAGGATCAAATCCAGACAGAAGCTGACCTGAAGAAATCCAGGCAAAAGCTCAAGTTCACCATCATTAATCTGACATCAAGTGTCTTTTCTTAAATGTCCCAATTGCTACTTCATTTGGTCATTACAGCAACCTGTACAAGTAGGAGGGGCTAACGGTATCGTCCCAGTCTAGATGAAGTCACTTGCCCAACAGCTGACCATCAGTCGCAAACGGGCCCACCCAGCTCCAGATCACAGCTCTATTTTTTTAAAGATATATTTATTTGAGGGGCAGAGTTACAGAGAGAGGGAGAGACAGAGAAAAAGGTCTTCCATCCACTGGTTCACTCCCCCAAGTAGCTGCAATCAAGTACTCCCCCAAGTAGCCCAGATCAGCTGGGCTGATCTGAAAGCCAGGACAGGAGCCAGGAGCTTCTTCCAGATCTCCCATGCGGGTGCATGGGCCCAAGCACCTGGACCATCTTCTACTGCTTTCCCAGACCATAGCAGAGAGCTGGATCGGAAGTGCAGCAGCTGGGACTCGAACCGGCGCCCATATGGGATGCTGGTGCCGCAGGTGGAGGCTTAGCGCGCTGTGCCACAGCGCAGACCCCTGCAGCTCTATTTAAGGAGCTTCACCACCCCCTTGGCGTGGCCCAGGTCCAGCAATAGAAAAGCCACCTGGTGTCAGAGGCGCTAGCGTTCAAAAAGGGCGCTCTGGGAAGTGCGACCCCAGGTGGATACTCTGTCTTTCAGCGCTTAACTCACAGTAACCGAATTTGCAAAGAAAAGGGTAAACTCTCCCTTCGCTGAAGGTGATCCCTGCACAGCCCAGCACTGCCTGCAGTGTGGAGTCCCACAAACCGCATTCCCCGGCCCCTCGGTCCCCCACTGCCCCGGGATTTCTGCAGCGGATACAGGGTTTTCGAACGTTTACCGTTCTTGCAGGGTGGGGGCTCTGGGAGTCACGGCTTAGCCCGAATGGGATCGGATCGCAGGTGGGTGATGGACACATACTGATCAGATAGAGGTCTGACCTTTCAGTGTTTCTGATGTTTTGGCTTAAAAAGCTCCTTTGTTGATGCAGCTGGGGTGCCCCAGAAAGAGGAATGACAAAAGTGCAAATATAGAACAAACAGAAATCGCGCCAGCGTGGTGGGGCTCCCACCTCAGGGCAAGCTTGGGGTTTTAAATGACGGGGTCACCACAGAACATTCCTGTTTGACTCCTAGGGAGGAAGGACTACACGGAGGCTGACTGCCACTCTCCATCCACCGCAGCACCACCTGCACCCGCTCTGCAGAGGGGAGGGTCCCCTCCGGGCCTGTGCCAGCCCAGCCAGAAGGGCTGAGGTCGCGCCCCAGCTCTGTTATTTACTCTCCAGGGTTGAGGGGTTGGGGGTGGGGGGTGGGGCCATGGGCATGCCTGAACTTAAGTTTTTTTTTTTTAATCTGTCAATGACAGGGTTGAACTAGATAATTTCGGAGGATGCCTTTTCAAAACACAGTCACTCCCCCCTCGCCCCCCTCCCGCCCCCGCCTGCAGAACTGAACAAGTGGGATGGGGGTGGGGATGCATCTCATAGGAAAACTGCTAGATTCAGAGTAAAAGGGGCCTTCGCATCCCCTGTCTTCAGCATGAAAATGATTTCTCCTATCCTCAAACCTGAGAATTATCTCATGGCACTCGCAGCCACAGGGCCCCTGGGCAGAGCCTCAGCGCGCAGTGGCTGCCTGGACAGAAGCGGAAGGAGCTGCCCTCCTGTCCTTCCTCAGGCCTCACAGATGCTGGGGTGGCCACTCAGGTGTGCTTCAGGATTCCCAGCTCCACGTGCGCCTTGATGCACTTGCTCGTTAAGGATAAGCTGGGGCCGGCACAGTGGCGCAGCGGGTTAAAGCCCCAGGCTGCAGCACAGGCACCCTATATGGGCAACGGTTTGAGTCCCGGCTGCTCCACTTCCCATCCAGCATCCCTGCTAATGCACCTGGGAAAGCAGCAGAGGATGGCCAAAGTGCTTGGGTCCCTGCACCCACATGGGAGACCCAGAAGAAGCTCCTGGCTCCTGCCTTTGGATTGGTTTAGCTATGGACATTGCGGCCATTTGGGGAATGAATCAGCAGATGGAAGACCTTTCTCTCTGTCTTTACCTCTCTCTGTAACTCTTTCAAATAAATAAATTTTTTAAAAAGCAATTTTGTTTATATTATTTATTTTATTTTCTAAGATTTATTTATTTATTTGGAAGTCAGAGTTAGAGAGAGAGAGAGAGAAAGGGGCTCACTCCCCAGATGGCTGCAAATGACCAGGGCTGGGCCAGTCTGAAGGCAGGAACCAAGAGCTTCTTCCAGGTCTCCCACATGGGTGCAGGGGCCCAAGTACTTGGGCCATCCTCTGCTGCCTCCTCTGGCACATTAGCAGGGAGCTGGGTCAGAAATGGAGCAGCCCAGGCCATGAACTGGTGCCCAGTTGGAATGCTGCTGTCACAGGCAGCAGCTTTATCCACTATGCCACAGTACTTCCCTTAAGCCTTAGTTTCTCAACTGATTTCCAAGATCCCTAATCCCGAGCATTGGGCCATTGGTACAAATGCCAGGGGATTCCAGGAAAGCTCCTGCTATCCCAGGCTCCTGCCTTGTACCAGCCTCCTTGGTCCCATCCCGTGCCTCCCCTACCTGTCAGTCACAGGTGCAGTGAGCAGCCAACACGGCTCTCCCCACACCAGAAGCTAAGCTGTTATCAGGGCATGCGTTCGCCTCTCCTGGTGACAGCGTTGGCAAGTCCCCTCCAGTGGGGGGCAAGAGGGAGGTGTTTGTGCTTGTGCAATCCTTTAAAAAAAAAAAAAAAAAAAAGCACCATCCAGGCAATTCTTGGTACTGGTGGGCAGCGGGAGGCGGCCAGGGCCCCGGTCAATTGGAGCCTTTGAAAAACATTCATGTTACATAACCACTCTCAGAAAAATAAGGAACAAACACTGAGTCACTGGAACTCGGCACCAGGGGAGGGACGGTGGCCAGAGGCGGGAGGGCCCAAGCTTCAGCCTCCGCGAAGCGGCAGCGGGGCCTGTGCAGAGGACACTGGGGGTGAAGCTGAGCAACTTCCCGGTGTGCAACAGAAGAGCGAGCCGCACGCGTGTTTTCCACTCCTGGGGCCAGGCCTCCTCCCCTCCCCAGGCCCCCTGGTCCTGATGCACCTGGCTCCCAGGCCCGCTCCTGCCTTGGGCTGCCTCGGCCCCTCGCCGGCAGCCACTCCTCTCCTGGCTTCAAGGAAGGACCCCCGGGGCCACTGATTCCTCACCCAGCCCGGTACCACCAGCGGCTTCTCTTTGTTCAATGGCAGCACTAGACATTAAGCTTTTTCCCCTCCAAGTCGAGTAACCGCGGAATCCCCAGGCCAGAGTCCTCAGTTCTTCCCCCTTAGATTTCCATTAACTTCTGGTGTGCAGCCAATCAGTGGCGTCTCCAGGGCCTCAGCTGTGCAGTCTGCAGCCTACAGAGGCCACAGTGCCTTCTGCATCCCAGGGAGGAGGCCCTTCCCTCAGCGCGAGTCCTTAAGCACTGGGGACTGTGAGGGCCATGGCCAAACACAGGTTCCAGCCCGGTGCCCGTCCACCTGGGAAGGCCAGGGTGGTCTCTCAGGCTCTACCTGGACCTGGCACGGGGTGGAAGGGCACCTGCAAAGCCATAGACAGCCCTCCTTATCCTTAGGGACCTGTCTCGACCCCTTTCCCAAGCCCTAACACAGGAAGATGGGTAACTCATCACAGTGACTCTGGACAGAGGTTACAAACTGCTCCTGCCGTCTCTGGCTCTCTCTTCCTGTCCATGGAACCTTCCCCGGGGACCCTGGCCGCGTCCTCACGTGTGGCTGAGGCTGCTGTGCGGGGGAAAACAGCGCCCCCTCTTGACCAGCCCTCAGTAGGTTGTGCTGTGGGATGCCTGATTCTCTCTGTCCCCAGTGTTCTCCGGCCCTCTCCCAGTCTCCCCACCCCCACCCCAGTGCAGGTCCTCCGGGCGGCCTCTAAATGCAACTGTTCCCAGGACAGGTTGGGTCCAGCCTCTGCTAACCTCTGGGGATTAGCTCCGTGCCTCCACGTTGCTGCTGATCTTCTTCCAGCCAGTTTGAGCGCCTCTTGGACAAAGAGAGAGTTGGGGTGCAGGGGTTAGGTTAGGTGGAGACCACAGGGGTTGGGGTGAGTGGGGAGATAGATAGCAAAGTCCCAGAGGCCCTGGGACACATAGGTCTCTGTAGCAGAGGTGGCGCCTCCCAGGCCACCCTCAGCCCACAGTGACTCAGACCTGCACAGGAGGTGTTTCAGGGCCAGCCTGTGATGGGCGGAGGGGGGTGCCACGGTGCGAGGAGTCTGAGCCACCCCACCCCCACCGCCAAGTCCCGGGGGAGTTGGCGATGGCTAATTTTACCTGTCAGCTTGGCTGGGGCATGGTGCATGCTGATTAGGTGCTGCTGGGAGGGTGTTATGTAGACACGGTTAAAGCAGGTATCAGTGGACTATAATTAAAGCAGGGTGCCCTCCGGAATGCGCGTGGGCCTCCTCCCTCTGGCCAAAGGCCTGAGGAGCAAACACGGAGGTTTCTGGCAGAAGAAATTGTGCTTCAAGGCTGTGCCATCAGCCGAGCTCCCAGATGGCCGGTCTGCCCCACAGACCGGGGACTTCACAGTCTTACACACGCCGGAGCCACCTCCTTAGGACAAATCCCTTTCCCGTATTATATGCTGCTATGTGCAATTCATTACTCGTTATGCACATTATATGGCATCAACATGTTAATATGTGAGTACTGCTCTTTTATACTTTTGAAGAAAAGATACAAGATATATGTGAGATACTTCAAGAAGTTTGTGGGAAATGGGATTAAAAGGGAAGTTTATTTTGGTGTGGCCAGTATGTGGCGCAGTGGGTTAAGCTGTCGCCTGCTATGCTGGCGTTCTATACTGGAGAGCTTGTTAGAATCCCAGATGCTCCACTTCTGATCCAGCTCCCTGCTAAAGCACCTGGGGAAGCCATGGAGGATGGCCCAAGTCCTTGGGACCCTGTACCCACGTAGGAGACCCAGATGGAGTTCCAGGCTTCTGGCTTCAGCCTGGCCCAGATCTGGCCATTGCAGCCATTTGGAGAGTGAACCAGCAGATAGAAGATTGACCTCTGTCTGCCTCCTTCCATCCTCCCTCTCGTCATTCTGCCTTTCAAATACATTAAAAAAAAAGCTTATTTTGGTACAAATATTTTTGAAATCCAATAGTATGCATTTCTATAAACTTTTGGGGGAAGGTTTCATGTCTGGTCTGAGTTCTGCATCTCTGGAGACCCACCCATATTTTTTTTAAAGATTTATTTATTTATTTTAAAGGCAGAGTTACACAGAGAGAGGAGAGGCAGAGAGAGAGAGAGGTCTTCCATCCACTGGTTCACTCCCCAGAAGGCTGCAACAACTGGAGCTTTGCCAATCCGAAGCCAGGAGCCAGGAGCTTCTTTCTTGGTCTTCCACACAGGTGCAGGGACCCAAGGACTTGGGTCATCTTCCACTGCTTTCCCAGGCCATAGCAGAGAGCTGGATCAGAAGTGGAGAAGCCAAGACTAACCAGCACTCATAAGGGATGCTGGCACTGCAGGCAGCAGCTTTACCCACTACGCCACAGTGCCGGCCCCTGGAGACCCCTGCAGAGCCCAGGGCCTCGTCCCCCGGGCTGGGGGAACACGGGGGATGAGTCCAGGATGCGGAAGACAGCCACTGAGAGGCTCTTTGCCGCCTCTGGATGACTGGAGTTGGGTCCACTCAGTTGGCAGGAAGACGTCCTTTTTTTTTTCCCCCTTGAGAGCAAGTTTTATCATTAATTAAAGAAGCCCCTAAGAAAATAAGGAATGGAGTTGGACACTTAGGCATAACTAAAACTTATGAGACATAAGAATATCCTCCACTGGATACACGTTAATGACATAAATCTTCGAGAATCAGTTTTACAGTTAATTCTCATAATACAACTCATTGAGGACAGAGGTCCTCCACGGGAAGTTAGTACGTAGTGATTCCTGTTGTTAATTTAGCAAATAACACTCTTATGTATGACGTCAGTGACCACCCAAGGCTCTTGACATGAGCTGTCCAGGCCATGGAAGCCTTTTGAACCCACAGACTCTGTCAGTATTTAGACAAGGCCACAAGCAAAGTAGAAGTTCTCTCCTCTCTTCAGAGAAAAGTAGCAGGTAGACTTTCTGTATGCTGTGCCCAGCCTCCCTCTGCCAAGGGCCCAGTAAAACACCCAGAGGATGGGAGACCTGGAAGAAGCTCCAGGCTCCTGGCTACAGATCGGCCCAGCTCCAGCGCTTGTGGCCATCTGGGGAGTGAATTAGCGGATGGAAGACCTTTCTCTCTGTCTCTTCCTCTCTCTCTGTGACTCTATCTCTCAAATAATAAAAATCTTCATACAAAACAAAACAAAACCACCCAGAGGAAACAGCTGGACAAGAGGATGAGAGATGCAAAAGGCTGCCTGTCCTGGCAGTATTTCAGGAAAAAGTGGAGCCAGCCAAACAGGTCCGTGTCTACGAGCATGGAAGTGCGTTAGTGCGTAAGAACAGCATGTTAAGGAACGTACCACAGTGGATTCTGATACGGGATAGCCAGGCAACTAGTCAGATCTGCGGAGACAAAAGTTACAAGTGGCCACTCTCCCCGCCCCTATGTACCCTCCTGCTTGTCTCTCAAAGCTCCTACCTTCCATGATGCACGCGCTGCATCCGGGACCTGGGCACAGAGGAGACAGAAGGAGGTGGAAGGTGGGAGAGCACTCTTTCCACCTTGGATCTCGCTTAGAGGTTCAGTGCCTGCCCTTTTAGCTTTCCCTCTCTCCCACCCTCCCACTCTTGGACAGACCTTGCCAATCACAGGCACCGTTCTTGGCTTTTCTTTTCTCCCTAGTTTATGGGCAACTCTTTGTCCCACTCGTGTTGTGTAGGTCTCTGTGTAGGAAGGCCCACATGCATGTATGAAGGAGTGCTTATTCTCTCACTGTAACTAAATCCTTCCCACTTGCACACAGTACCAGTCTCCGCTTAGTATTTCCACCTGCAGGAGACAAGAACCTGGACTCCGAGTGAATAAATTAATTGCTCACATCAGTTCTAGCCCCCCCTTGCTTGGGCCTTGTCTGCAAGACAGGCACAATCATTCTGTCTTCACACACTGGGTAAATTGTGTCCGTTTCCACCGTGGTATCTTGTCGCACAGGGTTATAACTGAGGCTCCTTCTCGCTCCATACACCACAGACCAGTGGGTGGTGAGGACCACATCTTAGTCACCGCTGAGTCACTTGCGCCTCCATGGACACCCAGTAAGATGCCCAGGAGAGTTCATCTTGCCCCTTAACAAGACTGCTACTGGGAAAGTGCTAATAAGCTCCCTGTGCCGAGGTATAACTGGTGACAGCTCAGTGCCCGGTGGAGACCTCACGGGAGGAGAATGATGCTCCTAGGAGACAATGTTGGGTTGCTGAGCCCTTATGAAGCAAGAGCAGACTGAGTAAGCTGAGGTGTGACGGTTCTTGCTACGGCTTGGGTGTCTCTCTGGGTGTCCCCCAAAGATGTAGTCGCCAAAGTCATATGTTAATGGTACCAAGGGAGTGAAACTCAGTCTAATTACAGTGTTTAGAAGCAGGCCTTTGGGAAGTGATTAGAGTGGATGTGGTTGCTAGGGTGGGGCCCCCAGGACTGAAAATCAGGGTGGCTTTGTAAGGACAGACATGGACACCCAGGCTCTCTCTTTCATCTGTTGTTCTGCATGATGTTGGGATTCTGCCAGCATGTGCACCATCATCAGATGCCCAACAAATGAGGCCACCCAGCCTTGGCCTGTGAACCTCCAGAACCGTGAGCTGAAATCAACCTCCTTTGCTCATAAGCCCCTATCTTGGGTGTTTTGTTAATGGTAATGAAAAGTTGATGACTAACACTACCTTGGATTCCTATGGGCCTTTTCAGCTCCAACAGTCTATGATAGCTTGGGAGCCTCTTGTGTTCACAGAGAGGGTTTATTTACCCACAGATAAAATGCCAAAGCACCACGGCAGGTGCCTTGGGTTGAACCCTCCATGACCACCCAATGTAAGGGCTCAATACCAAGGCACCCATGACTGCACACCCAGCTAGCTGGAGTCACTCACCAGGGTCACTGGGGCTTCCCACACTTTGAAGGGGAAAAGTCAACAATGAGGGGAAGTGCAGATGCTTCTGGGTCTGTTTCCCATTGCAGGGACCCAACAGTCCTGGGTCAGATCTCAGCTACCCCCAGAGCTGCTCCGCTAGCCACCTGCTGAGTGCTCCCCCAGCGGGGGTGGAGGGGGAACCAAGTGTTTTTGGTTTATGTTTGAAGAGAAACTGCAGGAGGCATATCACTGACTCAAATAAAACTGGGTGCCCAGGGAACACTTGAGTTGCTGGCTGGTTCTGACGCACCCTGCTCTACTTAGAACCCCGTACAGGAGAAGCCACCTCTAAATCATGGCTCAGAGACACCCCGTCTCTACTCCCAGTCACCCACTGCACGGGCAGCTCTGCTGCAGAGCCGAAGCCCACAGCGGTTTTCAATGCAGTGTTTTTGGAACATCAAGTGTTTGCATTTATAAAATCATATATTCTTCCCAAACAGTCTCTGCAGGTGCCCAAGACTTCCTCCCATTCCTTCTTGTTTCACCTCCTGCTCTGTGCCAGGCATGTTACAGATCAAAAAGTACAAGAAGGGGCTGGTGCTGTTGTGTAGTGGGTAAGGCCACCGCCTGCAGAGCCAGCATTCCATATGGGCGCCAGTTCGAGTCCCAGCTGCTCCACTTCTGCTCTCCGCTATGGCCTGTGAAATTGGTAGAAGATGGCCCAAGTCCTTGGGCCTCTGCACCTGCATGGGAGACCCGGAGGAAGCTCCTGGCCCCTGGTTTCAGATCGGCTCAGCTCCGGTCATTGTGGCCAGTTAGGGAGTGAACCAGCAGATGGAAGACCTCTCTCTCTCTCTCTCTCTCTCTCTCTCTCTCTCTCTCTCTGCCTCTCCTGTGTGTAACTCTGACTTTCAAATAGATAAATAAATCTTTTTTTTTTTTAAGTACAAGGCGTTCAGAGGAGGGCGCAAACACCAAACTCTTAAAAAGAACGCAAGGGCTTCACACACTGAGCAGAGTGAACAGAAGTGCTTTTATTTATTTGTTTATCCTCATGTTCATCCCAAGGGTGAACTGGCTATTCCAGAATCACCTGGCCTGGGCCAGCACTGTAGCACAGTGGGTTAAGCAGCCGCCTGCAATGCCAGCATCCCACACAAATGCTTCTTCAAGTCCTGGCTGCTCCAGTTCTTTTTTTTTTTTAAGATTTATTTTTTTATTAAAGGCAGAACTATAGAGAGGCAGAGGCGGGGAGAGAGAGAGAGAGAGAGAGAGAGAGAGAGATCTTCCATTTGCTGGTTCGCTCCCCAGATGGCCGCAAAGGCCAGAGTTGAGTCCATGTGAAGCCAGGAGCCAGGAGCTTCCTCTGGATCTCCCACGCAGGTACAGGGGCCCAAGGACTTGAGCCATCTTCTACTGCTTTTCCAGGCCATAGCAGAGAGCTGGATCAGAAGTGGGGCAGCTGGGACCGAACCAGTGCCTATATGTGATGCCAGCACCTCAGGCAGCGGCTTACCTGCTATGCCACAGTGCCAGCCCCTGCTCTACTTCTGATCTGGCTTCCTGCTAATGTGCCTGGGAAGGCAGCAGATGCTGGCCCATGTGCTTGGGGGTCCTGCCACCTATGTGGGTGGATAGAGTTCTAGACTCTTGGCTTCAGCCTGGCCCAGCCTTGGCCATTGCAGTCATTTGGGAAGTGAACCAGCACATGGAAGTGCTCTCTCCCCCTTTTTGTAACTCTGACTTTCAAATAAATATTAAAAAAAAAAAGTACCTGGCCACAGTTTTTCAAACTAATGGTCCCAACCCATCAGTGGGTCATGAAATTGAATGAGTAGATTGCACAAACACCAAACATTCCAATAAAATAAGAATGCAGCTCATTGTGGCATAAACAGGCATAAACATTGTGTCTTATTCACACACACACACACACACACACACTCTTCATCTTCTATCCGCCCCTCTTTGTCCCTCCCCTGCCTGTGACAGTGGGCTCTGGCCCACTGCAGCCAGTGGGGCTCCTGCCACCTGCAGCGCCCCCAGCCACCTCCAGGCCCAGAGCAGCAGTTATGCCTTCTGGGGCAACCACCCAGCCCCAGTCCTTTCCAAGAAGCGTTTGTCAGTGGCTGTGCTTGCCTGGCCCAGGCCTGTGGCAGGCCCCCTCCTCTCCTGACGCTCGGACCCAAAGTGGCAGGAGCCCCTAGCTATTACAGCTGTAATGCTCTCAGACATCCTCCAGCGCCTTGTATCACAGGAGCGCAGCAACTGCCCAGAGGGATTCCAGCGAGTTGCTGCAAGCTACAAGGCAGTGCCGTGATCCAGCAGGAGCCCAGTTCTGGTCTTGCTACTTATAGCCAGGGTCTTCTGTCCATCACACAGTCCCTCTCTAGCTGGCTCTGCCACAATAACAACTCCCTGACAGTGATAACGCAGTGGGAAGCCCCTCGCCCAGGCCCGCTTGTTAGACACCCAGTAGGTGCCTGTAGCGAGGATTACATAAGGCCAGCCTCTCCCTGAGATTCTGGGGTACTAGCAGAGCCCTGTTCCAAGCCACCTTTCTTGGCCCCTCATTGGCTCTATGTGAATTTGCTACTTGCCACGAAGTGTCCACGGCTGTTAGGGTGGGCAGCTCTCCGAGGACTTGCCAGGAACTGCACAGATGGCCGTGTCCTTCACATTGAAGGATGGTGGGCACTTGGCACACTGGGGCTCCGGTGGCACTGGTGAAAATGTTAGCAACAGCAGGAACACAGAGACCCGCCACGCCCGGGCGATGCAGTCTGCCACTTCCCTCCAGGTGGGCCCTGCTGGGGGCCACTCTGAGCAGCGCCAGGTAGGACACACGCCCTCCTATAGTGTCCCCCTCCCACCTCCGCTACCACTGACCACTCCAAGGAGCCCCACCCTGGCGGGAATCCCCCACACAGCAGGTGAGTGGCTCTCAGAACGCTCATTTCGCTAGACTGGTGCCCTTTGGGTCCTTTTCATCTATTTGGCTCCTGTTGCTAAAAGGCGGCTTAAGTCCGTCCCCTCTCTGAGTGTCGGCATCAGTGGGGGCCTCCCTTCCCCTGCTGGCCTTTCATGGTCTCCTCTGGGATAGCAGGTGTCAGGCTTGAACCCTACAGCAACTCCAAATGGCCAGCCCTCTCCCAGCACTGGCACCCCACGGCTCCTGGCTTGGACACACCAGGGTGGGGCACCCAGGCCGTGATGGGTCCCGGGGGCGGGAGCAACTCCGCGGTGGTGGCAGGGTAAGCACCACTAGTGAGAAATGGTAGTCACCTGGAGCTGAGTGATGGAAGGTGGGATGAACGGATAGAACAATTCACAGGGACCCCTTCCCCCCACCAAGTGACACAGTGGGGACACACTCAGGACATGGCACGCTTGCCAAACACAGCATGTACAATGCGAGGGTCATCCTGATGTAAACTGAAGTTCAGTTACTAACAGTGGGTCAAGAAATGCTCGGTTGTCACAGCGCACCACGCTGATGCCTGCTGGTGCTAACGGGGGAAACGGGGAGGGAGGCTGGGCTTCCTGCTCAATTATTCTAGAAGCCTGGGGCTGGCGCTGTGGCGCAGCAGGTGAGGCCACCACCTGCGATGCTGGCATCCCATGTGGGTGTCAGTTCGAGTCCCGGCTGCTCCACTTCCGATCTGGCTCTCTGCTATGGCCTGGTAAAGCAGTAGAGGATGGCCCAAGTCCTTGGGCCCCTGCACCCGCATGGGAGACCTGGAGGAGGCTCCTGGCTTCTGGCTTCAGATCGGTGAAGCTCTGCCCATTTCGGCCAATTGGGGAGTGAACCAGCAGATGGAAGACCTCTCTCTCTCTCTGCCTCTCCTTCTCTCTGTGTAACTCTGACTTTCAAATAAATAAATAAATCTTTAAAAAAAAAAATAGTAGTTGTAACACATGGCCAGAGACGGCCTGAATTCTGCCACCCACCCCCTTGGAGGCTGGGCCCAGGCCACCCAGCCTCAGTGTTACCATAGGAGACAAAAGGAGCTTGAGATCCACAGGAGCTTCTCAGAAATGCCTGCGGTCTTAGGTTCACCTGAGAGCAGGTGCCGAGAGGCCAGTTCTTCCTGTGTCCCGGGTTCCCGGTCCTTCCCAAACGAAGGGGAACAGGTGCATCCTCCAGATTCAGGGTCATGGGCCAACAGGGCTTGCCTAAGACTCAGCCTTTCAGGCAGGGACGATAAAAGAGGCACAGGAAGCTTGGAGATTCAGGACCGGCTGGGCTTAGACAGAAGACAGTCAGGGACAGGGGTCTAAGACCCGGGTTCCCAACCCTCGGGCTCAGCTCATCCGACCCACAGCTCATGGGTCATGCCTTCACGCTCGGGTGGCGGCCACGGACTGGCTGGAGTCATGGCACACTTAGAGCGTGTCAGGGGTGGGGAAGAGTCACAGGGCCTGGTGGGCAGCTGGGGTCCTCAAGGAGACCCCGTGTGTGCAGCATGCCTTGAGTTTCCTGGTGTTGGGGACTCAAGGCTATGAATCATGGCACTAATGCATCCAAACAAGAGACTCTGCTAGGTTTTCAATTTAAAAAAAATTCCTTTTTTGCTGCCAACAAACCCATTCCATCCTGGAGGGGCTGGTTATATAAGGAGAGGGGAGAGGAATGCTGGGATGGGAAGCCAAAATCACCAGACGTGCAGAGGCGTCGAAAATCAGCTGCTGCTCAGGCGGGGAGTCAGGTACAGAAACAGGGTTGTTTGCAGCTCTGCTTTTCTCCAAGAAAGGAGAGGGGGAAAGGCTGCTGCTCACATCCTAGGAAACAGGCTGAAGTCATTGTCTCTTGGGACTTGAGTTTGGATCCTCCCCTCGGGAGGACAGGGCCACTGCCACACCCCTGTCCCCCATGCCCCTTGTACAGACAGGGCCCCAGAGCAGCCCATGCTGGGGCCAGGGCTGCGTGGCTGCCCCACAGAAACCCCTCTGTGCACGTGTCCTCAGCATTTCTCCCATCTCCTCCCTGCGACAGGATGCTGGCTCAGGTGCTGTGGACACAGCTCCATGGGGTAGTCTGTCCCTGGCATCACCAGCTCATTTCCATTCCTGGCTATCCTGGTAGTTTCTGGACCACACAGCTCTGGCCACTGCCCTGTGACGTCCCGGGGACACCCCCTCCCACTTGTACACCACAGGGGCTTCCTGTTCCAGGTCCTCATTCAGAGTGGGTGGTGTCTGACCTTCCAGGATGGATGGCCTCAGGGACCTGGCATTTCACACTGACCAGGGAGGCCAGCACCTCCTGGGAGACGTCCCCGAGGAAGGAAGGGGAGCTCCGCAGCAGAGTGTGGAGGCCTGGAATCGGCCCGGCTGCCTATCCGGTGCCCTCTCAGCTTACACGCTGTCCAGTGTTCACGGCTTAAAGGACAGAATGAAACTCTGGCAGTAGGCCAGCCCTGCCTCGGTCTGTGCACCCAGCCCAGGCATACAATGAACACTGAGCAGGAGCCTTCAGGGGGTGCCTGCTGCCTGCCCAGCCATCCACGTGCCCGAGGATACGGCCCTGGCCTTATGGTGTCCGTCCTCCAAGCTCACTCTTCTGCTGATGGAACCACGCCCTGTCCCAGCCACCTGCTCTTCCTCTCCTCGCCCAAGCTGCTGCTTATACCAGCATTCAGGGCTATAGGCTCTCACACGTGGAAGCTTATTTTATGCAAAAGATTTCAAAGGTAGCAGTTCTGAAATCAGAATTCCTTCGAGTGATGATTTGCAAGGAAAAGCACTTTCTCCGGAGGTGGGTGTTTGATGCATAGATAAGATCCCTCCTGGGAATGCCCACATCCCATCCTGGAGTGCCTGAATTTGAGTTCCGACACCGCCTCCAGTTCCAGCTTCCTGCTAAGGAGAGCAGCAGGCAGGTGATGGCTCAAGTGGTTCTGTCCCTGCCATTTACGTGGGAAACCTGCCAATAGGTTCTGGCCCAGCCCTGGCTGTTGTGGGCATTATAGGGAGTGAATCAGTAGATGGAAGCCCCCCTCCACCTCTCTCTCTCCCTCTCTCATAGAAATGAAAATAAATGAATAAATAAATGTTAAAACCACTGTGATTGGACAGGCATGTGAGGAGGTGGTTAGCATCTTGGAGTTCAAGGGCACACATCAGGGACAGCAGGTGCTCTCCCTCTCAAGGCCCCTTCCACACTACCTGGTTGGGAGGCACCAGTTCACACCACCCTCACCCATCTGCATGGACCTACCCCCTTCCTTTGCCTCATTTACACCCTCCTCATCCTCAAGAACTGGCTTTGATCCCACAGATTTAGGCTGACTTTTCTGACAAGTGCAGGGGGTAATGATCTTTCACTCTGCTATATTTTAATACCTAAGAATTGAAACCACTCACATGTTGCCTGTTGGCTATTTATATACACATTTTATCTGAGTATAGAGTCTAAGCACTCTGAGGGGGAATGGCCATAGTATCCAACTAATTCAAAAAACAAAACAAACAAAAACAACAAGAGGGGCTGCTGCTGTGGCATGGTGGGCTAAGCCTCTGCCTGCCATGCCAGCATCTTATATGGGTGCCGGTTCGAGTCCCAGCTGCTCCTCTTCTGATCCAGCTCTCTGCTATGGCCTGGGAAAGCAGTGGAAGATGGCCCAAGCTTGGATCCCTGCACCCATGTGGGAGACCCAGAAGAAGCTCCTGGCTTCGGATCATCTCAGCTCCAGCTGTTGCAGCCATGTGGGGAGTGAACCAGAGGATGGAAGACTTTTCTCTCTGCCTCTCCCTCTCTCTGTCTATAACTCTATCTCTCAAATAAATAAATAAAATATTTAAAAAACAAAGAAGCAAAACCATAGGACTCAAAAGTTGAAATGATGGATAATTAAGAGCTGTTCTAGAATCCTTCACCCATCCACGCCATGTCCCCCTGGAAACCACGGTAAGTTTCACATCCAGCCAGGGTTTCTTTACACAAATCCTAAAACACAATGTTTCTTCTTCATACAAGGCTGCTTCAAGAAATTAATGGAAGATGGAATTAAATTTATTCAGGCACAAAAAAGTTTTGAAATCCATGCATAGTTATTTTCAAATAATATGCATCTCCCATGAAAGTTTTGAAGACCCTGCATATGCAAAATATTTTTTGCACCAAAATGAACTTATCCTTGAATTCCATTTCCCACGCACGTAGGGAAGCCCCTCCTACAAAAAGAGCTCCCTGTTTTCTTTGCCCCGCCTTGTTTGTGACCTCACACTCCCAGGAGAGCTGTCAACATCAGCACACCAGCCGTGTTTGGAATCTGCGGCGTGTTCCTTTGAAGCATCCTAGTTTAATGAGTCACCTGTAGCTGCCACCAGCTGTTCGCAAGCTCTGAACGTTACAGATAATTGATGCTGCGATGACAATTCTCTACGGACGTCCTATTTCTAGGATCCGTTCCCAGAAGTGTGACTGCTGCTCCCAGGGCAAAGCACTTGTGGTTTCTGGCAGCGCCAGGTGCCCCGCCCAGAACTAGACCGTGTTGCTTTCCTAACTGTGATGCAGGAGACAGCTTCTTCCCCCTACCGCACCCATAGATTGTGTTGTCAGACTCCCAGGTTTTTGCCAGATCAGGGAGCAATAGCACATGGGTGACCTCAGCTTGCGTCCATTGCACTTCAGTCTTTGGAGTTGCATCACAGAGCAAGCAGCCGAGGTGGTCTCCTGCGGAATTACTGCTTCTCAAACTGCCTGACTGTTGTGGGCATTTGGGGAATGACCAGTTGAAGAAGGATGTGAGGATGAAGAACCCTTTAGATGGTGCCGGCCTCAGCCACCATCTGCCTGGAAATGCACAAGGAACCCAAGAGAGAACTGCTCACCCAACCAGGCAGCCCCCAGTCCCTGAGTCAGGATTCCAAATTCTGTTTCAGTTTGGGGTGCTTTGTTATGTCACAACAGATGACTGGGACACCGTGTAACCTTGTGAAACATACTTCATTTCATTTTTCTAGTCTGAAAAATGGAACTACAGGAGTTCCTATGAGAAATACAAACAGAACACACGTGAGTTAACATGTGAGGATGTTCCTGGACACACAGAACACACATGAGTTAACATGTGAGGAGGTTCCTGCATGCACAGAACACACATGAGCTAACAGTGAAGAGGTTCCCGGATGCATGGTAGTTACCTGAAAGCAGTTGCTACTCTAAAATACCTGGTGGACTCCAGGGGCAGCAGGCTGTTATTATGAAGCCAGAGAGTAGACCCTAGAATCCTTTTACTCAGCGCTTAGCTAAGCAGAAAGAGGCAGACTCAACTATACCCTCCTATCTGCCAGGATCCAGCCGAAATTTCCATGTGGAAGGGCAGTTCTGGGCGGCAGGACGAAGCACATATCAAAGCCTCCGGAATGAACTTAGGGACACAGGAAAGTCCTTGTAAACTGAGGAAGTCCTTGGGGTGCCCCGCAGCGAGCTCCTGAATCGCTCAGTGCTGCCTTCCCGAGTGAAGACCCCCCCACCCCCTGCAGGGAAGCCGGGCGGTGCAGATCTGTGATTCCTGGTCCGCCTAGTGGTGGACACTCCTGCAGTTTTCTTGGTACTGCAAGGAGTTGCTCATTTACCCGTGATTTGTATAGGCCAACAATAACAGCAAGTCCCTGCTTTTAGCTGGAATCTTATCAACTCGGGGCACCCTGATGCTCCAGTGCTGATCAGGAAGACCTACATGATGAAATTATTACACTTGATCTTAGCCAAAAGGTCGGGAAGCAATAAAATGAGGAAATTATTAACAAATGCTTATTTGGTAGTCTTCCAAAACTGAACGTGAATGATAGGAAACAGCAGGAGACTTGGGGGTATTTTAAAAATACATTAGACACCCTGATGTACTCACTCATTGAAACATCTGTTGGGTGCCAGGCTGTGTCTGGGATCGTGCGGACCTGGGGTGCATTGAGAAGAGACCTGGGCTCCACCCTCCAGAGTCCCAGGATGGGGAAGGGACAGACTGCAAAAAACCGGGCGGCCCCACAGGGAGATGGAAGGGCTCTATACCATGGTGCGGTGACGTCACATCCTAACTCACCTAATGGTAGACTTAAAATCGGTGTGTTTTATTATATGTAAATTTTAGCCTCAATAAAGTCTACCAAAAAGTGACCAACCACCACCCTACCCATGGGGGAGAGGGAGAAAAGCAAGCAATCTTCTAAATGTCTACACCATTAAACCTGGGAGGTGGCGTGTACTTTTGCATGTAGAAGTCCCAGGAAGTAGATGTCCCAGGAAGCAGCTACACTATGGGTGACGGTCACACCTCACTCTCTAGCACAAGTCTCTGGTTTCAATTGACCTGAAATGGTGAGTACCACTTCCTCCAGAACCCAGCTCACAGGCACAGATGCCCCAGAGCTGGGCAGAGTGATCTGTTAGAGCCCAAAACCCCGATTCCTCCTGAAGGCAAAAGTCCCCAGAGTGTGAGACATCAGAACCCTCCACAAACGCGGGTGCAGCCCATTCCTGGGACCCTTATTTGGGTGAAGACTGTATTGAAAGGTAACCAGGAACTCGTTAACTGACCCTCCTCTTCGTTGGTAGGTGATTGGATTAGCCAACCTCCGAAGAAGACCCTAAGGGATTAGTATGGATAGGGTAGAGACGGTCATACAGAGAAGAATGCTTGGAGACGACCCCCTAAGCAGCCCTGGATGGGGCCCCAGACTAAAGGGGAGGTCTTAGGAGTGGAGACAGCGCTGAAGCCGTGGTTCCCCACTCTCTCCCTATGACCCACAAGGAAGATACTCATTTATTTATTCTTGAATTATTGTTTATTGAAAGGCAAATGCCCACAATAGCCAGGCTGACCCCAGGAGCCAAGAACTGAATCCGGGTCTCTGACATGGGTGGTAGGATCCAAGTACTTGAGCCATCACCTGCTGCCTCCCAGGGTGCCCATTAGCAGAGAAGCAGAGCCAGGACTCAAGCCCAGGCGCTCTGGGATGGGATGTCCTGCTCAAACGCCCGCCCAGACAGTGGATAATTCAACAGGAAGAATGCAGCCAACTCATCTCCTATCTGTCAACCTTGCAGCCTCACCCTCTGGCGTCCCAGACTTTGCCAAAGTGGCAGTAACGAGACCCTTAGGCACCGCTGGTGACAGACACTGGGTGGTGCTCAGGTTTGTGTCACGGTCACGTGCACTGGGTAGTACTGTCCTCTGGGCTTCTGACAGCATTCCAGATAAGGCATAGCTGGCAGCTATCAGTCAGGACCTAGGATCCACCACAGTGCCTAGGCATTTAAGATTACTGAAAATTACCCTCCCCCTCCCTTATTTTTGCAATGGCACGACAAATTTCCAGGAAATTGGTGACCTCCATGACTTGCTGGATCTTGGGCCAGGATATGACAGCCTTCCCTCCCCCTCACCTCAAGAGTTTATTTATTTGAGAGGTAGAACCACAGACAGAAATATCTTCCAGCCACTAGTCACACCCCAAATGGCCACAACAGCTGGAGCTGGGCTGATCTGAAGCCAGGAGCCAGGAGCTTCTTCTGGGTCTCCACGTGAGTGCAGGGGCCCAAGAACCTGGGCCATCCTCCACTGCTTTCCCAGGCTATAAGTAGAGAGCTGGATTGGAAGTGGAGCAGCCAGGACTTGAACCGGCGTCCATATGGGATGCTGGCACTTGCAGGCAGAGGCTTAGCCTATTACGCCAGAGAGCCTTCTCTTTAGACAAATGAGCAAGAAGGAGAAAGAAAGCTGCTGTCTGGCAAAGTCAGTCCTTAGTATGCATCAGGCATGCCGGGCCTGCAGGATTCGCACTCAGCCCCTGGGGAGGGACCCTGACACACCCACTGTAACAGAAAGGGACTGGGAGCATGCGGGGGGCCACGCTTGGAGAGACACGCGGGGCTCTGGATGCCTTTTCACCCCCTTGGGAGACGGTGGGGAGCGCAGTTCTCAGAGACCACACAGAGCTTTGAAAAGGAAGAGGAAAAGGATGAGAGGCCTCGCTCGGCAAGCCTCCCTCCAAAATCCCTCCCCGGGGCGAGCCTCGGCTCGCAGCACGGCCAGATGGCGGCGTGGCCCGGCGCCCTGGCTGAGGCCGCGGGAGGCTGACCACGGAGGGCTGGACTTGGCAAGGCCTGGAGAGCACCCCCAGAGCCTCCTGAGGGACCCGGAGCAGAGCTGAGGGGTGAGCACCCCCCGCAGGGCCCACCCTCCTTTCCCATTTCCCCCGGGGCTTGCGGTTTGCGTTGGAAGGTGGACGGGGGAGTGTGGTTCAAGGCTGTGTGATTGGAGCAGATAAGTGTGGGATGACTCAGAGGGAGTGGGTGGTGACAGATGCCGGCAGCCAGCTCGGAGCCAGGGCCGGCCGGGCCGGTAAATGAAAGGCTGGGGACTCGGCCTGACATTAAGGGCAAGTCCCACCGGGACCAGGGGCTCCGTGTAAACAGGCAAATCCCCCGTGCAGCCCAAGCCGTCCCACCAGGCCCCCCCACCCTCAGTGGGTGCCACCATCGGTGGGAAGCCCTGCATACTCTGGAGCAGGAATCGGAATGGGTCTCCTTCCAAAATCAGGTTCTGAGGGGCATCTACGCAGGCTGCGGCGGCCAGCTGCTCTCCCCAGCCTTCCCGGGGCTGAAAAGCACATCATTCCTGCTCTCTATTAAAAAAATATTTTTTTCCTGGGGCCAATGCCGTGGCATAGCCGGTAAAGCCGCTGCCTGCAGTGCCAGCATCCCACATGGGTGCTGGTTCAAGTCCTGGCTGCTCCACTTTCGATCCAGCTCTCTGCTGTGGCCTGGGAAAGCAGTAAGTCCTTGGGCCCCCGCACCTGCATGGGAGACTGGGAAGAAGCTCCTGGCTCCTGGCTTCAGAGCAGCCCAGCTCCAGCCGTTGCAACCATTTGGAGAATGAACCCATAGATGGAAGATACCTCTCTCCCTCTCTCTTTTTGTTACACTACCTTTCAAATAAATAAATAATAAATCTTAATTATTTTTCTTTAGAGTCAGATAGACAAACAGAGACAGAGAAAACACACTCCACTCCTGTGTGCTGGCTCACTCCCCAAATGCCTGCAACAGCCAGGACTGGGCTGGGCCAATGTCAAGAGCCAGAAACTCAACCTACATCTCCTGTGTGGTGGCAAAAACCCAATTGCTTGCACCATCACTGTTGCCTCCCAGGGTCTGCCTTGGAAGAAAGCTGGGATTGGAAACCGAAGCCAGGAATCAAACCCAGGTACTCCAATATGGCATATGGAGTCTTTTTTTTTTTTTTTTTTGATTTATTTATTTATTTGAAAGTCAGTTACACAGAGAGAGAAGGAGAGGCAGAGAAAGAGAGAGGTCTTCCATTTGCTGGTTCACTCTCCAGTAGGCCACAACAGCCTGAGCTGAGCCAATCTGAAGCCAGGAGCCAGGAGCTTCTTTTGGGTCTCCCACATGGGTACAGGGGCCCAAGGGCTCGGGCCATCTTCTACTGCTTTCCCAGGCCATAGCAGAGAGCTGGGTCAGAAGTGGAGCAGCCGGGACTTGAACAGGTGCCCCTATGGGATGCCGGCACTGCAGGCGGCAGCTTTACCTGCTACGCCAAATCAAGCACCGGTTCTCCGGGGAGGTTCTATTATCCAGAAAACTCAGCCTGGAAGACCTGCTGTTTCCTGCCAGAGCTGGGGTGAGACGGCCACGGCAATTCTGGGTTACAGATCACTCACTTTCTTGGCTCAGTAGAAATCACCCTTCGGATGCTTACTGGGGACAGTATTTCCAAGAGTCTCTGCACATTTCCCTGCCTTGGTAAGATCGGGGAGGGCAGGGCTCACCATCTGATGGCTACCGAAGCACCAGAGCCTCTACCCTGGCCACGGTCCCAGGCCCAATTCACTCTCAGTCCAGAAGTGCCCTTCCCGGAGCGAGAGAGAAACAAGACCCACGCTTGCTACGGCTCACGCTGTGTCTGCCCGTCAGCCCCTGGTTCGTTGGAACATGAAGTGAGGGGAGTGTCTTGCTCTGTTTCCTTGTGACCCTTCCCCGCTCAGGCCATTCTGCCCACCTTCCACCTGGGCAGCTCCAGGTGGGCTCCGGACCCCCCAGGGAAGTGGCAGAGTGCCCGAAACGTTCCCATGGGCCATCCCCATGGATAACAACACGACTCTGCTCACGACTTGGCCAATGCAACTGGCTGATCAAGGATAACGTCTGCACTTAACATCAGAAGCATCAGCTCCTTGGGTCATGAGACAAGGAAAAGACCCCCCACGGTTTCTGAGGCTCCGCGCTGCTTCTCATCTCTCCTCCATTCCTGATTCTGTAGCTGGTGCTCATGCTAAGCAGCCGCCAAACCCCGGCCCAGCAGCTCCCAGACCACAAGAGCCCTTGACCCCCCCCCCCCCAAAAAAAAAGAAAGAAAAAAAACTAGGCCGAGAAGGAAACCCCTGAGCCCACGGTCCTCTGCTCTGCCCAGAGGAGCCACCCCAGGCTGCTGGATTCCCCCACCATCACCACCACCACCGAGCAGCCACCCACGCCCGCTGTGGGCTGCACCTGCGGAGCTCCGGCTGGCTCTGCTCCCACAGCCTTGCCTGGTGTCTGTTATCTTATTTACTGAAATCCGCCCGGCTCGGCTCTCACTCACGGGTGACTCATGAACTGAAGCCATGATTCTCAGACAGATGGCAGACTCCCTTAAAAGCAGCCATCGGGCAGGAAAATGCCACCACATCCCTCGCCCGCAAAGTAAGATCGCTACGGCATCCTAAGTCTGGTCTTGTGTTTTCTTCTGCTTTCTCCCCACCTCCCCCTGGGCCATAGCTCAGGAGGTAGGGGAGGGGAGATCCTATGGACAGGAGAAATCCTATGGACATGCCACGGTGACCTTTGGGAGAAGGCACCGGCAGCAGAACCACAGTGGAACACCAGATGGCCAGGGGGCACAGGCCTTGTACCGGCGTGATGGGCAGGGCGGGGGGAGGGCCAGGACTTGTCCATAATCTAGGACAGGTGGGGAACAGGTGGTGCTGCAGCGGCAAGGGGAGCTACACACCCCAAAGAAGCCAAAGCCTTGACGGGCAGGCGAAGTGATCAGACCTGGAGAATTCTAGAAAGCAGCCAGTCCCAGGGACTGCTCTGCAAAGTGTTCATCCTGCCAAGCTCTGCCTGGGCACACGGCAACGGAGCACTCATCCAAAGAGAGGAAAATACCGTTAGTTAAGCATCTATTGCATGCTGGTAGTTGGCCCTTGGCCAGATGACCTTCCCACCGGCCCTGTGAGGCAGGTACCATTGTCTGCATTTCTGGAAGAAAATCAGATACAGGCAAACAACATAACTTGCCCATGGTCCCCAGTTGGTGAATGACAGAACACGCTCGGCCACTTCCAGGCTGAAGACGAGCACCACCGAGTTCTTGATTCCATATTTTTCCCTTCACTCAAATTTTAGACCCTGGGGTCAGAATTCTGCAGCCTCAGTTAACCTAACCCCTCCGAGGGCTCTGGGGACCTAAGTCATGCTCATGGCAAAAACCATTTGGGTGGCAAGCACACAGAGCTTCCGGTTCCGGCTCCTACCTCTGGAGGCAGGTAGGCTGCTGAGACCTAGGGCGGAGAGCAGGCGGGGAGGCACAAAGCCTTACAGGAGCTGCCTGGCTGGAGGTCCTACCCGGGTTTCCTGCTGAGTCACCACACCCACAGAGACCAGGTTTCTTGCCGAGTCACCACACCCACAAAGAGTGCTGGGATGCGAGTTTTCACAGCCAGACATTCGCCACGTTGGCTGGGACAGCGCAGGCGGAGAGACAGCACTGGAGTTGCCAGGGGGTCTGAGTGCGAACCACAGGTTGCCAGTTACTGGCTATGCAATCTCATTCCCATTCACGGAGCCTTATTTTCCTTGTGTAAAACCAGAGGGGAATAAAAACCCTCCAGGATCAAAATGAGCCTTAAAAAAATTCACATCCAGGAAGATGCCAAGTGTGGCACCCGGTGCCTAAGAAATTGTCAATAAATATTTACTAAAATAAGCAATACAAACAGCTAACAGCAATTTAAGAAATGACGTGAGGATAAATCCTTTTAAGAAATTAGGATCCTAGCTGACCGCCTAGGGAGTTATCAATCGACTCTACCTAGAACAAAACAATGTGAAAAACAAAAAGTATAGATATGAACCTAGATTAGCCCACAGACCGAGCACAAGTATAAGGGTTTGCTGCAAGACCAGTCTATGTGGCATTTTACCTGTCAAGGAAAGAAAAGGCCTATGGATTGAAAGAGTAGTGATGGGGCTGGAAAAATCCAAGGAAGATTCCACTAGTTGACAGTGGGGCTGCAATGAGAAGCCAGAATGGAGCACCTGCACTTCTCCGGACACCCTCGCTATGAATACAGCACCGTCATCCCTGAAGCCAAGGCCAGGTGTCTAAGTGACTGGGCCACAGGACTCGGGAGTTTGTTTCATCCGAGCGTCGGCTCGAATGGCAGCAGAGGGACAAGGCCTGATGAGAATTCGGGCCTGAGAGATAACAGCAGATAAAACCGTGGCCACGGTGGGGTCTTGTCCGCCCAACCCCAGCCCACCAGCCTCCCACTCCCTGTAGAAAGACCAGACGTCTCAAGACGTCTGCCCAGCCTACCCACTCTGTGACTTTGCGCAAAGCAAGAATATTAAGTACCTTAAATAATCTTAGATTTTTCCATTATGTTCCTTGAGTGAATTTAACCTGTTAACCCCCTTCCTTCTGTAAAAAAAGGAGTTTGTACCTGTCTCAGGGCCTAATGTTGGGCTAAAAAAAAAATATCCAAAAACTCCCACTTTGGATGTCTGTAGCCTTGGAAGTCCCCCATGCAAACGGGGAAAGCAGCTGGTAAGGGAGGAAGCCCCTGCCCCCCCCGAGCCCGCAGTGCCTGCCTGCCGAGTCAGTCACGCAGA
The DNA here is from genome assembly GCF_051225735.1 of Oryctolagus cuniculus. NCBI lineage: Eukaryota > Metazoa > Chordata > Mammalia > Lagomorpha > Leporidae > Oryctolagus > Oryctolagus cuniculus. The sequence goes on along the minus strand of NC_142873.1, from coordinate 22,163,327 downwards.
TTGCTGGAGCCTGGCTGGGGGGTTATGGGCTGCACCTGTTTACCTCCCAGCTGGCCCTTCTGCATTACTTTTATCTGGTCGTACCCAATGGGCCCTGAAATTCTCCTCTGTGTAGTTTTGGGGTCTCCTCTGCTCTCAAACAGGAGCCTCCTGTCTGTGTCCTGGTTGTAGCCCCTGGGGCTTTAGGCAGTGCCCGCTGAGCCCAGCCCTTCCACGAAGCCCTCTCCCAGCTGAGCCCACGCCACCTCCCCTGCCCCCAGCTCCCCTGCCGCTGCAACTCAGTGCTTGGTTCTCTGCCAGCGCACGACCCCTGCACTTTTTTATTAGCATTGCCTTTGCCCATGACTTGGACAGCAAATTCAGAAGTATAGCCCCAAGCCACATGCTGCTGTGCCAGCCCCTACCAGGTCACTCCCACCGCCAGGACCCAGGCACCAGGAGCCAGACTCTCAAGCTGAACCGCACTCAGCGTGCACACACGCCCCTCCGAATCCAGCCCTTTGCAGCCTGGCGCTCTGCTTGTGGCGGTGCACATCCATCCAGGTGAAGGCTCTGGGCCCTCCCGCTCCCCGCCAGGGAGCACAGCCGTCTCCCTCTCCTCTTTCCCTTCCCCCAAGTCGAACATGCAACAAGTAAGCTTTCGAGAGCGCCACCCTCCCAACACCCATGGTGAACGGAGTCCGGAGAGGCAACACACGGACCACCCCCCAGCTCCCCACAGGGGCCCCCACCTTTACCTTTTGGGTCAGGTTGAACGAGTGATGACTCAGGAGAGGGAGAGGTGGAGGATGACAACTTAGCTAAGATTTCTGCCCCTGCAAGGGACTTCAAGGCAGGGGAAGCACATGGGGAGGGGGCCCTGCACTCAGGACCCCGCCACGGGCAGCCCTGCCTCCCTACCCCCCACCCCCCACCCCGCAGCAGCCAGGCAGGGAGGAGACACAGCCTCCAGGAACAGGGATGAACACGCCCACACACAGACCACCTTCACTAGTCATTCCCCTTAAATCTCCAAGAAAAAGTTATGTAAGGGGAAGCCACACAGCCCCGAAGGGGAGAGGGAACATTTTGTTCAGCCCTGGGGTATTTAACTGAATAAGAGGCTCCCAGAGAACAAAGCGAGAATCCAGCGTCAGTCTCCCATACAGAGAGACAAAGCATCAGGAGGGGAGAAGCACACGCAGGCGCCCACCGTTCCCCGTGCACCTCGGCATCCAGGCCCGGAAGGGCTGCTTGCTTACTCGGCTCCAGGGGTTCTGGAGGTCTCCTCTTCTCGCAGGAAGCGCAGGGCTGCCCGGTGCTGGGAGGCAGGTCACAGGCGACAGGACAGGAACAGCTCCCGGCTCTGACAAACCCTGCTGCTTCCCTCCGAGGGCCCATCAGAGCCGGGCTGTCCCAGCCCCTTCAGCAAAGGTCATGTCTAGGTTCGGCTGCTCTCGGAGCTGTCGCCACTGCACGTTTGCAACAGATGGGGCCCGGGGCTGGGCGTGTTCCCAGTCCCCACCGCGGCGCAACAAGCGGCTGGCAGACAGCATGAGCCGGCCTGAGACAGCGCAGGCGACAGTCGTGCCGGCTAGAGCTGGTTTGCTGCTCGAGAGGCAGGCAGAGCTCGGGCGGATACCCTCATTGATGGGACTGCAGCAGTCTCTCATTACCACCTGTGTCAGGGCTGCCGGGGAGCTAACTCCGGAGCACACAGGCAAGCCAGCAGGAGGGAGGGCTGAGCCGGAGCTTTTAAAAAGACAGGCTGCAGGGGAATGAAGGCAGGACCCAGGCCGATGAGACAGCAGTTGAGGCAGCTGGGCTCGGGGGGCTTCTGGCCAGCACTGCCCCTTCCTCACTTTCTTCAAAGGCTGGACACAGGCAGAGCAAAACGGCACGTGGGTTTCAGAAATCCATACTCCCTGGGAATCCCTGTCCTCGGAGGAAACAGAATCCAGTTTTTCTCTAGCAAGAAGCAGCAAGAATGGCTACGGCCCCCCGCAAGCTCTTAGGGATGTCTTCATTGACACCAGGTCCCCAACGCCTACCAGACAACCTGCAGACATCCAGAAGGCAGCGCGGCCCCTGCCTATGCTGTGGACTGAGTTTTATTCTCTATGCTCTGATGCTTTGGTCTGAGGGTCTTCCCAGGCGTAGCCAATGCCTAGAGAGTAAGTAACTCCCTGTGAGCTCACCGTTCTTGTGCAAACCGACTCGTCCAGAGCCTCACCCCTCCCACCTCCGCTGTGGGGGCTCTCAAGCCCTGGGCCGCTATGCCTCTGCCCTGACCACCCCCAAGACAGGGACCAGACAGCCAGGAACAGCCCCCACGCACACCTCAGGGCCCATGCAATTCAGACTCACCCACTCCTTCCCATGCAACCACAAGGAACGCTCCTGGGCCCTTTTGCCCCTTGCTCTCCTCTGCCTCATGCCTGAGGCTAGTGCTGGCCGGTGTGGCCCTGCGTGACCCTGCGTGGCCCTGCATGGCCCATGTGGCCCTGCGTGGCGCTGCCTGGTGTCCTGAACCTCCCATTTCCAGAGATCTGTGAGGATAATAACTGCCCTGTCAGGGTCTTGCCACGCCTGATTCAAACAAGTCCCAAGTGCGCTTTGAAGAATGCTCTAAGGGATGCATAACTGGTTGGAAACAAGCTGAGCCTCAATCATTAGGCAAAAGCGCAGGTCCCCACTTGAGCAGCCTGCGATGTTGATTATTACATGCAATTGCTAATGACTTGGATTTCCAGCAATGGAGGCAGTGCCTCGAAAGACAGTGTTCAGGGGAGGAGGGTTCTTCCAAAGGCTGTGACCCAAGGGCTGTGAGGAAATGGGCAAATTTGCAGCTCGTGGAAGACAGGCAGCAGCGAAGAATGGGAAACACGAATGTGAACAGCGTATGCAGAGGGCCAACGAAAGAACGTCACGTGGCTGCCTACCAAGGCTGATGAAAAAAAGACAACCACTGGGGCCCGGCACTGTGGTGTAGTAGGCTAAGCCTCCCTATGGGTGCCGGTTCGAGTCTCGGCTGCTCCATTTCTGATCTGGCTCTCTGCTGTGGCCTGGGAAAGCAGTAGTAGATGGTCCAAGTCCTTGGGCCCCTTCACCCACGTGGGAGACCCAGAAGAAGCTCCTGGCTCTCGACTTTGCATCGGCCCAGCTCCATTTTGGGAGTGAACCAGTGGATGGAAGACCTTTTTTCTCTGTCTGTCTCTGTCTCTGTCTCTGTCTCTCTCTCTCTCTCTGTAACAATAACTCTCAAGTAAATAATAAAAATTTTTTAAAAAAAGAAAGACAACCACCGAGTAAGCACGGGGGTTTTGGGAGACTGCTGACGGGGTTGGGAGTCCATGTCTTATTAAGGGCACTGGCAGTGCAGGAGGGTAACACACACTTCTTGCCCATCTCATGGTTCCTTCTGACACGGCAGAGGTGAGCGGCGTCTGGTGTGGGGACGAGATCTCCAGGAGTCCAGGGAGCCGGCCTCACCTGTGGCCGTCCCAAGCAGACAGGCTTGGAGCTCCTCTTGAAGCCTCAACTCTGTTTTCGTGTTTGTTGATGGAACAACGTGTTACACGATGTAGCTCAAGGTCCTTTCCAGCCCTAAGCACCAATGTTCTGTGACCACAGCTCAGGCCCAAGTCATGGCTAAGGCATTTCTCTGAGCCTCCAACCCTCTTCTGGAAAAACAACCTGAGTGGAAATACTTGCTCAATGCATCTCCCAGGGCTGCTGTTGGGATAATGGATGAACAGGCATTCTGGACAGAAATAAGCGTCGGCTTGGGATATGCGAGATGACTCTGGAACCAGAAGGCAGTACTGGCATAAACGCGAGGCTTAGCAAACAGCTGGCTCTGTGTAGCCATGAGCAAAGGGCCGACATCCTGTGGCCAGCCCCCGGGGCGAGGATGCGAGAGGCCAGCTGCAGAGCTGGCCAATCTCAACACCGTCCCCTGCTGATTCTAGCCTTGCTGGGTGAGCTGGGCTTGTTTTATTTTCTTTGTGCTTTATTCCAAAGCACACAAACAGGCCTGTGGAAAAAAGCCCAATTCGTTTTGCTTGGAAAAACTGGGAATGCCAAGGGAATGAGGGCCACGATTCAGAAGACAGGAAGGCTCAGCGACACTCAGAGATGAGCACCGGGTGCGTTGATTCCCTGCAGCTCCGAGGGAGGGGCGGGGGCTGTCTCCATCACGCCATGCCAAGGGTTCTGCTCACGCCGTTGACCTCTACTGGGGCCACTCCCACCACCTGCCTGGACTCTCCTGCGCTCACCTTGGTGAGTCTCACTTCCCCTTCAGGCTCTGAGCGGTCCCTCTTCCCAGACGTGGTCCAGTAGATCAAGGACACCTAGGAGAGCCTGCAGGCCACTGTTGGTGCAAAGGGCTACTCCCAGAACGGGGAGGGACACAGCCCTTCCAGACTAACACAGCCCTCCCTGACCTATCTCCCTCACTAATTAACCTCCCTGAACGCTGTCTTCCAGGCGTCATTCTACACTTGATCCTAGCCGAAAGGCCGAGAAGCGATCCCAGGTATGATTCTTGGCACCTTCACCAGGCCAAAAAAGAACAGAGCAGACCTGAAACCCTTCGCTCACTCCCTGCTACCTACAGAACGAACCCTGATCTTTCAGTGTGAGACACTGGCCCACGGGGACCCTTCAGGCCTCATAGCCTTGCCAAATCTGCCCATCAGAGCCCTCAAGGGCCCCTGAGCACCCCCACAGGCACCCACAGATCTGCATCCCCCGATGCCCTTCCCTCCCATCGGTAGGCTGTGGCTCAACTCCTCTGCCGAAATTGATTTTCTTACTGTACTTCCAGTACTGAGCGCTTTTCGTGAACTGTCTCAACCTGCACAACAGGACCACAGACTGATTGACAGCCAGGACATCGAGGCTCTGAGAGGCAGAGTCACCAAGGTTGCAACTCCTAGATGGGCTCGTGGTGACATTTTCCTCCAGAGCCTGGCTCCGTGCCACGCTGTCCTAGCGCTTCACACACACCGCGTGCCCCTTACTTATTTGCTTTTGCCTATGTGTAACTTTGGGTTTTCCTGTGGCCGAGGCTCCTTCATTGCTTGTGTGATCAGAGTAAAAGGAATAGGGGTCAGCGCTGTGGTGTAGTGGGTAAAGCCACCACCTTCAGTGCCGGCATCCCATATGGGCACCGGTTCTAGTCCCAGCTGCTCCTCTTCCCATCCAGCTCTCTGCTGTGGCCTGGGAAAGCAGTGGAAGATGGCCCACGTGCTTGGGCCCCTGCACCCACGTGGGAGACCTAGAAGAATCTCCTGGCTCCTGGCTTCAGATCAGTGCAGCTCCAGCCATTGCAGCCAACTGGGGAGTGAACCAGCAGATGGAAGACCTCCCTCTCTCTCTCTCTCTCTCTGCCTCTCCTTCTCTCTCTATGTAACTCTGTCAAATGAACGAATAAATAAATCTTTAAAAAAAAAAAAAAGGGAATACGCTCCCACTCTCCGTGTTGGTCACTGCCCTGCCCACCCTGAAGAATGTCAGGAATGAACAGGGAGTCTCTGCCATGATAAGGAAGGATTAGACACCACTGGGTGTGCAAATCAGGGTGTCACCACGTCTGCTAGGATGGAGTCACACGTTGTGCTGTTATGAGATGATGGAAAAATTGAAACGCCATGCAGAAACCGTGCCTCCTAGACCCTGCTCCTGAATAACAGACCTGGGTTAGATTCTTCAGCATCCCAGGGATCCAGCACGAATCCTTGCCAAGTCCCGGGCCATCATTAGCCTTGAGCTTAAAAGTCAGATTCTGCATGCCAGGCACCCCTGGGATGAGGCCCCCACTGCACGTGACCAAGTGATTGCAGCCCTAACAGCAACAGACTCCCCACAGCCCTGTGTGCAGAGCCAGCCACAGCACAAGGCCCTCACAGGCAACATGCAGAGGGCTAATAGCAACTACCCCAAAGCCGAGACGCTGCTCAGTTAAGCCTTGATTCCTGCTATAGGGGCTGTCACTGTCCCCACCCTCACAGTTAAAGTCCGGGGCCTGGAAGAGGTGTGCAAGCCAGAGGCAGGCAATGGAGCTGTGGAGATGCTGAGACCAGAGGGGGCCCCTGGGTCCAGTGCCTGGGTGCTGGCTTCACCGGCCGTGCTTGCACTACACTGGGAAGCCTGGCAGCCCAGGAGAGGAGGCGTGGGCTGGGCCACCCTGTGGGGACAACAACATCTGAGCTCCACCAGGCAAGAGGGCTGCCGACAGGCTGGTACTTTACTTTGGAACTCCCTTTGACAAATAGTTCGAGTTCAGTGTCCTTATACTCGCTCACTGCACAGAACAGGTTGGGGGTGGTTTGGTAGCCTTCGAAATACCCTAACTGGGAACCAACCCGCCAACATCCCTGTTGAAATCTGGAGCGGAGGGCTTGCATATCAGCTCCGGGACAGTTAGAAGCAGTTTTTCAGGGCGGATGATGCTGTGGCACAGAGGGTTGGCCACATTCCCATATCAGAGTGCCCGGTTCAAGTCTGGGCTCCTGCATTCCCAACCCAGCTTCCTGCTAATGCATCTTGGAATGAAGCAGGTGGTGGCCCAAGTACTTGGATTCCTGTCATCCATGCGGGAGATTTAGATGGAGCTCTTGGCTCCTGGCTTCAGCCTGGCCCAATCCTGGCTGTTGACAGGCATTTGGAGAGTGAACCAGCAGATGGAAGATTTCTCTCCCTCTCTCTCTGCCTTTCAAATAAATGTTTTTAAGAAATGCCTTTACACTGGTGAAATGAGTGGTGCTGAGGGTAAGTGTGGTGGCAGGAGGCAGTGCAGGCTGCGGCCCCCTTGAACAAGCCTGATGGAGGTCCTGGCCAGCTCAGCAGCCGACCTGAGCCGCAGTCCTCGAGGCCCAGCGGCCATCCGTCCCATGCTAAGGACACTTTTGGGTCCTGCTCTGGGTTATGCTGCCAATGGGTAGTGGCGACAGCTACCGGAACTGATTGGACCTGCTATCTAAAGTCACCTCCAGGATTTTGGCAAACTCTGGTTTAACGCCGGGGCTGGTGTTGTGGGACCTGCAGTGCTGGCATCCCATATGGGCCCTGGTTTAAGTCCTGGCTGCTCCACTTCTGATCCAGCTCTCTGCTGTGGCCTGGGAAAGCAGTAGAAGATGGCCTAAGTCCTTGGGCCCCTGCACCCATGAAGGAGACCCAGAAGAGGCTCCTGGCTCCTGGCTTCAGATCAGCCCTGCTCCAGCCATCACAGCCATCTGGGGAGTGAACCAGCAGATGGAAGACCTCTCTCTCTCTCTCTCCTTCTGCCTCTCTGTAACTCTGCCTTTCAAATAAATTAATAAATCTTTACTTCATGTGACAGACCAGCCAGTCCTGGTACAGGGGGATGTACAACCTCACCCACCTCCATCCCTGGAGAGCACCAGTATTTACCAAAGTCACAGGATATTTGCAGAACCAGCTGAGATGAGAACAGCTGGCCATGTAGCCACTCCCTGGCTTCCTCCATCAGACAGGACCAGCACTCCTGAAACTCCCAGCATGCAAAGCCTCTTGGAATCATCAATATCTGATGCCCTTATCTTAAAGGCAAAGGCACAAAATCAAACTAGAACCCCTGAAGGGTTAACAGTCTTTCCCTCTTTCAACACCAACTCTCAACACCTGAAGGTCTCAGGAGACTTGGCTACCGCTGGGAGCCTCACAGGTGGAACCAGCTCCCGGGCCCCACGCTGCCCTGAGCCTCAGCTATGGGAGAGGGGCCACCATCCCTCGGTCCGCAGCCGCGCTGTGCACACCGAGCCCACAGGTGGGGACCTCGGAGGCTGGCCTGTGTTCAGGAGTAGGCCATCCACTGCACTGTGGGCTTGCCTGTCAAATTAGCTAACATGCAGCAAACTGTAAGTCCCTGGGCAGTGACTGGGAGCTGCTGACAAGGCCCAGACTGGGTCCCAGGTGCTCATGGTTCTCTCTCGCTGCACGTGGTGAGGAGGAGACTGGGCTGCCCACAGGGAAGTGACCCGAGGTGTTCCACGTGGCTCCATGGTGACTTCCTCCACTGCAGCCTGATGGTATAAGCCAGTGGGTGCACCACCCAAGGGACCCGATTCAGAGCAGGAAGCAGTGTCACTCACACTAGCAGCAGCAGCAACCATTTTTAAAATAATCCAATGCCCACCCAAAGGCGCACTGATGGATTTAGGGTGAACCAGACACAGGCTTGAGACACCCTGGGATTTACAGAACTCCCATCCCCGTGCCAGGTCTGTGCCGGGGTGCTGGACATAAGAACATGAGGGAGACGCCGCCCCCCACCTCATGGCCTGCAGGGAAGTTGTAGGGACAAGAGTCACTGTCACTTCGTGTGCTACAAACCACAGCCACCATAGACGTTCCCAGAGGGGAGTGGCTGCTTTGGAAGGAAGTTATAAAAATGAGTTTCAGTGGTCGGTGCTGTGACATAGCCAGTAAAGCCGCCGCCTGCAGTGCAGGCATCCCATATGGGCGCTGGTTCTAGTCCCAGCTGCTCCACTTCCAATGCAGCTCTCTGCTATGGCCTGGGAAAGCAGCACAAGAAGGCTCAAGTCCTTGCGCCCCTGCACTCACGTGGGAGACCCAGAAGAAGCTCCTGGCTCCTGGCTTCAGATCAGTGCAGCTCCAGCCATTGCAGCCAATTGGGGAGTGAACCAGCAGATGGAAGACCTCCCTCTCTCTCTCTCTTTTTCTCTCTCTCTCTGCCTCTCCTTCTCTCTGTGTGTAACTCTTTCAAATAAATAAATCTGAAAAAAAAAATGGGTTTCACAGGGTCTGTCGTTGTGGTGCATATGGCTTAAACTGCTGCTGGTGACACCAGCATCCCATGTTGGAGCGCCAGTTAGAGTCCTGGTTACTCTGTTTCCAACTCAGCTCCCTGCTAATGCTCCTGGGAGGGCAGTGGAAGATGGCTCCAGTGCTTGGGCCCCTGCACCTCCGTGGGAGACGCGGATGGAGTTTCTGGTTACTGGAACTTCGGTCTGGTCCTGACCTGACTGTTGTGGCCTTTTGGGGAGTGAACCAGTGGGTGGAAGATCTGTCTCTCTGTCTCTCTCTCATTCAGTCTTTCAGATAAACCTTTTTAAAAAGGGTTTGAACGATAAGACTGGGATAAGGAGAACTGGGTAAAACTGGAGGCTTTGGGGGCTGTCATTGTAGCTAAGCCACCGCCCGAGATGCTGGCATCCCTTATGTGCACTGCTTTGTGTCCTGGCTGCTCCACTTCCTACCCAGCTCCCTGCTAACAATCTGTGAAGGCAGTGGAACATGGCCCAAATACGTGGGCCCCTGCACCCACATGGGAGACCCAGAAGAAGCTCCTAGCTCCTGGCCATCTAGGGAGTAAACCAGCAGATGGAACATCCCTCTCTCTGTGTGTCTCTCCCTCTCCCTATAACTCTGCTTTTCTAATAAATAAATCTTTTTAAAAAAGAAAGAAACAAACAAACAAACACATTGGAAGCACTGTTAGTTCCTCACATTTTGGAAACTAGTGCCTTCTCCTCCTTTGGCCCCAGACTCACTGCCAAGGCTCTGGAAGGCTCTGGAAGACTCTGGAAGGCCCAGCAACTTGGTCTTCTTTTTAAGCCAGGAGCCAGGATTGCCCCAGACTCAGCTCATCCACAGCCGAAGACCGGCTGGCTGCAGTGCGAGCCCAGCTCGGCTCTGGCCCGTGCTTGAGTTCAGGACATCTGTGACCTAAAACGGCCTCAGTGGCACCACCGAACAGAAGGCTCCGGCTGCTTGGGTGGTGGGAGGCCAGGCTGTCCCTCACCAGGCACCAGGCTCCTGGTTTAATTGAAATCAACAAAGGAGCAAAGCAATTTTTCTCTGCAGCCTGTGACAATGCCCCTGAGCGCGTCCTCCTTAGACAAACTGGACTCGCCCTACCCAGCCCGCTGCCGGAGACGAGTCCCCTGTTCCCTGGGCCTCCTTTCCCCTCCCTCCCTCCCTTCCCTTCTTCTTTGTAAATTCATTTGAAAGTCAGAGAGAGAGAGAGAGAGACAGACATATAGGCCGTCCACCTGTTGTCCACTCCCCAAATGCCTGCAACAGCCAGGGCTTGGCCAGGCCAAAGCCAGAACCCTCGAACTCAATATGGGTCCCCCCGCCCCCGCAGTGAGTGGCGGGACCCAAGTACTAGAGCCATCACCTGTCACCTTCCAGGGTGCGCACACTAGCAGGGAGCTGGAAACAAAGCCAGGCTTCAACCCCAGGCAACGCCAAACAGGATTTGGGCACACAAGCAGAGATCTGTTACACCAAACGCCCACGCCTTATGCTACTACTTTTCTACAGGTTCAAATCCCAGCTTTGCCAGTTCCTAGCTCTGTGACCTTGGCTAAGTCATTGACCTTTCCTCAACTATAAAATGGGATTCATACTAATGATACCTGCCCCTCTGGGTTCTTGTAAGACTTACATCAGTGTGTGTGTGTGTGTGTGTGCACATACACGCATACACATTCACATGCACATGCATACACAGAGGTGCTGTTTTCTGGGCTCTAGGGAGGTTAACAGAGCTTGGAGGCTTATGGGAAAAACCTGGGAGGAAACTCAGTCTGCTTCATGGTGATGCAGGCATTAGCGAGGCCCCGTGCGGGTCTCACCTATGACCACCGCCGCTTGAGAAAGCCACAGACACTGCACCTTGGGCAGCAGAGGAAACAGCAGGAAGTACACAGGAGAAAGCTCCGGAAACACACATGTGCGGTCCCCTGTGGGTGGGAGGACGTTCGAGCGGCACTGGGGTGGGGGGCAGAGCCATCGATGCCTGGGGAGCCTCTGAGTCAGGGGGAGGTGCACTTGGAAGGGGCATCGGGGTGGGGGTGGGCCCCCCTTCCTCAACTGGGTGGGCTCAGCCAAGGACAGCCCAGCCCTGAGGAGGCTTTGGATGCAGGCAGTGGGAACAAAGCAGAAGGCATCTCCTGCCACCAATGGGACAGACAAGGCTCAGGAAGCCCAGACAGGGAGGGAGGGGTGTGTGTGTGTGCGCACGCGCACAGGCGGAGTGGGGGGTCCTGGGGAGGGAAAGCCAGGAGAGAAGGTGAGTGGACCCCATGCCTGGGCTGAGGATTTGAGGGCAGCTGGAGACTCTGGCAGAGCCCCTCGGCTCGGTGACCTGGTGGCTGGGTGCAGCCAGCCTCGGGGAGCAGTCCCCTTAGGATGTGACCCGCACCCCGAGTTGGGTGACCCATGACTTCCTCCTTCTCCCCAGGCCAGATACCCTTCTTTCTCAGAATGGCTATCGGGGTGTATCACACAATGAACCCACAACACAAAATGCTCAGCCCTGATTTATAAAAATCAAACAAAACGCAACGGTCCTGTGGCAGTTTCTCAGCGTGGGGGAGCCGAGCTGCAGCCAGGCCTGCTGGGGTCCCCGTGAGCATGCAGGCTCCTCCCGGCACCCTGGCTCCCGGCACCCTGGCTCCCGGCATCCCGGCTGCCAGCACCCACGGAGGGAGAAAGCGCAGAACTTGCTCCCGGGGAACGGGCGGCCTTCGGAGGGCTGGGTGTGGACCCTCTCACCACCACCCGTGGACCTTCTTGGGAAAGCTCCAGAACCGGAAAAACGTGCATCCCATTTGTCGGTGGAATTTCCACCACAATCACTTTTTCCAATAACTGAATGAAGGCCAAAACGGAAGCTGAAACTTTAAAAACACTTTTTAAAAAGACTGATTTATTTGAAAGGAAGGGCAACAGAGAAAGTGAGAGAGACAGAGGGTGATCTTCCACCTGCTAATTTACTCTCCAAATGCCTACAACAGCCAGGGCTAGGCCAGGCGGACACCAGGAGCCAGGAACTCCGCCTGGGTCTTCCACATGGGGGACAGGAACCCAAATACTTGGGCCATCATCTGCTGCCTTCCAGGTGCGTTAGCAGGAATCCGGGTCAGAAGCATGGCGTAGCCAGGGTTTGAATCAGGCGCTTCAAAGAAGACCTCCCAACCAGTGGACTCCCGGCTCTAGTGATTTCTCTCAGAATGTGTTGTGCCCTTCCCTGCTGTTATGGGGTGAACTGCATACCCCCAAAAAAGACAGGTTAGAGTCCTAACCCCCTCCCCCACCTATGATTGTGACTTTATCTGAAAATAGAGGCTGTGCAAACTTGGCCTCTGTTGGTGAGCAGTCAAGTGTGCCAGGCACTGTGGCAGGTGCCGGCCCCTCTGCTACCTAACTCTGGGCACAAAAGGGAACCCAAAGAGATGGGACCCTCTGTGTTGACCACTCTTAGCCCTCGGCCAAGTCTGTATCTGGAGCCAGATCCTATGATCCTTCACCCGGGCTAAGCCCAGAGTTATCTGGGGCCATCCCCAACCGGCTTGAGCCAGTAGACAGTCAAGTCCACCCTGGCTACATCATTCGCTTACCAACTCTTAACCTAGAGGGGACATCAGACTCTCCGGGGCAAATTTTCAAAACACAGATCCCACATGGGAACTGGCTGGGTGACTGACACACACCCCTAACTGGGTCAGCCCACCACTGCCCTGCAAAGCTGGAACCAGGCAGACGGGGAACACGGGGGCTCCAGGCTCCCAATTACTCATGATAGAATTCACAGAGCCGGCTGGCGCTGGGGCTCAATAGGCTAATTCTCCGCCTGCGGTGCAGGCACTCCGGGCTCCGGGTTCTAGTCCCGGTCGGGGCGCCAGATTCTGTCCTGGTTGCCCCTCTTCAAGTCCAGCTCTCTGCTGTGGCCAGGGAGTGCAGTGGAGGATGGCCCAAGTACTTGGGCCCAGCACCCCGTGGGAGACCAGGATAAGTACCTGGCTCCTGGCTTCGGATCAGCACGGTACGCCGGCCACAGCGGCCATTGTGGGGTGAACCAACGGAAAAGGAAGACCTTTCTCTCTGTCTCCCTCTCTCTCACTGTCCACTCTGCCTGTCAAAAAAAAAAAAAAAAAAAAAAAAAAGAATTCACAGAGCCAAAATGCAAGTGCCTTGGAGAAGTGGAAATTTCGAGTGACCAGTCGGAACTTTGCCTTTAAGAGGGAAGCAGCTTTGGTCTTAAGGGAAATTGCAAAGCCATCACTCGGACTGGCTATTTGAGGGCATGTGGTCGATTGCCTCTGGTCCCAAATTTCTGTAATACGTGTGCGTTAGCAGCCTTCTTGCTGGAAGCTTCGCGAAGGGCTCGGGTTAGAGACCCCTCTACCGTGCTTCTCTCCATGTGCCTCTCTGCCTGTGGCCTGACACCCCCACCGTAAGAAGGTGCACATGTGCTTGGCCAGGCTGCCTGTTCCCCAGGGCTGTGAACTCCAGCTCAGGTAACCGCATGGGGCCGTCAGCTGCGGCTGAGACCCCTCCCTCCCCAGCGCGTGGCCGCTCCGCTCGCTTTTCCCAGGAGGCATGACCAGGGGAGGCTTTCACCTCGCTCTTGTCCTTCTCAAAGCAAGATCCCAGCCAGTGCCCGGTCCCAGGATGGACAGACAGCGCAGCCGAGAAGTCCACGTCTGTGCCTGCTCACTGCCGAGGACTTGGGGTCCTTTGCTACCCAGCATCACCCGGCTGACACTCACTCGCCGCTCTTCTCCTCGTGCCCTCTTTCTCTCCCTGGGTCTACTCCCTAATCTTATTTCAACTCACAGCAGTGGACAAAGTCACATACTTGGCTTCCTTGCCCTGGGGTTGCTGTCTGAATCAAGTTTGAATTGAAGGAAGCCTTGAGAGCCCTGAACCCAAATGCAACACGATACTCGGTTGTTCTTCAACAAATTCATTTTATATCCTGATTATTAATGTTTTAAGTGTACATTGTGTATCCTCAACAATATCTTAATGCGATGATGATGATGATGATGATGATGATGTTGTGGGCAAATATTCATAACCCTTAGCCCTTACAACCAGAAATCTAACATGTGCTTCCTCTTGCCGCATATCATTCCATAAATGTGTCCAGGATGTTGCTCATCTCCCAGGCAACAAGAGGCACAAGGAGGTACCCGGTCCCCACCCTTCAGATAATCCCCAGAGCACATCAGAGTCATGTTTTTGTCCCAAAGGCCAGCAACACCTTGACTCCGACAGGAAGCCCCGCCCCCTCTCTTTCTTGCCCTGCTGTTCTGGGTTCTACTGTTCTGCTGCCCCACTCTCTGCCTGGTGCCTGTTCATCAGGACAGGGGCCTTAGTGAAGGTACACCGGGCATTGCAGACCCTGGAGCGAACTGAAGTCCATGCCACTAACCACAAGGTCAAGATCACTAGCCCGTCCTAAGACTCCCTGCCTCCCTCGCCGGCTGCCAACTGCTTCCAAGCTAAAAGGCAGGAAGCAAGTGGCCAGTAGGTCCCTTACCAGCAGTCAGGGGCGCGCCCAGTCTTGGACAGCATGCACAGCTGTACAGAGTGTGTGCCCGGCTGTACAGCCGCTGCCGGCTGCCCCGGCCCTCTCCACCCCTCCACGCCCTCTGCCTCCGTCCCTGCCAGCCTGAAGTCCTACTAATTGCACCCATTTCCTCTTTCCATTTCCCAGCTCTTTGGTAAGAAGGAAATTCCCTCCCACCTTCCCTTCCTCTCTCTGTTTCAGTTATGAATTGAGAATTTGCCTTCATCAGTGAATATGAAGGGGGCTATGGATTTGTGCCTACCAAGGAAAAGTAATTACTACGAGGGAGAATAAAAATTTTGCAGTGAAATTAAGCATAAATACCAGGGTTGATGCAGCCCCCAACACACTGGGGATATCTAGAAGGCCCCTTTAGAATTTCCATGAGATTCTCACTTCTCTCTTTAGGCACCATTAATCAAATCTGTTTTCCAGAAAATACTTTTGAGATAAATAAAACACCATTGCCATTCCATTTTCTCTCCTGTATCTTAATTACTGTATTTATTCACTCACTCATCCGTTCAACTGCAAAATGTTCTATATTGCAAATTATAGCAGAGACTGTGGTCAGCAAAGGCTGTGTTTAAAACACAGGCCTCCTGGGACCAGCGCTGTGGTGCAGTGGGTAAAGTCTCAGCCTGCAACCCTGGTGTCCTACATGGGCGCCAATTCAAGTCCCGGCTGCTCCACTTCTGATGCAACTCCTTGCTAATGACCTGGGAAAGTAGCAGAAGATGGCCCAAGTACTTGGGCCCCTGCCACCCACGTGGGAGACCCAGATGAAGCTCATGGCTTCTGGTTTTGGCCTGGCCCAACTCTGGCCTTTGCAGACATTTGGGGAGTGAACCAGCAGATGGAAGATATCTCTCTCTCTAACTCTGATTTTCTTTCTTTCCCTTTTTTTTTTTTTTTTTTTGGACAGGCAGAGTGGACAGTGAGAGAGAGAGACAGAGAGAAAGGTCTTTCTTTGCCGTTGGTTCACCCTCCAATGGCCGCCACGGCCGGCGCACTGCAACTGGCGCACCGCGCTGATCCAGGTGCTTCTCCTGGTCTCCCATGGGGTGCAGGGCCCAAGCACTTGGGCCATCCTCCACTGCACTCCCGGGCCACAGCAGAGAGCTGGCCTGGAAGAGGGGCAACCGGGACAGAATCCGGCGCCCCGACCGGGACTAGAACCTGGTGTGCCGGCGCTGCAAGGAGGAGGATTAGCCTAGTGAGCCGCAGCGCCGGCCTGATTTTCCAATAAATAAATAAATCTAAAAAAAAATTTTTTAAATAATACACAGGCTTTCTTAGCTGCCTGTCAACCAGTGAAAATCCAGTTCAGAGAACATTTCTGATAGGGGCTGAGCCCAGAGCCACAGAGCCAACAGCCGCGCAGGGGAGCACACTTAGTCCTGCTGTCCTAGTGGCTCCGAGCTTCCTGCAGGCTGCTGGCTCTCAGCCTCAGACGCACCTTGGGATCATCTGGGGAGTTAAAGAAAGAAACAGCAAAACCCAAGGCCTGGTCTCAGCGTTTCCAATCTAACTGAGCTGCGCTGCAGTGGGCACTGGCACTTTTAAATGCCCTAACATGATTCTAATGTGCAGCCGAGGCGGAGAATGATTGCACAGACCATGAAAGAGGAAAACATAACCACAGGCACTCATTTTCACATAAGGAGAAAATCGACCATGTCCCGGGCAGCAGTGCAGCTTTTCCAAACACAATAAGAATTTCTTGAGATGGTTTTAGGTAAACGAGCAAACAAAACTGGACAGCTGTCACCTCTTCCAGCAAGGCTTCTAATGCCAGACCTTGCACAAGCCCGTGGGCCACCCCAGGAGGATGGCACCACATCCACCCTGGTGCCGCTTTCTCCGAGACTGTAAAGTGGGCCTGTCCTGGGTTCCCGCCCCACAGCAGATGCAAGGCACCCTGGCTCTACTTCACTCTTCCTTTGCACCTAGTTCAGAAAATGCCCGGAGCAATGCCCCAGCTGCACGCAGGCCTGGCTTTCGTCTCACCTCGCAACAGAGGCGGAATCCCAAGTGGACCCCAGTGCACTGGGACGACCCTCTCAGCCAACTAGGACACAGTAAGCACTGCTCTGCAGGGACCTCTGACCCCAGGCTGGCCCTGGAGCGAGGACAAGCCCTGGCCCGTGGGCCTCCATGGTTTTGTGAGGAAGACCTTTCTCTCCTTCCCATGGAGCCTTGAGAAGGACACCTGGGGTCGCAGTGGCAGTGTGGGGGCGATGGGAGACACTGGGATAGATCTTAAGCCCTGGCCCAGCAGGTGGGTAGGATGCTCTTGGAAAGTGGGGTCTGTATCTTCTCCATCTTTGCACAGCTCTTGGTCAACAGTCTCCAAGTATTTAGGAACAGTTTTAATGCATGAAGAGAGAAGGATGGCCCTATAAGCCATCTCATAGAGATGACAGGGACAGGCAGCCTGGCAGAGCAGACAGGACACACAGGAAGGGGCCTCCAAAGGGACCTCACCCTGCCTCATCTCTTCCGCCCTTATGTTAAGGGTTTTGCCCTCACCCAGATGTCAATATAAAACTGCCCATCCTTGTGCACATGTATGGTTTTTTAAAGATTTTATTCAGTTATTTGAGAGGTAAAGTTACAGACAGTGAGAGGGAGAGACAGAGAGAGAGGTCTTCCATCCACTGGTTCACTCCCTAAATGGCAACAACAGCCGGAGCTGAGCTGAGCTGAAGCCAGGAGCCAGGAGCTTCTTCCGGGTCTCCTACATGGGTGCAGGGGCCCAAGGACTTGGGCCATTTTCCACTGCTTTCCCAGGCCATAGCAGAGAGCTGGGTCAGAAGAGGAGCAGCCAGGACTAGAACTGGCGCCCATATGGGATGCCGGCGCTGCAGGTGGAGGATTAACCTACTGCACCACAGCACCGGCCCGCACATGTATTCTGTGTATTCTTGGCTTGTTGGGAGGATTCTTAGGTAGAACACCAAAAGCACAGGCAACAAAAGAAAAAAGCAAACTGAACTTCATCAAAATTCTCCAAACTTTTGTGCTTCAAAGGATACCGTCAAGACAGTGAAAAGACAGCTGGCGCCGTGGCTCCCTAGGCTAATCCTCCGCCTTGCGGCACCGGCACACCAGGTTCTAGTCCCGGTCGGGGTGCCGGATTCTGTCCCGGTTGCCCCTCTTCCAGGCCAGCTCTCTGCTCTGGCCCGGGAGTGCAGTGGAGGATGGCCCAGGTGCTTGGGCCCTGCACCCCATGGGAGACCAGGAGAAGTACCTGGCTCCTGCCATCGGATCAGCGCGGTGCGCCGGCTGGCCACAGTGGCCATTGGAGGGTGAACCAACGGCAAAGGAAGACCTTTCTCTCTGTCTCTCTCTCTCACTGTCCACTCTGCCTGTCAAAAAAAAAAAAAAAAAAAAAAAAAAAAAAACAGGCAAATGATGTGAAAGTATTTATCCAAGGGAGATTTCCCAATGGCTAACAAGCACGTGAAAAGACGTCGGACATTAGTTGTCAGGGAAATGAAAACCACAATGCGACACCACTTCACCCCCAGGAGGATGCGTAGAAGCGGGGAAAGCTATCGGGGGGAGAGTTTGGCAGCTGTTACGACACTGCTTGGGAAGCCCACATCCCACATCAGAGGCCCTGGGTTTGGGTCCCGGCTCTGTGCTCAACGCCAGGTTTCTGTACCCTAGGAGACAGCACATGCTGACTCACTGCTGCTCACTGGCAGGCCTGGATTGAGGCCTGGCCCTGTCCTAGCTCTTTTGGGCACCTGGAGAATGAACCAGCAGACTGGAAATCTCTGTCAGTCTCTTTCTCTTTCTGTAACTTTTCATCCATCGCTGGTGGGAATCGGAAACGCTGTAGTTGGTCTGGAAAACTGGCAACTCCTCAAAAGTTAAACAGCCACTAGCTATGTGACCCAGCTACTTCACATCTACATATACCATCCTGAGAAATAACATATTTCCATGCGGAAACCTGGACACAAATATTTAGGGTATGAGAATTCACAATGAGGTGGGGGATCTAAAGAGACAGAAAGTTGATTAGTGGCTGCTCAGGGCTGGAGGGGGTGGGGCCCACTTCTCGCCCACAGGACTGGTAGAAATGGGAATGTGTGAGAATGCACTTTGCTGGCAAGGCTGTGAGGAGGCAGCAGGCGCGTGCACACGCTTGCTGCTGGACACGCAGGCTGGCACAGCCCTCCTGGAGGGCACCTGGGCGACGCCTCTCATAACCACAGGGCACTGTCTGTGCACCCAGCACCTCCACTTCCGGGAATCTATCCTGAAGGTGCACCTCCCCAAACACAAAGGTGCACGTGCACATGGCTACTCGTGGCAACACTGTGAGTGCCCAATATTACCAACAACCTAAATGCCCACTCACGGGACTGGGCCGGGGCCAAAGTTCCTGCGAGCCAGGAACTTCATCCAGGTCCTCCCACGTGGGTGTCAGGAGCTTAACTACTTGGGCCATCACTGCTGCCTCCCAAGATGTGCAATAGCGGGAAACTGCAACCAGGAGCCAGAGAATGGAGATGAACCCACGTACTGTGACATGGGACGCAAGCATGTTAGCAGGCGTCTTACCCGCGAGACTGAACACCTGCCCTGATCCATGTTATCTTTTCATTCCATTTTCCATGAACTTTTAGAAGCCCATCATATAGCCATAGAAAAGAACTAGGAAGATCTATATGAGTGATTTTTTTTTTTTTTTGGACAGGCAGAGTGGACAGTGAGAGAGAGAGAGACAGAGAGAAAGGTCTTCTTTTGCCATTGGTTCACCCTCCAATGGCCGCCGCGGCCTGCGCGCCATGCTGATCCGAAGGCAGGAGCCAGGTGCTTCTCCTGGTCTTCTATGGGGTGCAGGGCCCAAGGACTTGGGCCATCCTCCACTGCACTCCCTGGCCACAGCAGAGAGCTGGCCTGGAAGAGGGGCAACCGGGACAGAATCCAGCACCCCGACCGGGACTAGAACCTGGTGTGCCGGCACCGCAAGGCAGAGGATTAGCCTCGTGAGCCGCAGCGCCGGCACGAGTGATCTTAAGAGATTTCCAGGCCAGTGCCACGGCTCACGAGGCTAATCCTCCGCCTGCGGCGCCAGTACCCCGGGTTCTAGTCCCAGTTGCTGGGTAAGGACTCTTACCCCAGGTCCTTGGGCCCTGCACCCGCACGGGAGACCAGGAGAAGCACGTGGCTCCTGGCTTCAGATCAGCGCAGCGCGCCGGCAATGGCGGCCACTTGAGGGGTGAGCCAATGGAAAGAAGACCTTTCTCCCTTTCTCTCTGTCTCTCTGTCTCTCACTGTCTAACTCTGCCTGTCAAAAAAAAAAAAAAAAAAAAAAAAGAGAGAGAGAGAGAGATTTCCAAGGCATAATGGTAAGCGAAAATGCAGAAGGCAGACTGTATCTATAGACTTTATCTCCCTCATGTGAGAAAGAAGGGGATTTAAGAAAGTACACGAGGGGCCGGCACTGTGGCATAGCGGGTGGAGCCACCACCTACAACACCGGCATCCCGTGTGGGCGCCAGTTTGAGACTCGGCTGCTCCACTTCTGATCCAGCTCTCTGCTGTGGCCTGGGAAAGCAGTAGAAGATGGCCCGAGTGCTTGGGCCTCTGCATCCATATGGGAGACCCAGAAAAAGCTACTGGCTCCTGGCTTCAGATTGGCACAGCTCTGGCCATTGCGGCTAATTGGGGAGTGAATCAGCAGATGGAAGACCTCTCTCTCTCTCTCTCTCTGCCTCTCCTCTCTGTGTAACTCTGACTTTCAAATAAATAAACAAATCTTTAAAAAAATGAGTATGAGAGCGTTTCACAAAGTTCACAGAAAATTTGTAATTATGGAGGAAAGCTAAGCATAAGTCTCTAAAATTTAAAAATTAAAAAAAAATTTTAAAGATTTATTTGAAAGTCAGAGTTACCGAGACAGGGATGGAAAGACAAAGATCTTCCATCTGCAAGTTCGCTCCGCAGGTGGCCGCAACAGCCAGGGCTGGGCCAGGCCAAAGCCAGAAGCCAGGAGCTGCATTCAGGTCTCCCACACGGATGGCAGGGCCCCAGACACTTGGGCCATCCTCTGATGCTCTTCCCAGGCACATTAGCAGGGAGCTGGATCAGAAGAGGAGCAACCGGGACTGCAACCGGTGCTCATGCAGGAGGCTGGCGATGCAGGCAACAACCTTACCTGCTGCCTGACCTCTAGAACTTTTGGGACCAAAACAAACTTATCTTTTAACCCCGTGCTTCCTCAAACCCTTGGAAGTGCCCTCCTAACTGCTCATGTGTGAAAAACAGAGGGAGGCCAGCCAGCAAACATGAGACGCATTACACAGGGCTGGGCTGGACAGGGATGAAAAAAAGGGAGGAAGGCAAAGGGTAGTAGGGATGGAGATCAAGGAGGCCCAAGTCCTGTTCTAAACCCACCCACCCCACCCCATCAGGGGCTGGAGCAGGGCCCCTCCCTCCCTTCGGGCTTGTCTGCTGGCCCCAGGGCATCACAGTCATGCTCCTCACACAGTCCAGTTGGGGTCACTCTGAGCCCTCTGTCCTGGGGAGGGAAACACAGGCTCCAGGTGCACTCCCAAAGGCCGGCCCTCACGTTCCAGGTGCAATCTGGGGACCGCGGTGACACACACAGACCTGGCCAGCTCACCTCTGGGGGTGGGGTCCATGGGCCCTCACTCCCTCTTCTCCAGGTAACAGATGGGCATTTTACAGAAACCCCTCTAAGCTCCTGAACCAGTTAAGATGGTGGAGGACCAAGGTTCAGGGTTTCTCCCAGTGTACCCACTTCTTTCCAAAAAAGCAAGTAGCACCTTGGGGTGGGGGGCGGGGAGTAAATCCACTCATTCATTTGCTCAACGCAATTTTTTTAAAGATTTTTTAAAATTTTATTTATTTGAAAAGCACAGGTACAGAGAGAAGAGGAAAGACAGTGAGAGAGAGAGAGAGAACTTTCATCTGCTCATTCATTCCCCAAATGGCTACAACGGTCGGGGCTAGGCCAGGCCAAAGCCAGAAGCCAGGAGCTTCTTCTGGGTCTCCCACATGGGTGCAGGGGCCCAAGGACCTGGGTCATCTTCTACTGCTATTCCAGGCCATAGCAGAGAGCTGCATTGGAAGAGGAGCAGCCGGGACTAGAACCGGCGCCAATATGGGATGCCAGCACTTCAAGCCAGGGCTTTAACCCACCGCGCCACAGCACCAGCCCCCAAGTGTCACTCGTGTTTGCTGGGACTTCACCAACCAGAAACCATCCTTGAGAATTAGAGGAGCAGAGCTGGGGGCAGAGGGCCCCTTCTCCATCACTGTGTCTGTGTGTGTGTGTGTGTGCACACATGCGTGCATGCACACACTGAGGGTATGGGGGGAACAGGAGTCTCCTGGGGCTGCCGAGGGAAGCGCCACTGCCTGGCTGGCACCAAACCACAGGTCTCTGTGGCCTCCCGGCTCTGGAGCCGGAGGTGAGAGACCAAGGCGGGCAGGGTCGGTGCCCTCAGAGGCTGTGGGGGAGACTCTGGCCCAGGCCTCTCCCTCGGCTTCCTTCCGGCGGGTTTCTGGCATCGCTCGGTGCTCCTCGGCCCGTGGCAGTGTTGCCCTGCTCTCCTCGTGCGTGTGTCGGTGTCCGCGTACCCCGTTCACCAGGACACCAGGCACTGGGCGGGGCCTGCCCTACTCCACACGGCTTCACTAACGACATCTGCAGGGACCCGATTTCCAAAGAAAGTCACATGCGCAGGTACTGGGGGTTAGCCCCAGCCGCCCAGGTCGGGGATCAGCATGGAGTTCCTGGCTCCTGTCTTCAGCCTGGCCCAGATCCGGCTGCTGTGGCCATTTGAAGAGTCAACCAGCAGATGGAAGATCTCCTTCTGTCTCTCTTTCTCTCTGCCTTTCAAGTCAATAAATAAAGCATTTTAAAAGGAGTTAGTTATTTATTTGAAAGGCAGAGTTGAGAGGGAGGGAGGAGAAAAAGAGAGAAATCTTCCATCCACTGGTTCACTCTCCAAATGGCTGCAACAGCTGGGGCTGGGGCAGGCCAAAGCCAGAACCCTGGAACCCCATCTGGGTCTCCCATGTAGGTGGCAAGGGCCCAAGTACTTGGGCCACCTTCTGCTGTCTTCCCAGGCCCTTAGCAGAGAGCTGGCTCAGAAGTGAAGCAGCTGGGACATGAATTGGTGCCCCTATTAGATGCCAGCATCGCAGGGGGTAGCTTAACTATACCACACTGTACCACAACACCAGCCCCATTAATATATATAAATCTTTAAAAACATTAACAATAAAGAACTCGGACATATCCTTTTTTTGGGGGGAACACAGTTCCACTCATGAGAAAGTGCCCTTGGAAGATTTAAAGTGTTTTCTTCCCTGTCTGGCCTCCTGTGCCCTAGGAGTCCTTTCTGGCCATCACCCCTCACTGTAAGCCCGCAGGCCCCTCTGTCTGCACAAGGTGAAAGCCGCACGTCGTGTCGTGCACGTACGCACATCAAGCCGGCCTGACTGCAGGAGCGGAAGCTAAAATACCTTTCACTCCAGTTCCCCCAGACCACCACAGCAGCAGGCACGGAGTCTCACAATCACGGAGCTCAGCTCTTTTTAAAATAAATACGAAACACTGCAGCTGGGCTCACATCCCGCGTCCTGGAGTGGGCGCTGCGCACAACCTCCTCTCTTCGTGTATTTTGAAATGTCACAGCTTGCTGGATAAGGAAAGACTGCTGCTTGGACACACACATGCACACACACACACACATGCATGCACACGCATGCACACACACACATGCACACCCACGCACGGGGTGCTGTCCCCAGGTCGGTGGCAGGTGCCCGCACCCCAGCCTGGGTTCTGCTGGTCTGGGTTAAGCCACCCGGAGGAGGGGGTGTTCGTCTGATCTCCCCGGGCAGCCTCTGGATAGCTGGGTTGACAGCCACTGCCGGCGATGCCAGAGGAAGCGCAGGGCCGTGCACGTGGCCGAGCTGGCCACTCTCCATGAGCACGGTGTCTGGTCCACAAAAGGCAATAAGCCTTTGGAGTCTGGAGAGTGGGGCACAGCCCAGGCAGGAAAGCATACCAAGACAGGGGCTGTGAAGGACAGAGCTGACAGGCGCCCCGGGGACCGGTGCACCCGCTCCGAGCTCCAATATTGCAGCCACGCCAGCCCCAGGCCCCACCATGTGGCCTGACTCAGGCAAAGCCTGACAACCCTCGTGAGATCTGGTTAAAGCGAACATTAGCGGTCGCTTCCCAGTACTGTCTCCCGCCAGGCATCTTCTCTTCATTCCTCCCCTAAACTGTGGGTCCTCTTTTACGATGCATGTGGCCATCTCTCTGGGAGGGTGGGGGGCTGTGGGGAGCAGCCCCCCCCTCCAGCCACCCCCAGCACCAGGCTGAGCACGATGGGGTCTGGCCACACCTGCAGGCTAGGAGCATCCTCAAGCATGAGACACAAGGAGGCAGTACTTCCTCCAGGCCAGCCACCCGGGACAATGTCCTTGACCCTCTCCAACAATAGGGGGCAGAACCAGGGTCAAGTCCAGAAAGCAAGGACCCAGAGCCCTATGCTGGCTCCTCCATGTGCAGGGATCTGGGCTCTGGGTACACTCCACCTTTCTGGTGTGGAGCCCCCGTCCAGTGCTGAGGCTGGGGTGGGGGTAGCGGATGGAGGAGATAAGGTTGGGTCTCCACATTGTCCCCAACTTCACCTCTGGCTTCCCACCTGGGAGGAATGTGTGTAGGTCCTCTAGGGTCTTCAGACCATCCCTGCGGGAGGCGAGAACCACAAGAAAGGTGGGACGCAGCCCCTGGAGTCTCCTGCAAGCCTGGATTCTGGACTTAAGGTCCTGTCAAACGAAATGTGGCGTGAGGCTGCTTCCGTAGCCAGAGCCCGCGGTAATGACCACAGCCTAACTGAGCAGCAAACCCACTGAAAGCTTCATTTAGGAGCACGGCGGCCCCCTGTATCCACGGGCTCTGCATCTGCAGACTCAACCAACCTTGAGTTAAAAACACTCAAGAGAAAAACAAATCGTGCCTCTAGTGAACATGCAGGGACTTCCTTTTTGCTGGCCATTAACCCCTAAACGCTGCAGTATATCACCTGTTTACACAGCAGGTGCACTGTGTTATTAGGTATCGTCAGTCACCGAGAGAGGATTTAAAGCGAATGGAGCATGGAGGTGATGGCATGTGACTAGGTAGCTAGTTCAGGTCAGTGTGAGCTGGAGGTCCCTGCAAGCAGCCAAATGCAATGCTATTCCCTGTCAATCAAAACATCCCCCTTTCCCAGAATGCACTGCCTCATCCTGGACCTAAAGGAGACAGGGGCAGGGTAGGGGGAATGCAATGAAAATATGGATATTAAGCTCCATGTGGAACTTAAGGAGGTGGCTTCATGCCTGTAGAGGCTCCACCCCCTACCTCACCAAAGAGGCCAACTACACAGTGGAGGGGGCGGGGCTCACTCGCTCACTCGTTCTCTCTCTTTTGCTTCAGACCATGACTGGAGATGTTATGCAGGTGTTCTCTCTCTTCCCATCCCGTCTCCCTGTGGCCCATCCTCTGGACCACTCCTAATGGGTATTTCTCCATGTGGGGAAAGTCACACTCACGGGTTCCGACTGGCCCAGT
Source organism: Oryctolagus cuniculus (assembly GCF_051225735.1). Taxonomy (NCBI): domain Eukaryota; kingdom Metazoa; phylum Chordata; class Mammalia; order Lagomorpha; family Leporidae; genus Oryctolagus; species Oryctolagus cuniculus. The sequence continues at coordinate 22,138,371 of NC_142873.1, read as the reverse complement.
CCCCGCTGTTTCAGCCATTTGGAGAGTGAACCAGCAGATGGAGGATCTCTCTCTCTCTCTGTCTCTCTCTGTCCATCTCTGTAACTCTGAGTTGCAAATAAATTAATCTTTAAAAAATTTTAAATAAATGCTTTTCTTCTATTTATGTTTATTTGAAAGGCAGAGCAACCGAGAGGGAGACAGAGAGAGATGGAGGGAGATCTTCCATCTGCTGGTTCATTTCCCAAATGCCTCCAGCAGCTGGGACTGGTCCAAGCTGAAGCCAGGAACCAGGAACTCGATCTGGATGGCAGGGATCCATGTACTTGAGCTATCGCCTGCTGCCTCCCAGGGTGCATATTAGCAGAGAGCTGGATTGGAAGCAGAACAAAGACTCAAACCCAAGCACTCCAATAAGGGAGGCAGGTGTCCCAAGAGGCAACCCCTGCCCCCTGCTACTTGCTTCAACTTGAGTCTCGTTTCCCTTCCCTTCAGCTCAGCCCTGCTCTGCCCTGGGTGCCCTGGCCAACCTTTGCATCTCGTTGAAGAGACATCACGAGGCAGGAACACGGAGAAGAAGGACTAACGGCATTTCATAAACGTGCGACTCACAGCCAGCGCAGAGCGGCGGTCAGCGTCTACAGCTCCCCCGCACCCACGATCAATCACAACAGAAAGCAAATCAGTAAGATTTGGTGCTTTTTATAAAGCAGGGAATGTTCAATTTCTTCCCATAATCTCACAAGTAGACTGAAGTGGCCTTCAACTCCATACTGGGCCCAACTCAGGGGGTCCCGTGGAGGGAGAAGAGGGGAAAGTGGGCAGGAAGATGTAACCATGGGGGAGAAAGACTCCGTGGGAGCTCAGGGCACAGGGCTGAGGGGGACCCCGACATGCCCTCTGCTCCCCTCTTCCAGATCCCAACACTATCCCCTGAGTCCCGGCATCTGCAATGTTAGGAGGAAACGGGCCACATGAGATTGTCCCAGTTAACACAAACCGCCCACTAAACCTTTTCCCAGAGCCCGAGGCCGGACTGGCAGAGAGCAAGACCAGATGCACAAGGGCGGAACACTGCGGGCCAGGGCTCCCCCGCTGCCTCGGCGGTGGGCGTCTCCCCCTCCCCGACTCCTGCACCATTTCCCTGTAAGACAGTAACAGTCGGGGAACCTCAGCTTCCAGCCAGACTCCTGGGGCCTTCAGAAGGTCCCTGGCTGAGTGGGCCCTGTCACCCAAGCAGGGGACACCAAGCTGGGCCAGGGCAGCTAGAGCTAACCAGGCGCTCCCCATGCCTTGCAACAAAACCGACACAGCAGGTACTGAGGCAGGGCAGACAGACTCCTGCAGGCAGGGCTGGTGTGCACAGGGCTGGCCCTGGGGACTGCAAGCAGGCCAAGGGGAGGAACGAGGAGTAGAACATACAATAACCTGGGTTTCATCTCCCCGCCACCCTCGGTGGCACTGCCTCTGTTTCTAGAAGCGACAGACCCGGAGCCACAGCGCCTGCTGTCCCCCGGACTTGCACACGCAACAGCCCTGCCAGGCTGGGCCCTGCTGCCAGCACCTGTTCCCTCGGCACCCTGTCCCAATAGCCTCAGCTTTTCATCCCGGTCCCAGGCAAACGGGTGCCCTGGGCACAGCCCACCTGACGTGCTGGACCCAGGATCACCCAGAGAAAGAGCAGGGTCCCCCAGAACCAGCTCTGTAGACTCGCAGCCGCCAGACGCGTTAATCAGGCATCTCCTAATCTTCCAGGAGAGGACACGTTGTGCTGCAACTGCCCCACCCCCACGCCGCCGCCGCCGCCGCCGCCCTGACCCAATGTTCACTGGACCAAAATCTACCTTGAAAAACATTTTTTTTTCTTTTAAGGAAACAGGAAAGTAGTAATAGTCTCTGGCACGAGCCGGTTACAGAGAGCGCTCAGCAGAAGGAAGGGAAATTCAAAGAAAAGGCATCCAGTGACGTGTAAGAGCCAGGCAGTGTGGCGTGGCACAGCCCTCGGAGTGCAATTCTCTCGGTGTCATGCGGCTCGAGAGCTGTCCACAGCCCTGTGGTCGAGCCCTGACCTCTTTGGGCTGCACCTACACAATGCAGATTAGCCAATGCATCTGTTATCTCTCATTTCTCATTCAGCAAGCTCATAATCGGGCCCGCTTACGTATAAGAACAGCAGTGTCTGCAGCTCCAAAGCCTTGGCCGCACCTTCCTCCTGCCTTCTATTTTAACCCTGCTTGGTGGTTTACCGAATGCTTCAACAGGAATGCGAGCGTCAGAGAAATGTTGCCTCTGGCTTTGCTAATCACCAGGGCAGGAAGGAAGGTCAAGGCCAAACAGACCTGATTTGGGATCCAGCCCTCCAGACACAGCGCTCTGGGTGTGACCTGAGGGTGCTGAGTCCACACAGCCATACCTGCAGCTCACTGAGCATGGCAGGTGCCCATCACCCAGGGGAGAGCCTTCACAGGGCCTGGCAGGGACCTGTGTGGCCCAGGAGGCCGCCACAGAGAGACTAAGCGGGGCGGCCCTCCAGGGGACTGCACCAGCATCCCAAAGATTCTTGGATAATTGAGGGCAGGGCTCAAGGGCGGGACTGACTGTGTCCTAGCAAGGCAGGCCGGGCCTGAGCAAGGAACAGGTGCACTGAAAAAAGAGTGACTGTCCTTCTACCCTGATTGGTTTGTGTACCTGTTCTCGCGAGCATTCCATTGAATATTCCTCTTGTAATCAGGAAAATAGACCTTAAAAACAAGACATCAGGTGGGCGTTGTGGAGCAGAGGGCTAAGCCACCTCTTGGGATGCCTGCATCCCATATCAGAGTATCTGATTTGAGTCTCGGTATCTCCGCTTCTGATCCAGCTTCCTGCTAGCGTGCTTTGGAAGTAGCACATGATGGTTCAAGTACTTGGGCCCCGGCCTATCCATGTGGGAGATCTGGGTGGAGTTTCTGGCTCCTGGCTTCAGCCCAGCCCAGCCCTGACTGTTTCAGCTTTTTGGGGTATGAACAAAAATCAGTCTCTCTCTCTCCACCATTGCTTTGCCTTTCAAGTGCATCCATCCATTCATACAATCTTTTTTTAAAATAATAAAAGCCGATGCCATGGAAGTCATTCACTAGGGTGGTAGCAGGTTCGTCCCCTCCCAGCGCTGTCAATGACTGTAGGGAATCATTTGACGAGGCAGCTGAAGGGCAAGGGTACTGGGTCCCCAGAATCTTGCCTCTGGCTCAGCAAGCATTCCCCAGGCTGCTGGTACATAGAAAGCAGCAGCTGGCCCCCAGCTCCTCCCTCACTGCACACTGCTGAGGCTCCGTGCCCACAGGCCCTGTCCACAAGCTCGTCCAGCTGCCCAGGACGGCTCTGTGTCTGGGAGACGTCTGTCGGTTCACTGCAGTGAGAATGAGGAGTGAAAAGTCCACCTAAGATCCAAGTTCAAGCTTCTCTGGGGGCCGGCACTGTGGCGTAGTGGGTAAAGCCACCTCCTGCAGTGCCAGCATCCCATATGGGCACTGGTTCTAGTCCCAGCTGCTCCACTTCCTATCCAGCTCTCTGCTATGGCCTGGGAAAGCAGTGGAAGATGGCCCAAGACCTTGGGCCCCTGCACCCAAGTGGCAGACCCGGAAGAAGCTCCTGGCTCCTGGCTTCAGAACAGCACAGCTCCAGCTGTTGCAGCCAACTGGAGAGTGAACCAGCAGATGGAAGACCTCTCTCTCTCTCTCTCACACACACACACACACACACACACGCTAACACCCTCAGATCCACAGGTGTCTCTGCCCACCCAGGTGCCCAGACTTCCAGTCATGAATATGTGCGCTCCCCGCCCCAGAGTACCTGCATGTTTTCACGTATGTATATGTATGTAGAAACGCAGTGCACACAGACAAAACCTGCGCTCCGTCATGCAGTACCAGACGGGACCAGCGGCGCCGCTGCTTTCCTGGGTATGTTTCTGCAGCTGGGATCCATCAGACACCTCATTGTGGTGCACTGTGGTTTCGCCAGGGGGCTGGGGGGCCGTCAGGGCAAAGGATCGTGGTGCTGGAAAGATCTCAGGGTCGGGCTCGCCCGTCACGTGGCCACAGCTGTTGCTAGGCTTTCTAGATTTGTTGCTTTGCTGTTGTTCTCCCAAATGTTTAATAAATTCTGTCACCAACTTAAAAAAAATGCATGCTAATGTGCGGAGCAAAGTTGACATGATGTCTTGTTGGTGTGTGTTCCCCAAGGGAGCGAACGGCTTTGTGTCTACTCTCAGTCCCAAAGCAGGCTGTGGGCAGGCTTGTTCCAGCACTCAGGGTCAGTCAGGCTGAGGTCTAGCCACGTGGGGCTGGGACCGCTTAAGCAAGTTAAGATCACTTACTGGGGCCGGCGCTATGGCGCAGTGTGTTAAAGCCCTGGCCTGAAGCGCCAGCATCAAATATGGACGCCGGTTCAAGTCCCGGCTGCTCCTCTTCTGATCCAGCTCCCTGCTATGGCCTGGGAAAGTAGCAGGGAAGAGTACAGAGTCATCAGGGTGACCTGTGTGTGTCTGAGGGCGTCCGTCCATCACCTCCTGTCTGGCTGGAGGTCAGGCTCACCAGCTTCCTGGAGGCTCCTCTGGGAGCCGAGCTGCCTGGCGCCCCTCTGCTGTGACCACAGCACGCATCTGTGCTCCAGGGCCATCTGCATTGTGTGTGGAGGATCCAGACGGCCCAAGTCCTTGGGCCCCTGCACCCGCATGGGAGACCCGGAAGAAGCTCCTGGCTCCTGGCTTCGGATCGGCTCAGCCCCGGCTGTGGTGGCCATTTGAGGAGTAAACCAGTGGATGAAAGATCTCTCTTTCTCTCTCTCTCTCTCTGTAATTCTTTCAAATAGATAAAAATAAGTCTTTTTTTAATCACTTATAACCAAATGAGTTGACAAAAATGAATTAATTTGGACCCAACCCACACCTCTGGGCGGGAACCTCTGCCCACGCCCCTTGCACTGCCGCTGGGTGGACAGCCATGGAACAAGGCTCCACCATCCTGAGAGCTGGGTCGGCAATGTGAGGCACAGACGCAAGGCTCAGCCCCTCTGAGGGTCATAGTCACCAATAAACCAAGGCAGCAAAAGGGGAGCAGCGACAAACCACATAGCCGCTTCCAACCTGCGGCCTTGCGCCTATGTGCAGCCATGGGTCAGCAGCACTGGGAGACTTTTTTTTTTTTTTAATTTTTATTTTTTGACAGGCAGAGTGGACAGTGAGAGAGAGAGACAGAAAGAAAGGTCTTCCTTTGCCGTTGGTTCACCCTCCAATGGCCGCCGCGGCCGGCGCGCTGCGGCCGGCGCACCGCACTGATCCGATGGCAGGAGCCAGGAGCCAGGTGCTTTTCCTGGTCTCCCATGGGGTGCAGGGCCCAAGGACTTGGGCCATCCTCCACTGCACTCCCTGTCCACAGCAGAGAGCTGGACTGGAAGAGGGGCAACCGGGACAGAATCCGGCGCCCCAACCAGGACTAGAACCCGGTGTGCGGAGGATTAGCCTAGTGAGCCATGGCGCCGGCCAGCACTGGGAGACTTTTAAAGAATTCAGACTCTGGGGCCAGCATTGCGGCACAGTGGGCTAAGCCACAGCCTGCAATGCTGGCATCCCATATGAACGCCGGTACTAGTCCTAGCTGCTCCACTTCCGATCTAGCTCCCTGCTAATCCTCCTGGAAAAGCAACAGACAATGGTCTCAATGCTTGAGTCCCTGCAACCCATGTTGGAGACCCGGATGGAATTCTGGGCTCCTAGCCCAGCCCTGGCCATTGTGGTCATTTGGGGAATGAACCAGCGCATGGAAGATCTCTCTCTCTCTCTCTGTCTCTGTCTCTCCCTCTCTCTCCATACCTCTCCTTTTAAATAAATAAATAAATGAAATATATTTTAAAAATTTTTAAAGATTTTATTTATTTATTTGAGAGGTAGAGTTACAGACAGTGAGAGGAAGAGACAGAGAGAAAGGTCTTCCTTCCGTTGGTTCACTCCCCAAACGGCCTCAGTGGCCGGAGCTGTGCTGATCCGAAGCCAGGAGCCAGGATCCTCCTCCCAGTTCCCCATGCAGGTGCAGGGGCTCAAGCTCCTGGGCCATCCTCTACTGCTTTCCCAGGCCACAGCAGAGAGCTGGATTAGAAGAGGAGCAGCCGGGACTAGAACTGGCGCCCATATGTGATGCCGGCACCGCAGGCAGAGGATTAACCTACTGCGCCAATAAATGAAATCTTTATTTAAAAAAAAAAAAAAAAGAATTGAGACTCTGAGGCCTTGTCCTGGGCCTCTTGACTCTGAGTCGGGGTTTGGAGAGAGGTGGGGGCAGCGAGAGGAGCTCAGGGGAGCAGCAAGCACCGGACGATGCCATGGACTGCTGGTGAGTGGCTGGCACTGACTAACACCGGGGAGCCAAGGAGAGGCCAGTGAGCGGGGCTAACTGGAAGGGAGTCCTTCCCAAATACCAAAGGGGTCATGACCCCTCTGCTTCTCAGAGCCACCAGGAGTAACCCTCAGCAGCAGCCCTGGAGTGGACACTCAGGGTCCCTCTCCCTTGGGTCTGGCTCTGGATCCTCCACACACAATGCAGATGGCCCTGGAGCACAGATGCGTGCAGCGGTCACAGCAGAGGGGCGCCAGGCAGCTTGGCTCCCAGAGGAGCCTCCAGGAAGCTGGTGAGCCTGACCTCCAGCCAGACAGGAGGTGACGGACGGACGCCCTCAGACACACACAGGTCACCCTGATGACTGTACTCGTGGTGCAGGGTTTGTGGTGAGCCATTTCTACTGGTATTAGGTTGCCTCTTTCAAAAACAAATGCAAGCTTAAAAATTGTACTTTCGATATGATAAAAACCATGCCGGTGCGAATAACCACAACTTGAGGCTACCATATCCCACAGCGCTGTCTTTATTTCTCCAAGGGACACAGTCACATAGGACACTGGAGGAGGACAGCGTCCCCGTCCCTACATGCATGACTTCCCCTCTTTCCAACCCACATCCTCCTAGGATAGCAGCTTTTGTTTCCCGATCTCCGAACCTAGAAACTTGCTGAGACCTTCGAAGCATCCTACAGGGAGGTGGGGGGAGGAGTGCCCCCCACATTTCCATCTCCTCCCCTGCCCTGGGGCCTTGTTCACTGGACCCCTTTTGCTTCCAAGGCGACGATGAGCAAACCCAGCGGGCAAAGCACCCGTGCTCTGGGCTGGCGGTTGCGCCGGCCCCCCAGGCACCCGAGTCTTTCTAAAGGGCTCTTTCTTCTGGGCGCAATGTTAGTTTCTTCTGCTCTGAGGCTGGTGCCTGGGAGGGATCCGAGTGGGCAGCGGAGACTGGCAGCTCACAGACACTCTCAGGAGCCAACCACGGCATCTCTTCTTGGCGCTGTTAACTGATCATCACATTGGAATCTGCCATGGTGGAGGTACTGACACCATGGCCACCAGCAGAGCTGCCGATCTCCCCGAGCCGGCTGTCGAACTCTGACCAGCACCCCACTGCCACGGCCCTTAACCCTTGCTGCATGGGGACCCCTCTATACCCCCTCCTGGATGGAGAAGCCAAGTGGAAAAGATGAGGCTGAAGAATTCAGCTTGCGTGCATGGACCAGATGCATTGTGCCGTGGCTGGAATGTTTGTGTCTCCTCCAAACTCCACACTGAAACAGAATTTGCAGTGTAACAGCACTAAGAGGTGAGGTCTTTGCAGGAGCCCCTCATGGGGGGATCGGTGCTCTTGTCACAGGGCTGGAGGGGACCAGCCAGGCCTCCTTTTGCCCCTGTCTCCTATTACATGCTGACACGGGGTTCAAGGTCCCATCTCGGAGGCAGGGACCAGAGCCTCCCCAGACAGCAACCTGCCGGCACCTTCACTGGCCCCCCCAGTCTTTAGAACCGTGAGAAGGACATTTGAAAGCAGGATGATAAACAGCCTGAAAAGCTGGGTCTGAATTCCGCTAACTCGCGACGTCTCGTCTGATCCCCGCAGCCCGCGAGGCTGGCCGGCAGGCGTCTTTCTCTCCTGGTGCAGAAGAGGAAGTGGGAGGAAGCTGCTGAGCCGCTCGGAGCTGGCCCAGGCACGCCGGGTGGCCGGGGTTGCTCCCACGGTTCCTCTTCCCACAGCTTCGGCGGGTACTCCGGATAAGAATTAATGACTGTTTAGGAAGTTGGGATAAAAGGCCACGGTGGAAACCATGGAGGCACAGTTTTGCTGGGGGAAACACAACAAGCAAGGGCAGCCCTCGGCCTTGGCCCGCCGCAGGCTCCCGGCGTGTGGGCTGTGCACAGCGTTTCTGGCTGGCCTGGGGCTCTCTTGCACACAGCACTGGCACACACTGCTTTCCTACAACTGGCCTCTTCTTCTGCCAGAGTCCGAGGGACTCAGGCTGACTGGTGGGTGAGCTCCTGGCCAAGTCTTTCCTGGGCATCTGTTTCTCCGTGTTGCTCTTAGCCTCTGTCTAGAGGGACGGGGCGCAGAGGACGGAGGTGAGAGGAGGCGCACTGCCCTGTGTAGGAGTTGCTCGTGGTTTCTGAACAAGCACCACAAGCCGGGTCACTGAAATGCAGTGACGCAGTTCTGAAGGTGGGAGGTCCAGGCGCGAGGGGCAGACAGGACCCTGCTCCCTCGGGGAGCTGTCGGGATGCTCCCTCTGCCAATCCCTGTGGACCCTTGGCCTGCTGCACCTGAATGATCTGCCTCTGTCACCCTACACGTGCCACCACTGTCTTCACACTGCCACTTCACACTGCCACTTTACACTGCCACTGTCTTCACACTGCCACTTCACACTGCTACTGTCTTCACACTGCCACTTCACACTGCCACTGTCTTCACACTGCCACTTCACACTGCCACTTCACACTGCCACTGTCTTCACGCTGCCACTTTCCCTTTCTGTAAGGACACCAGTCATGCTGGACCTCATCTTCACCAAGTATATCTACAAAGAACTTATTTCATTTTTTTTTCAGATTTATTTATTTATTTGAAAGACAGAATTAGAGAAAGCGGGAGAGACAGAGACAGAGACAGAGACAGAGAGAGATCTTCCATCTGCTGGTTCACTCTCCAAATGGCCACAATGGCCAGAGCTGGGCCAAGCTGAAGCCAGGAGCCAGGAACTCCATCCAGATCTCTCATCCAGGGACTCAAACAGCACTCCCAGGTGCATTAGCATGGAGCTGGATTGGAAGTGGAGCAGCTGAGGTTCAAACCGGCTGTATCACAACAACAACCTCCTAAAACTCATTTTTCAAATAAGATTACATTCTGAGGTATAGGGGTTAGGGCTTTCACATTATCTTTTTTTGTGGCACACAGTTCAACCTATTACACCTGCTGTTGCTGGGTGGGTTTCTTTCTTTTTTTTTTTAAAGATTTAGTTTATTTATTTGAAAGACAGAGTTACAGAGAGGGGTAGAGACAGAGAGAGAGAGAGGTCTTCCATCCGCTGGTTCACTCCTCAGATGGCCGCAACGGCTGGAGCTGCGTCGATCCGAAGCCAGGAGCCAGGAGCTTCTTCCTGGTCTCCCATGCGGGTGCAGGAGCCCAAGGGCTTGGCCATCTTCTACTGCTTTCCCAGGCCACAGCAGAGAGCTGGATTGGAAGAAGAGCAGCTGGGACTAGAACCGGCACCCATATGGGATGCCGGCACTTCAGGCCAGGGCGTTAACCCCGCTGCGCCACAGCCCCAGCCCCCAGGTGGGTTTCGATCTGGGGAACCAGCTCCCTGCTCAGCCCCCAGAACGCTGCCATTTTCCAGAGGGTACTGTAGCTGTGCATGGAGAAGCAGCATGGTGCCCAGACACAGGGACCACAGGCCCTGGAGGGCAGGAGACAGGCAGACAGCACCAGTGAGGCTGAGAAGTCACACCACCACAACTGAGAGGAGTCAACCCAGTGTCCGCATGTGGTGGCAGGAGGAGGCCCTGGGGACCAATCATCACTTGGCATTTCTGACAATCACCCAGGCAGGGCTGGGAGTGCAGGTCAGGTGACCCCAGGATGAACCAGGAGGTACAGCACCCCCTTCCGGCCCAAGGAGCTTCTTGAGTGTTTAAATGGAGAGACAGCTCTCTGGAAGCCTTGCCCTGGGTGAAGGGATCAGATCTGCCTGTTCCTTTACACTGTGAACGTAACTGGTCAGCTCGGGTGACGCCACTTCATCTTTGGGAAGAAATGGGGCCCTGCGCTGTGGCATAGTGGGTAAAGCCACTGCCTGCAGTGCCAGCATCCCTTATGGGTGCCGGTTCAAGACCCGGCTGCACCACTTCCGATCCAGCTCTCTGCTGTGCCCTGGGAAAGCAGTGGAGGATGGCCCAAGTCCTTGGGCCCCTGCACCCACGTGAGAGACCCGGAAAAAGCCCCTGGCTCCTGGCTTCGGATCAGCTCAGCTCCGGCTGTTGCGGCCAAGTGGGGAGTGAACCAGCAGATGGAAGACCTCTTTCTCTCTCTGCCTCTCCTTTTCTCTCTATGTAAACTCTGACTTTCAAATAAATAAATAATATATATATATATAAAAGGGAAGAAACAAACACTGGACCACAAGGCAATTTGTTCTAGGCTCTGTCCTAATTTGGTGGTGAGCCCTGCCATTTTGGAGTTAGAAGAACCAAGCCTTGGATTGTTTTCTATTTGAACAAACCAATTAACCACCTGTCGTAGTAACTGGTCTTTAACTGGTCTTTTTCCATTTAAGCAGAATCCTGTAAGATTGCTTGTCTGTGGACAAGTGCACAAGCTCCCGAGGTCCCCTACACTCCTCAGCCTCACCCCATCTCCATCACTGGGCGTCTAGGAAAACCGCCCCACCCCCACTCCTTCACTCCCCTCCCCCCCTCCCCCAGGTCCTGCCAGGGACCCACGCTCTGAGCGCTGGCTTACAGCTGGGCACATCAGGTCCATTCAGAGAGTTTTAACTCAGTGCCCCACGCCCAGGAGAGCAGGGAGGAGGCAAGAGACCACTGGGCAGGCCTCAGGGAGTGGCTATCATTTGGCTTTGGCCAGTTACTCGGCCTCCGAGGTCACAGCCCCCAGAGAGGCACCTGCTCCCCACTGACCTGTGAACGAGGGAGTGAGGCCAGCTCAGCTCTTACGTCCCTGGAACAGCTCTGCTAAACACGCTGCTTTCTCTGAGCCTACACCTTCCGATCAGAGAAACACATCACTCGCACCCTCACTCCTGAGACAACTCATCTTCTGCCTTTTTTTTTTTTTTTTTTTTTTTAATGGCCCAGCAGGAAAACATCGCAAAGCAAACACACGCCAAGCAAAGAAAACAGAAAGAGCACGCGTCAGGGTTCAGCCCGACTGTGACAATCACTGGGTGCCTCTTCCTGCGAGAGCCCAAAACCACACTTTCCGGGCTGGAGGGAGTCCTCCGCGCTGTCATAACGCACACGGCACCGGGCCGAGTTTTCCCTGGTCGACACCGGTGAGCTCGGGGCCTCGGGCAAACAAGTCACTTCTGCTTTTGCCAAGCAGCTTCCTCTTTTCTGGAAACTTCTGGCTGCCCCCTTGCTGTCAGCAGCCCCTGGCTTGACAGCTGTGGTGGGAGGAGGGTGGCGGGGAGGGGGTCTGAGAAGTGCCTTGCACCCGGTCAGCGGTGGGTGGGTGTGGGTGTGTTGCTGTCATGTTTCACTCCAGAGTCTGCTATGGAAATTTCCATAATCTCCCATCCCACCCCACCCCACCCCCACCCCTGCGCTGCAAAACTCACAGGCTTTTGCTTTCATTATCATTGTCAAACCATTAAGCATTAACCCCTGCCTCCCTGGGGAGCACACTCCTGGGGCCCACGGCTCTGGGTGCCTGGCAGTGCTGAGCTGGAGCCTTCCTTCCCACAGACCCCGGCAGAGCCCCCCCCCCCCCCCGCCTTATGCACTACTCGCTTCTGCAATACGTGGGCATCTTCATTCCTTCTCCTCCCCAAGGCTCGGCCTGGCTTGCCTGGATGAGTGCACAGGAAAGGGCGCTGGTTCCGGCCGCCCGGCCAGGACTGGACACCATGGGCAGAGCCGGCGCAGGCGGCCGGCAGCACTGCCTCTTCTTTCTCCTCCAGCCCCCAACGTGCAGAGGAAGGCCTGCCTTGAATCAGCTGGCAAGAAACGAAGAGCAGAGTCGGGGAGTGTGAGGAGCCGGCGGCGACGGAGACACGGACACTGGCCGGGGGCGGGTGGGGAACTCTCCAGCATGTGAGCCCAAGGAGAGCAGGGCCATATCTTCCCTCCACTGCTGTATTCTCGGGGCCTGGACCAGGGCCTGGTCACCTACACACGCACCCCATGCACCACCCCCATCAATCAGGGTGAGGCAGGGGGTGGTTTGAGGCCCTAAGATAAGAACTGCCCTAGGGGCACAGATGCCCCAGCCCTGAGGGCCACACGGCTACACAATCCCTGGGAAGTGCAGGGTGGAGGTGTCCTGGGAAGGCATAGACCACAGTTGCTTGCCTGGAGCCCTGAACCCCACAAGGACAGCTCGGATCTTGAGCTGGATCAGCAAAGGAGCAGGCAGGACATGAACCAGGGCCCATATGGGATGCCAGCACTGCAGGCAGAGGCTTAGCCCACTACGTCACAGCACCGGCCCCTTCTGTCCCATCTTACAGCCTGCACAGGGCCCCTACTCAGCAGCCAAAGAGGTGATCGAGGGATACCGGCTCTTTTTTTTTTTTTATTTAAAAGATTTATTTATTTATTCAAAAGTCAGAGTTACACACACAGAGAGAAAGAGAGAGAGAGAGAGAGAGAGAGAGAGAGAGAGAGGTCTTCCATCTGCTGGTTCACTCCCCAGATGGCCACAACGGCCTGAGCAGTGCTGATCGGAAGCCAGGAGCCAGGAGCTTCTTCTGGGTCTCCCACATGGGTGCAGGGGCCCAAGGACTTGGGCCAAGTTCCACTGCTTTCTCAGGCCGTAGCAGAGAGCTGGATTGGAAGTGGAGCAGCCGGGTCTCGAACCGGCACCTATACGGGATGCTGGCGCTTCAGGCCAGGGCATTAACCCACTGCGCCACAGCACCTGGGACACCTGCTCTTAACAAGGTGATCCTGCCCTGCTCAGCCACAGCTCAGGGCCCCACCCCAGGACCATCTCTCCTAGCTCCCAACAAATCTCAACGTGGCTCTCAAACAGGAGGCGGCTTCCTGGACTGGATCCATGCGGGTTCCGGGCGTGCTCGTGCTGTCTCTGTAATCCCTCACAGAGCTCGGCACCCAGGAGCACCCAGGGGCTCCGGTTTGTTCTCTCCAACTTTTGAAAAACAGGTGACGACTGTGACGAGGCCACTAAGGCCACTCAATGCATGCAGTCTGCCGTCCCCAGGCCCTGGCTCTTGAAGGAGGAAGAAAGGGCTGCAGTTGGATGGATCCAGCAAGAATTAAAAAAAAAAAAAAATGAAGAGTAACAGCCAGTTTTGGCAGAGGGGGAGAAGCCAAGTTGAGAACTCTGTCGATAAAGCAATCTGCACTTTGAAAACTGATTGAAAGTGAGTCATGCACAGCTGTGAATGGTGCGCGGGTCAAAAATGACATTGAACTCTGTAAGATGATCATTTCTGAGGGTTTACAAATGGAGCAAATGTTGACTACTCCGTGTGGCTTAACCTAATATCAGCAGTTGCATTTCAGGGCTCAGGGAACAGGGTCCAGGTAGGAACCAGCGCAAAGACGGCTCAAATCAGGAGCTGCCGACCCCAAATCCAGGCTCTTGCTACTAAACCATGTCACCTCCTGCCCACGAATCAAGACAGAAGACAGGCCTTCCTCCCACTGCAGATAAGGGAGCTCCAGGCCAGCCGGAAGCTAGCCTAGGGATGCTTGGATAATGAGCCGCGACCCAAAGGGAAAAGTCACTGCTTTTCATCCAAGTCCAGCTCCTCCTACGTGACGCCACTACACTGCGTCCAGCCTGAGTCACAGAAGGGGCATCTGCCCCCGAACGGCTGCCATTCATTTCCCCAAGCACCACCTGCCAAGGAGCCTCGTTTGCACTTGGCACTTGATACACCTGCACCCGCAGGTGTCCCAGTCCTCACAGGGGCACACACACGGCACACCTGAACACGCAACCCTTCACCACTTAAGCAGCACGTGTCCCAGTTCTGATGCCCTAGAGGGTGGCGGTGCCTCGGTCTGGGACTCAGCTCTTCTGGACCCGGGCCTGGAGCTCAGGGCATGAGGACAGCCAAGGAGCAGGTGCCTGGTCCTCGGGGCACAGCTCCTGGGATTCTGACAGCATCGCCTCGAGGCAGAGCTGAGAGCCAGGGAGCTCGTCCAAGGTCATAGGGAAGGGAGGGACGTGAGGGCTGTGAGAACCACTGCTTCTATACAGGAGGGCTGAGCCGGGGACAACCCCCCCCCCCACACACACACACAACCATCCACACTCACACACACCTCTGTCCACATATACACACCATGCACACACACGGCCCAGAGTGCAGACAGACCACTGCAGCCCTGGGGGTGAGCCCGGCAAGGAGCGGCAGCACTGGCAGATGGAAGCGATTTGGCTGTACCATAAGGAAGGAGTGGGTGGGCGGGAGGGAGAGGGAGGGGAGAGCCTGGGCCAGGCCCACACCAGCACCTCCACCATATGGGTCCTCTGGAGACGCTGTGTTTACTTGTGAGACAGAAGTCACGGAGTTCCATGGTGCCTAGTTACACCCTGTCTTCATCACCAAAAGGACGCTTGTAGGCAGCAAGATGAAATACATCCAAAGAAGGAAAAACAGCAACAGCGGGGAAAGAGGGAAAGGCGGGTTCCGGAGTGAGGATGATACACAGAAAGCCGAGTCCTCTCCCCTGGCCAGACTTAGCCATGCATTCTGTTCTCGGGGTTTCTCTGACACATGAAGAAAGATGATTTTTTAAAAATTACAATTCATGCAGGCTGACGCACGCCCGGCTCTTTGCGTGACGTCATTCGATTCTCAGCACAACCCTCGGGTGGGTGTTCTCACTGCTATTTTACAAATGAGGCAACACGGGTTCAGAGATGTCAGAAGCCTGTCGGAGGTTGCACAGAGAGCAGGAGACAGAGCAGGAGGGAATCCAGGTCCCCAAGCCCCCACTCCTCCTCCCGATCTCTCCCAGACTGCAAAACCTGGCACTAACGGGCATCAGACAGAGGCGATGACGGATCGGATGTTGGGGGGAGGGGGAGGCGGCAAAGCCGAGCCCCAAGCGTGCTCAGCCATCGTCCACGTCTCAGCTTCTTTCGAAGGTGACCCGGCAGTCTCTGGGAGAGGAGTGGAGCAGCCACGCGCACAGCCACGGTCGCTGCAGGAGCCCTGGCTGGCTGGCAGCTGCAGCCGCCGCAGGCTAGAGAAGTGGGTCAGAAGGCAGGTTTTTCAAGCCTGGTGAAATGTAGCTTCAAGGAGACAAAACACGGGAGGACAGACACGGAGCCGGGAGACAGGAGACAGCGAGAGAGGAGGAGTGGGAGTGGAGCAGAGCAGAAGAGAACCGCGGGAGCTTCGAATTAAAGCGGGGTGGTAGCCAGTCTCATTGTTGGAGGCAACCTTAGGGGGAAAAAAATCCTAAAATCTACAAGTTTGCAATTAATCAAGGGCTGCCTGTTGCTGTAAAAAAGGTTGGTTAGCACGTGACGGCTGCCCACAGGATAAGTTGCGGGCGACACACAGGGTCAGCGTGAGAGGTCAGAGCAGGAAAAACCTCCTGGTGAGTGATGGTCAGGGCCCTTGCTCCCACCCTTCCGGCTCCCAGCTGCTGCCAGGCCACTGAGGGCTCCGGACTCCGGAGCAAGTGAGCAATGGGACAAATGCTGGGGGGGGAGGGGTCTGTCTTTGGCAAGGCAACTGTGCCTAAGGCAGACCCCTCAGCTGCTGGACATACAAAAAAAAAAAAAAGACTCCATTCTAGCATCTGTAAATGAGTCTATAAAAACACTTGGAAATTAACACCTCCTCCTGCCATGCATGTTCTCGGGCTGCATGCCATCTGTTCAGCACAGTGGTTCGGCACACAGGCACAGGTGCCAGACGGGCTCCAGCCTGACACGTGGCCAGGCCACCCCCAGCCAGGTGGCCTCTGCCACACAGATTTTCCCATCTGCAGAATGGAGTTGGTCACAGCAGCACTCACATGGCCAGTGTGGGGACAGAGGTGTGCTAAGGGTGGGCTGGCTCCGTGAACGCTGATTCTCTTTATAGCTACCACTGCCCCTCCTTTCTCTTCAAGTCTGACCTTGAAAATCATACTGGGGACACAGCTCAGCTTGGCCCTCTGTCCCCTCCAGTTCCCTCCCCTCCCCGGGGGCTAGTCTCCTGTTCTCCTATGAGCCCTCGGATCCCAACCTTGACACTTGGTAAGAACCGGCCAGCGCTGTGGTATAGAAGGCTAAGCTGCCACCTGCAGCACCTGCATCCCCTGTGGACACTGGTTCGAGTCCCAGTGGCTCCACCTCCAATCCTGCTCCCTGCTAATGCACCTGGGAAAGCAGAGGAAGATGGCCCAAGCGCTTGGGCCCCTGCACCCACATGGGAAGAAGCTCCTGGCTCCTGGCTTTGGTCTGGCCCAGCACTGGCTGTTGTGGCCATTGGGTGAGTGAACCAGTGGATGGAAGATCTCTCTCTTTCTCTCTCTCTCTCTCTCCCTCTCTCTCTCTTTCTCTCTCTCTGACTCTGCTTTTCAGTAACTCTGCCTTTCAAATACATAAAAACAAATTTGTAAAAAAAAAAAGTCAATTGAAGAGGCTGGCTTCTCATAACTTCAAGAAATACAGAGATTAGTTTATGATTTTATTCACCTGTGTCCTGAAATCCCTGCCGATTTTTTATTTATTTATTTATTTATGTATGTATCTAGGTATCACAATGATTTCTGCTCAGTGATTGGACGAGGTGGGCATTTAAATACTGATAACTCCTCAAATGAGAAATTCCACAGCCTCCCTGCCCCCCGTCTTCACTCCTCTCCTCCCTCCAGTCACTGAGAGGAGAGGGGAGATTTAGGGGGGACCGGAGGAAGTCCTGTCTCCTCAGTGGTCCAAGGTCACGGCAAGGTCTGACCGCATCGCTGCTGGAGGATGAGGGGTTGACGTCATTCACCGTGGGCGCGTCCAGCCTCCTGGGAGTTGAGAATTTTTCTGTGGGTGAGATGGGTTCGGGTAAATCCTCAAAACCAAAGACTCCCTGGTGCAAGCTGGGGTGGTATTTCAGGAGCACCTGCTTCGTGCAACACACAGTGCTGGACACTCTGAGGAACCATACAGGGGAAGCAACGGGCCTCAGTCGGGGGCCCAGTCCTCCCCTCCTGCCCGGCGTGGGGGGCTCTTCCCTCTACTGTGCAGGACCCTGGCATCAGCAGCAGGTCCAGCCCCATCCCCAGTCTTGATCACCCAGAGGGGGTTTTTCAGAAACTTCTCCGACCCAAGAATACACAGCAAACCCAGTGTCCCTGAGGAGGGGCTGGGCGCTGGACAGGCACCTCTCAAGCCTGTCACAAAACAGACCTAGGAAATGCAGGCTCCTCAGGCTCCCAGCACGGAGCAAGCTCTGGGTTTACATGCATCAGCCCTGGTCACAGCGTCTTCAGGACGACGCCTCTAGGGAAATGCACTTGAAGGACCACAGAGTGAGCGAGTGGGGAGCGCTACCCGGGCGAGGGCTGGGAGACTGATCTGAGCTGCCCAGCTGGGGAGAGGGCTCTGCCGGCAGCCACGCACTCACAGCAGCCTCTCTGTTCTGACACAAGAGGAGTGACCCATGTGCCACCTGACAGGTGGGTCCCCTCTGCCCTTGCTCAGCCACTGGCTGGCCATTCTCTCTGAACCCAGGTGGCAGCCGTGCCATCCAGGGCCAAGCGTGTGGACTGGTGTGAAAACCATCCAGCTCCTGTGACCACTGAGACAGATGCCATCTCACCATTATCAGACAGAAATCTGAGGTTCCAGGACTTGCTGGAACCTTCCGTCTGCTAGCTCACTCCCCAAATGGGCACAACAGCTGGAGCCAAGCCAGGTTGAAACAGGAGCCAGGAACTCCATCCAGGTCTCCCGTGCAGGCAGGTGACGGGGACATCAGTGCTTGGGCCATCACCTGCTGCCTCCCAGGCACGTTAGCAAGGAGCTGGATCGGAAGCAGAGTAGCCAGGACTCAAACCGGCACTCCAAAATGAAACAGGGGTGTCACAAGCAGCGACTTAACTCGCTGTACCTCGACACCCAGCCCAGCCCCCTCTTCTTCCCCTGCCTCCTACAGGCGGGACGGTGCGGCCGGGAGAGCCAGCAGCTGTTGACACCTGGAGCTCCGGCAGGCATCACAGAACCAGGTAACGCTAGCCCCGAGAGGCCCTTCCAGTCACTAGGGAGGCCCTGTCTCCCCATCAGTGCCTTCATCCACCCTTAATTAAGCACCATTAAGGAAGCAGCCGCCAAGCATCCTTAAGCCCACTGCTTCCCCTCACAACAGCCTCCCCGAGCAGCAGGGTAGGCAGGGGCCTGGCCAGCAGCCCCAGTGATGCTGCCTGGAGTGAGGATGCTGTCAGTCGCAGGGGCTCTGCATTCGCTCTCTGCCACAGAATCAGAGCTTGCTGCTGTACGCTGTCTTCCTCCAAGGCCCCAGGCGCCGGCTGCCCTCCTCCCTCCCTGCCACCCTCCCCACCCAGCCTGACCTGTCACCTGCCACCCTCACTGGCCCCTCCTCGTAGGGTGTCCTAGTCCACTGGCGCTAGTGGGCCATGAGAAACAGATGCTGTTGGGGCCGGCACTGTGGCGTAGCAGGTGAAGCCGCTGCCTGCAGTGCCGGCATCCCATATGGGCATGGGTTCCAGTCCCGGCTGCTCCACTTCCAATCCAGCTCTCTGCTGTGGCCTGGGAAAGCAGTAGAAAATGACCCAAGTGCCTGGGCCCCTGCACCCACTTGGGAGACCTGGAAGAAGCTCCTGGCTCCTGGCTTTGTAATGGCCCAGCTCCAGCCATTGTGGCTATTCGGGGAATAGAGCAGCAGATGGAAGGTCTCTCTCTCTCTCTCTCTCTCTCTCTCTCTCTCTCTCTCTCTTTCTTTCTCTCTCTGCCTCTGCCTCTCTGTAACTCTCCTTTTCAAATAAATAAACCTAAGAAAAGAAAAGAAAGAAAAGGAAAGGGAAAAGAAAATGAAACAGATGCTATGCTGGGAGCCACCTGAGGTTCAGCCATGGGAGGCAGCATTGGTTCATCACACACTGGGAATGGATTCGGAGGGAGAGCCACCTGCAGACCGGAGGGGACCTGACTTGGGGCCCAAGTGCCCCCAAAAGGTCCATGACATTCATTCTTTGAAGTCAAGGTGCAAAATCCCCAGGACATCCCTACTAGATGGCAAATGCCCCCCCCCCCCCAAGGGATAAGGTCACAAAACCTGAGAACTCGGTTCCAGGAATGCCAGCTGCTCCTGACCATGCGGGCTGTAATATGCTAGGCCGTCCCAACGCTCATTCTCCAGGACCTGGCTTCCATGCATGGTGACCCTACTGGGGGCCTGTGGTGGAGGCAGGTGAGACCGCAGGGGCCCTCAAGTCCCAGGATCCTGCCTCTCGGTGGGGCTTCCAGGTTAGATCTCGGTGCCCACTTGCCCCAATTCTTGGCAGCCTCACTCGAGCCCTGGCCTTCAAGTTCCTGACCTGTGAGCCCAAGGCCAAGGCCACTTCTAACCACTTCCCGCTAAGAGCTTCTGCATGGGGTTTCATGCCGGCTTTCACTCTGGGCCCAGGGCCTTGGCCTGTCTCAACTATAAATATAGAGACCTGCTAAGAAATCTGTAAACATGTCTAGTCAAAGTCTTACAAGGGATAAAAATGACCACCCCCATTCTAAAGAATAATAATAAATAAAACATGTTAACCTGGGACCATCCCCAGCAACTCAGCTGGCTGGTGGCCTCACCTGTGTGCCCAGGGTGACCTTCCCGGGGACTGCTCTCAAGGAGAAAGAAAAACCACACTTCTGGAACCCCAGCATCGTGTTCTAGGCCCAGCGCATCACCCAAGCTCACGCCCCCTTCCCAGGGACGCTGCCTGAGAACAAAAGCCTGGCCCCTCACCTCAATCCGGGACGACTCTGGAGGCCATCCCAGTCCCAGAACGTTCTGGGAGGTGGGCCGGTGCTTCCGCTGTGAGCGCTTCACACCCTGACTCCTCCCTCCCCAACCAGCGCAGGGCTAAGGCCCGCTGCCCAGAGCCACTGCTAAGAATAACCTCCGGGAGGGCAGCGGTGACTGTCACCTCACGAGGACGTCACACAGACCTGTCGTGCATCAGTCAGTCTAGGTCTGCACACCACGCCTACAGATCTCTGCTTGAAACCATCCCTGAAGACCGTGGTTGCCATGACGACAGAAGAGCGAGCAAGGCAGAGGGAGGGTGGACAGAGAGGTGGCTGGGTAAGCCTGCAGCCCACAACCCTTGCTCTGAGCCAGCAAACATCAGAACCGCTTTGAAATTGCAAAGAGCAGGTGTCTCTCAGAGAGTCTGGGGACCCTGGAAGCCCTTCCCTAACCTGTGGCCATGGGCACCCAACCTGCCAGAAAGGGTCTCCTCTCTCCCCATTCCTCAAGGAGAAAAACCCAAGGTTTAACCCCTGTCTTGCTGCCGGCCAATCACAGGACTTGCAGGCTGGCCCAGGGCACAGCTTCTGTCCTCCTTGGCCCCCAGGGGCTGCCACGTATCCTTGGGGACACTTGTACCCCTGGCCGACAGCCAGCAGGAAGGCTGCTGGCCAAGTTCCTCTTTGAGCTCAGTTTGGTACTGGGGCCTGGCATGTCCCTCTGCCTTTGAGTCGAGAATATTCTATTACCTGGGCCCAAGGGTGTTTCAGAATCTCAAAATACATTTAACAAGCAAAGTGCAGGAGTGAGGAGGAGACAAGAAACCTCTCTGCCCGCCTGCCTCTGGCTTCTCCCCGGGGGAAGCGCTCTCCCGGGACACTCACTGACCTTGGGTGGTGGAACGGGGGCTGTCGGGTACCCAGCTTTGGAAAGGACCCAGGTCCACTGCTCCTCTGCACACCTGCCCTCCCCTCTCACGGACAGTCCCATGAAGGCTGCCTGTCCCCAGGACAAGACACCATTTCCATACAGTTATAGTGCTCAAGGCCAGTGGAGACCCTAGGCTTCAACCCTGTGTCTATGTTTAATGTTTCAAATATTCTTTTTATTGATTCATGCACTGGCTCACGTCCCAGATGCCTGCGACAGCTGGGGCTGGGCCAGGGTGAAGCCAGGAGCTGAGAGCTCCAGGTCTCCCGTGTGGGAGCCAGGGACCAAACCACCTTGAGCCATCCCCGCTGTCTCTTAGCACCTGCATTAGCGGGAAACTGGAGTCAAGGCTCAAAGGTGCATGAAACCCAGGACTCTGTGCGACGTGAGCACTTAACCACTGCGCCTACAGGACATACGCATTTATACATATAAAAACGTTTTATATGTAATATATAATACAACCAGTTTAAACACTGTATAACTAGACACCGTAGGAATCATTTCATGAAATTAATGACACAAGATCCTAATGTGCGTCTATGAACAGAGATCTGGAGAGGTTAAGCAACTGGGCCACCTCATATCAATCCTTCTCCATCCCATCCATCCCCTTCCCCATCCTTTCCTGGGAGGCAGCTCAAGTGGTTGGGTCCCTGCCACCCACATGGGGACACCCGGACTGAGTTCCAGGCTCCCGGCTTAGGCCTGTCCCTCCCCTAGCTGTTGCAGGCATTTAGGGGAGTGAACAAGTGGCAAGGAGTAATGTGTGTGTGTGTGTGTGTGTGTCTGTCTGTCTGTCTTTCAAATAAATAAAAAACGTAAAAGGATATCGGGGGAAGCCATTGTAATGCCTAAGTCGTACTTTGGAAATTTATATTCATTAAATAAAAGTTTAAAAAAAAAAAAAAACGTAAAAGGTGCCAAATAAAGGATCCGGTGGCTTGGTCACCCCCATATGGATTCTGTCTTCTACGTGAGCACTGTGTGCAGGTATCTCTCTTGACCTGTCCATCCTCATCTCCTCCCTTGAGATGGCCTTGACTCTTCATGGACCATCAAGGTCAAGGCCAACAGGGACAACACATACCCCAACTAGGACACAATTGAGGTTTTTCCTAGAAGGTTCGGCTAGAATGGTTGTGAGCTATAGATGCTAAACGTCTTTTTCTATGGTAAGGATAGTAAGACCAACAACGATGGTGGTTAATAGTCCACACGACCATCTTAGAGATAAAGAGACGTGGTGTATACAAAAGCACACATCTGGCCTATAGCAAAGACTACATCAATATCAGCCATGACAACCACACCACCCCAGATGGTACCTGATAATCAATAATACGGATCAGTCATTGCCAATGTGAATGAAACTCCCCCAACAAGCAGTTTGACTCACATGGAGGAACACAGCTCCCTGGGTGTGTATCACATGATAGGTTGTAGACAAGAATGGGGCCAGGGTGCTGTGAGCTTCACGCCCTTGACCATGGGCTGTTCTCAGGGTTGATGCAGTAAGCAGAGTGCAGCTAGGCGGAAGGTGTACCCAGCAGCCAGACAGACACTCAGTGGAGCCTGCCGGCCCTGGGGCCTGGACTGCAGAGAGGTGGCGTGGAGCAGCGGGTAGTTCCACTTCCTGCTCAGCTTCCAGACGTGGGCAGGCAGGCTCCCAGCAGCCGCGTGCAGCTGAGCTAACGTGGAAACCTTCTACCTATCTCCACCCCACTCACCGCATGAGCCATGCAAGCAGCTGCTGAAGCCAACTTCACTACCAAGGAGCAAGGTAAGATCCAATCTGGGGGAAAATGCAAAGAGCTGTGGGCAGTGGGGAGCCCACTCCTTTCAGGCCTCAGCGCCCCCAGCACCTGTTCATGGGGCTCTCCCGGAGCTGAGACCGGAATCTTCTGACTGCTGCCTCCACTAAGCTCTGAGGGCAGGGACGCTGGTGGATTGGTTTCCTGGGGCTGCCCTGACAGTGGCAGCTGCCACACAGGCTGGGTGGCTAAAACGACGTGGGAAATGTATATCCTCACAGTTCTGGAGGCCAGAAGTCCAAAATCAAGGCATCTTCAGGGCCGTGGTCCTTCCAGACCTGAGGACAGAATGCTCCCTCACCTCTCCCAGCCCTGGGAGCCCCATGTCCCCCGTGTCCCCATGTCCCCCGTGTCCCCGTGTTTCCCGTGTCCCCCTGTTTCCCGTGCCCCTGTGTTTCCCGTGTCCCCCGTGTCCCCCGTGGCCCTGTGTTTGTGGATGCATCACTCCGGTCTCCGTCTCAGCCTCCACATCACCTTCTTTCTCTGAGCCTCTGTGTCCCAATGTCCTTCGTCTTACAGGGACACCACTCACACGGGTGTAGGGCCCGGCCTAACGCCCGCGTCTTCATTTATTGCCATTTGCAAAGACCTGGTTTTGAACAAGAGCACATTCCCAGGCTTGCTGGGTTAGGACCTCAACTTCTCTTCCCGGAGACCACAGTTCAACCTCTGCTTTGCAACCGCAATGCCTAGAACCTGGAACCCGGACACCAAGGAATCGGCTGCTCTCTAGTCCAGCTCTAACCCTACCTAACCCAGCTCTAACTACTCCCCAGGTCTCTGTTTCTTTAACCTCCAAACTGAGGAGTGACCCCTCCACCTGCCCTGTTGCATCCTTCCTCTTTCTCTCCCCACTGTCAGCGGAGATCCTACGGTGCTCCCTTGCCCCCGGACTGCCCACAGCCAGGACCGGACCACTGTGGAGGAGAGACTGGGATCCTGGAGTTCCCCAGAGCAAACTTGTTGTCGCTGTTATAGCAATTCTGCTGTCAGATCAGAGTCTACCAAAACAGAGAGGCCCCAGAGGCCCCAGAGGCCCCAGAGGCGAGATGCTGTCCAGCGGGTCTGCGAGAAACCAGGAATTGGCTTCCTGGCAACAGGAACTGAGAGATGGAGTTTAAATTATTTTTAAAGTAGGTAGTGGGAGAAGGAGATGAGTGAGATTCTGATGAGCCATTCCGAGGCGGCGTGAAACCACATGGTTCAACCTGAGGCAGCTTTTTCCATGGGCGGTGAGCACGGCCAGTTAACGTTTAATCACTTCCTCTGCTCCGGCTGCACGTGCTATGCAAGGGGTAGCAGTGGGGTCCTCGAAGAATACACTGTGGTTGACCCCGAGGGACACGACTTGGCTCTCACGTGGCTCCGCTCATCTCACAGCAAGGTCACGGTTAATGGGCCAAGCAAATTAAGGACCCTGTTTCAACTTGGCTGCTCAGCACTTTATTGGCCTTTGTCTGTTCCACATTTTTAAAGGCGCTGACAACACTTGGGGGTTATCCAGACGGTGGGCCCACCATTTTTAAAAGAATGAGATTACGGGGTGAGCCATGGGTGGGGTGGTACTTGCTGTTCATACCTGCAGTCAAAGGGAGGTGGGTGCAGGAGAACAGGAAGTAAAGGGGCGCATTCTCCCCAGGCTCTTCCAGGGGGTGTGCAGCTCCGCGCAGGAACCGTAGCAGCCCCCAGAGAAGGAAGAAAGTGCCTAGCGGACAGCAAGTTCCTTGCAGTGAGTCGAATTCAGCAAAATGGAAAAATAAATGGAAATAAAGAAAGAGCATATTTCAGAGTACATTCGTTTGCCTGGAGCTTTTAGAGGATACAAACACATTTTGAAATTCTGTAAATGAGGCCCTGGCCAGGGAACAGTGCTTCCCAGTGATGTCTGTAGCTGATCCAGGGTTTAGTGCAGACCCAACTGGAAACGCTGAGTGGATACCAGCACTAGGATTATAGCTTTGGTGGGTTTTATTGAAGGAGGGAAGCTCATGGAAACTAGAAAGAGAATGTAGGCAGGAGCGCACTGAGAACCCTAAATGCGTGGGACGTGTGAAAGGACTGCTGTATCGGACACACAAGCCGTATCAGAGATGTCGTTCTGGTGAAATGATGACCCAGGACTTAAACGTGTATTTATCACTAGGCTACTCTGCAGTACTTAGGGACTTGCTGATGCAAGGATCTTGACATCCTCCACCAAACAGGCACCCGGACAAGGCAGGACTAGGGCAGAGCGGGTTCAGCAGCACACAAGTGCGCACTTCACGTTCACTGCCATGACCCGTGTCATCAGCCGCGTGATGATGAGAGTGCTTTTTCTCAGTGGGGGGCGTCTCTAACGTGGGGCCCAGAGAATTCAGCACCAGAGCTGTAACCCACATCCCTGAACATGTGAATTGGAACTTCCCTGCTCCATCACTGGGTGAGCTGCCCGTGGAGGTCGAGTCTCTGAGGAAGGGGGACCACAGGTCCATTCTCTAGCTTCCCTGAACCTCCACCGCATTTAACCAGCACTCAGCTCATGTGCTGTGCCCACGCTCAGGAAGCGCGCCCACCGGCCAGCCTCTGCACACCCCCCATGCTGGGGCAGCAGCTCCTGGGCTTTGCTGGCAAATCCAGGAGCCACAGGAACGTTCTGGGGCCCCCATCACGGAGCAGCTGGACCACAAGGGTCCCAATCTCACACCCAGGGCCCTGAAGAGCCTGTGCTCAAGGCATCTAAGCCACTGAAGGGCAGAGTCCAGCAGCCTCTCATGTGGCCCAACAGGCTGGCCCACCTTGTGGCCTCTGGCCAGAGGATGATTTGGGGGTTCATCTTTATTTGTAAGCCAGAAATGCTCTGCCTTTGTAGTCAAGATTGCTCTTCTCAATGACAGCTGGGCAAAGTGCAAATGATTGACAGAAGGTAGAGAGATAATAGAGAGACAGACTGACAGACAGATAGAAGGAATAACTCATGGGGACAGAAGAAATACATCAGTATTACACCAGGGAGGCTGGAAACTAATAGCTTTTCAGCCCCAGGAGGCCCAAGAAGGACCTGGAAAACTTGACAAAAACACAGAATCACAGGTCCCACCCTTAGAGATTTCAACTCAGTAAGGCTGGACTGGGATCTAGGATTAAATATGCATACAGATAAATATAATGATTTATGTGTTCTCATTTAAAAAGCAGAGAAACAGAAGGGGAGAGAGAGAGAGAAAGAGAGAGATTCTTCTATTCACCGGTTTATCCCCTAAATGTCCTCCACGGCCAGGGCTGGGCCAGGCTGAAGCTAGGAGCCCGGGATTCCATCCAGGACTCCCGCGTGGGTGGCAGGGACTGAAGTACTTGGGCCGTCACTGCTGCTCCCTACGTGCGATCAGCAGGTGGCTGGCTCAGAGGCAGAGCGGGGTATGAGCTCAGGATGCGACAGGGGATGCAGGCAGCCCAAGCATCTTCTTAACCACTGCACCAAACGCCCACCTCGGATTTATATTTTAAGCCATCACTAGATAACGCTATTTCAGTAGGTCCCGGAACCACACTTTGAGAAACAGTGCCCCAAATGCAACGCATCTTGCTCCAGGTGGTAACAGGCTGACCAAGGCCACGGCTCACGCTGCATTCCCCTGACCCCTCACCTGCACGCCCCTTTCCTTGCCCTTAGACTTCAACCCCACACGGTCTACGTGGCGTCGGGCCCTCCTGCTCTGGGGACAGAACACGGCTCCCACTCCCCCCTTCATCCAGGAGGGCCCAAGCACGAGTGACCTCGCTGGGGCAGCAGCTGGAGCCAAGGTCACCAGCCCATAACCAACACGGAGGGCATCATGACCGCAAGCACCATGGGGCTTCCCCTGTGGCCACGCAGCTGGCAGAGGCGTCCTCCGGGACAGCCGTGTCCCTCAACCTTGCACCAGCTGCTCTTGGTTGTGTTTCCAGGGTGTCTGCAGGGACCGTGAAGGATTTGGGGAGCACCTCTCCCCTCTGCCTCCATGTCGTCCCAGGTTCCTGCCCTGTCACTGGCTTATAAATGGTTCCAAAGACCCATGACACACCCGCCAACAGCCATGGATTAAAGGGACCTATGGGATTCATGGTTCTTATCCACGGATTCCAGTGGTCTACGGGGTTCATGGATTTTATCATTAACAGGGAAGTCACTTCCTCTCAAGCAAACAAAAAGGGAGAAAACATGCTGCTCCCAAGGTTGTAACGGGACGCCAGGAGCAGCTACACTTCCAGTGAATTACTTTCACAGCCATTTGCCCCATCTTCATTATCCTGTTTTAAATTAGGGGAGACAAGGCAGGATGCCAAAGTGCCTCCATCTCAATCCTATGCCCGTCTGCTTCTCTGCAAGGCCCTGTGTCAGCTCAGGAAAGAATCTGCGTGCGCGTCTCCTCTCCTCGAGTTCACCCCTCCCCCCTGACAAGACCCAGAGAGGCCATCGGAACAGCCCGAAAATGAGGCTAAAACCAAGCAGGGCCACGTTCCCCGTCAGGCCCAAGGGTCATTTTCCCTTCCTGGTACCCAGCCGTCGACCTAATTCCATTTGTAAAGTACTTACTCCAGGCCCCTGTCACCTGCTACCCACAAGCTCTGGGGTGTCCCCTAAAATGCTCTTTTCTGGCGCCTTCAGACAGAGCAGGGGCTCTTGGCACTAGGGGAAGACAGCTTAAGACATAGCAGGAGTGCTGGCGCTGAGGCATAGCTGGTTGGGTTCCAGTTGGAGTCCCGGCTGCTGTACTTCCAATCCAGCTTCCTGCTAATGCTCCTGGGAAAGCAGTGGAGGATGGTCAGAGTGCTTGGGCCCCTGCACCTGCTTGGGGGACCCAGAGGAAGCTCCAGGCTCCTGGCTTTGGTCTGGCCCAGCTCTGGCTGTTGTGGCCATTTGGAGAAATGAACCAGTGGATCGAAGACCTTTCTCTCTGTCTCTCTGTGTCTCCATCTGTCTGTCTGTCTGTCTCTCTCTCACACTGTAACTGCCTTTCAAATAAATAAATTTTTAAAAAAGTGGGCAACAGGAGGTTGGAGTGATTTCCTGACACCCTTGGCCATGGTTCTGTGTATGCATTAGACACAGGTTTCAGGCTGGAGCCCTAGGGAACTCAATCCAATTCAACGGGGATGCTTGCCACCCCCACCTCTGGGTGCCACCAAATAACCCCACTCACAGGACTGCCAGGGCCACAAGATTTTTCAGGAGCAGCCGTCTGGAGTCCAGAATGGTCCTCTCTGGACAGCAGGATCACCTGCTGCTGGGCGTGAGGAAGCGGGCGTGATTTCCCCAGGGACCTGCTGCCCTCAGCTCAAACCCACCGTGGCGTGATGGGACTCACGCATCCTGCCCGCCCCGAGAACTGGCCCTCACAGCAAATCTCAGAGCTGTAAAGTCCAGTCCATGCCTGTCTCCGTTGCCATTCCCCGGGCACCAAAGCGCACCCATCCGCCGCCTCTTCCTGTCGGCACTTCTTGGACTTCCCCTCATCCTTACTCCAGGCCGGCCTCACTCTCTCTGCATGGATTTCCGCCAAAGCATTTGCATTGTGTACTCCGCACACTTTCCCAGGCTAATTCTCAGAGCACTTTCATTACCTTTCGACGGCTTCTCAGGTTAGCCTGGTCCCCCCACCTCCAAAGGTGGACAAAGATGGACAAAGACCTAGGTTCAGAAGTTCATCGCAGGGAGCACAAGTGATATAGTGGGGGAGGTGCGGCAGGGGAGCCAGAAAAGCCAGTAAGGGTGCCTGCGGTGGGGGAGGGGCTGTCACTGGGGTTAGAGGGCTCAGCTCTGCTAGACACCCCACGAGGCACCCACAAGGAGCCCGTGCCAGAACGTCCCATGAAGGAGTGCAGACACCGGGCTGTGCCCACCACTGCACCCCTCCTTGGTGGAGCGCTGCCCCTCTTCAGCAGGTCCTGCGCCCCTGCACTAGGTTGAGCAGGCTGTGTGGCCAGGAGGGAGTCCTTTGGGCAGAGAGAAAGACAGACGTGGGAAGCGCTGCCCATCACGCTGCAGGTGAACTGGGGGTGGGCCACGGGCATCGGGGCACAGCAGCAGTGGCATCCACCAGGGCTGCTCTGTGCCTTTGGGAGGAAGTCAGTGCCCCGGACCTGGCCTTTGAGGCAGGGTTACCGGATAGGACGCAGGACACCCAGTTCAGCCGGGATTTGACATAAACAAGGGATGATCTTTCAGCATAAGTGTACCCTAAACATTGCCTGGACCATCATTAGGCTGAGTATTATCGTTTATCTGAAATCCGAATTTAACCGGGCCTCCTGTATTTTTTCGTTACTAAATCTGACCGCTCCCCTTCCAGGCCGGGGGTGCTCTGATCTCAGTCCACTTCCCGTGACCCCACTCCTCAAACTCGCTCCTCCGCAAGCAGGGGCTCTTCACTAACCCTGGGGTGCTCAAATACCCTCCACCCACACACACTTCTCCCACGCGTCTCTCCTCCGCCCACCATCTCTGAGTCTCAAGTCTCTCTGAACACATCTATCTGTGGCCGTCCGTCCTTCCACTCACCTCCGCAAGCAGGTGCTACTGCACCTGTCGTTTTACAACCTTGGATCATTTGCTGGCGTGTCTGAACGCCGTATTTCCCCAGCTGGCTTGTTAACTCACGGCCATCAGAGGAGGAACACTCGAGGGTAGATGAGGAGAGCAGCAGCAACCGAAAACCCTGTAAGGACTGAGACAGAGCCCTCCCCTTCAACCCAGCTCTCACCATAACTAAAGCGCCGGGCACACGGGCACACCCAGCGAACAGCCATGGAATAACTGAATGAACACTGCCCTCTGTAAGAGCAGGCTCAGGCCAAACCTTGTAAACAGCCCCAGCGAGGATGATCAGTGGATCCCAACCCTTTTCCCGGCTCTGGTTGTTGTCCTACACTCCCACCAGCCCCTCCCCCACGAGCACCAGCCCACAAACACTCAGGGCACCTGGGACTACCCTTAGCACCTGACCTGTGCTCTGTCACGCTCGCTCTGTTACCTTCCGTACTCTAGTACACACGTACCAGCTATACACGTACAAAACACTTTAAACTGGGAAGGGCTTTCCTGCGAATTGTTTCATTCCAGCATCCCTGGAAGGCAGGCAAAATATGTGTTCTTTTCCGTCATTTAACAAACCAAACTAACTGGGTGCTTAAATGGGTCATTGAAGGGCTCACTGTTAAGGGAGAGATTTGTAGCAGTGCCTTTCAAATCTACAAACACAGCTTTAAAGTGTCTTACATGAGCAATGTCAATGCAAAAATTGCCTTTTCAAACAGAACCCAGAAAAACCTCTGGCCTCCAGCCTCTGGATCCTGGCTCCTTCATGCAAATGGGAAAACAGGTGCAGGTAGAACAGCTAAACAGAAGACCCCTGGGGAGGGTGGGGAGGGATTCTAAAAAGAAGAGCTCATTGGGGTTCACCGTGGAAACTGAGTGGCCAGCCACTGACGAGCCAGCCTTGCCTGTGGTGGACAGGAAATACTAGTTTCAATGGGGCGTCCAGGCAGCCCTCGGGGAGGAGGGTGGGTCCCACCGCCACTCCCCCCCTACCCTAAGACCCGCCACGCGGGAGAGAGAACAGAACTTGTCCACGGAGCTGCCTGTTCCATGGGTCTGCTTGCGTGTGCGCGTGCCAGGGGGCGGTCTGTGCCGGGTGTGGCTGAGTGTCGCCAGCACGTGGGTGGCACTTGGACATTTACACCGTTGGTGGAGGCGTGTGAGCGAGAGCGAGAGCGAGAGTGTGTGTGTGTGTGTGTGCGCGCGCGCACGCGTTCATTCCAGCTAGGGGTCCCTTCCGGGAAAGGGTCCCTTCCGCCACCTCTCTCACCCGCCGACCCCCTCCAGGGAGGCGAGGACACGGAGCCAAGGGCTACCTAGGCTGGCCAACCGCAGGGTGGGTGCTCGCCCCGTCCTGCCAGCCCCTCTGGCTGGACAAGGTCGAAGCAAAAGCCGATCGATGTTGCCAAAGTCCACAGCCCAAGGCCGCCGCGTGGCCCCAGGCTGAAGTTCGCGGCAGCCCTGCACGGATCAGGGAGCCCGAGCTCCCAAACAGTACAGAGGCCCTAAATACAACCCCAGGGGATGGGACAGGGGAAAGACTGCGGAAAGGAGAGCTCCCCCCCTACCCCGGGCCCGGAACCACCCCCGAGGGAAACCGAGGGGATCCGTGCGAGGGAGCAGCCACAGAGCCGTCGCCGCCGCTGTCCCCACCCACCGCCCCTCCTCTGCGTCCCCGGCAGCCGCACGCGGGGCTCCACCCCCCGGAGCGCAGTCCACACCGTCCCTTTTCTGCAAAACAACACGACGCGCCGCCCCCCGCACCCGCACCGGGCGGAATCCCCGGCTACGCCCAGCCGGCCACCAGCCGCGCCCGCCCGGGAGCGCGCCCTGCGGCCCGGCCGGTCTGCAGCCCCAGCCCGGGATGGGCCCGGGGCCCTGGCCTCACGGGCGTGGGGAAGCGAGAGGGCGCCTGGCTCGGCCGGCTCGGCGCGGCCCTGCAGCTCCGCGAGTCTCTCCAGCCGCCCGAGGGACCTGGGGGCACGCACGGGGCGCGCGCGCGCGGGGCGGCCCGCGTTAACCGCCTCGGCGCCGGGACTCACCGGAATGTGCACGCGCAGCGAACGCCTTTTCTGGTTGGCATTTTTCTTGCCGCCGCTCCCGCCGGGGCTGGAAACATCTTTCTTCTTCTTGGTGTCCATGGCCGCACTTCCCATAACTTTAACCAGAAGTTAGTCCACGCGACCCGTCCCTGGGATCCGGCCACCCCCGGCCGCCGCCGCCGTCGGCCCGGAGCCGCGCGCCTCGTATCACGGTGCTTCCACCCGAGACGCCTCGTGGGGACTTCCGCGCGGCGGGAGGGTGGGGCAGGTAACTCGCGCCGTCGCCGCCGCCGCCCGGAGGGGCCGGCGGTCGGCGGTGAGCGCGGAGCGCAAGCGTCCTCCTCCTACGGAATCATCGGCTGCAAAATCAAAGTCAGAGCCTGCCCTGGTCTGCGCTCGCGCCGGGTTACAGGCGGCAGAGGTCTCCTGCTGGGTGGCAAAGTTTTCTTCCTTTTGCAAAGCGAAGCAACATTTTCCACCCTCTCGGCTCCTCCCCCCAGATTCCCAGAGGTAAAGCGAAAGGCAGGTGCAATTAAAAACAGCAGTTTGGAAAACAACCCTCCGCTGCCTGCGCTTGCGGGAGTGGAGAATCTGGCGAGGGGGAGACGGTTTGTGCGTGAATACGATCCTCGGCCGCAGAATACAGCAGCCCGGAGCCTGGAACTAGGGCCGTCCTCCTTTCTCAGCGAGAGGGAGGGAGGGCAGGAGGGGAAGAGGAGGTGCAAAGGCGAATACTCGCAATTGGGTTATCGCTGGGCTGCAAACACGAGTTCTGGCGGCGGCACGCCGGGTCCTGCCAGCCCGAGGGCGCGCCCAGAGCCCCGCGGGCCGAGGAGGGCAGGGCGCCCGCCCCTCGCCCTCCGCCGCGCCGCAGTCCGGGGGGACGGCGAGGGGCCCGCGAGGGGCCGGGCCTGGCGCGGACGCAGGCTCGGGGCGCGCGGGGCGGTGGGCGGAGGCGCGGGTTGAACAGGAAGTGCGCGGCGTGCAGCGCCACAGCCCGGGTGGCCGCGCTGGGTCCCCTCGCTCCGAGCTGGCCTCGGATCCATCTCGTCTTCCAGCGTTTACTGGCGCCCGATCGCCCAGAAACACGCACACGCGCGCCGTGTCCCCGCAGCAGACTCTGCGGCGCTGGGAAGTCCGGGTCCGCGGGCCGCGCGCTGACCAGCACGTGTCTCGCCGAGCGCTTCGGCGCCTGCGGGTATGCGTTCCGCCCCGCCCAGGCCCGCCCGGCGTGCAGACCCGAACCCGCACCGAGAGCGGGCAGCTCACCCCACCGCGGGGCTTTTTCATGTTCAAGAGCTGCGCAGTGGATCCGCTTAATAGCGCGTTCCCGCGTTGCAGGAAACACGGGGTTCCTGACACTGTGGAAAGAAATGGATGGCAGAAGACCCCGAAAACGCGGGCGAGCGCTCCGCCGGAGTCCGCCTTCCTTTTTGAGCCACCAGGCTGCGGACCTGGCGCTGCACGCCGCTGAGGGCCCGTGCGTGAGGGGCTGGGGAGGGCGGGGTGACCTCCCGTAGGTGCGTGGCAGGATGCAGATTTAGACCTGCTGTAGATCGGGTGAGTGAGGATTGCTGCCCCCTGCTCTAGTTTTTGAGGACAGGGTGACCCCCAAAAGGCACGCGAGCTCACAATGCTGACGTCAGCTCAGCTGCTGCGCGTCATCAGCAATGCAGGGAAGCTAAAGAACGCGACAGGGTCGCTCCGAGGACTTCACAACGGCCGGTCAGGAGGTGGCCATAACTTGGCGGCAGGTGCTGCCGGGTTGTCCTCAGAGGAGGCGTGGTTAGCGCGCTTCCGGAGCATCCTTTGGGAAAAGGGCGTGCCCCCCACCCAGCGAGAGGCACCCCGCGCTTCCGCCGCCTTTCTACCCAAGTTCTGGCGCTGTTGCACGCTGTCTGCAGTCTGGGTGATTTCGCTGGCTCTGGTGGATGGATGCAGGGTGTATATCCTCCTCCCCTGCTGTCCAGCTCAGGGTGAAGCCAGACTGGAAGGGCCTCCCACACCCGGAGAAGCTGATAGTGCGCAATGCCTGAAGGTCAACAACCAAGGGGCCACACCGGCGCCCAGGGGTGGGGTTGGGGGGATTTCTTGGGCCTTTCCTAGCCCGCTGCTTGTTAGAGCAGTTCAAGCCTCAGCAAGTCCATATTATTCCAGGGAATGCGCCCAAGTGCTGGTCACAAGAGTAGACTTTTAAGCCACAGGATGTGGTTTCAAAGACCAAGAAAGCCCATCCTCACATATTACAAATCGCCGCATGTGCATAAATCACTCCATCTGGTGAGAATTACATTTGAAAGGAAAGGTGGAGGGGCCGGCGCTGTGGCACAGCAGGTTAAGCGCTATCTGTGGGGCTGACGTCCCATATGAGTGCAGGTTCCAGTCCCAGCTGCTCTGCTCTGAACAGTCCCAGCTGTTCACTCTCCAAATGGCCACAACAGCCAGGTCTGAGCCAGGCTGAACCCAGGAGCCAGGAGCTTCTTCCTGGTCTCTCGTGTGGGTGCAGGGATCCAAGCACTTGGGCCATCTTCTACTGCTTTCCCAGGCACATTAGCAGGGAGCTGGATCGGAAGTGGAGTGGCGGGGCCTCGAACCTGTGCCCATATGGGATGCCAGTGTCTCAGGTAGCAGCTAAAACCAACTGCACCACAGCACCAGCCTGTGGGGCAGTTTTTAGCAATTGTGACAATGCATACTTTTATCAATGGATCTGTGAAATATATACAATCATTCACCAAATGATTTATTCTCTTAGTTAATTTTATTGGAGTGCAGACTTTACTGCCTTAAGGTCCCAAATTAAAACATTTTACTGCATTGCCTGCATTTTAAGAACCTTTCTTTTTTTTTTTTTTTTTTTTTTTTTTAAGATTTACTTATAAATCAGAGTTACAGAGGGCAGAGGAGAGACAGAGAGACCTTCCATCTACTTGTTGGCTTCCCAAATGGTCACAAAAGCCAGGGCTGGGCCAGGCCAAAGTCAGGAGCCAGGAGCCTCCCACGTTGGTGCAGGGGCCCAAGCACTTGGGCCTTCCTCCTTTGCTTTTCCCAGGCCATTAGCAGGGAGCTGGACTGGAAGAGGAGCAACTGGGACTAGAACCCGGCGCCCATATAGGATGCCAGCATCCCAGGCAGCAGCTTTGCCTGCTACACCACAACACCAGTCTCTGGGTGTTTCTCATAGATTATGTCAGATGTTTACCAAAGATGTTTTTTCCTTCTGGAAAAGATAATAATAAATCATATATTTTCTGA
This sequence comes from Oryctolagus cuniculus, assembly GCF_051225735.1. Classification (NCBI taxonomy): domain Eukaryota; kingdom Metazoa; phylum Chordata; class Mammalia; order Lagomorpha; family Leporidae; genus Oryctolagus; species Oryctolagus cuniculus. The sequence goes on along the minus strand of NC_142873.1, from coordinate 22,103,764 downwards.
TTGGTGGAATCTTAGACTGGAGGGAAGACAATCAAGGTTTTTGCTTTGGTATACTGTCCCAAAACCCCCATCTTACCCTCCAGGTTGGGGTGCACACAGCTACTTTAAGCAGTAGCTAAATGTGGGTTGCCCCAGCAACGCTGCCCATACAATGACCCCTGATGGTCATAGCTTCTGAATGGACCTCCGCAAAATTAACAGAATAAAACCTGCTGAGCAAAATATCAAAATCTTTAGAAAAAGGTAATGTTACTGATTGGGCCTTTTGCCTTAGACTTTAACATTGTTCGACTTTAGCACTGTTACTGATTTTTTTTTAAAAAGATTTGTTTATTTATCTGAAAGTCAGAGTTACACAGAGAGAGAAGGAGAGGCAGAGAGAAAGAGGTCTTCCATCTGCTGGTTCACTACCTAGTTGGCCGCAATGGCCAGAGCTGTACCGATCTGAAGCCAGGAGCCAGGAGCTTCCTCCGGGTCTCCCACGAGGTGCAGGGGCCCAAGTACTTGGGCCATTTTCTACTGCTTTCCCAGGCCACAGCAGAGAGCTGGATCGGAAGTGGAGCAGCTGGGACTCGAACAGGCACCCATATGGTACTCAAGCACCGTAGGCAGTGGCTCCACCTGCTATTCCACATGCCAGCCCCCCTTAAAATGTAAAATTCTGATATTTAGAAAAATAATGCATTAAAATAGCACTTATCTTGAAGAACGAGTTTTGGGGCACCCCCTGAGGTTTTGCAGCCAAGGCCAGTGGCTCCCGCACGTCCCCTGGTCTCTCTTCTGCCGACTGGTGGGAGCAAAAGAACCTGCAAAGCACCACAGGCTGCAGTGGGGTCTGCTCCCCATGTTGCCCGAGGCCCGTGCTCACACTGCCACTGACTAGTGTGCCACACATGAAGTCGTTTAATGCCCCGTCTGTAAGAGGGGTGGGATGGTCTTTATAAGAGTTCCAAGGCCCCTTTAATAGGGGCTGATCTTTTGTCCTGGCGATATTTGCAATGTCTTTGTTAATTCTATCGCTCTAGTAATTCATGTTGATTGAATTTTATAAAAGCGTCCTGCAATGAATAGAAATTTTTTTAAAAGGATTTTATTTTTTTTTTATTTGAGAGGTACAATTACAGACAGTGAGAGCGACAGACGGAGAGAGAGGTCTTCCTTCCATTGGTTCACTCCCCAGATGGCTGGAGCTGCGCCAATCTGAAGCCAGGAGCCAGGCACCTCCTCCCAGTCTCCCATGTGGGTGCAGGGGCCCAACGACTTGGGCCATCCTCTACTGCTTTCCCAGGCCATAGAAGAGAACTGGATGGGAAGAGGAGCAGCCAGGACTAGAACCAGCGCCCCTATGGGATGCTGGCACCGCAGGCAGAGGATTAACCCACTTCACCACAGCGCAGCCCTAATGAATAGGGAATTAAATATAGAGAAAGGCACAGCAAGAACACCACCCTAGGACGTTCATACAGTGTGGGACAGAGCTGCTCATGGGAAGGGGGCACACCGAAGAGGCTTCCCATTGGAGCCTGGCTGCTCTAGACTGATAATAGGGTTTATCATATGCAGCACCCATTAGGTGACACTACTCAAGTGTTTTACGTGTTTTAGCACGTCTAACAGAAGGTGTTGTTGATCTTGCATTAACAACACATGTGTTGTGTAATTACTGTAGCACTACACTAATATCCCAGACTAACAGCACCTGCACATCTGGGGTCCCATTTCCAAGTGCTGGCACCACCAGTTCCAGGTCCACACACCAGCCCACCGCGATGGTGCCACCTCTTACCCAGGCAATATTTCATTCAGAGAAGATAATTTAAAATTCTGGGTTTAAAGTCAAGGCCTATAACCCAGACGAAAAGCAGTGTCCAAAGAGGGCAAGAGTTAATGTAATGGAAATCCTCAACCAAAGGTTTATGAAACGGATACTGGTTGTTTAATTTCACTTAACCTGATTTTTCAAACTTACATGCTCCACCATGGAGCTTTCTTCCCCCAATTTTGTCTATCAGCCTACCATATAAATGAAGCTCTAACATTTAGAAAGTCTTGGGTTTGGTGATAGGTCATGGATGTGGGGTCCACACTTGCCCTGTGCACCTGCAGTGTTGCCGTTAGATTGGGTCCTGATGACTATAGATGAAGGTCTGGGTCTGATGAGTTCGGGTGCCCTCACAATTCTCTGCATTGGAGAGAAGAAAAGGACTTACCTTTGGCTCACCTGTGACATGCCAGGCACCACGGTTGGTGTCTCATATTGGTGATCTAATTCCTATTAAAATCCCCCAAGAGGACCATCATTTCCCCTTTACATGGGGGACACTGGGCCCCAGCTGCTAGACAAGTTTCGACATCCACTTGTGTTGGCCTGACTTGGATGTGCTCTCTGGAAAGCATAAGAACCCTGATCTTTTCTTCTTCCAAAAGCTTTGCTCAACACTAATAAATCTCCTTAGGAAATGCCTCAGGGTGACCCTGGGCCAGCTACAGGACACCAGAGCTACCTTGGTTCCTTTGTGACACAGAGTTGATGACAGCCATGGTCCACACATTCAAGAAGCCAAGATTCAATTTTGTGCAAAAGCCAACTCTTAGAAAAATGAAGCAAATAGGGCTGGACTCAATTCTCTCTGTAAATGCTTTGCTAACTCATTGGATACCAAGCTAAGCCCCTTGTAGAAGTAGTGGGGGACACGGCTGAGATTCTGCCTCGCCATTTACTAAGGAGGCCGGCCCTGGGGCTTTAAAGTGCAGTGGACAGGCCTCGGCCTGTGTTACCTAATCAGGAAAACCAAGCAAAGAGTCTCATTCCATGTTTTATTTTGTTGTAAACTTGGCCACTGATTGTGTAACCTTGTGATGGTCTCTGCTCTCTGGTGGACGTCGAACATTAATATTGATCTGTGGGAGGAGGCCGAGGCAGGGGCCCAGGACCAGAGGAATTGCTGCCTTGGGTCACACCTCCTGACTGCCCCCTTTCCAGTCCATTTGGATTTTCTGGGACCTTCTTTATCTGTATTTCAGTCTGTCTTTCATCCATCATGCCAATCAATCATAAAGCAGCCCTGATCATGCAATCTAAGAAGTACCCGGGATCCAGGTAAAAGTGAACTCTTTGGCAAGATTCTCCCAAGTGACAGATCCACAGGTCACCCCTTCTCTCTAGAGAACAGCCTGTTTTCTTGACTAGCTCTGCGCCTAAACACACACTCAGCAGTTCTCCAGAATGACAGATTCAGCAGGCAGGGGATGTGTGACCATGCAGCACAGCACAGTGGAGAGCCATCCATTTGCTAAATAAAAGGGCCCATAATCCCGACCATCATGCGCCCTTCCTAAGTGTGATGGTCGTGTAAACAGCATTGGTTGGAAAAGAAGCCTTTAGTTCTACCAACAGCTGCCTTCATAATTGTTATGCAGAGAGATCCATGTGATCCACTGCGGTGGAAATTCTGAGCTGGTTACAGAATTTGACTAAATGCCTGTACGTTGTTCTGAGCTTGGAACACGTAATAAGCATTTAGAGTAACCCTGGAAATGTTGAACCCTACTATTACCTGAATAAGGCTCATGGCCAATGTCAGACCTGTCACTCACCCATTCATTGGTCCATGATTAAATAATGCAAGTTAATTATAATAATTTCCCAGCAAGTAAAATTACTTTGGTGATTATACCAGCCTCCTGGTTCCTGTATTGTACAGCTCTGACCATAACCTTGATGGAAGGCTAGAGCTGAAGGTCCGGCTGACCAGGGCACTGTCCTCTCATGTGACTTGCAGCTGATATTCTAGAATGGCCTCTAGAATGACTGCCGGTAGACTTTCCAACGAGACCCCAGGAAAAATACAGTGTCATCCCTGTCGCTCCCCGTCTTCGTGGAGGAACGACACAGGACCCTGCGTTGTTCTTTCGTCTGCTCGGCCCTTCCCGGGTTTGCTGCTGGTTCTTCCTGGGTTGGCTACCGTCCCTTCCACCTCCGTGGAAGGGCGGTTCCCCCTGCCACATTCCCCACTTCCACGGGGGAGCGGCACACCGCCGGCCGGCTCTCTCGGGGGCTGCACAGGTGTTCCTTCAGATAGATGTTCCCCCTAGATGTTCCTCCTGCATGTTGTCTCTCTCCTCCTTTATAGTCCTCTTCCACCAATCCCAACTCTGCTACCCACACGCCGAGTACGCTGCTCTCCTCCAATCAGGAGCAGCTCCTGCAGTTTATTGGTTAAACTGGAGGCAGCTGAGCAGAAGCTGTTTCTCCCTTCTCAGCGCCATATTGTGGGAGAGCAGATGCATAGAATAAGTCTTAATTCCAGTAACTTAGTCTAGTCCGAGTTGCTCCCAGTTGCTCCCCACAATCCCTTTGGATCGAGGGCATTTGAAGAAGAGAGTGCTGGGATGTATGCCTGATTTCCAGGTGCCTACAGGCTCAGATTCGGTGGCCTCCAAATCCCACTGGAAAGGCACAGGCAACATCCTGACTCTTAAAGAGAACTGTGTCCCTCCCAGAAGGGCCCAACCAAAGGCCATGCACAGCCCTGCTAGGCTCCATCTCTGCCTTTGTGCCTTGGCACATTAGGCCACAGTCAGTAAATGCCCATCTGGTGCATGGACAAAGCCCATGGGCACGCAGGGTGATTCGCAAGGACAGAGTAATGTTTGACAACTCCCCTCATGCCATGTGAGTCAAAAGGCATTCGCTAAAATGTCCCTAAATAGAAATCCCCCAAAATCACGTGAAGACTTTGAACTGTGGGCTTGCACAAGGTTCTTTTAGGTCATTGCAACACACACCCAGCAGTACCCGCTGTGCAAAAGGCCATGCCTTGTTTTTGTTGTTGTTGTTGTTGTGTGTGTGTGTGTGTGTGTGTTTACTGACCCCACTCATTGTAGCCTTTTACTTCCTGGGTCAAAAACTAAAGCATAATTGCAATGTTCATTGTTCTTTAACTCGCCTAAGAGAACATTTTCTTGTCATTGATGACCCACTCACCTGTGGCCCAAGGGATTCCTAACACCTCATGGGGTTGGATGCAGAAGTGCCAACGAGGAATCAGAGTCACTTTGTGGTTCAGGTGAGGGAGGGGCGAGGGCACGACTGCCCATAGGCTGTGCGTCATAAGGGCCCCACAGCTCTCCGCAGTCCGCGCACAAGCTGCTACACTCGTCTGGGACTCCTGTGGTTAGGATGCAATGAGAGAAACTGTTTTCTCGTGGAACTTCCAGAGAAGTTGCCCCTCCATAGGATCCTTGGTTCCAAGTCTAGTCTTTATCTTTGCTGACGTAAGAAACGGATGCAGTTTTTCACTGAGATGTTCACCAATACATCGCCAGAGTCATATCACCTACCCATGCCCTCATAGCAGAGGGACTCAGCCAGCAGAGATGTGTTCATTTGCATGGGGCTGCATTTTTGTGGGTCCATGTGCCTCTGCTCTCAGATCCCTTCCTTGACCTGCCCTTTCCATGATGCCAGGAATTGTAGTCCCAGGATCTGTGGCCAGCTGGTGTCTGGCCAGATTTGGTTAATGGGCGATGAGGTGGAGGGTGGGGGGAGCAGTGCACAGAAGTGTGGGACGAGGAGAGAGACCAGAGGGTTTCTGCTGCTCTTGTTTTGGTCCAGGTAGGTCTGAGCTTGACTCTAGAAAGCAGTGGACATTTGAGCAGACGTGAACCATGCGGGTAGTTGCAAGATGAGACAGGAGTTGGAAGAGATTGGCTAGGGGAAAGTGCAGAGCAAAGAGAAGCCAGGACTGACCCCTGCAGCCTCCCAAGGTTGCCAGCCTCTAGCTTGGCGAGGCAAGAAGCCAGCACAAGGGCCAAGAGTGGAGGCAGGAGCGGAAGGGCCCGGGAGGCAGTCGTGTTAGAAGGGGTAGCCACCAGGAAGCCGCTAAGCATGGCAAGAGCAGAGGAGTGTGGGAGCCAGAGACTGGCCGCAGCGGGCTCGCAGGAGGCCCAGAGGAGACACACTCATTAGGGGCCAATCACTCCTAGGAGCTTTGCTGAACAAACGAGCAGGGACAGGGGGTCGTGGTGCGTCGAGACAGGACCTGTGTTTTGTTTTGTTTTGTTTTTCAGGTGGGGATATCACTGCATGGTCGTGTGCTAATAATGACCCTTCACGATCAGGGGAGGGCATCCACGGTGCAGGCAAGAGGAGGAAGCCTGCAGGTGCGGAATGCTGGCATGGGCCAGAGCGATGAGCTGTAGCCACCAAGTGGCCAGCCCCAGGTGGGAGGTGGGCCAGGTCACCCACATGATAGGCAGGGGGCGTGTGAAGGCTTTTTCCTGAGCCGTTCTGCCTTCCCCATGACTGCTGGGAAGCAATGCCAGGCCCCCCACCCCACCCTTGGGAGGAAGACAGGCGGGAGAGCCAGGGAGAGAGAAAAGGTGAGACTTCCGGAGAAGATGGCGGCGGGAGAAGTGCGCATGTGCAGAATCCTCCCGCCGAAGGCGCAGGCGCGCAGGGCCTGGCTGCTCACTCGGCCGCAGGCCACGCCCACTTTCCCCCAACATCGCCCTTGGTCATTAGCCCAGACCTGGAGATGTGTGCACATATACATAACGTTGACTTTAAGGCCCGAGCTCGTGTGATTGTGGGGACCTGGCCAGCCTGAACCCCGCCTGTCGGGACAGGAATTCCTTCTCTGGGAGGTCACGGTCGTTCCTCGTGAGGCCTTGGGCTGACTGAAGAGGCTTGTATTAGGAGGGTGATCTGTAGAGTCTACTGGATTCAGTGCATTGCTTCGGTTCCTCCGAGCAACGCTCGCCAACGCACTTCTCCTCCCAGGTATCCTTGCAGTGTCTGCTCCAAAAGGAATGAGTTACTAACGGTGTAATTCCAGCCCCCTGTAGAAGTAGTGGGGGACACGGCTGAGATTCTGCCTCGCCATTTACTAAGGAGGCCGGCCCTGGGACTTTAAAGTGCAGTGGACAGGCCTCGGCCCTGGAGCCAGAGCTGCTCTCCACCTACTGGTGGCACAATGGCAGCTAGTCACTTAACCACCTTGTAAAATGGGGCTCGGGACTCCGCTTCCCTGACTTCCGGCTCAGCCAATCATAGTCACCCTCCTTCTGGGGGCTTGGCCTTAGACAGCCAATCAGAGCCCTTCTCTGGGGCTACTCACTGAGGCTGAGGGAGGCCTACCATTCCTGTCCCCAGGCTGAAAGACTTCAGCGTGGAGCTGCCCCACCCCACGGCTGGCCAGCCTGGGAGTGAGTGCAGTGCTCAGAGACAGAACACGCCAGCTGCCGATGTCCCTAAGACTGGCTCCTCCCTCTGCCTCTCCCTGTGAGCCAAGAAAACCCCCATGCCCTCTTAAGATGGAGTTGGCCTTCTGTCTGTTGCAATGCAAGAACCCTAATAAACTTCTCACTTTCTGTTACCTTAATTGTGTTGTAATCCCCCTACCCCACCCTGCGCCTTATAGGTTACTCTTTCTAGAACAAGCTGGGGAGGAAAAGAGGGGAGACAGGGCAGAGAAAAGCAAAGGAAAGCAATGTGTAAGCAGAGTTAGAAAGTAGCTACGCCAGCTGGCCCCTCTGACTCTCTGCTCCATGCCCGGCCCCATCCTTCACTGAACCCCAAAAGTGCTGCACTCATGACTGCCCCACCCACCCAACCCCAAGACCTACAGCCATGCCGAGCAGATCCCGTCCTGAGGATCTGTAGGGATGGAAGTCTCCATGGTTCCTATGTCTCTGGCCAGGTGGCCTGTGGCTCATCACGGTGTTTGTGGGATGTCAGGGCCATGGCACAGGCTCAAGCCAAAAAGGGCAGTGGAGCGTCTTGTTACTCTGTGGGATTTCGCTGAATAACTCTGATGGAATTTGGGTGTATAAATCTCCTATAGGAAAAGAACCTTTCCCTTTGTTACGGAGGAACGCCTGGCTAAACCTTACTAAATGACTGGGCTTAGCCATGTCCATTAATTTTTCAAGTAACCTGAGCAAGAAAAAAAAAATAGTGATGACAGAAGCCAAGACTCAGAGCTATCAGGCGTATGCTGGCCATTTATTCTGACAAGCACAATTCAGGTTCAATGTATTCAAGCTTACACGCCCGTGTAACCAAATAACCTTGGGCAGGGCATGGCCAAGACCAAGGAAAGAGGAACTTATAGCCCTTTTGGTTTTCTTACCTCTTCCTCATGTTTTTGGACCCAGTATCTCTTTCCATTTTTAAGTCCAGATTCACAAAATGCTTGATCTCTAGGCTATCTGAGCTTCCAAAACTCCCTGCCTTATACTCACATTTCCCATATTGCCTTCAGTAAGAGCAAGAAGGAATTATGCAACAGAATGCAAACCATATCAAAATATTTCATTAGGAGGATCCATATTTAGTTTAATTATGTTCCTGTAGCTTAAAATAGTTTGGAACTTTTGGAAAAGTTTAAATTAGGGCCAGCTTATGAGGTACAAAAAAAAAAGTCAGTGTCAATAAAGTGTCTCATGGAATATTTGTGAAGGAAACTAGCAAAGTCATCGGTGTCGAATAGCGCATCACCGATCCAGCTGCAATTTCTGCTGCGGGTCACAGGACAATCCCTTTACTGTACTCTCCATCCACATCTCTCCAGCCTTTTTCTCTAACTGAATTACTGGCTGAAATGCTAGTGCCACAGGCTTCCCCAGTTCATCGCTCTCTCTCTCCCTCTCTCTCCCTCTCTCTCCCTTCTTATGCAAACCAACAACTCCCAGCCTCTGTTCCCTACTACTGCTGTGTCAGTTGGTGCTATGGTTTGGATGTGGTTTGATGTACATCATCAGTGTGGTGATGTGAGAGCCGGTGAACCCTTTAAGCTATGGGGTCTGGGGCTGGTGGCGGTGGAGGTGGTTAGGTCACTGGAAGTACTGTCCTTGGATGGCTTAAAGGATATCTAGAAAAGCAGGACAAGCCAGCTTTAGGACCCTACCATGTCCTGCCATTACCTGGACACAACCCAGGAAAGGGTGGAGGACTCAAAAGGAGGTTCCCTGCTGACTGTAGGGGACGGCTCCTCAGCAGGTCTTTCAGAAGAAGAGACCCTCATGACCACCACTGTCCCCTCAGCACAGGCATGTTCCCATGTATACTTGGAGAGCAGTCCTTCCTCCACATTGATCCTTGGGCCTCTCATGCTGAAATAAAAACAACAACAACAACAACTTAGGACAAGGATGGGAGTGACTATAAGCCACCATCGCGTATGGTCTTATAGCATATCCATTCTAAATTTGGGTGGCTTTCTTGGTAGTGTGACCCAAACCTTCATCCTAAGAGCTCTGAGCCCTTGACAATCGCTCCTGCTTGGGATAGTTGGCTGCGCATATTGGGCAACTGTGAGGAGGAGCCACATGGATGCCTGGCTTCCACACATTCCTCATTGACCCGTTATGTAAAGGAACTCCACCTCTGCTGCCAATCAAGGTCAATCAGCCCCCACCAAGAGGAGACTTCCCTTCTCAGGACTGATCCCTGGATAAAGAAGTCAAAAGCATCCTGGTGGCAGTGGTAGCTTGTAGTTCAATGTTGGATACCCTGACAAGAGTGTGCTCCTGAAGGGACCAAGAATTTTTACTCTGCAGAGGCAAGAATCACAGGGACAAGAAGAAAAGGATGCTGTGACATACTGGGTAAAGCCACCACCTGCAGTGCCGGCATCCCATAAGGGTGCCAGTTTGATTCTTTGCTGCTCCACTTCCAATCCAGCTCCCTGCTAACAGCCTGGGAAAGCAGCGGAAGATGACCCAAGTGCTTGGGTCCCTGCACCCATGTGGGAGACCCGGAAGAAGCTCCTGGCTTCAGATCAGCTCAGCCCTGGCCATTGTGGCCATTTGAGGAGTGAACCAACAGATGGAAGGTCTCTTTATCTCTATCTCTCTCTGTAACTTTCAAATAAATAAATACATGAAGAGAGAGAAGATGATGACTGTGGCGCCAATGCAATGACATAAGCAGGGCCTCTCCTGCTTCCCTCCAGGTCCCTGGCCCATGGCCATGTGCCCATGTGTCCTTGCTTTGGGAGACAGTGCCATGGTGCTCTGATTTAATTCCTAGCTGTGTCTGAAGGAGGCTCCTTCCCATCCTTGCCGATTCTGCCTCTGAGCTTCAGCTATGCCTTCACTTGGCCACGCTAGGTCTTGGTAAAGCCTACTGTTGCTGGCTGGTACCATCTGTGGTAAAACCAGTGGATCCTACAGCTGTGGTCCCATTCTCATACCTTCTTGACTGTAAGGGGGGGGTCCTCTGTTGGACTCTGTGTTGTGTGGGATCCTGCACCTGTGGGTCAGCCCCCAGACGCTAGTACCTAATGGAAAGGCACACCCATACCTGAAATAGGTACCTATCCTCGAGAGGATGAAACACCAGCCCCTCCAAGATGTAAGGGTCTGACTGTAGCCATCTACAAGAAGGTGGCTGGTCTACTCTAGGAATAGCACCCTACTGGGGCTCAGCCTTGGTGTTAGCTGCTGAAAAAGAGCTTAGCTGGAAATTCAGTGAGGTGTTAGCAAGATTATCCCTGTTAAGAGAGAGTCCAGGCACATGTAGCTTCCATCCCTGCCACACTGCCTGCTCCACTCGTGTGTCCATTCTGCCAGTTCCACAGTGGTTGATGATGAAGGATGGCTGTTTTCAATCCATTGGTTCATGTCCCACAGCCCCAACAGCCAGGGCTGGCCCAAGCCAAATCCAGGAGCCAGGAGCTCCATCTGGGTCCCCGACCTGGGTGGAAAGAGACTCAGTACTTGAGCCATCATCCGCTGGCTCCTGGGCACACTGCAGGAAGCTGAGTTGGACACAGAGGTGAGACTCGATCCCCCTCTGACATGGGATGCATGAGCAGTGGCCTACCAGCTCCACCACAATGCCCACCCCAGGGCCATTGCTCAACGTGGCTGTAATGCAGCTGCCCCCGATTACTCTCTTAGGACGAACACCCACCAATCAGGCTTGAGCTTTTTCCTGTCCTCTTATGCTGGTTATATAGGACACTCTATCCCTCACATGACCATAGGTGAGACCTGGGGAAGAAGGACGACTAGGACCATAGCAGGTGGTCTGGGACTGGGGACACCTGTTCAGGCAGCTACCACGTGCCTTCTGATTCTGCTCAGGCTCATGCACAATTTATTTATTTGTTTAAGAGCCAGAGGGAACTCCCATCCACAGGTTCCCTTCCAAATGTCCACAGTGGCCCCTTACAGGGCTGAAGCCTGGAGACAGGAATTCAATCCAGGTTTCCCACAAGGGTCTCAGGGACTCAATTAATTGAGTCATCACCATTGACTCCCAGGGTCTGAATAGGAAGGAAGTGGAGTAGGGACAGAGAGAGAAGTCTTCCATTCGCTGATGGCCGAAACGGACGGAGCTACGCCCATCCAAAGCCAGGAGCCAGGAGCTTACTCCGGGTCTCCTACATGAGTGCAGGGGCCCAAGGACTTGGACCATCTTCTACTGTTTTCCCAGGCCACAGCAGAGAGCTGGATCGAGAGTGGAGCAGCCGGGACTAGAACCGGCGCCCATATGAGATGCCAGTGCCTCAGGCGGAGGATTAACCTACTGCACCACAGTGCCGGCCCCAGGGTGCAGGCATCTTAACCAGCATCTTACCCCCTCTCCCCCAGCACCAAGGCTCAGACTGCACGCACCATTTCCATCTGATGGTTCCTCAGAACTCAGGTCACAGGGGAAATTCAAATTCAGGGTCAGTTGCTGTTCCAAGGTCACACCAGCCTCTGTACCTCCAAAGGAGCACAGCTCTCTGCTGCAGCTGGCCAGGCTCTGCCCTGGTCTCCCAGGCACCTGCTCTCTAACTCTCCCCCACAGTGACCATGACCTCCACGCCGCCTCTCCCCCACCTCCCCCGACTGCTGTCACCCCAGCACTGCAACGGGTTCTTTAGGAAGTGACCCAAGCAGCCACCTCCAAGGCTGTGGCAACCTCACCCTCCTCCAAGACCTGCCATAGCCCCACCAGCCTTGCGATTCTGCCCAGCCTTCTCCGCAGTGTCTCCCTGCAAAGTCAGGCAGGCTGGCCTCTCTGCTCCAAACTACTGCTGTGGTAGGCTGAAATGTGTGCCCAAAAAACTTACTGAAGGGCTACTCCCCCAGCGGCTGTGCATGGGACCTTATTTGGAAACAGGGACTTGGCAGATGTCATGATGGTCAGACCTGAGAGTGAACTCCAGTCCCATAGAACTGGCATCCCTGTAGCACATGAGAGCAGAGACAGAGACACCAACACACAGGGAGAGAGAGAGGCAGAGGCCAGAGTGATGCATCCACAAGCCAAGGACTGCCGGCAACACCAGACGCTGGGCAAGAAAGGAAGCCTCCCCTGGAGCCTTCAGATGGAACGGGGCCCTGCTGACCCACTGAATTCAGACTTCCGGCCTCCAGAACTAGGAGAAAATACAGTTCTGTTGCTTTAGGCCGTCCAGGTCACTGTGCTTTGTGATAGCAGCCCCGCTTTTTCTCAGCCACCCCTCTCTACCTGCCCAGCCCCTAACTCCCAGACCCTGTCATAACTCTCAGTAGAACACAAATTAAATTCCGGATCTTGCCACACAAAAAGTCATGCACAGAAAAGGGGCCGTGAGGACCTGTTCCAGCTGTAAATCAAAGGCAGTTAGCGTTCAGCATTCTAACAGCCACACTTAGCTCCAAGCTCCCATTTTAGTTAAGGCTGACCAGCAGTCCCGGCCAGAGGGGTGCCACGTTCTCACGACACACCGGAGACAGTGTGTCCTTCAGCGGAGCTGCTGGGGGTGAAGGGGCTGCCTGGCGGCCAGCTGCGCTTGGGCTGCGCCTACAGCACGTGGCCTTGGGAGGGTGCATTCCCAGGTACGACGCGCACAGCTGAGGCTGTGTGAGGAAAACCCTGCTTACCGGCAGAAACGCCGCGGCCCTCTGCATTAACCCCCTCTTCTTAACGAGGGAGACACTGCGTCCAGAGACCCAGAGTGACCCATTTGGGATCGCAGAGCCACTGTAGAGGAATACGCCACCTCCCACATCTCTCCAGAGCCAGCTCCGAGCCCTGGGTCCCGCCCACCCTAGCTTCCTCCTCCGCTCTGTACGCATCCGCCGTGCACTGCTCTTTTATGATGATTCTTTTTTTAATGACCTGAAAGAGGAAGCACAAGAAGCAGCAGTTTGTCAACGTCAAGCCCTCTGCACGTACGGAGAGCGTTCACGCTCGCTGCTGCGCGCGTCCTGCAAACCCGAGGAACCTGTGCCTCGAAGGACGCGAGTTCCGTCACCAGGCACAGCGCAGGGGAAGTGCGGCTGCAGCAGGCGGAGAGGCCCAGTCACAGAATCTGCAGGGGGCAGCCTAGTCACATGGCAGGATGTCTGACTGGGCCACCCCTGTGCGGGGTCGACTGCCTCTGCAAGCAGGAAAAGGGTCGTGGAGCTCCTCACGCACAGGTGGAGCCCCACTTTCAGCAGGCAAACTTCGGCCCCTGGCGTCTGACTCCGTCTCCTTCTCTGTTGCTACAGGGATACGTGGATGCTCCTTTCCCAGGGGCCTTCTCCTTAGCAGCCCAGAAGGAGGAAGCGCCCTTACCCATCTCCACTCACCATCGGGGGACTCTCGGGGAGCAGAGGAGTAGAGGAACCCCACCCCACCCCACCCCAGCATGCTCTCAGCTGCCAGTGAGTCTCCTACCCAAACGAAGCTGTCCTAACCAGCATGCGGCTCATCAGGAGGAAGACAGTGCAACAGACAGGGGTGTCCGCTTTGGCCAGGCAGGCTTGGGGCTCAGGGATCCATCATGGGCACATGGCCCTCTCCGACCCCTCTCCATCCTCTCGCTCTGCCTTACTTTAATGGTTCTACTCTATCTGTGCCTTTGATTGTACATCCCAGATTTCTCCTGCCAATCACGCACTGATTGGTGTTTAAAATGGGGAGGATCGGAGAGGAAAAAATACTGTTGCTGACACGGGTTGATATTGTCGCCTTGCTTTTGCCCTGTTGTTTATAGTTTTGATGATCTCATAGTTTAAACCAAGACAAATACTCATTAAGTAGTGACTTAGTCAGCCCCAAAGCATTGATCAGCAGCGTCATTTCCCCTGTGGCCAGCGCTAGCGCCGGTCTTGTCAAGAGGCCGCAAAGAATCCAGGCCGCACCGCACACATGCAGGAGGGAAGAGGGGGTTCCCGCAGGACACGGCTGCCCCTGTCTCCTCGGTCATTGCAGAAGAAGCGCACTCGCCCCACCTGGCTACTGCTGGGCGCCTGCTGGCCAGGTGCCTTCAATCCACCTGCTGCCTTCAGCTGTCAGCAGTGAGCTGCTGCATAGATGAAGAAATGGAGACCATGATCAGAATCACAGGGCTCAGAGCCCCTGCAGCAGGGGCTGCCAGGAGTGTCTCCAGCGGAGGGGTCTCGCTTTAGACCCCCAACCTCAAGCCCAGGTGGCCTACACTGCTAAGGGTCACAGCAGGTTCCCCAATACCTGTTCCCCCTCCCAGATGATGCCTCAGGCCGAATTTTCACCAGGCCCCAGCCCACATGGCCCTGCCTCCTCGCCTGGTAACAAACCACCCCAGCCTCCCGAGGGACCCCCACCCCCCAAGCAGTTCTCCCCACCTTCTCCGGAAATGGTTCCGTCCGTTTCTCTTTCTCTGACACAGTGGTTCTCCGTCTTGGCTCCACCTTGGAATCGCCTGGAGAGCTTTCAGGCTACACACGGGGCCCACTCCCACTCCCCAAAGGTGTGGACCCAGCTGGGCTGGCGCGCGGGCCAGGCTCCGGAGATTGAGCGCTGCCCACGGGTCTCATGCGCAGCCCAGCCGCCCCCAGCATACAGCGTGCTGCTCCTTTCCACCCCAAAAGCCCCTCTTGACCCCCCCCCACCCCCTGCCTCCTCTCCCTTTCACAGAAACCCACAAACTTCCACCTGGCTTTGTGTTCTCCCACTTCCCCCTTCGTTTCCTCGCCAGCCCTGCCCCCAGTGGGACTTGCTTGCCACTTGACCACATGTTGGCTAAATCCACCTGCACGTCCTCCACCCTGTCCCACTCGCCTCCCCGCGGCATTAGCCAGGTGATCTCTTCTTGCTTCTTGAAGCATTTTCTTGGCTTGGCTTCCTTACATCACTGATGACCCCGGTCTGGACCCCTCTCCATGAACCCCAGACTCCCAGAGCCCCAAAGACCTGCTTGGCCTCTCCCCTTGGCTGACATGTGGACACCTCAGACTGAAATCCTGGCTTTCCTCCTCACCCCAAACCCATCTTCCCCATAGTCTTCCCTCTCTCTGGTCGTGGCCTTGGCAGGCTTTCTGATACCCAAGCCCAGGGTGAGTTGTCCCAGTTTCTGAGTCTCCTCCTTTCTGCTTTTCAGGGAGTCTTACCCCAAAAGCACGTTGAGAGCTGCAGGTCTCGCCCCTCCTCTGTGCCAGCAGGGTCCAGACTGCATCCTCCATCGCCTGGCAACCAGTCTCCATTTCCACCTCCCACACCCCTACGAGTTGTTCTCCAAATAACGCAGTGGTCCCTGCCAAAAACCCTCCGGAGACTCCTCACTGGGGACAGGTTAAAGAGGAAGGGACTTTGGGGTCTTGCAGACACTGGGTGGGTGGGCTCTAGCTCTTCCACTTGCCAGCAATGGTTTGGACAAGGCCTACAGCCACCCAACCTCATTCCCACACCTGTGAAATAGAGGAATAGCCCAGCTCTTCTGCAAAGCTGACGGCAGAACTCCAATGCCAGATACTTGCAAAAAACTATAGCTTCAGTCTGCGATTCCTGGGCTCGTCATTAGGGCTTCTTGGGCTTGGGGCAGGAGCCACAGCGGTCCAGGTCCTGTCCTCTAATGTAGATGAATCAGGCGAATCTGCAAGGGAGAGATCCCAGGGTCGGGACTCAAAAATGCTTGCACCCACGCACAGTCAAGAAATGGGTTCCCAGAAGGTCAAATGCCAAGGCAGGGCCACAGGCAGGAGGTGAGGGTGTCTCCATCAGTCCCCTGTGAGGATGGGGCCATCCATTAGTCCACACTGCATGCTTCAGCAAGAGAAGAGTTGATGATAGAGGACCTGGTTACACGGATGACTAAAATGACGAATGGCCAGAGAGGGGATTGGCCAGAGCAGAAGCGGCTACCAGGCCTGGTGACGTCATCCATGGAGTTTGGTGGAAAAGGAGCATTCAGGGTCCTTCAAGATGATTAAGCATTGAAGGGGCCGGCGCCGTGGCACACTATGTTAATCCTCCGCCTGCAGCGCCGGCATCCCATATGGGCGCTGGTTCTAGTCCCGGTTGCTCCTCTTCCAGTCCAGCTCTCTGCTGTGGCCCGGGAAGGCAGTGGAGGATGGCCCAAGTGCTTGGGCCCCTGCATCCGCATGGGGGACCAGGAGGAAGCTCCTCCTGGCTCCTGGCTTCGGCTCAGCACAGCTCTGGCCATTGTGACCATTTCGGAAGTGAACCAGCAGAGGGAGGACCTTTCTCTGTCTCTCTCTCTCTCTCTCACTGTCTATAACTCTACCTCTCAAATAAATAAATAAAAAATCTTAAAAAAAAAAATACAATGATTAAGCATTGAAAACAACAGCCAGGCACTCAGCCCAGCACAGGCCTCTGCCTTTGTGAAGGGGAAACCTCCCCCTGCAGTCTTCCTCCTCCCCAGCTCCCCTACCCAGGCATCTCTGGGACCCTGTTTTCTGGTTGGTTTTGCTTTGAAACAATGTGGGGCGTATAGGAAAGTTTCAAGGACTATGCAAAAACAAAAACAAAAAACCTCACGTTTTTCTCATTACATGTTTGAAGGTAGATTCCATGCTGAGACACTTTGCTTTCCAGGAAATCTCGGTTGTTCACGGGACAAGAGGAACCTATTGTTGATGCTAGGGCTTTTCTGTTGTGTCCCAGCAGGCGATGCATGCCTTCAACTGATCTTGTTCCTGGTCAGGTCCACTTTGATCACGCGAGGGAACTGTCATCCAGGCTTCTCCGCTCCTTCATCCCTGGTATCTGACAAGTGTCATGGAGAATTTCTTGGAGACTATGTAAGTCTCTGTTCCTCACCAAGCTCTCAATCTATTCACTTAGTTGAGTCAGGAGGGATTTACAGTCTTCTGTTTTCTCCAGTGGACTGGATTCCATTACTATCATCATGTATCTTGATGCTCCAAGTGTTCTAGATTCGGCCGATGGGGCTCCCTTCACCATGACTTTGTCGGTCTCCATCACCCTTTGAGGATTTACTTCCCTTCCAACACAGAGAGATACATCTGTTTCATCCTGTGTTTTCCATTCCATACCTGGAAGAGTCATTTCTCCAAGGACCCCTGGTTCTTTTGGGAGGAAAATGGTATTTAGAAACCAAAATCGGGCACTAGATGTGTTTGTTGCTGTGGGAGTCACTCCTGCTCACTTTGAGGTTAAGATGCCCTGCTTTTGTCAACTGTGGCCTCATCACAGCCACCCAGCCAAGGTGCCTACCTGGACTGGACTGTCCAGGGAATGGAAGAGGAAGCACATGCACCCTTAATTTTAATTCAGAAAATTCAAACATATAAACTCTGCCATTTAAGATATGTTTGTTGGAAAGACATACATTAGTCATTTGGACATTTATCTAAGAAGACACCAGTAGGAAAGGCTACCCTTAGATTCTCTATCTGTTAATCCAGGCTTCACTCTTGAGAGTGACATCTCAACTTATCCCAGTCCACTTGGACAGTCTCAGTACGTCTCATACCACCTCAGTCTGCCTTAATGCATCTACCTTAGGACCCAGCAGTTCCCTCCTTGGGTGTGTGCTGAACAGTCATGAACAGGTATTTTAACAAAAAGACTTGGGTTAGAACATTTAGAGCTGCTTTATTCATAATAGCTGAAACTAGCAACCATCTCAGGTGTCCATCAATAGGAGAATGGGTGAAACAACCTGTGATAAATTCACACACTTAATAATCATAGCAACAAATTGCTGATCCCTGCATCAAATGGATGAGTCTTGCAGAAACGGTGCTGATCCAAAGACACCAGGCACCAGAGGAGATCTCCTGTATTGGTCCACGTACATAAAGTTCCAGAATAGCAAAGTTAAGGTAGAAAAATTGCAGATGACGGATTGCGTTTCAGTGGTGGGGCAGGGATTGAGAGGGCAGGAGCTTGCTGGAACTTTCCAGGGTGATGGTTATGGTCTATATACTGGTGTATGCACCTGTCAATCTTCAATACATGTACAATCAAGATTTATGCATCTCATTGTTTATATATTTTACATAAAAAGAAACAAATAGTAGATTGTAGTAAGTGCAGAATGTGCTGGTGTCTGTAATTCAATTTGAAATACACCAGAAAAGTAGGAGGAGTTAGTGGCTGGGTTGATGGACAGATTTGTGATAAAGCAAGGACAGTGAAGTGTCAATTACATAATCCAAGTGCTTTATACCACGTGGTGCTCACTGTAAGGTTCTTCCTGCTTTGCTGTGTGTTTCTTATTTTTTTTTACAAGATTTATTTATTTATTTGAAAGTGAGGATTAGAGGGGGAGAGACAGAGATATCCTTCATTGTTGGTTCACTCGCCACATGGCTGCAACAACCAAGACTGGGCCAGTTTGAACTCAGGAACCAGGAGCTTCATCCGGGTCTCCCACGTGGGTGCAGGGGCCCAAGAACTTAGGCCATCTGTTGCTGCCTTTCCCAGGCCATTAGCAGGGAGCTTGATCAGAAGTGGAGCAGGCAGGACACAAACCAGCGCCCATATGGGATGCCGGCACTGCAGACAGCAGCTTTACCTGCTACACCACAACACCAGCCCCAACTGCTGTGTGCTTTTAAAAAATTGATGTATTTATTTTTTTAAAAGATTTATTTATTTATTTGAAAGTCAGAGTTACACAGATAGGAGAAGCAGAGAAAGAGAGGTCCTCCATCCAATGGTTCACTCCCCAGATGGCCGCAATGGCCAGAGCTGCATTGATCTGAAGCCAGGAGCCAGGAGCTTCTTCTGGGTCTTCCACATGGGTGCAGGGCCCAAGGACTTGGGCCATCTCCTACTGCTTTCCCAGGCCACAGCAGAGAGCTGGATGGGAAGAGGAGCAGCCGGTACTTGAACCGGTGCCCATATGGGATGCCGGCGCTTCAGGCCAGGGCGTTAACCCACTGTGCCACAGCGCTGGCCCCAAATTTATGTATTTCATTTATTTGAAAAGCAGAGGGCAAGAGAGAGCTTCTACCCACTGGTTCCCTCTCCAGATGCCTGAAAGCCAGGGCTGGCCCAGGGTGAAACCAGAAGCTAGGGACCCAATCTAGGACCCCATGTGGGTGTCAGGGACCCACATACTTGAGCTATCACCTGCTGCCTCCCAGTACGTGCACTAGCAGGAAATCAGAATGGAGAGTGAAGCCAGGACTCGAACTCACTTACTCTGAAACAGGACACCAGCGTCCACAGCTTAACTGCTGTGCCAAACACCCACCCTGCTGCATGTTTGAAATTTTTTCATAAGCAAATGGGAGTGCAGGAAGCAGTCTTCAGAGGCACGACCCTCACCGTGGTGGCCGCGGTTCCTGATCACTCCCAAAGCCTGATTTCTTCTCTCTCTCTCTTTCTCCCTCTCTCTCTCTCTCTCTCTCTCTCATTGTTTCTCCTAGCTGTCCTCTTCTCTCTCCTCGTTCCTTCCTCTACAGTCATCTTCAAATGCTGCAGTCCTTTTCCCACCTGCTGCCTTCCCACTCTGGTCCTGACTTGCCTGCCAACCACCTTCTCCTCCTCCTCCTCCTCCTCCTTCTTCTTCTTCTTCAGATTTATTTATGTAAAAGGCAGCAATACAGAGAGGCAGAGAGAAAGAGAGAGAGAGAGAGAGGTCTTCCATCTGCGGGTTCACTCCCCAGATGACCACAATGGCTGGACCTGGACCAATCCAAAGCCAGGAGCCAGGAGCTTCTTCTGGGTCTCCCACGTGGGTGCAGGGGCCCAAGCACTTGGGCCATTTTCCACTGCTTTCTCAGGCCATAGCAGAGAGCTGGATTGGAAGTGGAGCAGCCATATGGAATGCCGGCACCGCAGGCAGCAGCTTTACCTGCTACGCTACCGTGCTGGCCACAGCGCCGGCCACAGCCTCCGAACCTTCTGTAACAGGGAAAACCAACCTTTTCCACCCAGCACAACTCAGCACACATCTGCGATCAGGTATATTCCCCACACACCCAAAGACCACCAA
Source organism: Oryctolagus cuniculus (assembly GCF_051225735.1). Taxonomy (NCBI): domain Eukaryota; kingdom Metazoa; phylum Chordata; class Mammalia; order Lagomorpha; family Leporidae; genus Oryctolagus; species Oryctolagus cuniculus. The sequence continues at coordinate 22,083,599 of NC_142873.1, read as the reverse complement.
CTGGGGGGTCCTATAATTCAATTCCTTGCTGGCACTGTCTGCTAGAGACAACATCAGATCCCACAGGCTAAGGCCCCATCCCGCCACATTGCCTGTCCCCACCTCAGGTGCGTTGTGAGTAAATACGATGCCTAGGTCAAGACAGAAGGAGCCAGACTTTAACATTCCGATTTTCCAACTGGTGGGAAAAATTCTTGCCCTGTTTCTTTTTTTTATATATAATATATATTTTTTGACAGGCAGAGTTAGACAGTGAAAGAGAGAGAGACAGAGAGAAAGGTCTTCCTTCTGTTGGTTCACCCCCAAATGGCTGCCACAGCTGGCACGCTGCGCCGATCCGAAGCCAGGAGCCAGGTGCCTCCCCCTGGTCTCCCATGCAGGTGTAGGGCCCAAGGACCTAGGCCATCCTCCACTGCCTTCCCGGGCCACAGCAGAGAGCTGGACTGGAAGAGGAGAACTGGGACAGAATCTGGCACCCCGACTGGGACTAGAACCCGGGGTGCCAGCGCCGCAGGCGGAGGATTAGCCTAGTGAGCCATGGCGCCGGCCCTTGCCCTGTTTCTGACACAAAGAACAGTGGAGAAAAGAGAATGTGGCACCAGGCAGAGCCATGAGATCAGTTGCCGGGGACAATTTATAAATGTTTGCCCAGGGCTGGGGGAGGCTGTGCTTCATATACACAGTCTGTATTTTGTTTTCAAATAGTCCTGAACAGTGGGTGTTACCATTGCCATTTAAGAGATAAGAATAAATAAATATTAAAGAAAATAGATAAGCAAACACACTCAGAGGTCAAATAATTTTCCCAAAGACACATGCAAATGTCTGAGCTAGAGCTCACCTGTCATCTTTTACATCAGCTCGCTTCTACCGTAGGAAATACCCAATATTTGCAAGCTACTGGGGCAAGATCCTTGCGAGATATAAATATTAGTAAAATGGAAGCTTTGCCGAGTCCTGGCTGCTCCACTTCCAATCCAGCTCTCTGCTATGGCCTGGGAAAGCAGCAGAAGGTGGCCCAAGCCCTTGGGCCCCTGCACCCACGTGGGAGACCTGGAGGAAGCTCCTGGCTCCTGGCTTCAGATTGGCACAGCTCCAGCCGTTGCGGCCAACTGGGGAGTGAAACAGTGGATGGAAGACTCTCTCTCTCTCTCTCTCTGCCTCTCCTTTTCTCTCTGTATAACTCTTGACTGTCAAATAAATAAATAAATCTTAAAAAAAAAAAGGAGGGAATACGATGTCTCTGAACAGAAGTGCAGGGTGCTGGGGGATGAACGCGGCGTTACAGGGAAGAAAACAAGAAAAGCTTCCCATGGTCTCAGCGTGAGACCCACTGGTTGACATATATGGCTTCTCTCCATGAGACATCCAGCAGAAGCAGCAGTGAAAGAATTGTGAAAACTACTGTTTGTGGGAGCAGCTTCCCAGCGAGGCCAACAGCAGGTTCTTCCGTCCACGCGTGAAACAATTCAGTGGTGGAGGCATAACGATGCACGGCAGGGGGCCGGCGCCGTGGCTCACTTGGTTAATCCTCCACCTGTGGCGCTGGCACCCTGGGTTCTAGTCCTGGTTGGGGCACCGGATTCTGTCCCAGTTGCTCCTCTTCCAGTCCAGCTCTCTGCTGTGGCCCGGGAAGGCAGTGGAGGATGGCCCAAGTGCTTGGGCCCTGCACCGGCATGGGAGACCAGGAGGAAGCACCTGGCTCCTGGCTTCGGATCGGCACAGCGCACTGGCCGTAGCAGCCATTTGGGGGGTGAACCAACAGCATAGGAAGACCTTTCTCTCTGTCTCTCTCTCACACTGTCTATAACTCTACCTGTCCAAAAAAAAAAAAAAAAAAAAAAAAAGATGCACGGAAGGACAAGGCTTATTTGGAGCAACACAAAAGCACCAGCTGAAGAAGCAAGTGGTGCATAAGCAAAACAGTCTAAACTGGAAACACACACACACAGGAAAAACCCCTCTCCAGGGAAAAGCGTGCATCAGTGAAAAAGCCCTCCGGGAAGGGAAAAGCCCCCAGCCAAGGAGCGCAGCCTTGATTAGGAGGAAGCCTTGCGTGGGGCCGGCGCTGTGGCTCCCACAGCAGCACTGACGTGGGGTGCTGGGGAGACGGCGTGTGCACATCGGCCCCAGACTTTCTGCTGAACTTCTTCTAAAGGAAAGAGGAAGGAACTCCCAGGTTTAAAAACGGTGAGCGGAGGCCCCGGGGGACTCTCCACTGCTGCAAACAGGCGGAGCTCCTGGATGGAAACACAGCAGAAATGGCTTCCACCCGCTGCTGCAGGAGGGAAGAAGTCCCCGGATGGCAGAAACAAAACCACCAACAACCAGGCGGGTCGAGGCACAGATCCACACTGCCGAGGAGCCAGGGAGAAGTCACAGCTGCTGAGGGAACGTTTGTGTTTGTGTTTTTTTTTTTTTATTTTTTATTTTTATCTTTTGCTTGAATGATAGGATTACAGAGAGAGAGGGAAAGAGAGATCTTCCATCTACTGGTTCACTCTCCAAATGGCCGCAATGACTAGGGCTGGGCCAGGACAAAGCCAGGAGCCTGAAACTCCATCTGGGTCACCCATATGGGTGCAGGGGCCCAAGCACTCAGGCCAACTTCCACTGCTTTTTCAGGTGCACTAGCAGGGAGCTGGGCGGACGTGGAGCAGCCGGGACTGGACCCAGCGCCCATATGGAATGCTGGCAATGAGTTAACCTGCTATGCATGCCACAGTGCCAGCCCCCAAGGGAACATCTTAATGCTCATGTGAGAACAACAGATGTAGAAAAGGCCCTGATGGCGCGGGGAGCTGAAATGGAAACCTTGCACAAATCCAGCACGCCGGGGAGGTTTCCCTCCTATGTAAGAGACTTAAAATTTCTACCTTCAAAAGTTTCCACTGAGACCTGGGTGGGGGAGAAAGCCCTTCCTGTGAACATTCTTAGCCTAGGATTTGTATGGCTGTGGCACCTGTCCTGGCGACCCTGATGGTAGGGGACCCTGAGAAACCAGCAGGGAACTGGCCCCAGACCAGGGAAAGGTCTAAGGCCTATGGCAGAAACACATGGAACTCCTCTGTGGGTTCCACTTCACAGTTCAGAGTGTTCTGGACTCCACAGAGGAAGCCACCATCAGCGGAGGGCGGGCTCACGTTTCACTGATCACACGCATGAGGGCTGGATTTTCCGTGTGGGCTCAAGAGATGCATGCCTGGGGTTATCAGCTGATGAACTCAGAATGCAGCCCAGAAAAAATCAGAAGAGATGGAAAATATGAAAGAGTAGAAGGTAGCCAGTTCGAGTCCTGGCTGCTCCACTTTCAATCCAGCTTCCTGCTAACGCTCCTGGGAAAGCAGCAGAGAATGGCTTAAGTCCTTGGGCCCCTGCACCTATGTGGGAGACCCAGAAGAAGCTCCTGACTCTTAGCTGTAGCCTGGCCCAGCCCTGACAGTTGTGGCCTTTTAGGGAGGGAACCAGCAGATAGAAGCTCTCTCTCTCTCTTTCTCTCTCTGTATAACTCTTTCAAATAAATTAATAAATTTTTTTTAAAAAGAGAGATAGAGAGAGAGGGAGAGGTGGAAGGTAGAATGAGAAGGTGGGTTAGGAGTTGCACCAAGTCCCCTCTTCCCTACTCTGAGTGCTGCTTTGAGTCTTTGCTGACAGCTCCTGCCCCGAGACCTTCTCCAGACAGCGTGTTTGGCTGACAAGAGCCACCTCGAAGACTCCCCCTCCCCCAGGGTGTGACCAGCTGAGGCCCAGGGCCACAAGCCCAGCCCTCCTGACTCAAGACCAGGCAACTCCAACGACTCTGCCTCCCTCCGCTGAGACTGGTCCAGGTTAGACCTCACCTGAGACAACCTCCCGCCACTACCCCTGCTCCTCCTCCTCCCCCAGAGGTTTCTCCTGAATCACCCACGTGCACTCGGGTGCCTGTCTCGGGACCTGCCTCTAGGGACCCTAACGATTATGGGCGGATTGTGCTCCTCATAGTGAAGTCATGGCCCCCAGCACCTACGAATGGGGCCTGTTTGGAAACGGTCTCTGCAGATGTCACGAGGCACCCTTATCCCCAGAGGCTGTGTTCCAAACCCTAGTGGATGCCTGCAGCCACAGAGAGCCTGGGCCCCGGTGCACACTATGCATACATGCCTATGGGGAAATTTGATTTATGAATGAGGCACAGTAAACTATTAATAATAACTAATAGGAAATAGAAAAATTATAACTCTATAAGAAACTTTATGCAAATGTGGTCTCTCTCCCTCAAAATGTATGGTGCTATACTTGCTCTTTTTTTTTTTTAGATTGATTTATTTATTTATTTGAAAGGCAGAGTTACAGAGAGGCAGAGGCAGAGAGAGAGGTAGAGAGAGAGAGAAGGTAGGTCTTCCATCCAGCAGATAGAAGGTCTCTCTCTCTCTCTGCCTCTGCCTCTGCCTCTCTGTGAAGAGGGGAAACAATTGCACTTGAATTGAGGAAGCCCTGATGTGATAAGAGAAAGCACGACACAGAAGAGACTCACGTGATGTCCAGATGGGATGCACACACAACCCAAGAAAACCAAGAGTTTTTGCAACGGCAGAAAGGAAGATGAACGCGGGGAACAAATCCCCACCCCTGAAGTGCACGGAGGGAACGTGGCCCTGCTGACCCCTGGATTTCAGACTGAATGTACGAGGGTAAACTTTGGTTTCCAGCCCTTCAGTTTGTGGTCCTTGGTTATAGCAACCCTAGGAAACCAATCCACTGACCAAAGCACCGAGAGAACATGGACAGGACCAACAGCGGCTTAGGGCCGGTGGCAGCCTGCTGTCCCTTTCTGTGACTCTAACGTGAGCCTGCAGCTCCACACACAACACCCGAGCACATGGGACTCCGCTCCACAGTGAGGCCGAGTGGGAAGGCAAACCTAAACAAGTGTGGAGAGACCCAGGCCGGCTGTTGATGTTCACCGGTCTAGTGCTTCATTTCGAAATGTAAACAGACAACGGGATTGCCAAATATTTGAGAAAAACCAACAACCTGGAAGGCATGGATCAGGATGGACCAATGAAACAACAAATGAGAGAAAACAAAGATAATTAGGAAATGGGAGAGGCATTTTAAAATTTGGGTAGCCAGCGCTATGGCATAGCGGGTAAAGCCACCGCCTGTGACACTGGCATCCCATATGGGCGCCGGTTCATGTCCTGGCTGCTCTGCTTCCAATCCAGCTGCCTGCTGGTGGCCTGGGAAAGCAGCAGAAGATGGTGCTTGGACCCCTGCACCCACATAGGAGACCCAGAAGACGCTCCTGGTTCCTGGCATCACAAGGTGACGCCTAATTGTATCTTGTCATACAACAAAAAAAGTCAAATGCTAACTCCAGGAAAATAAAACTCTATCCTGCACAAGAAACTCTTAGTCTACAAAGAGGCAAAATAAGTGTGGTATGAGTCTGAGAGAGAGTGTGTCTGACCTCAGTCCTGGGAAAGCCAGCGAGCGGCAAATGAGTCCAAGCCTTTCTGGCAGGTGCCATCAGCCCTGGGGCTTCTTGTCGTGGACACTCAGAGTGGCATATATGGCGGGTTGTCCCTCAGCGCATTCCCATTGTCCTCGTGTTCCTCCCCGTTCTGCAGAGGCTGAAAAGCAAAGCGCACATTTCCACACTCCCTCCCCGCTGGACTTCCGCTTCTGACTTCACGGCAGCCGGAAGTGGGGCTGGCTGGCGAGTGTGGTCGCGGAGGCACTGGGTTGTTTGTTCTGCTGCTGGTTTCTCTGTAGCCGTGTTCATGGCATCTCGATGCCAAGAGCAGGGTGTGCGTCTCCTGGTTTCTCGGATGTTAGCCCTAGCATGTGGGTATGGCAGCCAACAAAAGCAGCGAGGGCAGTTTTTCCTGGTTCCTGTGCCACATCTAGACTGGCTTCCTGGAGCCCACAGCCCTCCACACTCTGCATTCCAGATGGTACAGAGGCCGTGGTTGCCCTGGCCAGAAACTTCTTGGAATCATTTGTGAAAGTCAAACTTAGCTGCGGGATGGGATGGGAGCTGGGGGGAGAGGAAGGGGAGGCAACGTAGTGGCATAGCAGGTAGAGCCACTTCCTGCAATGCTGGCATCCCCTTTGGGTACCGGTTTGGCAGCTCCCTGCTAAAGGCCTGAGACAGGCAGCAGGTGGCCCAAGTGTTTGGGCCCTTGCCACCCACGTGGGAGACCTGGAAGAAGCTCCTGGCTTTGGTCTGGCCCAGTGTTAGCTGTTGTGACCATCTGCAGAGTGAACCAGCCCATGAAAGATCTCTCTCTCTCTCTCTCTCTCTCTCTCTCTCTTTTTCTTCTCTCTTCCTCTCCTTCTCCCTGTAACTCTTTAAAATATATAAATATCTAATGAAATAACACATAACAGAATTTACATAAAAAATTAGAGCCTTTTTCACCATTCCATTGAACACACTTGGAAGCTCCTAGTGCCTTATAATGAGTCCCTTTCCTGCTACCCATAACTCAACTCTGACAAAATCGGTTTTCAACATTTAGAATGAACCTGCAAATAAAGTTTTTAATGTTGTAGACTAGAATATAAATACCGTATATCTTGACTATTAAAGGATTAGCAAGGGGAAGGGGTGGCATTGTGGTGCCGTGGGTTAGGCCACTGCTTGCAATGCCAGTGTCCCATTTCAGAGCTCTGGTTCAAGTCCCGGCTACTCTGATTCTGATTCAGCTCCCTGCTAATGAGCCTGGGAAAGCAGTGGAAGATGGGCCCCTGCCACCCACATGGGAGTCTCAGATAGAACTCCTGGCTCCCGGCTTTGGCCTGGCCCAGCCCTGGCCATTGCAGCCCTCTGGGGAGTAAACTAGCAGACGAAAGATCTCTCTGTCCATCTGTCTGTCTGTCTGTCTGTCTCTCTCTCTGCGCCTCTCTCTGCTTTTCAAATAAATAAATCTTTAAAAAAGGATTAGTGGGGCTTGCAGGTACAAGATGAGAAGAGGTAAAGAGACATGTGGTGCTATTAACTTCCTGAACTTGAATATATCACAGAGCAGCAATAGGTGTTTCAGTTTATTTTATATTTTTAACAGTATAGATGTAAGTAATGAAGAAAAGTAAAAGTGCAACAGAAAACTTAGAAGAGGATGGAAAGGAGGAGAAAACAGTGACAGCCTCATTTCTAATAACAATGTTTTCTAAAGTTGATTCATGGGAAAACAGGGTTAATGTATATAGTGAATGTGTAGTTTGAAGAACTGAAAGCAAAATGTTAACATGGCTACTTCTGGGAGAAAGGCTGTAAAATCAGTATGTGGAAAAAAGTCTTTGCATTTTTAAAAAAATTATTTATTTATTTGAAAGTCAGAGTTACACAGAGATAGAAGGAAAGGCAGAAAGAGAGAGAGGTCTTCCATCTGCTGGTTCACTCCCCAGTTGTCCTCAATGGCTGGAGCTGTGCCAATCCAAAGCCAAGAGCCAGGTGCTTCTTCCAGGTCTTCCCACATGAGTGCAGGGACCCAAGGACTTGGGCCATCTTCTACTGTTTTTCCAGGCCATGGCAGAGAGCTGGATTGGAAGTGGAGCAGCCAGGACTTGAACCAGCGCCCACATGGGATGCCAGCACTGCAGAAGGTGGCTTTACCCACTAGGCCACAGTGCCGGCCCCTAGTCTTTGCTTTTTATTTTCTACTTTCTGTGTAACAGAAACCTTCGTGACCACATGGACATGTTACTTATATAAAATCCATAAAAACTGTGCAACTGTCCAACACCAAGCATGTTGATCCGCGGAGTCCCTAGTGGAGTGATTTTTCAGGAATGGTAGTCGGCAGGTACACCTGAGGGTCTTTGCATATCTGCGAGTGTCTGCCAGCTGCCCTTACAAATAAATAATTAATCGGACCTAGATGTGGAAGTCACGGGCTGTCAGTAGCCATTGTTCCACTTGGCATTTTACGTTGTAGAGAAGTCTAACGGATACCTAACTTCTCCCTGTAGACAGTTTCCCCCAAGGGTGTATGAAGTTTTGTTTTTTGTCCCCCCCCCCCCCCTTTATCCACTTCCAAGCCTAGATCAGACTCCCAGGACTCTTGCTGTGTCGTTAACCAGCTCTCAAGCGCTCACTTTGGGCATGAAGACTTTCCTTCGATTCTCTCCTCTAGTTTCTCCTCCTTCTCGGTTGTGTTTTTCTGGAATCCTGTTCGGGAGCCATCTTTTATTTATTTATTTTATTTTATTTTTATTTTTTGACAGGCAGAGTGGACAGTGAGAGAGAGAGAGACAGAGAGAAAGGTCTTCCTTTGCCGTTGGTTCACCCTCCAAGGGCCGCCGCGGCTGGCGCGCTGCGGCCGGCGCACCGCGCTGATCCAATGGCAGGAGCCAGGAGCCAGGTACTTCTCCTGGTCTCCCATGGGGTGCAGGGCCCAAGCACTTGGGCCATCCTCCACTGCACTCCCGGGCCACAGCAGAGAGCTGGCCTGGAAGAGGGGCAACCGGGACAGAATCCGGCGCCCCGACCGGGACTAGAACCCGGTGTGCCGGCGCCGCAAGGCGGAGGATTAGCCTAGTGAGCCGCACGCCGGCCCGGGAGCCATCTACTCACATCTCCTTCGAGGATCCACCTAACTGGCCCCTCCAGCTCCAGCCTCAGCCTTCAGGCCCCTGATGCACTGGTATCAGGTTTCTCTTCCTCGTGATCACACGCAGTGTTCTGCGTCCAGCACACTCCATGGCCCTCGGGTACAGAGCCTTCCTCTGAACCAAACGCAGCCTCCTGCCCTGAGTTTAAAAAAAAAAAAAAAAAAATAGGGAAACGATAATCAAATGTTATTTCCTCCATTTACTTTAAGATATGCAACAAAGTCATTGAAGCAAGAGAAGCAGTCTCATTAAATTCTAGATAGACCAAGAATTCTACATATTGAGAAAAAGTTAAGACTTTCCATTCAATAATAGAATCATCTACCTGGTGAACAAATTAAAATTAACTGAAACACTTAGTCATTAGAAGGACAATTCGTGAAGTGATTGGAGAATAAATATGCACACTGTATGATTTCTTTTTAAAATTTTTTGCCAGGCATAGTTAGACAGTGAGAGAGAGACAGAGAGAGTTATAGACAGTGAGAGAGAGACAGAGAGAAAGGTCTTCCTTCCGTTGGTTCACTCCCCTAATGGCCGCTTCGGCCGGCGCTGCGCCAATCCAAAACCAGGAGCCGAGTGCTTCCTCCTGGTCTCCCACGCGGGTGCAGGGACCCAAGCACTTGGGCCATCCTCCACTGCCCTCCTGGGCCACAGCAGAGAGCTGGACTGGAAGAGGAGCAACTGGGACTAGTACCCGGCACCCCAACCAGGACTAGAACCCGGGGTGCCGGCACTGCAGGTGGAGGATTAGCCAAGCGAGCCACAGCGCCAGCCCACTGCATGATTTTTTTTATATAACAATAACTAGCTACGAAACTAAAGGGAAGAAAGATGTGACCACCCCCAAAGTGAGATATAAGGGAGCAGCATGCAACTCTTATATGAAGAGAATGACATAAATCTTGAATTTTAAAATGCTTCTAGGAGCACAAAGGAAAAAAAAGAATTACCACACTGTACCCCATAAATATGCATAATTATTGTTAAAAAACTATTTTTAATCTTTTTAAAATGACTAACTTTTTAAAAACGGACATGACAGGGCCTCAGCATGAGCCTTGCAGAAAAGTGGAATGAGTGGAGGGGTCGGCATATTAAAAATCCCCAAACTGCCGGCGCTGCGGCTCACTAGGCTAATCCTCCGCCTTGTGGCGCCGGCACACCAGGTTCTAGTCCCGGTCGGGGCGCCGGATTCTGTCCCGGTTGCCCCTCTTCCAGGCCAGCTCTCTGCTGTGGCCAGGGAGTGCAGTGGAGGATGGCCCAGGTCCTTGGGCCCTGCACCCCATGGGAGACCAGGAGAAGTACCTGGCTCCTGCCGTCGGATCAGGGCGGTGCGCCGGCCGCAGCAGCCATTGGAGGGTGAACCAACGGCAAAAAGGAAGACCTTTCTCTCTCTCTCTCTCTCACTGTCCACTCTGCCTGTCTGAAAAAAAAAAAAAAAATCCCAAACCACCAAGCTTCCCAAAGCTCTGTCTGAACTGAACAGGATTTTTAACACTTCACATGTGTGCTTTTTTTTTTTTAAGACTTATTTATTTGAAAGGCAGAGTTACAAAGAGATAGAGGCAGATAGAGAGAAAGAGAGAGAGATCTTCTATCTACTGGTTCACTCCCCAAGTGACCACAATGGCTGGAGCTGGGCTGATCCAAAGCCAGGAACCAGGAGCGTCTTCCAGGTCTCCCATGCTGGTGCGGGGCACCAAGGACCTGGGCCATCTTCTCCTGCTTTCCCAGGCCATAGCAGAGAGCTGGATGGGAAGTGGAGCAGCTGGGTCTCAAACTAGTATCCATATAGGATGCCAGCATTGCAGGTGGCAGCTTTACCCCTACACCACAGTGTCCTCTCCGGAAGATTCTTAAATACATATTTCCCAGGAATTTAATTTGTCAGTTCTGCGGCCGGCAAACCTGTTATGAAAACTTTCTGCAATGAATTACCAGTACGTGGATACTTGCAAATCAGACTTTAGAAATGCAGCGCCAGGTCCTTCTCTCTGTCGACAGTCGGGGCATACCAAGACTTGGGATGTGAATCAGTTACAAAATGTAGGAACTCTTAACCTTAAAATGTCAGAAGTTTATATGGAGATTAAATATAAAGAATCAGCTCAAGGGGGCCGGCGCTGTGGCATAGCAGGTAAAGCCCCAGCCTGCAGTGCTGGCATCCCATGTGGGCATCCGTTCGAGTCCCGGGTGCTCCACTTCTGATCCAGCTCCCTCCTATGGCCTGGGAAAGCAGTGGAAGATGGCCCAAGAGCTTGGGCCCCTGCACCCATGTGAGAGACCCGGAAGAAGCTCCTGGCTCCTGGCTTCAGATGGATGTAGCTCCAGCTGTTGTGGCCATTTGGAGAGCAAACCAGTGGATGGAGGATCTCTCTCTCTCTCTCTCTCTCTCTCTGTACCTCTGCCTTTCAGATAAATAAATAAATATTTAAAAAAAGATGGTCCACTTCTCAAAGTCATTTTTTTAAAAAATCAGCTCAAAAATATTTTTTAAAGTAGTTGTTCTTAGAGTGAATCGGAAGCAGACAGTTTAATTTTCATAAGAAGTCTTCAGCTGGTTGTCAACTCTTTTCACTGTTGACTTTGCCTGTTTAACTCCTGGAGCTGTATTTGTGGGTAAGGACAATAAAAACAAAATCCAAATGTAAACCCCACAGTGCCTCCCTCCCTCCCCATTTCCGGTTTCGCGCCCACCAGTGTTTGACTGCCTGTGGTTGTGGTCACCCAGGACAGCAGGCCTGACCCTTCCCTGTGCTGTCCTAAATTCTCCCCTGAACACAGGCTTGCAGGAACCGAAGGCTGAAGGAGGAGCAGGAGGCTGTGTAGCCAGGGATGGGAAACTATGCTGGCCCTTCCAGTGCCCACTGGGCTGGGCCCGGTAATGAAACTGTTTCATCACTAAAATGATGTTAACAAAAATGTTCACGGGAATCAAACCATTAATTCTCATGCTGGAGGTAGGCATTGGCCGTGTGGGTGGCTGAGGATGTTATCTTCTGTTTTGGTAAGCTGAGCCTTCCCTCAGCTCCTGAAAATTCACCCCATGGGAAGTTGTGGCCCCGCTACTCAACCTAGAGACTGTATTCAAGGATCAGGCTTCTGGAAACCTCCTCTCCCTTGTTTTCTGTCTCAAATTCAGCCAGTAGGAGACACATGGGCATGAGAATTAAAATCATCAAATCTAGGTCAAACCAATCCCTGGGGACCAGCTCTGTGGTCTAGCAAATAAAGCCACCACCTGCAGTGCTGGCATCCCATATGGGCGCCAGTTCATCTCGGCTGCTCCACTTCCAACCCAGCTCTCTGCTATGGCCTTGGAAAGCAGTGGAAGATGGCCCAAGTGCTTGAGCCCTGCACCCACGCTGGGGACTCAGAGGAAGCTCCTGTATCTTGACTTCAGATCAGCCCAGCTCCCATTGTTGCAGCCATTTGGGGAGTGAACCAGTGGATGGAAGACCTCTCTCTCTCTCTCTCTCTGCCTCTCTGTAACTCTTTCTTTCAAATAAATTAATTAATTAAAAAAACTAATCTCTGATGCAGAAAATTCAAGTTCAGCCTTATATTGGGTCAACTAATTTCCAATTATAGTTATAAAGTCATCCCAAGATAGGGAGAAGCCCAAGACTGAACATATACTATATATGCCTTTACTCATTCCTCCAAACGAAAGAATAAAGTTAAATTAACTAAAATTAGTATGCCTATTTTCATCAGAGTTCTCTTGAGAAACCTAACCAGAGAGACAGAAGATAAGTAGGTAGGTAGGTGGGTAGATGGGTGGATAGAAAGAGACAAGAAAAGAAATCTGAGGGTATCCCCCACATTTCCTGCATTGGAACCCTACTTTTTCAATGCAGCAGTGCTGGGAGGTGGGGTTTAGTAGAGCGTCATGGGCGGGCGCAGAGCCCTCATGTGTGGATTATGGTCTTTCTTGCCGGATGGGCTGCTACCGTGACCGTGGGTCATTATAGAAAAAGCTCCCCCCATGTTCCGTCTTGTTCCTGCTTGCCCTTCTGCTTCCCACCGTGAGCTGAAGCAGCACAAGGCCTTTGTCAACACCATGCTTGTCCCAGCCTCCAGAACTGTAAGCTAAAGTGCACCTCTTCTTTTTATAAGTTACCCAGTCTCCCTTATTATTTTATAGCAACATAAAATAGACATGATAGATAGATAGAATATACATGGATATCTTTCATACCTAGCTAGTTCAGCTATCTTGTGTTCATTAAGGATTTTCCAATTCAAATTGTGTACAACAGACTTCTCTATTCCACCAGTATCTTTGCATTCTGCAGTAGGAACCTTCTTTCTTAAAGATGGGGGGGGGGGCCAGCACCGTGGTTCACTTGGTTAAGCCTCTGCTTGAGGCGCTGGCATCCTATATGGGCACTGGTGCTAGTCCTGGCTGCTCCTCTTCCAGTCCAGCTCTCTGCTGTGACCTGGGAAGGCAGTGGAGGATGGCCCAGGTCCTTGGGCCCCTGCATCCACATGGGAGACCTGGAAGAAGCTCTTGGCTCCTGGCTTCAGATCAGCACAGCTCCGGCCATTATGGCCACTTGGGGAATGAACCAACAGAAGGAAGACCTTTCTCTCTGTCTCTCTCTCTCTCAATGTCTGTAACTCTACCTGTCAAAAAAAAAAAAAAAAAAAAAAAAAGATGTGAGGGATGATACTCATTGACTTTACCCCACGTGCTAGTCCTCAGAACAGCAATTCTAATACTACCATATTAATTATGATTACTAAAAGCACTTAAAATTTTTTTTCACATATGCTGCCTCAGATCTCCCTTTACTTATTGTGATTATACTATATGTTGTCAGGCCATACAGTCATCACATGCAGTAATCACTCCTTTTAGATTCTCACTTATCTTGGGTTACAAGTAACTCTATATTTACTTCTCATCACAGGCCCTTGGAATGAGATGTGCAGTAAGTAGTTGTCTGAAGCTCAGTCCGTAGTAAATGTCTTAGAGATTGAAGGGACAATATTTTCTGAAGTCTTCCATGCTGATAAGAACGTGTGCTCTTTATACGTAAAAGCTTTTTTTTTTTTTTTTTTGCTTCTTATAAAACCCTTGGTCCTCATCTTCCCTCCCCTGGTACCTCAAATGTCTTGCTCTTGTGGCACAAAGCAGTGCTGTTGAAAAGCCCGATGATAACGCAGCATTCTTCAGAAGTCAGTGTCTCCTTTTTATCTTGGTACTCACTTATTTTTCCTTTGTCCTTAAAGTCCTGCAATTTTACTGGGATATGTTCTGGTGCTGATCTTTATGGGCAGTATTCCCAGGTAATCTTCAACATGCAGTTTTAAATCTGTGTTATTTTAGATTTTTTTCTTTGAACTATAATTTTTAGTATTTGTTATGATCCCTTGCTTTCAATTTTCTTTTTTCAGGGACTCCTGTTAGTCATGTGTTGGATCTTCTTTGTCTCTCTTCACTATCTGTCAAACTCTTGAGTATTTTTACTTTTCTCTTTGTCACTTTTTAATTTTTAAATTCCCCTTATTTTCTATTTTTCTTGTCATTATCTGTTGCACTTACTTGTTCTTGTATTTCTTCTAGTTTTAGTCTAATTTTCACTTTCATTTCAAAGATGATTAGGTCTGGTTCTTTTTTTACTTCTATCCACTCATTTCAATGATTTATGCTGCTACTGTCTATCTTATTTCCTTTTCTTAATGCCTTTAGCCTTGTTGGGGAAATGCATTGTTATGTAGTCCCCTTCCCTTGAGTAGGGACAGCACCTTGACTATGAAGTGATTTTATTCCCATATTTTATTCCCATATTCATATTATAGGGCAAAGGTGAGGGGACAGTTAATGGGCTTGACCCAATCAGGTAACTCTGGTCAATGAGAGGTCAGAGGTCAGAGATTCAAAGCTGCAGCAACACTCTCCTGTTGGCCTTGAAGAAACAAACTACCAGGTCACGGAGAAGACTGGGTGGCAGGCAACAGTGGGCAGCCTCTAGGAACCAAAGGTTTTAGCTCCACAACCACAAGAAACCTGATCCTCCCAACAACCAGTGAGCTTGGAAAGGGTCGATGAGCCTCGGATGTGATCACAGCCCCAGCCAATACCTGCGTCTCAGTCTAGGCCTAGGCCTGGACGCCTGACCCACACGAACTGGCAGATAATAAATGGATGCTTTCAAGGGCTGAGTTAGTGGCTGTTACGCATCAGTAGAAGGTGAATGCAGTACACTCCACTGTGTACACTCCGGGAGCAGGACATTCCAGTGTGTTGGCATTATTTGTAGAGATACCATCCTACCCCTTTTCTTCTTCCTTTCCTAAACAGTAGCTTTGTGTGAGATTCGACCTTGGCATTCCTCTGCTGTTCATTTTTACATGCAGTGGTTTCCCTGTTTCTTACAGGAAGGTTTGGTTCTCATAGCTGCTTTCTTTTTTAAAAACTTCACGGAGATCCTTCTATTATTTGCATGTAGCAGATTGCTTGCTGAGATTTATTGGCTATTTCCCACTTTTATCTGGACATCCTCTTCTTTGTTTTTGTTTTTATTTTGTTATCTCTGCTCTGCTCTGTGGGGAGCAACTGGGAGCAACTCGGACTAGACTAAGTTACTGGAATTAAGACTTATTCTATGCATCTGCTCTCCCACAATATGGCGCTGGGAGAGGAGGAAACAGCTTCTACACAGCTGCCTCCAGTTCAACCTATAAACTGTAGGACCTGCTCCTGATTGGAGGAGAGCAGTGTACTCGGCGTGTGGGTAGCAGAGTTGGGATTGGCGGAAGAGGACTATAAAGGAGGAGAGAGACAACATGCACCAGGAACATCTATCTGAAGGGACACCTGTGCAGCCCCCAAAAGAGCCGGCCGGCGGTGTGCCGCTCCCCCGCGGAAGTGGGGAAAGTGGCTAGGGGGAACCGCCCTTCCACGGAGGTGGAAGGGACGGTAGCCAACTCGGGAAGAACCATCAGCAAACCCGGGGAGGGCCGACCAGACGAAAGAACAACGCAGGGTCCTGCGTCGTTCCTCCACGAAGAGGGGGAGCGACACTGCTCAATCTTGATTTGACTCCAAACAATTTCTTTACTTTGGAGCCCTATCCAGGACAGTTTCAGGAGTTCAGAGGACTGGACCGGTCCTGCCCTTGGTGGTTTCATAGCAGGGTCCTCACAGTCTTTCTCTTCTGGCGTGGACAAAGACCCTCCCCATTTCAGCCGCTCTCTTAAACTTGGCCTTCTGGATTCTGCCTGTTGTCCTGTTCGATGCCCCATTGCGTCCCTGTGTTCCCAAGCACAGGTGCTGGGGTTTTATTGGTTTGTCCAGCTGTTTGGATTTGGGGATTTATGGAGAGACCTTTGCCTCTAGTGGTCTTGTAAATGCTGTGCTTGGGTTGCGTGTTTGTATCTAGCTGATCAGTCTGTTTATACTTGGGGATTCAGAAAGATCAAAAGACTACATTGCTACCGCCACTGATGTCTTCCCAAAATTCTCTAAATATCTCCTTTTTATGACTTGAGAAAACTTCGTTCCCGGTAAAGAATTTAATTTAAGTCCCAGAGCGAGGGACTGGGGAAATCAGCACAAGCACTTGGCCCTGATTTTTGTTTTCCACTGTGTTTGTTGAATAACTGCTTTTGCTATGGCAAACTTAAATTGGTTTCTCATGACCTGAAGCAAAGCCATGTGAAGATTTCAGCATTCAAGTTCCCATCTGCCAAAGCAGCCTCAAACATACCCACTGTTCTGGCCCCCAAAGGTGATCTGGGTTCATTCTCTGATTCTTTAGGTCTTCTCCAAAGTCCAGATCAAATCTCTTCTGCTAACCAATTACTGGTAATGCCGGTAGTTTTTTTTTTTTTTTTAATTAATACCTGTGGACTATTTTTTTAAAGATTTATTTATTTATTTGAAAGGCAGAGTTAGAGGGAGAGAGATAGAGACAGAGAGATATTCCATCCTCTTGGTCAGTCTCCAAATGGCTGCCTGGACTAGGCCAGGCCAAACCCAGGAGCCTGGAACTTCACCCAGATTTCCCACATGGGTGCAGGGTCCCAAATACTTGGGCCATCTGCTGCTGCTTTCCAGGCACATTAGCAGGGAGCTGGATCAGAACTAGAACAGCCAGGATACAAACTGGCACCCTTCTGGAATGCTGGCATTGCAGGCAGTGGCTTTACCCACCGCGCTACATCACTGGCACAGGGGACTATTTTGAGGCATTAACCTGTGATTTTCTTTTTTTAAGATTTACTTTTATTTATTTGAAGGATGGGGGAAAAATAAGGGGATGGGGAGACAGATCTTCTACCCACTGGATCCTTCCCCAGATGGCCACAATGGCCACCCTGACTGAAGCCAGGAGCTTGGAACTCCATCTGGGTCTCCCATGAGGGTAACAGGGACCCAAACATGCAGGCAATTTTTTGCTGCTCTCCAAGGCACATTTGTAGGAAGCTGGATCAGAAGTGGAGCAGCCGGGACTTGAACTTGTGCTCACATGGATGCCAGCATTGCAAGTGGCTGCTTAACCCACTGCACCACAACACCAGCCCTAACCTATGCTTTTTTATACCTGTCTTAGTTCCTACCATTGCTGTAACAGGACACTGCAAACCGAGTGGCCTTAAAGAATGAGTGATCGTCTCATAATTGGGAAGGCTTCAAATCCAAAACCAAGGCATCAGGCAGACCATGCTCCCTCCGAATCCCGCAGTAAATCTGTCCTCACCTCTTACTAGCTTCCACTAGTGGCCGGCGATCGTGGGCGCTCCCTGGCCAGTAGGCAGTCCTTCCGTCCTCTGGTCCTCCGCCTTCACAGCGCCTTCTCTGAGCGTCTACGTCTTCACTCGGCTGTTGTCTTCTAAGCACACCGCTCATTTTTGCCTTATTCCAGGATAACCCCATCTTAACTGATTCTATCTGCAACAACCCTATTTCCAAATAGTGTCACGTTCTGAGGTCCTGGAGCTTGGAACGTGGGCATGTTTTGGGGAGGACACAATTCAACCTATAGCCCTCTCCTCCCTCTCTCAAAAGCAGGTGGGGGCCAGTGCTGCGGCGTAGCAGGTAAAGCTGCTGCCTGCAGTGCCGACATTCCATATGGGCGCCGGTTCAAATCCAGGCCACTCCACTTCCTATCCAGCTCTCTGCTACGGCCTGGGAAAGCAGTGGAAGATGGCCCAAGTCCTTGGGCCCCTGCATCTGTGTAGGAGACCTGGAAGAAGCTCCTAGCTTTGGATTGGTGCAGCTCTGGGCATTGCGGCCATTGGGGGAGTGAACCAACAATGGAAGACCTCTCTCTTTCTCTGTCTCTCTCCCTCTCTGTAACCCTGCCTTCCAAATAAATAAGTAAACCTTTTTAAAAAGGCGGGGGGTCTGGTTTTTCACCT
Organism: Oryctolagus cuniculus; assembly: GCF_051225735.1. Taxonomy (NCBI): domain Eukaryota; kingdom Metazoa; phylum Chordata; class Mammalia; order Lagomorpha; family Leporidae; genus Oryctolagus; species Oryctolagus cuniculus. The sequence continues at coordinate 22,065,626 of NC_142873.1, read as the reverse complement.
TTTGCTTCAGTGGCAGGTGAGGCACCCACAAAGCCCTCCAACTTTGCATTTTCTGGAAAAGACAGTAGAATTGTGAACAAGGTGCCTTGGCCAGATGCCAGGAGCACATAGCGGTTTCTCCTTAGACTTGACAAAGAGATTTCCCCAAGCAGTGTGGCCAGGAGGCAGCCAAATCCCAGAGAGTGGGCAACTGTGTGGTACATTGGGTGTGTGGAGAGGCGGGGCGGGGGGGGTCATCCTCTGCTTCATCTGGCTCCCTGGCCCCAAACAGAGGCAGAAAACCACAGAGAGCCACAGGTCTGGAGGGCCCTGCCCACCAGCCAGAGAGTAGTGGGTCTTGTGCCTTTTTGTTGTACCTCTTGTGTTTCCAGAACAAGTGTATGTGTTGTAGACGAAGCGGGGCGGGGGCGGGGGGGGGGGGGCAACGTGCAGGACAGGCAAATAATCGAGTGTATGATCCTCACGTTCTCCAGACCACAGAGGGTGCGCACCAGGAGCACTGCTGTGGAACACGGGACACTCGGCGTATAACGTGCCCCGCACTGGTAGTGTTCCCTTTCTCCTCTGCTCCGTCTCTGGGCCTCCGTTTCTTTGTCTATCAGATGGAAATAACAAAATCTTACCACAAAGAGTTGTTTTAAGATCCAAAAGGATGCCATGCAGGGAAATCAGTCTGTAAATTACATAGAATGATAAAGACAGTAGCTGCTGGGGGCCAGTGTTGTAGTATAGCGGGCTAAGCCTCCGCCTGCAGCACCAGCATCCCATATGGGCTCCAGGCAGAGGCCTGGCTGCTCCACTTCCGATCCAGCTCCCTGCTGTTGTGCCTGGGAAAAGCAGCAGCAGAAGATGGCGCAAGTGCTTGGGCACCTGTTACCGACGTGGGAGACCTGAAGGAAGCTCCTGACTCCTGGTTTGGCCTGGCTCAGCCCTGGCTATTGTGGCCATCTGGGGAGTGAACCAGCAGGTGGAAGATCTCCATGTCTGTCTGTCTATCTGTCTCTCTCTCTTTCTGTAACTCTGCCTTTCAAATAAATAAAATAAATATTTATTTAAAAAAAAGACAGTCGTTCTGATTGCCCAGAGTGCCTCCAATGCTGTTTGCCATTGGCTCCCCTCAGGCAGCCCTGAGTAAGGAATTCAGGGCAGTGGAGGGCTGCACTCCCCCAGGGAGCTCAGGAGCACACAGTCCCCATCGGGCTGAGGCACCATCCCTCTCTCAGTCTCACACTCAGGCTTCTACAGGCGGAATTTCCCTCTCCAACCTGTTTCTCTCCTAAACCTGCACTCTGTGAGTTCCTTCTATGACAATAGCAATGGACTTCATGGCCATGTCTTGCAGCCACGTTCCTCTGGCTTTCCTAGACTCATGTGCAGAGGCAGAGAGAGAGAGAAGGTGGGGGAGAGGAAGAGGGGGAGGGAGAAGGAGAGAGAGAGAGAAAGAGAGAGAGAGACAGTTTTCCATCCACTGATCCACTCCCCAACTGGCCGCAACAGCCAGAGCTGTGCCAGTCCAAAGCCAGGAGCCAGGAGCTTCTTCTTCATGTGGGTGCAGGGACCCAAGGACTTGGGCCATCTTCTACTGCTTTCTCAGGTCACAACAGAGAGAAGGATTGGAAGTGGAGCAGCCAGGACTCGAACCAGTGCCCATATGGGATGCCGGCATTGCGTGCAGCAGCTTTACCCACTACGCCACAGCGCCGGCCCCTGTCTGCGTCCTCTTGTCGTACCTGCTCTGACACATTGCCGTCTCCCACGGGGGCATCACCATGTGCTTCTTTCTTCGACCTCCTCCCTTGGCAGGAGTCTTGCCTGGGGACTAGGATGGACGTTCAAGGGCTGAAAGAGCAGCCAGAGCCCACATCTCTGCTCCCTCTCATCTCTGACATGTGCCCAGGTAGCTGTGAAGTTACAGCGGCATGGCAGTCACACACCCTACCACTGCCTCTCATCCAGTAACCCAGAACATCTGCAAACATCTGCTTCTGTGTACAAGACCTGTGCTAGGAGCTGCGTGGAGTCGAAAGCAGCATCACTCTTCATCAAACCCAAGATGTGCTTGATGGACTGACACACCACTGTTTCACTTATGGCCAAGAAAGAAGCACCCCAACAGTTAAACCATGACACGCATGCAATGTGAAGGTGTAATCCCAATGTCAGAGGTGTGCAAATACCAAGAGAAGTGTGTCTTAGAATTGATGAGATGCTGTGTGAGGCACTGTGCCTCATTCAAAGAGCTGCCGCACCTGGGGCAGGGTCTGATTGACCACCAGAGGCGCTGGAGGGATTTGGGTGCTTAAGAGCTGAGTCTGAGAGCTGTGGTTGGTTGGGCCTTGGAGGACAGATTGGACAGCACCTTCTGGGTGGAGCTGAGGAGGGTCCCTGAGAAGAGAGGGGGAGTACAAGTAGAGGGAGGGGATGAGGTACTTAAAAGGTAGAAAGATGTCCGAATGGGAAACTAGGAAATGAAAGGGGGATGTGCTCATCCCTAAGGAGTGTGGGTTGCATTCTTTAAGCAGTGGGAGCCACATGAAGTTTTGGAGCAGGGGAGGAACATTAGGAACATTAATCTGGTGGGGACAGGCAGAATGTATGAAGAGATAGAATGTATGTAGGGGACCTGTTCAAGAAAGAACATGGTGAGGGCAGCATGGCGCAGTGAGTAAAGCTGCTGCCTGTAACACCAGCATCCCATGCAGGTGCCAGTTTCTGTCCTGGCTGCTCTACTTCCAATCTAGCTCTCTGATAATGGCCTGGGAAAAGTAGCAGAAGATGGCCCAAGTGCTTGGGCCCCTGGCATCCATATGAGAGACCTGGAAGAAGCTCCTGGCTCTTGGCTTCAGACTGGCCCAGCACTGGCCATTGTGGCTATCTGGGGTGAACCAGCAGGTGGAAGTGCTCGCTCGCTCTCTCTTTCTCTCTCTCTCTCTCTCTCTCTCTCTCTCTCTGTCTCCCCTTCTCTCCTCTCTCTGTAGCTCTTTCAAAATAAACAAATAAATCTGAAAGAAAAGGAAAGAGAGAGGAGAAAGAGGAAGGAAGGAAGGAAGGAAGGCAAGGAGGGAGGGAGAAAAGAAATAATATCAGGGCAAGCATCATGGATTAGGCCACCACAGTGATGCAAGCATCCCACAGGGACACCAGTTTGAGTCCCAGCTGCTCCACTTCTGATCCAGCTCCCTGGTAATGCACCTGGGGAAGCAGCAGAAGATGGCTCAAATGCTTGGCCCCCTGCACCCATGTGGGAGACCCGGATGAAGCTCTTGGCATGAACCAGTGAATGGATGTCCTCTCTCTCTCTCTTTCTCTCTCTCTCTCTGTAACTCTGTCTTTCAAATAAATAAACAAATCTTGAAAAAGAAAACAGCAGAAGTCCAGGTATACAGCAAAGAGAAGAACAGCAGTGCGAGCTGAAAAGGAAGGAAGGAAGAGAGGGAGGGAAATGAGCAGAGAACAGTCGAGCCGAACTTGCTCAGGAAGAGGGGTGCACCAAGGCTGCACCCCTGTATTTGGGTCTGGACAGTGGCAGACCCGATGCCGCGAGGGAGGTGCCCACAGCCCTTCTGAAGGGCAGTCCTGAGCCACGTTTCCTGCTGTGGGCTGCCTTGAATAATAATATAATAATAATAATAAAATAAAATAATAAAAATAATAAAATAATAAAAATCCCTGTAGCCACCAGGCAGTGAGTCTCAAGGGCACACTAGGCTGACGTCACATTTCGGGGCCCACAGCGCCCCCTTCCCTGAGGTGGTCTTAATGATGCTGACATCTTTAGTAACATCAAACAGGGGAATAAACACACGGCCTGTTATTATAAGCATCTTAACCACTTCCCACACCACTTCCCTTGGTTTTGAAACATCCTTGTGTACAGCAAGGACAAGTTTTACTCTGTGTGCATTAAGGAATCAGACGACCTTCATAAAAATTGCATAAGTCAGCAGCAAACCTGGGACTAAATCCAAGGTTTCCTGATTCCACGTTTGTATCTGCATGTGTATGTTTGCTCTGGGCCTTGCTACCTTCGGTAAAATAGAACAAAGTACTGTGTCAACATGAAGCACCTTGTAAAGCTCAGGTAGTGACCCGGCTGCTCTGCTCAGCCTAGGAGAGATGGTTCATTCAGAGAGGAAGGATTCTCCTTGTTGACCTCTGCAGCCGTCCCCAGTGCTGGTGGAGAAGGCATTGCGCTGGCCTGTTGCAGGCAGAGTTGGCCATGAAACATGGTGGTAATGCCCTAGACCACGCATGGCCCCTGGGGTTTAGCTCAAGAGTTGCAAAGACTCCCCAAGGAAGCACTACTTCTTGAAGTCAAGGTCCAGGAAAAACACTGGCTACGTTGGTTTCCACACACCCCCTTCTTGTTCCTCAAATGGAGCAGTGAGGTCAAGGGGTAAGCCGGGTTCCAGAGTCTCTGTTCATGACCAGCTCCGAGCTGCATCCATTAGTGAATGAATGAATTATTGAGCGCCTTCCATCTAACAGAGTTCAGGCCCTGCTCTAGAGGGTGGAGACACCTAGGCTCTGTCCTCAGGAAGCCTTCCAGAAGACAGAGTAAGACGTCAGTAAATCAGGAGGTCATGGCGTGGGGCTAAGTGCAGGCTGCATGGCCATGTGGCACAGCAGGTGGCTTGAGCTGCAGCGGTCAGCTCTCTGAAGACACAGGAGGGCTGCAGAGGGAGTCTGCACCGGTCAGGGGAAATACTGGAAGCAGAAGAAGGACCAGATTCGCGGACCCTGGGGTCAGCCGAGCCTGAGCAAGAGACAGAGAAAAGGCTAGGACGGCAGTGGGGAGGGCAGGAGGTGGAGTGTAGGGCCTGTCATCCTTCACAGAGAGTTTGCTTTTACTGCAGTGCATCCAGAGAGACCCAATCTGATTTCTCTGTAGAGCAGTCAACCCAGAAGCTGCATGTGGGATACCCTGCATGTGCAGGAGTGAAAGCAGAAGATGGGACACAGGACGTGGTGCGGGGGAGTGGTGATGGTCCAGGCCCAGGGTCAGTATGGCCTGGACTAAGGTTGTACCACCAGAGACGGTAGACCTAAGGTGTGAGAACTTGATGAGCTTGGATGGAGAAATTCCATGGTGGCATTGATTGAGTAGGGGTTGGGGGAGGTTTTTTCAGGGAACAGGTGTAGGGACATTCAGTAGTATGCTAAGTCTGAGATGCCTTTGACATCCAAAGCGTGACACCAAGGACATGGTTTGACATTCCTGTCTGGGACTAGGTAGGATACAAGGTCTGGATTGAGTTTTGTGTGTTCAGACTCATCAGTTCAAAGACAGTATATGAAGTCACGGGGTTACTAAATTGGTTTCCTGTGGCTCCCAAAACAAAGTACACACACTGGGTGGCATAAAACAATAGATGTTTGTTATCTTTGTTCTGGGCACTAGAAGTACAAGTTCAAGGAGTTGGATCATGCTCTCTCTGAAGGTTCTAGAGAACAGCCTTCCCTGGCCTCTTCCAGCTTCTGGTCAATCTTTCACATCACTGGCATTCCTTGGATTATGGCGACATCATTCTAACCTCTGCCTCCATTGTTGAATTGTGCTTCCCCTGTGTCTGTCTACATTCAAATCTCTCTCCCCTTATAAGGATACCAGGAACTGGATTAGGCTGTAATCCAGTATGACCTCATCTTGATTACATCCACAAAGACCCTATTTCTAAATAATGTTCTTGGGTGGATGTGAATTTTGGAAAGACACTACTCAATCCAGTACAGGCCCCCAGAGAAAGAGTGAGATAGAGAAGACAGCTGACAAGCACATGGTGTTGGGCTTCCCCTGTTTACAGCCCAGAGACAGAAGAAGAACTGCTTAATGGTGCGACTGGAGAGAGTACAGGCCAGGGCTCTGTCTCATGAGTCTAACAACGCATCATTTTCATAAAGGAATGATAAGCCATGTCATGCACTGCAAGAGATGGAGGACAGATCAACCTTTCGGCTATGGAAGCATTGACACAATGGGTGATGGTAGAGACACTTTCCAGTGAAACCATAGGGGCAAATATGATTGGGGACAGCGACAAAATGAAAACATCAAGTTCAGATCCCTCTTTCTATGAGACTTGAAAGTTAAGCATAGGAATGAGGTCAAGGTGAGGATTAAAAGATGTGTGACACTGATGCGTGTTTGGAAGAAGATGGTATGAGGAACACCTAGCAGAGAGGGAGAAGCTGATGCCATCAGAGAGGAGGAGATGCCTTTAGAAGTGCGATAGGCGGGGGGCTGGTGCTGTGGCTCAGTGGGTTAAAGCTGCAACCTGTGGCACCTGCATCCCATGTGAGGTACCAGTTCCAGTCCCGGCTGCTCCGCTTCCGATCCAGCTCCCTGCTAATGTGGGGGATGGCCCAACTGCTTGGGCCCGTGTACCCAACTAGGAGATCCAGAAGAAGCTCCTGGCTCCTGACTTTGGCCTTGCTGTTGTGGCCATTTGGGGAGTGAACCAGCAGATGGAAGATCTCTCTCTTTCTCTCTGTAACTCTGCCTTTCAAATAAATAAATAAATCTTAAAAAAAAAAAAAAGAAGAAGTGGGGTAGGCTTCAGATAGGAGTGGGGACGGGATGTCCATTGTAACAAGAGGAAGAACAACAGCTCTGGGTGCACATGCAGAGATGTCAGTGAGGCTGGTGTTGGGAAGACAACCAGTCCTCTTTAAATGTCCCCGGTTCTATGCCGGCGCCGCGGCTCACTAGGCTAATCCTCCGCCTAGCGGCGCCGGCACACCGGGTTCTAGTCCCGGTTGGGGCGCCGGATTCTGTCCCGGTTGCCCCTCTTCCAGGCCAGCCCTCTGCTGTGGCCAGGGAGTGCAGTGGAGGATGGCCCAGGTGCTTGGGCCCTGCACCCCATGGGAGACCAGGAAAAGCACCTGGCTCCTGGCTCCTGCCATCGGATCAGCGCGGTGCGCCGGCCGCAGCGCGCCGGCCGCGGCGGCCATTGGAGGGTGAACCAACGGCAAAGGAAGACCTTTCTCTCTCTCTCTCTCTCTCACTGTCCACTCTGCCTGTCAAAAAAAAAAAAAAAAAATGTCCCCGGTTCTATCAATCATCTTTGAGAAGGTCATCAAATAGGAGTTGGAAAGTGGGCATATTAGGAGAGAGCAGCTGATAAATAATAGAGTGGGAAGTAGACACCCCAGGGGTGCACAGTAAGATGGTCAGGCTGTGTCAAGTGCCCATTCAAACCAGTGTGGAAGGAGCATTGCCACAGTTTCTCTAGCCAAGTCCAGAGTGCATGCAGAGCAAGGGGTGGTTGGGTGTGATCCCGGCTGGGGTTTTGCCAGAGGGAGAAACCACAGGGTCACCAAGTCACAGTGAAACCTGGGCTTGGGGAGGCAGGAAGTAAGAGCATGGGAGGCCGCAAGGCAGGAAGGGCAGCAGGGGATAAGAAGTCTTATCTGGGCAGGGCAACTGTTGATACAGCATTAGAGTGTGTGACCTCTAAGGACAAAAGATGGCAGCTGGCGCAGTTTGACATGGGGATTTCAGAGGTGGGACAGCGTTTGGTCGTAACAAAACCTAGCATTCAGTCACACGAGTGAAGGGATGTTGTTAAAGTGAAGGCATGTTGAGGCAAAGGCATAGGAACCCAATGGGAAATCATACTAGTGCAAGAAAAAATATGGCACATTCAACTCTCTCCCCTCTACGTGGGGGTGAACTGCAGGCCAAGGAAGGGAAGCCAACATTCCTTGCTGGGACTGGAGAGGCCAAGGTCCCAGAGCCAAGGGAACTGTAGCAAGTGATCCAGACAGTCTGTCCTGTCTTCCAGGCTTTACAGCAGTCGCTCAGTGTAACCACACAGGGCCAAGCAGAGAGCAGGTGCAGTGGCCTCACAGAGCTGGGAGGGCAAAGAACTAGAGATCTTACACACCTGCCGCAAGGAGCGGCCCCAGCCAACACCCCACGCTCACGTGGAGCAAGGGCCAGCCAGCGAGACACCACCCCTCAGAGAGTTTGAGGTTATAATTGAGACGGGATTGAGAGCAGGAATGAAGGAGGCAGACATTATGAGAAGGGAATTGTTAAATAATCCACTAATTGTCGTCATAAAACCAGCGACAATGTGCTTCCAGCTTAAAATGTCTGAGGCCCCAGTGACTCTTCATTTTAAGCTGGGAGCACATTTTCCCTTGTTGTAGTATGATTGCTCAACTTGAAGTATAAAAGCATTTCACTGGATAAGATTCCTTCAGGTGAATCAAGGCTTTCCCGAGGGTGGGCTTGTGAAACATTGAACAATAAAGTGTTTGTTAAAATGAGAGGTGAAGCTGACAAGTGTGTTTGTCTTGGCAAAGGGGAGTCCTGGGTCACAATTCAGCTTCCCTGTCTACTCCTGGTGACTGTGTCCTTGGGTTTCTTTCCACTGTAACCCTAGACTGTCTTTGGTGGAGAGCTCAGCTTCTGTTCAGTTGCCCAACGAATTCTTGGTCAATGGCTACTGAAAGTGGGGGAGGAGAATAGAGTCGTGAGGATTAGAAACCCTGGGTAAAACCTGCAAGGACCTGTGTCTCTACTCTGCAAAGAGGGTACTGAGTGGCAGATACATTAAGTAACTTGCTCCTAAAACCTGGTAAGCGGGCGCCAGCCAGTGGCATCCCATATAGGACTGCCAGTTGGAGTCCTCGATACTCTGCCTCCCATCCACCTTCTTGCTAATGTGCCTGGGAAGGCAGCAGATGATGGCCCAAGTACTTGGACCCCTGCCACCCATGTGAGAGACCCAGATGGAGCTCTAGACCCCTGGCTTCAGCTTAACCCAGCCCCAGCTGTTGCATCCATTTGAGGAGTGAACCAGCAGATGGAAGATTCTCTCTCTCTCTCTCTCCCCCACCCATTTCAAAACAATAAATAAAAAGCTGGGACGCAGGGGAGCTAAGAGTCAAATTCGAATCTGCTGGCCCAAGCACTTCCTATAATAGCTCACTGCCTCATCACCAGTCTGAGTGGCACATTCGGGCACATGCCTCAGCACCCGTGGATGTTCACCAAAGATGAGAGGAATTTGCAGCACTGCGCTAGTATTCAAGCTTCATTCATTCATTCTTGCCGCCCCCCACCCAGCCCCAGCAAATAATCTATTGAGTCCTACTCTGTGCCATGAACTGTGTTGGAATCTTGGGCTACCCAGAAGGAACTCAGGGATGTTCCAATCCAGGAGGGGCCAGACAGCCTGCAAACAGTTCCAGTAGCCAGTGGCAGGCACCGAGGGGCAAAATACAGGGTGGTGCCTTCCCACAGACCCACTGCCAAACGAGGGGACGTCGGGATGAGAAATTGGAAACATGAGAAAAAACGTTCACAGTGACAAAGGCCGGCTGGGAGGCTGAGTCTGAACCTGAGAGCACACCGATGATGTTTTTTCCTAAACCACAATTCTGTTGGGAGAGATGGGCTGTGCTGCAGAGCGTGGTTGCCTCTGCGCATGCGCTCTCTGTCCTCACCCCCTGCACCGAGCCGAGGCCAGCGGACCTGCGTGGGCTGCATTAACGGGCACCTTGGCCTCTGGCTTCTGCTTGGTTTGGACCGGCGGTGACCAGGATGAGGGAGGTGAGGGAGGTTGGCCCCGTGTCTCCCTCCCCCCTCCCAGCCTGGCTGGGCCCCTCTGCCCCTGCTCTTCTGCGGGCTAGGGCAGCTGCCCCGCGTCGCCTCTTCAGGCTGAGGGAGCGAAGGTGTTTGCTGTCCCCAGCTGCAGGGGCCCGCGCTGCCCTCCGGGCCTTCCGTTACACCCTGTAACCTCTCCTCAAATTGTCTACGTTGTGGGTCCAGCTGTCGCTTCCTGAGACTCCGCTGACTATGCACGCCGTGCTGGGATCCGGGTCATTTCTGGCGTGGTTCTCTCCCATGTTCTGCTAGTTTTCCTCCATAGTTACCTTAGACCAATTCAGGACTGAACCATCCCCAAATCCCTGGGGTGGGCCCAGCACCCACATTTGTACCAAGCAACCCTCTCTCGCTGGGCTGGAGACCAAGGGTCAGCCCAGTCAACAGGATGCGGGTTCTCGGATGCCGGATCCGGCCAGGAGAGAGCTTGGCCAGCTACCACAGTCCTGCAGACAAAGACAAAGGCTGTTCTGCCAGAGGATCAAAGGGAGAAGCCAGCCGGGAGATGACCCCCAGCTGAGAGGCCTTGCAGACCCGGGATCCAGGCCCTTTCCCAACAGCACGTGGATGCCTTATGGCCCTGGGCGCCTTGTCCTCCCCCGCCCCCCCTTCTTTAGCATAAGTCACTTGGCATTCACACCTGTTATTTGTAAGCCAGTGATTACTGAATAATACAATCATGAATTACTTTCACAATTCAGATATAACAAAAGACATACTTTAGTTTTTGATAACTTTAAATGGTGAAGTAGTTATGGACTCACAGTAAGAACCAAAATAGTACAAAGAATCCTAGACACCCTTTGCCCTGACTCCTCCAGTAGTGACATCCGGTGTGGCTGTGGCACAATATCAAAGCCAGGAAATTGATGATGCTACATTTTTGCTACCTAGACCACAGGCATTCGATTCTCACCACTTCTTCAATCTATGTTCATGTGTGTGTGTGTGTGTGTGTGTGTATCTATGCCACGTTATTCCAAGAAGGGGTTCATGGATCCACATGCCAATCAAGGTACAGAACTGTCCTGGCAAAAAAGAACTCCCAGGGACTGGCACTGTGGCATAGTAGGTAAAGCTGTCGCCTGCAGTGCCGGCATTCCATATAGGTGCCGGTTCAAGTCCTGGCCGCTCCACTTCCGATCCAGCTCTCTGCTATGGCCTGGGAAAGCAGTAGAAGATGGCCCAAGTCCTTGGGTCCTTGCACCTCGTAGGAGACCTGGAGGAAGCTCCTGGCTCCTGGCTTCTGATCAGTGCAGTTCCAGCCATTGTGGCCAACTGGGGGAGTGAACCAGCGGATGGAAGACCTCTCCCTCTCTGCCTCTCCTTCTCTCTCCGTATAACTCTGACTTTCAAATAAATAAATAATTTTTTTTTTGCCAGGCAGAATTAGACAGTGAGAGAGAGACACACAGAGAGAGAGTTATAGACAGTGAGAGAGAGACAAAGGTCTTACTTCCATTGGTTCACTCCCCTAATGGTTACTACAGCCAGCTCACTGCGCCGATCCGAATCCAGGAGCCGGGTGCTTCCTCCCAGTCTCCCATGTGGGTGCAGGGACCCAAGCACTTTGGGCCATCCTCCACTGCCTTCCCAGGTCACAGCAGAGAGCTGGACTGGAAGAGGAGCAACCGGGACTAGAACCTGCGGTGGCAGCGCCGCAAGCAGAGGATTAGCCAAGTGAGCCACGGTGCCGGCCTAAATAAATATTTTTTAAAAAAAGAACTCTCTCAAGTTTCCTCTTTGTATTTGCACCTACCCCTTAGAAATCACTAATCTCTTCTTTGTACTCTGGTTTAGAGAATGTTATATAATAAAATGATATATAATATGTAATATGCAAAGTGATATGTAATATATAATTATTATATTATATAAACATATACTTATTATATATTATATACAATATGCCATATATAATTGCATAATAACATTCCAGTCAATGATACAACATGATCCCATAACATTACAGCAAAGCTGAAAGCTTCCTATCATCTGGCTTTTTACTGTACTTTTTCTGTGTTTAGATACACAAATATGTAGTATTGTGGTATTTGGGACAGTAGCATGCTACGCAGGTTCGTAGCCCAAGATCAACAGGCTATGCCATTAGCCTGGTGTGTAGTAGGCTGAGCCGTCTGCTTGTGCAAGCATGCTGTAAGATGTGTGCACAGTGACAAACCTGACACAGTTCTCAGGGCATACCCCAGTTAAGTGATGTGTGTCTAGGATAAAACTTTTAGAGACTTTTTTTTAAAAAAACATTTATTTATTTGAAATTCAGAGTTACACAGATAGAGGGCAAGTTGAGTCAAAGAGAGATCTTCAGTCCTCTGGTTCACTCCCCAAGTGGCCACAATGGCTAGAGCTGGGCCAGGCCAAAGCCAGGAGACTGGAACTCCATCCAAGTCTCCCATGTGGGTGGCAGAGGCCTAAGCACTTGGGCCATCTTCTGCTGCTTTCCCAGGTGCATCAGCAGGGAGCCAGATAGGAAGTGGAGCAGCCAGGACTTGAACTGGTGCCCATATGGGATGCCGGCAGCAGTTTAATTCCACAATGCCAGCCCCAGACTGACCTTTTGTTATTAATGTTGTTGTTGTTTTACAAAGTATAGTGCTCTTGAGGTCTATTCAATTCTATGTTCAATTATTTTTGGTAATATCCCACTATATATTATGAATGTACCATTCCCCCATAGAAGGACATTTGGCTTGTTTCCAGTATTTTGCTAGTGTGAGTTAGGCCACTGAGCATCCACGTATAGGCTTTTGTGTGGACATACGTTGTACACGCATTGGAATAAATGCCTGAGAGTGATTTCTGGGTCACAGGGTAAGTCCATGTTCAATTTCACGAGAAATTGTCAAAACGATTTTCCACATGCATTGGCCATTTGTTGCAACTATTCTGCAGTCCCTCCAGAAATGTGTGAGAGGTCGTCTCTCACTGCTGCGCTCCCCTCTGCTGGCCTGGCCTGGCCCTAGTGCTTTTGAAGATGGGTAGACAGCCGAGCAGAGATGTGCAGGGTGCAGGGGGCTGTGTAAGCCTGGCAGTTGCTGCACCTGTTGGAGTCCTCGGCATGGTGTTTGACACCTCGGGACACAGGAGGCCACCTAAGGAGAGAGAAGGCAGCTCAGATGGGCCCTGAGAGTGGCCAAGTACGTGGGCTGAGAAGCCAGGGGGTGGTGGCAAATAGCCACCAAGAAAGGGAGCAGGAAGAGAACAGCTCAGGTTTTCTCAGATGCACACTTAGAATTGTCGTACGAATTAAGATGCTAGTACATTCATAGCTCTGCCGTCAGCTTAATAACTTGCTATATTGAGAACGTTGTTCCTTGTCGTGAAACACACTTTCAGAATGCAAGTCTCCATGGCTGTGTTGGTTTTCACTGTATGGATGTCATCATGATTTACATCCTTTAAACGTTTCTCCCAGCGCCTCGTCAAGGATCAGAATCGATGGTAGTGGTCTGTATTCTGCAGAAATCGCTGTCCCCTGTAAGAGATCGGGGCTGCAGCTGCTCTCTGTGTCGTCCTGTGTCTCTGCTGGGTTCTGGCGTTCGTGAAAGCACACCATGTGTTCGTCAGTGTCGTCTGCCTACTTCTCTCACCCTCTGGAATATAGTTTGTTCGAATCAGATGTCCCGTCACCTCCTCATAAAATTAACATTGGTAGGGCCTAGCTCCGTGCTAGCTCCTTGTCATCTCACTAGTTATCACCACGCCATCTTGTTTACCTGCCAGAGTAGTCTGTGTGCTGCTTTGTTTACTTCTAAGTAGGTGCGGCGCCGTCTCACAGGGCGAACACGGTTTGCTTGCATTAAAGAGCTGGTGGGCAGAGCTGAGCAGACCCCCAGGCTTCTGATTCAAAGTCCAGTGGGAAGCCCAGCCTTCCTCTCACTGATGTTTGCTCTGCTCTTTGTGGTTTGAGGACAATGACCCCTAATGGAACAGAAGTCGAATCAGATTTAGCAGCTCTATTTTCTCATCTGTTCAAGTTCGCTTTCTGTCCCACGCGGGGAGCCTCTCTGTTGTTCCTCTTTCTCTGAGCATGACGACAATCCATTACAAAGCTGGCCCGGCATGCTTTGCCAGCCTTCATGCTGGGTGGCTCTTAGCATTCTTTGTGCAATTTAGCTCCTGGCCCTCTGTAACGTGTATCCTGGGTTACGACCAGCCTAGCAGCAATGGAGAATATAGATTTGAAGCCTGGCCAACCTGACGTTGAATCTTGGCAATCCACCAGTCACTTATTGGCTGTGTGACCCCTCTCCGAATGTCTCTGTTTCCCTGGGTGAACCCCACCCCTCCCTTCTCCATGCCCCTGTCTGGTCCCTCCACTCTGCATCGGGGCTGGCCCTGAAATGCACTTTACCCACAGGAAGCAGCAGAAGTGATGTTGAGCTGTTCCCAGTCTAGACCACAAGAATACCCGGCAGGCTCCAGCCTCATGCTTTGGGGAGCTATGTACCATCCTGGAAGATGTTTGTCTGCCCTGCTAGCCAAACCCGAATGAAAACGCTACATGGACAGACAGGTAGAAGGGAGAGAGACCCAGCTCAGTCCAGTCTACCTGTCCCAGCCAGGGCCCCGGATCCGTGCTCCAGTGCACAGCAGCCCCCAGGGGCCACAGCCTCGGAGACGCCATGAGGGACAGAAGAACATTCGGCTGAGTCTGGTCAGCCCACACAATCAAGGAGCTAGCTGAATGCTGCTGCTTTAAGATGTTGAGACTGGGGGCCTACATTGTGGTGTAGCAGGTTAAACTGCCACTTGCCCCCGGCATCCCATATGGATACTGGTTCTACTCTGGGCTGCTGCTCTACTTCTGATCCAGCTCCCTGCTAATGTGCCTGGGAAAACAGTAGAAGATGACCCCAAGTGCTTGGGCTCGTGCATCTACATGGGGGATCGAGATGAAGCTCCTGGCTCCTAACTTCAGCCTGGCCCAGCCCTGGCTGTTGCAGCCATTTGGGAGGTGAACCAGTGGATGGAAAATTTCCCTCCGTCTCTCCCTATCTGTAACTCTGCCTTTCAAAAAAACAACCATGTTGAGATTGGACATGGTTAGTGTCCAATCTCAACACGGTTAGTACACAGCTGTGGGAACTCTAGGCATTGCTAAATGGGGCAGGTGAACCAATGTTTATAGTGTTTAGTGTGGTGCCTAGCATAGGACAAGAGTTTAATATATGAAAATACTCTTTGTGGCCGGCGGGGTGCCGGATTCTGTCCCGTTGCCCCTCTTCCAGACCAGCTCTCTGCTGTGGCCAGGGAGTGCAGTGGAGGATGGCCCAAGTGCTTGGGCCCTGCACCCCATGGGAGACCAGGATAAGTACCTGGCTCCTGCCATCGGATCAGCACGGTGCGCCGGCCACAGCGCGCCAGCCGCAGTGGCCATTGGAGGGTGAACCAACAGCATAGGAAGACCTTTCTCTCTGTCTCTCTCTCTCTCACTGTCCACTCTGCCTGTCAAAGAAAGAAAGAAAGAAAGAAAGAAAGAAAGAAAGAAAGAAAGAAAGAAAGAAAATACTCCTTCTGTACTTTGTCAAAACTACAGATGTGCTGAGCGCTCCGTAGAGACTGATCTCTTGGGTGCCTACTTTGGCCAGAAAGGTCTGGAGCTGTCAACATCCCTCTCTCTCCTTGGTACCCTGAGCAGATAGGGGTGACCCTCCATTCATTCCTTCTCCACTTGAAGATATTAAGTTGCTGACGAGAGACGCACAGGGCAGATCGGGGACTGAGCCCCCTGCTGAGACAGGGTCCTGCCTTGACATCTCTTTTGCCTCTACTAAGTCAGTGCTGGGGCTTGTGCGCCTCAATGTCCTGCAGCCGGGAGCCTCTGGTCAACTCTGAGCCACTGAGCAGTTGACCCTGTCCCTGGAGCCGGGGGGATGCAGCTGGCCTGCCTGTGCAGCCGGGTGGGGCGGTGGATGGCACGACCTTTGCCTCACAGAGCGTTTCCACCTCCATCAGTGAGGTCAGCTGTGCCTTCCCCTGAGCCCTGGGGTGAGGGAGAAGGTGGGGCTGGGAGGCCCAATACAGCTTGGAGCGGCTACCCCAGGAGTCATGATACATGCGGAGTCGACCAGAGCAGGCGTTGTGGGACTGCCTTCCATCTGGGGACACTGGACAAGATTTACTTCCCAGTCGTGACCCTAGAACCCTCCCCTGCTGTGCAGAAGTCAGGTTGTTGCTGCGTTATCTGATACAGATAAGGCCCCTCTTTTGCAGAGCTAATTTGCCATTGAAAACTGTTTTTCTTTCAAGAACAGAAAAGTGAAGTTTTTTACTTAAGAAGAAAGACTCTGAACACATGGAGGGGCTGGTAGAAAGAAAGACCACGCTGCTGGGGTGTCGCAGTCTAGGGGTATTTGTATGTCTTTCCTACGTTATCTCCAAGGGAACAAAGGTAGTGGTTAAACGTTAGTTACTGTGAAGGCCAGGAGAGATCTCAAGGTCTCGAATGGACTTCCATCCTGTCCTGCTTAGTGTGCGTGCTGGCAGGGAGCTGTGGGATGGCGTGAGCCTGGCCTGCTTCGAGTCCCGAGCGCCCTCATTCCCCCCGCCTCTGCTTACGGGAACCCCGGCTGCTGGCAGGGGTTAGGCCAGCACGGCTCTGCCTTCTTCCAGCTGAGCAGGGGCAGGGCAGGCACTGGCAGTCAGACAGGGCTCCAGCAGGAGGCGTCCCCTCGGGGGGCTGCAGGGCCCGCTCACAGAAACTGCTTCCCTCCGAGGTTTTGTGTGCGTGGCCGTCTAGAATTCCACTGCGTCCAGTCTGGAGGAAACGAATCTAACAAGCAGATTAAATACACGGAGTCCAAGACAAAGGACCTAGAGGACCCAGGAAAGGCACTATCCAAACCAGGAGGGAGTTTTCCCAGTGAGAGGCAAACAGAAACTGACAGGAGGGGCTTGATGATAATCTCTGGGTGTTCAGGCCTGGCCAGGCACATGTGAGGCCCAGCCCGATCTCTCGCCTCACGTGGGGTACTGGAAGAGACATCAGAAGGGAGGGGTGAACCTCCTTAGGGAAGACACCCCCTGGTCTCCCATTACCCGGCCGGCCTGAGAACACAGCTGGCCAGAAAAGGTGAGTGTAGAATAGGCGGAGTCTCTAAAAGGAAGTTGACAGCTGCAGCCGTCCCTCAATGGCAGGGGCTGCCAGGGAAGCTGTGTGGAGAGAAGGGCTGATTCTATTCTCGTACGCAGGGTGTCTCTTGCTTAACCAGCTGAGACGCTGCGAGTCTGAGGCACTGCGCGGAGGGAGGAATATTTCGCGGTTCGTAAGCTAATGAGAAAAGAGCAGCAAGAGTCCTGACGTGTTAATAGCGGCTCAGAGCAAGCCAAGAGCAAGGCAAGTCCAGGGTCGCCAGGTGTCACTCAGCAAACCCGGCTTTCTCTGCAGTTCGCGTGTTTTATCGTGGAGCGCGAATGAAACAAAGAGAAAGCCTGATCGTCGTCAGATCATTCTGGCAGTGACGCGAGCACGTTGTCCCAGCATTCACTGACTTCCTTCAACAGCCTGCTTGGGACTTTTTTGTTTCCTTTCAGCAGGACTCAATCACCACTCTTAGCATTTAATGCCTGTTCCTGCATTTGGCAGTACTAAGTCAGGTACCTCTCAACTGTCTATCTCTGTATTTTAATAAAATATTTATTTATTTATTTATTTATTTATTTGCAAGTCAGAGTTACAGAGAGAGAGAGAGAGGTCTTCCATCTACTGGTTCACACCCCAGATGGCCATAACAGCCGGAGCTGGGCTGATCCAAGGAGCCAGGAGCTTCTTCCAGGTCTCCCACATGGGTGCAAAGACCTGAGCCATCTTCCACTGCTTTCCCAGGCCACAGCAGAGAGCCAGATCAGAAGAAGAGCAGCCGGGACTTGAACCGGTGCCCATATGGGATGTTGGTACTGCGGGCAGCAGCTTTACCCGCTACGCCGCAGCGCCGGCCCCTCAACTGTCTATCTCAAGTTGATCCCAGTGCTAACTCTATGTGAGCTACACTTTTACTGTCTACAACAGCATCTCATTTAGATTGGCATTTCAGATTGCGTGCTGGCAGAATTTGGTTAAGTCTGAAGTATGACGAATCTAAACCAGCTAACAAAGCGTTTACGTCGATAATGACATTTTGTACCATACACTGATAGGGAAAGACCTTCTCTATGTTCTCTACAGTGCTTTGAAAGCCAAAAACAAGAAAGCAGATTAAATATTAAACCAGGCCTCAGACTGCATTGTTCTTCTTTCTGTTCAAACAGAAATCTCATTTCTGTGAAAGAGCAGTAAGTGACCAGGCCGGACGGTGTGCTGACATTTAGTTTGTAGACTTGCTTTATTTATTTATTTATTTTTTTTTTGTTGACAGGCAGAGTGGACAGTGAGAGAGAGAGACAGAGAGAAAGGTCTTCCTTTTGCCGTTGGTTCACCCTCCAATGGCCGCCGCGGCTGGCACGCTGCGGCCGGCGCACCGCCCTGATCCGATGGCAGGAGCCAGGAGCCAGGAGCCAGGTGCTTTTCCTGGTCTCCCATGGGGTGCAGGGCCCAAGCACCTGGGCCATCCTCCACTGCACTCCCTGGCCACAGCAGATAGCTGGCCTGGAAGAGGGGCCACCGGGACAGAATCCGGCGCCCCGACCGGGACTAGAACCTGGTGTGCTGGAGCCGCAAGGCGGAGGATTAGCCTAGTGAGCCGCGGCGCTGGCCTATGTAGACTTGCTTTTCAAGCTGTCCTGTACTTAAAGTACTTTGCATTTGTGTAATTAAAGTATTGTTGTTAGAGCAAAAATAACGTAATTTTTGGATTTATTTATGTGAAAGATAGAATGACAGAGAGGGAGGGGGAGACGAGAGAGGGCTCTTCCAACCTGGGGAGAGCTCTGGGTCACCCACGGGGGAGGGGGCCTGGGAGGGCGTGGTGAGGTCTGGGGGTGGAGCAGTGCCATCACCACGGCACCAGGCACCTCTGGGCAGCGGCAGGGGAGATCCAGTGGCTACACATACCCACAATCCCTCCCTGTGCCCATGGTAGGCATTGCTAATCAATCACAGCATTCTTTCTCAAAGAGCCCAGGGCTACAGAAGTTGAAGAAGGTTTCTAGAAGTAGGAATGGTCCACAGCATCAGACGTTGCAGTAAGAGCAAACAGGATGAAGACTGAAACAGGTTGATGGGGTTGACATTTAGTAAGGCACTGATACTTTTTTACATCTCTTATAGAAACTGTTTGTGTTATTTGTTTGTTTTTTGACAGGCATAGTGGACAGTGAGAGAGAGAGACAGAGAGAAAGGTCTTCCTTTGCCGTTGGTTCACCCTCCAATGGCCGCCACGGCCGGCACGCTGCGGCCGGCGCACCGCGCTGACCCTATGGCAGGAGCCAGGTGCTTCTCCTGGTCTCCCATGGGGTGCAGGGCCCAAGGACTTGGGCCATCCTCCACTGCACTCCCTGGCCACAGCAGAGAGCTGGCCTGGAAGAGGGGCAACCGGGACAAAATCTGGCACCCCGACCAGGACTAGAACCCAGGGTGCCGGTGCCACAGGCAGAGGATTAGCCTAGTGAGCCACGGCACCGGCCTGTGTTGTTTTAATATTTATAATTTTTATATAAAAGTAAAATTCACTTTTATATAAAATTAAAAAATTAAAAAGTAAAATTTATAATTTTTATATAAAAGTAAAATTTACTTTTATATAAAATTAAAAAAATTAAAAAGTAAAATTTATAATTTTTATATAAAGTGAAATTTACTTTTATATAAAATTTAAAAAGTAAAATTTATAATTTTTATATAAAAGTAAAATTTATATAAAATTTTTAAAAATATAAAGTAAAATTTACTTTCATATAAAATTTACTTTTATATAAAAATTATAAATATTAAAACAACACAGGCCGGCGCCACGGCTCACTAGGCTAATCCTCCGCCTTGCAGCGCCGGCACACCAGGTTCTAGTCCCGGTCGGGGCACCGGATTTTGTCCCGGTTGCCCCTCTTCCAGGCCAGCTCTCTGCTGTGGCCAGGGAGTGCAGTGGAGGATGGCCCAAGTGCTTGGGCCCTGCACCCCATGGGAGACCAGGAGAAGCACCTGGCTCCTGCCATCGGATCAGCGCGGTGCGCCGGCCGCAGCGTGCCGGCCGTGGCGGCCATTGGAGGGTGAACCAACGGCAAAAGAAGACCTTTCTCTCTGTCTCTCTCACTGTCCACTCTGCCTGTCAAAAAAAAAAAAAAGTAAATTTTCAAAGTTGGAAAACGCTGAATAACACAAAGAGAATGATAGCAACCTGGGGCCAGCACTGTGGCGTAGCAGGTAAAGCCGCCTCCTACAGTGCTGAAATCCCATATGGGTGCCGGTTTGAGTCCCAGCTGCCCCACTTCTGATCCCGCTCTCTGCTATGACCTGGGAAAGCAGTGGAAGATGGCCCAGGTCCTTGGGCCCCTGCACCCATGTGGGAGTCCCAGAAGAGGCTTCTGACTCCTGGCTTCAGATTGGCCATCTGGGGAGTAAACCATCAGATGAAAGACCTCTCTTTCTCTCTCTCTCTGCCTCTGCTTCTCTGTAACTCTGCCTTTCAAATAAATAAAGAAATATTTTTAAAAATAATAGCAACCTGTAACTTTGCTATTGCTGATAATATTTTTATAAGATTTATTTACTTTACTTGAAAGCCACAGTTACATAGACAGAGAAGTAGAGGCAGAGAGAGAGACAAAGTCTTGCATCTGCTAGTTTACTCCCCAGATGGCCACAATGACTGGAGCTGGGCCAATCCAAACCCAAGTACAGGGGCCCAAGGACTTGGGTCATCTTCCACTGCTTTCCCAGGCCATAACAGAGAGCTGGATGGGAAGAGGGGCAGCCGGGACTCGAACCGGCACCCATATGGGATACCAGCACTGCAGGCGGCAGCTTTACCCTATGCGCCACAGTGTCGGCCCCTATAGCATGAATCTAACAAACCCTTTGACTGTCAGCCACACAGCAAGCACAGTCTTTTGCTGCTGGAGACACTGTTGGTGCCAACACAGGGGAAGCCCCTTTCCTCCCATAGACTAAAAGACACTAAATAGGGGCGCTGCGGCATAGTGGGCTAAGCCTGGGACTGAGCTGCCAGCATCCCGTATGGATGGCACTAATTAGCCACTAATTCGCAATGGCAAAAAAGAAGGACAGTTTCTTCCTGTTTCAGGAAAACACCAATGAATAAAGCAGTCTTCGTTTCCATAGCCTTCACAAGTTTGGATCAGACTGTCACAGGCGAATCAAGGCGCAGGACTCCCCGTGTGCAGATTTCAACCACAGGACTAAACCTCAGGTCGCGCTCCTCAGCAGTCTGCCCTTTCTGGCTCCAGCGACAGCGCGGTGGCGGCGTTTCGGGGCGCTGGGAGCCCAAGGGGAGTTCCTGTGTTCTGCGCCCTCCGCGGGGCAGCGGAGCGGGTCACCTGCGCCGGCTGCCTGGACTCCGGCGCGCTGCTCTGGGGAGGGCGTGGCCAGAGGGCGGTGCACACCTGGTCACCTGTCACCGCGGCGCTCCAACGGCTTCCTAGGGCGGCGTTTCCCTCGGTACGCATCTGCTCGCGGAGTTGTTGGAGTTCCCCCCCTTGTGGGCCCGCTGTGAAATAAAACACACCAACTACTTTCAACAGGCACGATAGAAAGCCTGTAAGGTTATAAGAAACAATTTCTATGACTCCCACGAGTTGCACAGGAGCTTTCATTGTTTTTATTATGAAGTATGACAAGCTTTAGATGTGCACAGAGCAGAATATAAAATTATCCGGTCATCCTCAGACCAGCCGTATCAAATCGTATCATTCTGCCCCGTACCTACTGTAGATCTTTACAAATCAAATCGAGTTGAGAGTCCCTGGGGAAGCTTATCTTGGTAACCATTATTCTGAATTTGTAGTCATTACTCCCCTACGTATTTCCAGGTGATACTGCAATTTAGAATAAAACAAAGACCAAAGAGCTGACTCTAGAAGGAGATCAGGCGGGTTTACTTTACATGTGCCGCTAAGTTAAGAAACACTGGGGTCTGCATTGTGGCACGGCAGGTTCCAGCAGCATCCCGTATGGGCGCTGGTTCCAGTCCCTGCTGCTCAGCTTCCCATCCAGCTCCCTTCTAATGGCCTGGAAAAGCAGCTGGTGGGAGACCTGGAAGAAGCTCCTGGCTTCCGGCGTGTGAACCAGCAGATGGAAGCTCTTTCTCTCTCTGTAATTCTGCCTTTCAGGTAAATAACTCTTTAAAAAAGAAAGGCTGAGTGAAAACTACGTGATTTTTTTTCTTATTTACAAAAGTTTATTTGTAAAGGTATTACAGGCTCCAATGCGTTCTAACCATGGGTGGCAGGGAATCCAAATGTTTAATGGGAGAAGAATCAGGGTCCCTGTCACTTCATACACAGGAAGCAGCTTACCCTGTGCTAGATTCCCTTTTTTAAAATATTTATGTATTATTTATTTGAAAGGTAGAGTTAGAGAGAGAGAGAGAGAGAGAGAGAGAGAGAGAGAGAGAGAAAGAGAGAAGGCAGATGAAGCTCTTCTACCTGTTGGTTCATTCCGCAAATGACAACACCTGGGCCTGGGCCAGGCTGAAGCCAGGAGCCAGGAGCTTCCTCCAGGTCTCCCGTGTGGGTGTAGAGGCCCAAGGACTTGGGCCATCCTCTGCTGCTTTCCCAGGCTCATTAGCAGGGAGCTGAATTGGAAGTGGAGCCACCAGGACTTATATGGCACCCATATGGAATGCCGGCACTGCAGGTGGCAGCTTAACCTGCTATGCCACACTGCCAGCTCCTATGTTGGATTTCCTAATTCCACTTGTGGCCAATGGGCCCTTCCCCCACCAGCCTTCGCTTTTAGCTCCTTGAATTTCTTCTGCTCTTTGTATTTTGCTTGAAAGCCTCACCTTCCTCTCCCATCTCCTTGGCCTGCTTCTTGGGCTCTTTCGGGGGCTGCTTCTTGCCGCCTTCCTGGCTGGACTTGGCACCTGCTGCCCCTCCCACCCTATGCATTTTGATGTTTTTCTACATACATGTTTGTCAATGCCATGCAAACACTGTTTTATATGTTTTAAACCTTATAAATGGATATTACTGGGGTCAGCACTGTGGCATAGTGGGTAAAGCTGCCGCCTGCAGTGCCAGCAACCCAAATGGGTACTGGTTTGAGTCCCAGCTGCTCCATTTCTGATCCAGCTCTCTGCTATGGCCTGGTAAAGCAGTAGAAGATGGCTCAGGTCCTTGGGCCCCTGCACCTGTGTGGGAGACCCAGCGGAAGCTCCTGGCTCCTGGCTTTGGATCCGCACAGCTCCGGCCATTGCAGTCATTGGAGGAGTGAACCAGCAGATGGAAGACCTCTCTCTCTCTCTCTCTCTCTCTCTTCCTCTGCCTCTCTGTAACTCTGCCTTTCAAATAAATAAATAAATCTTGTTTTAAAAAAAAAATGGATGTTATCACACTGCTTGCCTCCTTTCACTTCCACTTCCTCAGTGTTGTACTTTGGAATTTATTCCTGTGGCTCTGTTTCATTCGTCTCCCCCTGAGCACATGGCTCTGCATCTTCTAAGGAAAATCCACCTTTCGTTTTTAAGTACAAGAAAGAGTTAAGGAATCCAAAAATTAGCAGAGCCTCATGTGTCATCTATTTGAATTAAAGGAGAAAGTGCTGGGGCCGGCGCTGTGGTGCAGTGGGTTAACACCCTGGCCTGAAGTGCCGGCATCCCATATGGGTGCCAGTTCAAGACCTGGCTGCTCCTCTTCTGATCCAGCTCTCTGCTATGGCCTGGGGAAGCAATAGAAGATGGCCTAAGTCCTTGGGCCCCTGCATCTGTGTAGGAGACCCGGAAGAAGCTCCTGGCTCCTGGCTTCGGATCCGTGCAGCTCCGGCCGTTGTGGTCATCTGGGGAGTGAACCATTGGATGGAAGACCTCTCTCTCTCTCTCTCCTCTCTCTGTGTAACTCTGACTTCCAAATAAATAAATAAATCTTTATTAAAAAAAAAAAGAGGAAAGTGCTAAGGTATTGCCTTGTTTTTAGCAAGACAAAGACATGGACAGATATTTTTCCTTATATAAGCTATGCATGAGAGCTGATCATGTTTCCTTCACTTGAAAATGAAATGTCTTCTCCGAAAGTAGTCACAGCAAACTAGAGTGCAAGTTAGCAAGCATCACAGGAAGTCCAGAGGAAGCGAAGAGTGTTGATATGGAAGTGAAACCACGTCTACAAAGGCACATCAAGAATGGTTGATGCCGGGAGTTGTTTTCTCAGCAGGAATCAAAGGACACCAGTCATCTTACACATTTTTATGCAATGCCAATATAATTTTCTGTGCTGAATATATTACTGACACCTTGATCTTAACTTTATTAAAGTGTGAAAAGGGGAAGCAGTCGATGAGACTGAGTACTGCAGTAACCAGGTTCATCAAAAATGGGTCATGTGGGGCTGGCGCTGTGGCATAGCAGGTGAAGCCGCCACCTGCAGTGCCGGCATCACATATGGGCACCAGTTCGAGTCCCAGCTGCTCCACTTCCAATCCAGCTCCCTGCTAATGCACCTGGGAAAGCAGTAGAAGATGGCCCAGGTGCTTGTGTCCCTGTACCCACCCCTACTCCTGAAGTGCAAGGCCTGCAAGTGCAGAGCAAAAATGACAAAGTATTTTATACCCAGGCAATCAAAGATGCTTTCAGATTTGTAAGATCTGAAATGTCTCACCTCTCATCATCCTTTCTCAGAAAGATACCAGAGCATAAGTTGCCCCAACACGAGGGAGTTGATGAAAAAGACAGAGACAATTAAAAGGCAGGGACAATTGAAAGTCAAGACACAGGGACTAGGAAATCCAGTATGGAGAGCTGGAGGGGCCAGTGGAGATCCTGAGCAGCACTGTGAGTGGCCGGTCTAGACCGGATTCCAGGAAGAATGCTTCTGAAACTAGGAGGTGAGGAAGAGGAGGGTAAAGGGGAGAGAGGAAGGAAGGAGAAGGAGAAAAAAGAGAAGGATCACCTTGCTCCCTGGCCTCTGCACTGATCGCTGCATCTGTCTTTTCCTGGACGGCAGAGATACAGAGAATGTTAGAGCTTCCGTCTCATGGTTCACTCTTCAAATGGCCAGGAGCCAGGAACTCAGTCCAGGCCCCCCACATGCTGCCTGAGCATTCCCTGCTGTCTCCAGGGGTCTGCATTAGCAGGAATCTGGAGTCAGGAGCCAGGAGCCAGACGGGGGATCGAACCTGGTACTCCGATAGGAACTACAGCGGTCTAACTGCCAGGCTGAACATTCACTCGTAATTGCATCTATTGTAACCAGGGTTTTGCGTGTTTAGCTCAATGTTGGACCTGCCCAGAGGCAATTATTCTGTCAAAGCCATCAGCTGGGCCTGGGAAGGCAGTGACATTCTGGATGACTGAGATAAAAACTGACTTTGGCAAGGCAACTCCCCCCACACACTGACTGTATAAAATGACCAGGGGAAGCCAAAGTGATCCCCGAGGTCTCTTCCAGCTTGGACGTTGTATTGTTGTGAAAGCTAGGGTGATTCAAGGAAGATGATAATGTGGTCTTTTAGAAGAATACCAGTCAACTCAGCTGCTTTTGAGAGTTCATCAAATCAGACAAAACAAGGAAGGAGGACTTGGAGACCTCCTGGCTCACTTGAATTCCACGTGGCCACACCCCGCAGAGCAGCTCCCAGCAGCCTGAGAGCCTGCGTCTGCTTGAATGCACTGCACTTTGGGAACAGTCCCCAAGTCGTTCCCTTCACTCCCACCCACTCCTTCCCTTGGCTGATTTCTCAAGTGCTCCCGAATAGGCGGTCATTTGGCATGCAAGCTAAAACACCAACATCAAAAGACTCCACATAGACTGCTTCTCATTACATTATTAGTATCTTAGTAACTAACGAGGGCCCTGGGGTTTATGTAAGTTTCATCTTTACAGATCTGTTTATGCTACAGGTCTTCTTGTCAAACGAGAATCAATTCTGCTGTTTTATTAATTGAAGACAAAGCTCAAGGGGGCCACTGGTTAGCATCTATCCAAAAACAAAAAAGCCATTTGGTATTAATTATCTAGGGTACCTGGCCTCATTCGACCAAATTCACTCATGGGAATTCGATCAAAGAGTTTGCCTTGGGAGAAACAATGTCCTTTTTCCTGTGGAAGACACGACCAGCTGTAGAATAGGGTCTACTTTATCTATGTTCCTGGAGTAGCCTCCAGAGGCTCGGTACCCAGTGCTGCCAGTCAGTTCAATCAGATACCAGGCAAAAGGTACAGCATCAGCCCCCACCACCACCACCAAAAAAAGCAATTCACATTTTTCCCTTGCTTGCAAACTTCTTTGCCTTATCTGGAGTACTAGAAACTTAAGTCACCTAAGCAAAATACTGGCTTAGGATAGACACAATCAGGTCATGGTCTGTTGCAGAAAAACCAAAGGAACACTTTTGTCCAACATTTGTTACTCGGTTCTCCCTCCCTGCCGTCACCACACCCCAGCCCTGGCCCACACTTTAAGACAGCAAGCTATTCATCTCTTTCTCTCTCTCTTTTTTTTTAAGATATATTTATTTATTTGAAAGACATAGAAGGACACACACACACACACACAGAGAGAGAATAAGAATCTTCTATCCACTGTTTCACGCCCTAAATGGCTACAGTGGGGCTGGGCCAGGATGAATCCAGGAGCCTGGAACTCCATTCACTTCTCCTACATGGGTGGTAGGGGTCCAAACACTTAGGCCATCTTCTGCTGCTTTCCTAGATGCATTAGCAGGGAGCTGGATAGAAAGTGGAGCAGCTGGGTCTCGAACCAATGCCCATATGGGATGCTGGCCTTGCAGGCGACAGCTTAACCCATTATGCCACAAAGTTGGCCCCCATGCCATTCATTTCCTTTTTTTTTTTTTTTAAGAATTATGTTATTTATTTGAAAGGCAGAGTTACAGAGAGAGGTAGAGCCAGAGAAAGAGAGATTTTCCATCTGCTAGTTCACTCCCCCAAATGACCGCAATGGTCATCCAAAAAAAGCCAGGAGCCAGGAGCTTCTTTCAGGTCTTCCATGCAGGTGCAGGGGCCCAAGGACTTGGGCTTTCCTTCTGCTTTCCCAGGCCATAGCAGAGAGCTGGATTGGAAGTGGAGCAGCAGGGTCCTGAACCGGCACCCATGTGGGGTGCCGGCACTGCATGCTGGGTTTTTAACCCACTGCACCACAGTGCCAGCCTCGCCATTCATTTCCAATGTGAGCCTCTCACACCTGCCTGTAAGTTTCCTGAGCTAGGAGGTCACCTCCATGGGAAAAACTTATCACACAGATATTGAGGAAAGTGTTGCTTGTAGCCTGAGACAACCAGATCTCAAATAATAGATAGCAGTGGATCTTTTGAATGGTTGGGTAACCACAGTGAATGAGAACCATGTTCTCCCTAGGAGTATTTAAGATAAGGAAGAGCATAGAGGCCGGCGCTGTGGCGTAGCAGGTGAAGCCGCTGCCTGCAGTGCTGGCATCCAACATGGGTGCCGGTTTGAGTCCCGGCTACTCCACTTCCAATCCAGCTCTCTGCTATGTCCTGGGAAAGCAGTAGAAGATGGTCCAAGTCCTTGTCCCTGTACTTGTGTGGGAGACCTGGAAGAAGCTCCTGGCTCCTGGCTCCTGGCTCCTGGCTCCTGGCTCCTGGCACCTGGCTTCGGATCGGCACAGCTCCAGCTGTTGTGGCCAATTGGGGAGTGAACCAGTGGATAGAAGACCTTTCTCTCTCTCTCTCTCTCTCTCTCTCTGTGTGTGTGTGTGTGTGTGTAGTTCTGACTTTCAAATAAATAAATAAATATTTAAGCAAAAACAAACAAAAAAAAGGAAGAGCATAGGTTGGCAAAGCCGACAATGGGGCACATGTAGAACCTAGAGGTACACTATGTTGGGAGCAAGTTCATACACGTATCTCACCAGAGCAAGGAATCAGAATGAGTTGGAACGTTTGCATAGATGAACCCAACTGGGCGGATTGGAGGAAGTCAAGGTGAAGACTAAGGTCACTCTGCTGACTTCCTTTTTCTTTCTTTTTTTTTTTTTTTTTTTTTTTTGACAGGCAGAGTGGACAGTGAAAGGTCTTCCTTTTGCTGTTCGTTCACCCTCCAATGGCCGCCGCGGCCGGCGTGCTGCGGCCAATGCACCGCGCTGATCTGAAGCCAGGAGCCAGGTACTTCTCCTGGTCTCCCATGGGGTGCAGGGCCCAAGGACTTGGGCCATCCTCCATTGCACTCCCTGGCCACAGCAGAGAGCTGGCCTGGAAGAGGGGAAACCGGGACAGAATCCGGCGCCCCAACTGGGACTAGAACCCGGTGTGCCGGTGCCGCAGGGCGGAGGATTAGCCTAGTGAGCTGTGGCGCCGGCCACTCTGCTGACTTTCACACTTCCTTTTTTCCCTCCTCCTTCTTTTTTTTTTTTTTTTTTTACAGGCAGAGTGGACAGTGAGAGAGACAGAGAGAAAGGTCTTCCTTTTCCGTTGGTTCACCCCTCAGTGGCCGCTATGGCAGGCGCGCTGTAGCCGGCACATCATGCTGATCCGAAGGCAGGAGCCAGGTGCTTCTCCTGGTCTCCCATGGGGTGCAGGGCCCAAGCACTTGGGCCATCCTCCACTGCACTCCCTGGCCACAGCAGAGAGCTGGCCTGGAAGAGGGGCAACTGGGACAGAATCCGGCGCCCCAACCGGGACTAGAACCCGGTGTGCCAGCGCCGCAAGCGGAGGATTAGCCTAGTGAGCCTTGGCGCCGGCCACTCTGCTGACTTTCACACTTCCTTTTTTCCCTCCTCCCTCTTTTTTTTTTTTTACAGGCAGAGTGGACAGTGAGAGAGAGAGAGACAGAGAGAAAGGTCTTCCTTTGCCGTTGGTTCACCCCTCAATGGCCGCTATCGCAGGCGCGCTGTAGCCGGCACATCATGCTGATCCGAAGCCAGGAGCCAGGTGCTTCTCCTGGTCTTCCATGTGGGTGCAGGGCCCAAGCACTTGGGCCATCCTCCACTGCACTCCCGGGCCACAGCAGAGAGCTGGCCTGGAAGAGGAGCAACCGGGACAGAATCCGGCACCCTGACCGGGACCAGAACCGGATGTGCTGGCACCGCAGGCAGAGGATTAGCCTATTGAGCCATGGCGCCGGCCCCTCCTCCCCCCTCCCTCCTTTTGTTTCCTTTGCCACCCCCTCCCCCAAGATATTAGCATTCTTGGCACTGCTTAGCAGTTCCTCTGTCCTGTCCTAAGTGTTGTAATTGAGAATCGGCACCTACTGCAGATCAGGTACAATCTCTTGCCAGGGCTTAAAACAACAGGGATTTGGGGCAAGCGTTTGGCTCAGCAGCTAAACCACTGCTAGGGATCCCTGCGTCCTTTGTCATAATGCCTGATTGGAGTCCTGGCTCTGATTCTGACTCCAGCTTCCTGCTAATCACAGTCTGGGGGGCAGCAGGTGATGCCTCAAATAGTGGACCCCTACCACTCCCATGGGAGACCTAGACTGAGCTCCTGGATCCTGGCTTCAACTAGGCCCAGCCCCGGCTATTGTGGGTATTTGGAGGAGTGAACCAGTGGATCCTTCTCTCTCTCTCTCTCTCTCTCTCTCTCTCGGATTCTTTAGCACCTCTTCCCTGCAGGTGTAGAAAAGGAGGTCTTCCACTTCGAATCACACAGCACTGCTTTTTTCATGATTGGTTTCAGGATTCCCAGCTCTGGCAAGATTCCCAGAATACAAAGATGAACAACAGTCTCTTCCCTTCAGGAACGCGCCGGCTGGAAGGGGGCACAGACCCACAATTCCTATTGGTTTTGCAGTAAAGTGGCAGCCGTCATTCAGATTGTAAGTGCTCAGCACATAGGGAGGGTTCACCCCGGCAGTCCTCTCCCAAGGTGTCCCTGCGTCACTGGTTTTACTACACAGCTCTCCTCTGATGGTTCACCAGTTCTCCCCTTGTGTGTTTTCTAAGAATTGCAGTGTACCTAAAGACCTCTCCAAACACTCCAGCTGCACAATCGCCATATCAGTTTCTAAGGACTCAGTAGTGACCATGGCCTTGACGGCTTCTCAGTGGTGACTTTGATGAACAGTCTACTGGAGTGGTGGGGATGGAGAAATAATTAGAATGTGTAGTTATGCTACGATAGCAAATTACACTTGACATCTCGGGGCTCTAACGCAACAAATCATTGCATAAATTACACAAAGAAATTTCTTTTCATATATGAAGTCTGTACTGGGTCTGGCATCTTATCCTTATGCCCTGTAGTATGCTTCCCTCCAGGAAAAGAAACCCCCTAGGACAGAGTCCTGTGACCAGAACTAGTAGTATATCACACCTAACTGCAAATAATTGGAAACCTGAGGGGCCGGCACTGTGGTGTAGTGGGTAAAGCCGCCACCTATGGTGCCAGGTTTGAGTCCCAGCTGCTCTACCTCCAATCCAGCTCTCTGCTGTGGCCTGGGAAAGCAGTAGAAGATGGCCCAAGTGCTTGGGTCCCTGCACCCATGTGGGAGACCCACAAGAAGGTCCTGGCTCCTGGCTTCAGATGGGCCCAGCTCTGGCCATTGCAGCCATTTGGGAAGTGAACACATGGATGGAAGACCTCTCTCTCTCTCTTTTTCTGTAACTATGCCTTTCAAATAAATAAATGAATCTTCAAAAAGAAAAACTAAAAATAAAAAAGAAAGAAAGAAAATCTGCCCTTGTGCCCAGGAATAAGAGAGGAACCACCCAGGGACCTCATGTAACTTCTACCATAAGGAACAGTGGGAGATGAGAGGGGGAGAGCGACCACAGAGACCCCTTCCAGGGTTTTCTGTGAGAGGCACAGTAGCCAGAGGAGACGGGCAGTCATGAGATCAAGTCTTAAAGATGCTGTGGAAAAGACGCAGGAGGGGAGAGGGTGATAATACCGGAGGATGGGCTAAGTAGGGGACTGACCGCAGGCCTTGAGGAAGCAAGAAGGGATGAGACCCCATGCAGAAGAGGAGGGCTTGCCTCTGGTGAGAGCACAGGCACTCCTCCGCCTTCTGAAGGAAGACAGAGCCATGGCTGCTGAACCAGGTGCTGGGAAGAAGACGGGGAGCCCGCGGCGGAGTGCTTCGGCACTCACTGTCACTAGCTGAGACTAGGGAGAAGAGGTCGCGAGCTGGGGGTCTGGAAGAGAGGTGAAGGTTGGCTGGCTGATTCCTACCCGCTCTCAGCTTGCACGTCGCTCCTCCAAACAGCCTCTGTCCGGGCCCCCTCTTCTGCCTCCCTGCGGCTTCTCTTGGCCTCC
Source organism: Oryctolagus cuniculus (assembly GCF_051225735.1). Lineage (NCBI taxonomy): Eukaryota > Metazoa > Chordata > Mammalia > Lagomorpha > Leporidae > Oryctolagus > Oryctolagus cuniculus. Next base: position 22,034,708 of record NC_142873.1, on the reverse strand, counting down.
CACAGCCTTGTCCGAGCTGCCATGGAAGTCGCAGGTTCTAGAAGGGCGTCCGACTGAATTCGTGCGCTTTCCATGGGAGCAGCCACATGTGGCCGTAGCAGCTGACGACACAAGCAGTGCTGTTTTCGAAAAGTTTGGTAGTGGCAGCCCCCTGCTGGTCAGAGCTAATAGTAGGAGAATTACCACGGCCCTGTGCTCCTTCTATCAGAATGATGAAACTGAGGCCAGGCAGTAGGACTAAGCTGGAAAGCACGGGGCGGCATCGTGGCACAGCGGGTGAAGTTGCCGATGCTGCCGGCATTCCATGTCGGAGTGCGGTTTGAGCCCTGGCCGCTCTGCTTCGAATCCAGCTCTCTGATAATGCACCTGGGAAGGCAGAGGCTGATGGCCCAAGTGCTTGGGCCCCTGACAGGAGACCAGCTGAAGTTCCAGGCTCCTGACTTCCACCTGGCCCAGCCTGTCCATTTGCGGCCATTTGGGAAGTGAACCAGTAGATAAAGATCTCTTTCTTTGTCTCTCCCCACTCCTCTCTCTCTCTCTCTGTCACTCTGCCTATCAAATAAATAAAATTGATCTTTCAAAAATGTAGCTGTAATTACCAGAATAGGTACAAGGTCAAGACGGTGACTAACGCCACCCAACCACGTGGGATCTCTGGTGATGGGTAACAATCATCAGATTCTAGAAGGCAACATAGATAATCTATGAGGGTGTTAACTTATATGACCTAAAAAAAGAAATTGACAGCTGGGAAACTGAAGGTTAGCATCCGTTCCTACGCTGGAAAATCATGGTCCCTAACCAAATTTTCATTTCTTTAAAAAAAATATTTAATTATTTGAAAGGCAGGGTTACACAAAGAGGAGAAGGGACAGAGAAATCTTTCGTCTGCTGGTTGAGTCCCCAGATGGCCACAATGGTCAGGGCTGAGCCAGGCTGAAGCCAGGAGCCTCATATGGGTCTCCCACGTGGTGGCAGGGGCCCAAACACCTGGGCCAGCTTCCATTCCTTTTCCCAGGCCACTAGCAGGGAGCTAGATCGGAAGTGGAGGGACCAGGACATGAACAGGCACCCACATGGATGCCAGTGCTGCAGGCAGCAGCTTTGCCCTGTACAGCACAATGCCGGCCCCAGGTTTTCGCATCTTAGAACCAGGTTTCTGTAAGTTAGTTCATAGACTCAGAGCTCATCCGTTGTAGGTCCAAGAGGTTCCTCTTGATGAAGGACCTTGCACTGCTGCCACCAGTGCCAGTGTACAGGGTACCCTCTGCTCCTCCCTTCCCAGAGGAACCTTCAGTCATGTGTCAAGATGACCATGTCCTGGACAAAAGGGTGGTACCCTGACATTTTTAAAAATTAATTTATTTATTTGAAAGAGTTACACAGAGAGAGAAGGAGAGAAAGAGAGAGAGGTCTTCCATTTGCTGGTTCGCTCCCCAATTGGCTGCAACAGCGGGAGCTGAGCTGATCCGAAGCCAGGAGTTAGGAGACTCCTCTGGGTCTCCCATGCGGGTACAGGGGCCCAAGGACCTGGGCCATCTTCCACTGCTTTCCCAGGCTATAGCAGAGAGCTGGATCAGAAGTGGAGCTGCTGGGCCTCGAACAGGCACCCACATGGGATGCTGGCACTACAAGCGGTGCCCTCACCCACTACACTACAGTGCCAGCCCCAGTACCCTGACTTTTCAAAATGGTTAGGTACAGTTCTAACCAGGACTGTTAGATACGATATCCCATCCTGATTTCAGGGGCTCTGAATCATCACCACAGCTCACCTCTGAGTGGGAACCTAGCATCCGGGTGACAAATGAAGTCTTACCTAAGTCTGGCTAACAGCAGGCTTTAGGGGGTCCACAGGTCTCCGGGATTGTTTCTCTGGTTCCCTACCTGTGCAGTTGAGATGGGTATATTTAGCAGTTGCTAGGATCCTTATATTGATTTTCTGCCTGTGTAAGGAGGAAGGGTTAACCAAGAGGAAGCCCCTGAAATTTCCCATCCCATCACACACCTTTCTCTTTCTGTTTTTTTTTTTTCTAGATTTTATTTTATTTTATTTTATTTTAACTTTTTAATGAGTGGAACCAAAACATATCTAAAACCGCAGCTTCTGAAAGAACCACTTGTTCTTGCCGGTCTTGTACCTCTCTTCGAACTTGACCTTAGCCTCTCGTCGGGCCTTGCGTTTAAGAGCGGGGTCCCTGAAGACATCCTTGTTGACCACGGTTTTGTCCAAGGGAATATCCACAGAGTACCTGGTGGGCATGAGGTGATTGTAGTTATAAACTTTCACAAAAGACTTGATCTTCGACCGCTTGGCGATTTTCTTCTTGCCCATGGCGGCTGTCACTTTCCGGGGGTAGTGGTCAATTCCGGCCACCAGAGCGTGGCTGTAGGGGCGGTCCGAGGTGCCATCGTCAATGTTCTTCACGATGACGGCTTTGCGTCCCGAGTAGCATCCGGCCAGGACCAGCACCACTTTCCCGGGTTTCATGAACTTGCCCATTTCGACGGCAACCACTCAGGCCTACAGCGGAAAGTCTAGATTTTATTTTATTTATTTATTTGAAAGGCAAAAGGCATAGTTATGGGAGGTGGGGGGTAGGGTTATCTTCTATTCACTGGTTTACTTCCCACATGACTGCAACACCTGAGGATGGACCAGGCCGAAGTCAGGAGCCATCTGGGTCTCCCATGTGGGTGCAGGGTCCCAAGGCCTTGGGCCGTCTTCCGCTGCTTTCTCAGGCTCTTTAGCAATGAGATAGATCAGAAGTGAAGCAGCTGGGACTATGCCATAACACCGGCCCCATCCCACACCTTTCTAAGACAGTAAATCAGAAATAATACCCCGTTCCAGCAAGGATGGCACAGGCTAGCAATGTCATCATCAGAGACATAGGGGACACAGACGTAGTGGTTCCATCACAGCCCCGTTCAGTGCACTTGTATGGCCCTCTTTCTTTAAGTGAGTTGAAGCAAATGACAGTGACTATCCAATTGCAGATGTAATATCTTCAATGGAGAAGAGCAATAAGCTGCTGGCCCCCAGTGTAGTAGACCTATTATTCTAGAAAATTCCTCCTTCTTGATCCCTATCGATACAAGTAAAACAGTTTTCCGTTGCATGGCAGGGATAGCACGCATTCTCCAGATGGACCAAGGCTTTGCTCACCCAGGGTTCTCTGTCACACGTAGTCTGCAGGCACATTGTTCACCCAGACTTTCCATGGCACACTGGTCCACCATATCGGTGATTTCATGTTAATCGGTCTGGATGCCCTAGGGAGACTCATGTGTGTCATATGGTGGGGAACATGGATCGCGAAGATTCAGGAGCTGTAGCAAAGCTTTTAGGGGTCCAGTGATTATGGCAGGCCACGAGACCACTTGAAGATAAATGTTCATTGGATACTGTGCTCCAAGGACAAGGCACAGCACCCAGTGGCGCTCCTTGGAGGTTTTAGGCAGCACATACTCCACTAAGGAAAATCGATCCAGCTCACTCCGGGGGTAACTTGAAAAGCTGCGAATTTCAAGTGGGCTGACAAGGAGGGTCAAGTTCAGGATACAATACAAGTAGCCCCTCCTCTCAGGCTGCATGACCCTGAATATCTGATGGGATGGTGCCTCTGGGACCTGTAATGAAGACATTGAGGGGGTGGTTTCTGGCAAGCCCTGATCGAAACAGCTGCTATTCATGGGGCTGGTGGTCTGGTGTAGTGAGTGAAGTTGTCACCTGTGGCACCAGCATCCCATATGGGTGCCAGTTTGAGTCCCGGCTGCTCTACTTCCAATCCAGCTCCCTGCTGATTGCCTGGGAAAGCAGTAGAAGATGAAATAAGTCCTTGGGGCCCTGCACCCAAGTGGGAGACCTGGAAGAAGCTCCTGGCTCCTGGCTTCAGATTGGCACAGCTCCAGCCGTTGTGGCCAACTGGGGAGCGAAACAGTGAATGGAAGACCTCTCTCTCTCTCTTTCTCTCTCTCTCTCTCTCTGTAACTCTGCCTTTCAAACAAACAAATAAAGGAGCTACTATTCAGAGTTACTAGGATTTGGGAGCATGAACCCGCCTCTCTGGCTTGGACCCTAATGGAGACTGAGCCCCTGACCGTGGGACCCCAGCATCTGTGTAACTGGAGTTCCCATCATAATCAGCTCAGCTGGGAGTTATTAGAATCGCTGAGCAGTAAGGTAAGGTAGGCACAGCAGCAATCCATCAGATGATGAGAAAGCTTACACACTTGGGTACGGGGGAAACTGGCTTGAGATACGAATGTCCCTACTTTCTCGGCCAGTGGTTCTTCCGCCCAGGCCCTGGCATGAGTAAGATCAAAAGATGAAAGACAAAGAAGTCTTAGGAAAAGGCATTCAGCGGTACTTCTGCGGTTGGCACAAGGAGAGCCTACCACAGTGGCGTGTGTCAGTGACCACCAGGGAGTCTGTCTCAGACGCTGGCCGGTCTCTCCTTAGCCACTCAGTGCTGGTGCAGTATACCCGAGAGCAGATTATATACATAGACTCTCCACGGACCCAGCATCCTGGTTGCCCCCTCTCCAGCTCTCTGCTGTGGCCTGGGAAAGCAGTGGAAGATGGGCCCAAGGTCTTGAGCTGCTGCACCTGCTTGGGAGACCTGGAAGAAGCTCCTGGCTCCTGGCTTCCAACTGGATCGGCTGCTGCCATTGCGGCCACCTGGGGAACGAACCAGTGGAGGGAAGACCTCTCTCTCTCTCTGACTCTGCCTCTCTGTAACTCTTTCAAATAAATAAATCGTTTTAAAAAATGAGAAAATATATGCATAGGGAAGGATTGCTAGCTAGTTGCAGAGGTTTTCTGTTTTTTGAGCTGATTATGAAATTAGTGGGATGATGGCACACCTTTGTGAATAGAAAAAACCCACTGAATTGTATACAGTAGAAGGGTGAATTTTACGGTACATGAATTATACCAATAAACAATACATAAAATTCTAGCTATTGTCCTTGAAAAAGGCTCATCTGCACCTTTCTCAGAAAGAATTTTTACTATAACAACCAAGCCATGTAATTCTTGCCAAACACCCATGAAAAATCTTTGCCAAAAAATTGTGTTGATTCCCAACATTCTGAAGATATGATGTCCACAACACAGTGACGTGCACAAACCTTCCGTGACAGCCCGGGGAGTGTGCATGGGGCTCCGACGTGGGGCTTCACTCGGATCAAGAAGATACAGAGAGCTCTGGTGTCTGGAAAGGCTCTCTCTCAGCCCCTTCCCAGCAGTGAGCACCACCTCCCTTCTGCCCCTCCCCTAACATGTAACCACTGTTCTACTAGCATTCTAAATAGTCTGACCTCTTCCTCCTCTGCTATCTACGGTGGGAGGGGGGGTGAGGGAGAGAGGGAGAGGGAGAGAGGGAGAGGGAGAAGGAGAGGGAGAGGGAGAGGGAGAGGGAGAGGGAGAGGGAGAGGGAGAGGGAGAGGGAGAGGGAGAGGGAGAGGGAGGGAGAGAGCCTCCATCCCCTGATCCACTCTTCCGATAGGAGCTGGAAACTCAGTCCAGATCTCCCACCCAATTACTGGAGCCATCACGCTGCCTCCCAGGGTCTGCATCAGCGGGAAGCTGGAGTCAGGAGCCAGAGCTGGGCCAAACCCAGGCACTCTGATGTGGGGTGCGGGCATTTTCACTGACGCTTTAACCACCAGACCAAACGCTCACCCAGCCTCTTCCTGGACCTCACACAACTCGCGTCCCAGTCTCACATCGTGCTCAACGCGATGTCTGTGAGACGCATGCATGTTGTTGCGTGTATCTGTGGTCCCTCTTCCTCATTGCCCTGTGCATTCCACTATATGAACAGATCACAGCTTGTCCATGTTACTGCTGATGTAGGTTGTTTCTGGTTGGGGACTGTTATGAACCTTAAATACTGCTTTTTAACATCAACATTATTATTAAAGGAAAAAGAAGGACCCTCCCATCAAGCCTGTCCAGACCAGGTTCCGAGCTATGCTTGGAGGTCACTGTGTGTTCCAAGAGCAGTTATACCTGCCGGGACCGCGGCTCAATAGGCTAATCCTCCGCCTGCGGCGCCGGCGCACTGGGTTCTAATCCCGGTCGGGGCGCCAGATTCTGTCCTGGTTGCTCCTCTTCCAGTCCAGCTCTCTGCTGTGGCCAGGGAGTGCAGTGGAGGATGGCCCAAGTGCTTGGGCCCTGCGCCTGCATGGGAGACCAGGGGAGGCACCTGGCTCCTGGCTTCGGATCAGCACGGTGCGCCGAAGCGGCCATTGGAGGGTGAACCAACGGCAAAGAGGAGGACCTTTCTCTCTGTCTCTCTCTCTCTGTCTACTCTGCCTGTCAAAAAATAAAAATAAAAAAAGAGCAGTTATACCCTTGTGCAAATGGCCCAGCCACACACTTCGAAGCAGATGTCCATTTTCAGGCAAAAACATTCAGATAGCCTCCTTGAATAGGGAAAGGCCAAATCTCAGACATGTTAAGAAAAGAAGAAATTTCACAAGCACTGGGCTGAACCTGACCTAGCATCTAAATGTGGAGTAACAGAGCGTACAAAGATCAAAGGCAGTTAAATAATTCTTTGGCACCTATTAAAGTGGCTTGAGATACTCTGAAGGTTTGTTTTTCTTAAGTTTATTTCAAAAAGGTTAGAATAGGCTAGGCTAGAGAAAGGAGTCCCCTTGGACTTGGAGCTTGCCTAACGCACAGCTTTCTGTAAGAGTGTTCCCTCGGGGCCAGCGCTGTGGCATAGTGGGTGAAGCCACTGCCTGCAGTGCCAGCATCCCATATGGGTGCCAGTTCAAGTCCCGGCTGCTCCACTTCTGGTCCAGCTCTCTGCTATGTCCTGGGAAAGCAGTAGAAGATAGACCAAGTCCTTGGGCCCCCGCACCCGTGTGGGAGATAGGGAAGAAGTTCCTGGCTCCTGGCTTCAGATCGGCACAGCTCCGTCCATTGAGGCCACCCGGGGAGTGAACCAGCGGATGGAAGACCTCTCTCTCTCTATCTCTCTCTCTGTATAACTCTGACTTTCAAATAAATTAATAAGTCTTTAATAAAAAATAAAAAAGAGCGTTCCCTCAATGGAAGAGTAAAGAATTTAAGACTGCCTCGAACTTGGGACCTCCTGGAATGCACCTGCTGGTGGGAGGCACCAGGCAGGGGCCTCTGGAGCTGGCACACCCTGTGTGATGTCATAGAGCTCCATGAGACAGCACGGCACTGCCTTTGCACAGTAACACGCAGGCAGGGCAGCCCAGCACAACCTAGCACCATAAAGTCTGCCATCCAGACAAAAAAAGAAACAAACAAACACACATAGCATCTTCCAGCCTGTTCAGCATAGATTCTGGCCTCTTTCTTTTCCCCCTATAATACCATCTGGAAAACATCAATTACGCAACAGCCAGTGGTGAGTGAAGGGAGCTCAGTGTGTGGGGGAGCGGAACAGGCACGTGAGGCGGAGAGTCTTCACCGTGACCCAGTGGAAGCAGCACATCAAGTCACGGGGTCGTGAGTGGGCCTATGGCTCTGGGCACTGAGATTGAGAAATTCATTTTTTTAAAGGAGGAGTAGCTACCCATCTGGTTATACCCCCGAAGGTGGACTGGGGCCCTGTGGTAGCTTTAGTTCCTCAAACACAAGTCAACTGTCATTTTGTACTTCTTGGGGTTTTTTAAAATTTCTACCAAGTAAAGGTATTTCTTCTTCAAAAAAATGTAATGTAAAAGAAAAAATGAAAGCCCATGGTATTATTGGAAATTCATAGATCTTGCATAAAGTATTGAGATCGTCCTAAGGATCTTGAGGTTTGAGGATTGACAGCCCTTGTCTCTTCTGTTGAGAACAGTGTTTTCCTTTGTTTTTTTGTTTTTTTGTTTTTTTTCCAACAGACTATTTGTTGACCTCTTTTACTTAGTGTAGATTAACTTCACGGTCATTAAAAAAACTGAGAGTGGATCTTTGTAAAAGTTAAAAGTGGGAATGGGAGAAGGAGGAGGAAGGAGAGTTGGAGTAAGGGTGGGAGGGAGGGGAGGGAGGGAAGGATCGCTATGTTCCTAAATCTGTATGTAACTTAAATAAAAATTTAAAAAAAAGATTGTCCTAAGAAAGTGAGGGGATTTTAAAATACTGATTATTCACAGAAAAATTACCTGTGATGTCATCTAAACCATGGCCATGTGTTCCTGCCTCTAAAGATGCATATTTTAAAACACACCAAATGACCATAAACCCATATTTAGATTGGGATGTGTGTGTGTGTGTGCACGGTGTTGTGTTAATTAGCTGTGTTCTTTTCTTTGTTATAGGATTCTTCTAGTGAACTCCCAGGTTTCTTTAATACACTTAGAAAATTTTATTTGCTGTCCATACAAATTTTTTACCATTGAAATGTATTTTACAAACAAGTGCTGTTTCTCTATGAGAAGTCAGCCTATTTTAGTGAAGAAAAATAACACAGTTTTTCTCTGAAGTTACAGAGTCAAGGTTAATTACAGACTCTTAGGTCTGTCTCTTGGTGGGAGAGATTTTCTGTGTTTGGGGAGGTGCATATTCCAGGGAACTAGGATGAGCTCTGCTTTAAGAACTTTTAATGTGAAAAAATGAAATTGTAATGTGAGAAATTTGTCAGTAAAATAAGAAAATTGTGGGGGAGGGGTGTATCTTCATAAGTATTCACATTTAAATCAAATTCTTCTCAACTTTTCTTACTATATCAGAATCCTTTTAAAGACCATGGATTTATTTTTCAGTAATAATCCTAACATATAAATACGTGTGTCTATTACAAATGTAGCTGTCTCTCCTCTCCTATTTTCTCTTTCAACTAGTTTCTAATGGCTTTTGGGTTTTGGTCATTAACATAGAAGTCTCTCGAATTTTAGACTTTTAATGGAAAGATATGGTGCTAATTAAACAGTTTCAGTCCTTTTCACTTGTCCTAACCCACTACTTCCCCAAGTTAAAAGCTATCTTCTTGGTCGGCGCCGCAGTTCACTAGGCTAATCCTCTGCCTTGCAGTGCGGGCACAGCGGGTTCTAGTCCCGGTTGGGGTGCCGGATTCTGTCCCAGTTGCCCCTCTTCCAGGCCAGCTCTCTGCTGTGGCCAGGGAGTGCAGTGGAGGATGGCCCAAGTGCTTGGGCCCTGCACCCCATGGGAGACCAGGAGAAGTACCTGGCTCCTGCCATCGGATCAGCGCGGTGCGCCAGCCGCGGTGGCCATTGGAGGGTGAACCAACGGCAAAGGAAGACCTTTCTCTCTGTCTCTCTCTCTCATTGTCCACTCTGCCTGTCAAAAAAAAAAAAAAAAAAAAAAAAGCTGTCTTCTGCTCTTGAACATTTGACATGTTTGCGTACTCAAATATTTTATACAAGATTTGCATAATCAAATGTTTCATTTATAAAATGTGATTCATTTAATCAAAGAACTTCTCTTGTGCAACCAGCACCTTTGTTAGAGGGTTCCTGTGTCCTGGGAGAATATTCTTGTATTAACAAATGCTCCTGATCCAAATGCATAGCCCGCCTTCTTTGGTCCGGTGGTCTCTGGACTCAGTCTCACAGGTGCACCCTGGACGATTCTGCAGTTCATTCCACCTTAGTCGGATTGCAGTGTTTCCGTCACGCGAGGTCAGAACTTGGCCCTCATTACTGATCTGATGCGCAGGAGGATACTTGGGCAAGGCCCTGGCGGGGGGGGGGGGGGGGGGGCAAGGCACGTGTTGCCTTGCAAAGCAGTAGAGTCAGCCACTCCTGGGGAGGAGTGAGCCTAAAGGACCGACCGCCTGGGTCTGGAGTTTCCAGTTCTCCAATGTGTCTCTACCCAGACAGCCCCTCGCCAGCTCTCAGTTTCCTCCTTCCCTGCATAGATGACAGCCAGGACTGTGGATTCGGCCTTCCCTGAAGGTCAAGCCCTGGACTTGTACTCTCAGGCAGAGTCTCCATATGCTGTGAAGGAGGCCCCCAACTCTGCTATTTTGCCTTAAATTGGTGAACTTTTGGCCTTTCGTTGCCTTTCTCAAATTCATCCACAGCATCCAGTGATGGCCATTTGATGCCAAGGTATCTACAATTTCAACGTCCCTTCTTCCCCTGCCACTCAAATGCACCAGCCAGAACATTTCTGTCCACCAGTGCTCCATCCCAATTCACCACCAATGAAATGTTACCAAATACACTGCTGTAGCATGCCAGGGGCTATCAGAACACATCTTCCCACCAGCAACAGCATTCTCTGTACCAGCCACCTGCAGGGCGGCCCATTGCTAACATTCCATTTTATTTTATTTATTTTTTAAAAAGATTTCTTTATTCACTTCAGAGGCAGTTACAGACACAGAGAGGGAGATACAGAGAGAGAGAGGTCTTCTATCTACTGAGTTACTCCCCAAATGGCCACAGTGGTCAGAGCTGGACCAATCCAAAGCCAGGATCCAGGAGTTTCTTCTGGGTCTCCCACAAAGGTGCAAGGGCCCAAGCATTTGGACCATCTTCTACTGATTTCTCAGGCCTTCAGCAGGGAGCTGTATCAGAAGTGGAGTAGCCGGGACTCAAATGGGAGCCCATATGGGATGCCAGTGCTGCAGGCAGATGCTTAACCTGCTATGCCACAGTGCCAACTCCCTAAAATTTCATTTTAGAGTCATTTCTCAGGATCGTTTCCAGTATCAACTGTTCTGTGCAGGTCAAGTTCCTCCAGAAATGGACTCTGAGACTATGATTTCAGGCAGGAAGTTCTTGGGGAATGGGTTTGTGGATGAAAAGTCCAGGAAAGGATGGGAATTAGGGTTGATCAGAGGAAGAGGCTGAACTGTGACGCAGTTGCGGGAAGAGACCCTGCCTGTCCCGTGGGCAGCTCTGGGCTGGGCGCTTCTTCAGAGTTCACCCAAGTGAGGCAAGGGGATGGGATACACCCACCAGTCTTCAAATGCAGATTCTCCCACGAGGGGAGAGAATATGTCTGCAACAACATTTAATAAACACATGTGGTTTTTTTCTTTGTTTGTTTTTTGTTTTTGTTTTTTGACAGGCAAAGTGGACAGTGAGAGACAGAGACAGAGAGAAAGGTCTTCCTTTTTTGCCGTTGGTTCACCCTCCAATGGCTGCCGCGGCCGGTGCACTGCACTGATCCGAAGGCAGGAGCCAGGTGCTTCTCCTGGTCTCCCGTGGGGTGCAGGGCCCAAGTACTTGGGCCATCCTCCACTGCACTCCCTGGCCACAGCAGAGAGCTGGCCTGGAAGAGGGGCAACCGGGACAGAATCCGGCACCCCGACTGGGACTAGAACCCGGTGTGCCGGCGCCGCTAGGCGGAGGATTAGCCTAGTGAGCCGCGGCGCCAGCCGACACATGTATTTCTATGATAGGATTACACTGGACAATAAAATCCATATTCTCTAGCAGTTTCTACTAGAGTAAGAAGACTTGAAGGAAATTCGCTTGAGCAAATTCGCTTGAGCAAAGCAGACTGCCTCAGCCAAGGGCAATTCTGGGCAACGGACTTGACATGAGCCTTTGGCAGCCGCTGCACCTGGCACCCTGGGGAATGAGACACCCTCAGGGGGTGTCTGGGTCACACGGCACAGCCTCCACTGTGGAAGACACTTTATTCGGATAGCTCCAAGTCTCTCTGGGTGCCACGGTCCCTTGCTGGTGGTTGATGCCAGAGAATTATTCTGGACACTAGGTTCTGTTGAGCTGTCTGTGTTCTCCATTGAAACGGGAGTATGTCTACAAGCTCTTCCCTAAGGCGTGCCTAAGGTCAAAACTGTAGAAGCCAAACTCTATTCTCGAGTTAGAGGGAGGATAAAAACGGGAGTGACACTAAATGTTCAAATGCCAGAAATACGCGTGAGACAAACACCCAGCGGAGGGTCCTGGCCCAAGGACAGACTTGGAATACTTAAGGTTCATTTCATTTATCACCCTTTCCAGGGCACAGGTTGTCATGTGATTGATAGGGACAGGATGGGGGAGACAAATGGCTGCCATATTCGTGTGCCTGCCTGTGTGGATGCTATTCGATGGACACGGCTTCTTTTCACTGCTAATCTTTTTATAAAAATATTTCTTCAGTGTAGTGTACATTATAAAAAATAGAATAAAAATAAAAGTTTTTAAAATTTACTTGTATTCGGCCGGCACCGCGGCTCACTAGGCTAATCCTCCGCCTAGCGGTGCCGGCACACCGGGTTCTAGTCCCGGTCGGGGCGCCGGATTCTGTCCCGGTTGCCCCTCTTCCAGGCCAGCTCTCTGCTGTGGCCCGGGAGTGCAGTGGAGGATGGCCCAGGTGCTTGGGCCCTGCACCCCATGGGAGACCAGGAAAAGCACCTGGCTCCTGGCTCCTGCCATCGGATCAGCACGGTGCGCCGGCCGCAGCGTGCCGGCCACGGCGGCCATTGGAGGGTGAACCAACGGCAAAGGAAGACCTTCCTCTCTGTCTCTCTCTCTCTCACTGTCCACTCTGCCTGTCAAAAAATAAAAAAAATATATATTTGGAATTAGCCAGGTGAAGTAAGTTTAGATAATCGCAATTTTGTGGACAATGCCCAAAGCATCACAATCAGGAGCCAGTCAAGTGCATGGCTTCTTCTACCCATCCGGCCTGACCAGTGTCTTGACCTTGGCCACATGGGTGTCCTAGAGTTTCTTCACACCCATTTCACGTGGTGCTTGTTGGCCTTGACATCCACGACAAACACCAGGATGTTGTTGTCTCTGTCTTCATCATGGCAGACTCAGTGGTCAGGAGGAACTTGATGATGGATGGATAAGCTTGCTTCTCCTGGGGGTACTCTTCCGAGGAGATCTGACTGCTGCCCAAGCTTTAGTGTGTTGGGCCACCAGAAGGTAGTGACCTGTAGATCTTTGTGTGTGTGTGTGTGGGTGGGTGGGTGTGCTGTGAACACCTTTCAGCACTGCCTCCTCTGCATTCAAAGGCTTTGCTTTGACTTTGCCTTGCAGAGAAGTAAGAGTTGGTGGAAGAGTCTGAATTTTTGGAGGTGCTCTCATATACCTTTTTTTTTTAAAAGATTTATCTATTTATTTGAAAGTCAGAGTTACACAGAGAGAGGAGAGAGAGAGAGAGAGAGAGAGAGAGAGGTCTTCCATCCAATGGTTCACTCCCCAAGTGGCCGCAATGGCTGGAGCTATGCCGATCCAAAGCCAGGAGCCAGGAGCTTCTTCCGGGTCTCCCACGCGGGTGCAGGGGCCCAAGGACCCGGGCCATCTTCTACTGCTTTCCCAGGCCATAGCAGAGAGTTGGACTGGAAGTGGAGCAGCCAGGCCTTGAACCGGCGCCCATATGGGATGCTGGCGCTTCAGGCCAGGGTTTTAACCCACTGCACCACAGCGCCGGCCCCTATATCTTTAATTTAGCTAGATATTTCCAAATTGATTGTACCAATCTACAGTACGATCAGCAGGAGACCCTAGGTCTCATTGCCTGCTTTTTCTCCAGCATGTAACCTCACATGTTTTTACATTTTTCAAAAAGATTTTATCTATTTATTTGAGAGGTAGAGTTACAGACAGAGGGAGAGACAGAGAGAAAGGTCTTCCATCTGCTGATTCACTCCCGAAATGGCTGCAATGGCCAGAGCTGGGCCTATATGAAGCCAGGGGCCAGGAGCCTCCTCCGGGTCTCCCATGCAGGTGCAGGGGGCAAAGCACTTGGGCCATCCTATGCTGCCTTCCCGGGCCTCAGGCAGAGAGCTGAATCAGAAGAGGAGCAGCCGCGACTAGAACCAGTGTCCATATGGGATGTTGGTGCCACAGGCAGAGGTCCAACCTTCTATGCCACAATGCCGATCCCTGTTTTTAAATTTTTAACAACGGGTCCGGCACAGTGGCTCACTTGGTTAATCCTCCACCTGCGGTGCCGGCATCCCATATGGGCACCGGTTCTAGTCCCGGTTGCTCCTCTTCCAGTCCCGCTCTCTGCTGTGGCTCAGGAAGGCAGTGGAGGATGCCCAAGCGCTTGGGTGCCTGCACCTGCGTGGGAGACCAGGAGGAAGCACCTGGCTCCTGGCTTCAGATCGGCGCAGCAAGCCGGCCGTAGCGGCCATTTGGAGGGTGAACCAACAGAAGGACGACCTTTCTCTGTCTCTCTCCTTCACTGTCTAAATCTGTCAAAAAAAATTTTTTTAACAATCTCTTATTCGATCAGAATTTTTAGAGATGTGTTGCCTTCTTTCATAGTGCCTTGAACTGTATGCTCAGGAGTAGGGGCCAATGACTTTAAACCATATTATATGTTTTATAAGCATGTTATATATTTTTATGTTAGATAATCTTATAAATATCAGTTTTTAAGAGTTTTTTTCTAGTAGAAAAAATATACTTTGTATACTTATATATGGTGAGGACTGATATAAAATGATAGTTTTTGAAACATTGACAATTGAATTTAACCTTGTAACTGATCTACATATATTGAACTATCTAATACTGCATCTCTTAAATTGTTCCTGACTTAGAAAGCTGAAAAGTGGATCTTCAAAAATGCTAGGTCTACAATGAGAAAACCTATAATTCAATGTTTACTATGTGGATTCTTGACATTTGGGATAGTGGAAGCTCTGTTATTCAGATATTTCCACCACAATGTGAAAAACAAGCAGAAGACAATTCGGGAATCAGCATCAATTTGGTCTCTTGAAAAAGATGTGCCTCAGCAAATTAACCATGGCTCATTGCAAAAAATCGATGATGAACCTGCATTTGAACATCTGAAGTCATACTCTAAGCCAAGTAAGTATTTTCATTTTCTCTGTTCGCCATTTCAAGGCAAGAATACAGTACAAATTTGATAGTTGGAAGTGTAAGAAAATGTCCTTTTTAGAGCAATTTTTAAATTATGAAATGGTTCATTTATATGTGTATATTTATACACAAAAAATAGTAAAACAGGCACGTGTGTATTTACCACTTAAACATTATTTATATAACCTATATCTGCTTTAGATAAGTTTCTTTTTTTCAAAGAAATAAATTAAGAGTTCCCCCAAGCACACACTCCCCTTTCCTTCTTTCCAAGCGTGGAGGTAGCTGCCAATCCACTTTGTGGGGCATCTTTCTCGTCTCTGCCTTTTCCACTCCCTTATTATTCCCAAGCAAAATCTGGCAGTATATGGTTTTAATATACCCTGCTGTACATATCCTTTTGGAACTTGCATTCCCCAATACATCATTGTTTGTAAGATATTTTCCCTGGGGCCAGCATTGTGACATAGCAGGTAAAGCCACCAGCTGCGACACCGGCATCCTAAATGGGTACCTGGCTGCTCCACTTCCCACCCAGCTTCCTGTTAATGGCCTGGGAAAAGCAAGGGAAGATGGCCCAAGTAGTTGGGCCCCTGCCACCCATGTGGGAGACCCAGAAGAAGCTCCTGGCTCCTGGCTCCTGGCTCCTGGCTCCTGGCTCCTGACTCCTGGTTCCTGGCTCCTGGCTTTGGCCTGGCCCAGCACTGGCCTTTATGGCCATCTGGGGAGTGAACTAGCAGATGGAAGATCTCTCCATCTCTGTCTCTCCCTCTCTCTCTGCAACTCTGACTTTAAATAAATAAATTAATTAAAAAAAAAAAAAGGTAGTTTCCCTCCACTGTTTACTCCCGCGAAGACCTAACTTAACAAAGTAAACCTAGAGAGACAGGAAAAGAATAAGAACAAGGAGAAATGGAGCCATGACCAGGCCTCTGTGCTGTGGATCTCCGCTTGGCTTGGCCCTACTCTGCATGGCAGGTGCTGGCTGACATCCAACAGCCGGGTTCCCCTGGGCCACAGCCTGGTGTTTGATCTTAGTCTCACTGTTTGCGTGGTGACAGCACAAGAGGAAGCGATCAGGGGTGAGGACCCAGGAGAACAGTGCTCTCTGAGTGGAGGGTGCTCTTTCTCGGGGTGAAACAGCTGGTTCTTGTCTTTTATGTTTTATCCAAGAAACCTTTGCCTGTCCCAAGTATACAAAGATTACATTCGATGAGTATGTTTCCTTTTAGAAATGTTCAAGTTTGGGGTTTTACCTAAGGGCCAGGATCCATGATGAGTTAGCGTGTGTGAGGCCGTGAGGTAAGGGCTCATGGCTGTGTTTGCCCTGTGGACATCAGGTGACGCAGCACCATTTGTGGGAACTTTGTCATCTTGGCACCTTTGTCAAAACCAATTGACCATTCACATGTGGCTCCAGTTCTGGACTCTATTTGGCTCTTTTAAAAATTCATGCTGGTTATTCCAGATCTTTTGCTTACCCATAAAACTCTTGGAAACACTTATTCATTTCTACCCCCCCCCCAAGAAAAAAACCCTACAGGAATTTTGAATGGCATGGCATTGAATCTATAGGTTAACTTGAGAACTGGCATCTTCTTCATATTGCTTTAACTACATCCCACATAATTGAGTGTGTTGTGTGTTCATTCTTATTTGGTTCTGTTTTCATATTTCCTCTGGGATCTTCTCTCTGAATTATTCTGAAGTTTATTGTTGGGTTTCCAAATATCCAGATACTTCTGTAGTCTGTTGGTCACTGATCCCCCATTTGATCATATTATGCTCATAAAATGTATTCCATCACTCAATCCTTTTACATTTTTTGAGGTTTGTTTTATAATCCAGATTACAGGGAATGTTCCATGGATGCTTGAAAATCAAAAGTATATTCTGCTACTGTCAGGTTGAGTGTTTTCTATATATTTCAGTTAAATCCTGCTCACAGTTCACCCTGTATCCTTGCTGATTTGGGGACCAATAGTCCTGTCAGTCACTAACAGTGGGTTTTTGAAAGCCTCAACTATAATTCTGAAGTTCACTTTGTGCCCTTGCAACTCTTATCAGTTTTTTGTTTCATGTTTTATTTTATTTTATTTTATTTTTAGGGTCTGTGTATGGCATATTCATTTTCAGCATCATGATGTCTTTCTGGTAGCTTGATCCTTTTGTCATCATGTAGTATCTCCCTCTGACTCTGGCGATTTTGTTGGCTCTGAAGCATTTTTTATCTGCTATAAACACAGCCACTCCTGCTTTTTGATGAATAGGTGCATGGTCTATCTTTCCTTAACCTTTTATTTTCAATCTACCTGGTATCACGTTGAAGCGAGTTTCTCAAAGACAACATAAGCTTGAATCATTTTTAATCCAACTTGCCAATCTGTGATTCATTTGGCAACTTATGTCATCTGCATTTAATAAAATTGTTGATATATTGGGGCTTAGGTCAACCATTTTGTTATTTTCTATGTGTGTGTTTCTTCTGTTTCTCGGTGCTCTGCATCTTAACTTCCTGGCGGTTACTTGAACAATTTTCACAATTCCATATTGATTTGTTTATAGTATGTTTTAAAAGGTTTATTCATTTAGAGACAGAGTGACAGAGATAGACACAGAGAGAGACAGAGACAGAAATCTTTCATCCACTGGTTCTACTCTCCAAATGCCCATAATGGCCAGGTCTGCGCCATGCCAAAGCCAGGAAAGGCAGGAGCCTGGAATTTCACCCAGGTATCCCAAGTGGGTGGCAGGGATCCAGGTACAACAGCCATTACCCACCACCTTCCTAGGCGTATTAGCAGGAAGCTGGATCAGAAGCAGAGTAGTCAACTGGCACTTCAACAGTTAAAGGGATGTGGGTGATCTAAGCTGTGGCTTAGCCTACTGTGCCACAACACCTGCCCCCTACAGTGCTTTTGAACATACTGCTTTGTATAGTTTTCTTAGTGATTGCTTTAGATGTTATGCTATATATATAAAAATATATATATAATTTATCACAGTCTCCTTGCGCCACTGTTTTGTCACTTCAAATGTAAGAAATAAAATTCTTAACCTCTCCAATTTTAAAATTCAATTTTTCTTAGTATTTCTTGTACGTACACAGAGAACCACATCAGAGAACGTGTTGTAAAATGAGAGTGATAGACAATTATATTTACTCCTGTTTTTGCCCATTTTGGTGTTGTTTTCTGAAGTTCTAAGCCTTCTTTTATCATTCTAAGCATTTCCTTCTGTTCTTTAAGGGTTGGTTTTCTAGTAACAAACCCTTTTTTCTTTATTTTCCCATGATTCCTGAAGGAATCTTCTAACCCTCCAAGGTTTCAGAGGAGACATCCACAGTATTCACTTGGGTGTTCCTTTATAGAGATCTTTACTCTGATTGCTTTCAAAAACTTTTCTTTGGCTTCAGTTTTCAGAAGCTTAATTATGCTGTTTCTTGACATGGATGTCTTTGGTTTATCCTGTTTGAAACTGTATCCAGCCTCTTGAATCTTTGACCAAATTTGGGAATTTTTCAGGTTTTATTTCTCTTTAGATTTTTGTTTTATTTGAGAGACAGAGGAGGAGAGGGAGAGAGAGAAACCTCCCATCTATCGGTCTCTGCAAATGCCCGCAACAGCTGAAGCTGGGAGCCGGGAAATCACTCTAGATCTCCCACAGGAGTAGCAGGAATCCACCTACTTGAGCTTCCCAGGCTCTGCATAGGCTGGAAGCTGGTATCCGGAGCTGAGCGAGGTATCAGATCCAGGTACTCAATAAGGGACAACTGTGGCTTAACCATGAGGCTAAATGCCTGCCCCAGACATTATTAGATAGATTTTCTTTTCTTTCCTTTTTTTTTTTTTTGTTAAATACTTATTTATTTATTTGAAAGGCAGAGTTACACAGAGAAGCAGAGACAGAGAGAGAGAGGGAGGTCTTCCATCCAGTAGTTCACTCCCCAGATGGCCACAACGGCTGGAACTGTGCCGATCCGAAGCCAGGAGCCAGGAGCTTCTTCCAGGACTCCAATGCTGGTGCAAGGGCCCAAGGACTTGGGCCATCTTCCACTGCTATTCCTAGGCTGTAGCAGAGAGCTGGATGGGAAGTGGAGCATCCGGGACTCGAACCGGCACCCATATGGGATGCTGGCGCTGCAGACGGCGTCTTTACCTGCTATGCCATAGCACCGGCCCCTAGATAGGTTTTCAATCCTACTTTCTCTCCTCTCCTTCTATAATTCTTATACAAATTTACCTTATTGACCCACAGAGCCATGAGATTTTCTTCATTTTGTTTCAGCCTATTTTCTCTCTGTTGTTCTGATGGTTACATTCTACTGTCGGGTCCTCGAGATCACCGGCTCCTTCCTACATCATCACCACTCGACCACCTGGCCCACTCAGCAGGTTTATTAAGCTTACTGCGTGTTTTAGTCCTGTCATTTGCACTGGATTATTGTTCTACAGCTTCTGTCTCTTGTGCTGGGATTTCCCCCTTTTCCATGTGTTTCCGGCATTGCTGTGTTGGCTGCTTTAACATCCTAGTCAGAGTTCAGCCTCTGACTCATTTGGGGGTTGGCATCTAAGCTCTCTGTTTCATTCAACCTGAGATCTTCCTGGTTCTTGGTGTGACACGGCATTTTCCACTGTACCCTGAACATCTCGGGTGCTGGGAGACTCTGGATCCTCTGTGACCTTCTGTTTTTCAGTCGGCAGACCCCTGTTGAGATGTAGCACCAGGACCGGAAGAACGTGTATATCCAGCTTCCGGTGGGCCCACAGACACCACCCAGGTGTGCCCCTGGCCTCACAGCAGGTGAAAGCAGCGAAAGTGTGGCTCTTCCCTGTGGAATGAGACACTGGTTATATGAACCTCGTTCTGAATGTCGCTCCCTCCTTTCACCAGGGAGGAGACTCGGGGCAGGAGTGGTGGAGGAAAGTAAACTGCCAACCAGCAGTGCCTCTCCTCCCTCATTCTGCTGAACTCACTAACACCAGACAGGAGAGGCTCAGCTCCCCAGGAGGCCTCACTGGCACAAGGGCAGGAGGAGGGTCAACCACCCTGACCAGTGTCTCTCTTGTTGCTACCAAGGGAGAGTGAAGATTCCGTTCCCCATAGGGGCCCCCAGCGACAGCAAAGGCCAGCGGGGCCGAAGCAGGGGACCTGCTGATAAGCCCCACCTCACTTCATTAATTCTTGTTGCTGCCAGGTGGAGCTACAGGTTCAACATGCCACCAAGAGACTCGGAGTATCACCCACTCTCCGCTCTTGATCTCAGCCAAAAGGCCAAGAAGTGATACACTTGCTCCCACCAGGTTCCAACTGTAAAAGACCAACCCTCCACCCCCCACCAGCAGCAGCCAACACCACCCAGAAGGATATCCAGGCTCTGCCTGTGTCTGCCCAGTGGAGGCTTAGGTTTTGATTAGCTTATTCCTCCCAACTGTTTCCTCCAATTCAAAGTTGTACTTCAAATATTCCATTATTGGAATAGTTTAAGCATAGTGGGGTAAGCCACTACATGCAATGCCTGCACCCTCTATGGGCACCGGTTCGAATCCCGGCTGCTCTACTTTCCACCCAGCTCCTTGCTAGTGTGCCTGGGAAAGCAGCAGAGGATGGCCCAAGTGCTTGGACCCCTGCACTCACATGGGGGACCTGGAGGAAGCTTCTGGCTCCTGACTTTGGCCTGGCCCAGCACCAGCCATTGTAGCCATTTGGGGAGTAAACCAGCAGATGGAAGACCTCTCTCTCTCTCTCTCTCTCTCTCTCTCTCTGTAACTCTTTCAAATAAATAAATCTTTTTTTTTCTAATTCTATTGCTATTTCTCCCTGGCAGTCATGTTAGTATTTCAAACCATGTTTCTGCAGGGTTTTGTTGTGTCATTGTCTGGCATCATTAAACACTCCTGCAAGAACACTGCTATGAAATCTCTCTGTGACATTAACTCTTAGTATCAAATGGCTCTCTGAGTGCTTCTGCAGGCGAAATTGTATACCTTTTTGTGATGATATTTTGCCTCTTGGATTCTTTGACCGTCCTTTCACTGTGAAGCATTTTACTTAATTTTATCTTTTATGACTACGTTTTGGTTTCTACTTCCACTTAAGAGCTTTTACCTTTGAAAGGGGAATCGCCCCCAGCTTCACTTATTACTGTGACTGATTTATCTGGGCTGCCGTCTGATTATCTCACCTTGTTCCCTGGATATGGAACTTTGGCGAGGGATTTCCACGCTCATCCCTCTGCCTGCCGCAAGTCCTTTTGTCACTATCATGTCACACTACAGTCGAGAATCACCAGTGCACCAAGTATCCTAAGGATTCCTTCACTGGAAGACCCAATGCTGACTACACTTTGCAAGAGAATCCGCTTTGACTTGTGTCAGTGCTCTGTACTCCCTTGTCAATGCTGGGCTCTTTGGATTCCAAAAAAATGATTGTGTCTCATTGTAAAAGAAGCGAGGCCAGCAGTGTTGTCCCTGTTGACCTGCTCTGTGTGTTGTGATAAGTCTTTACTTATGTGACTCTAATTATGTTTTCTTGCAGTTGGCAATTTTAACCATTCCAATCCAGAATTTTATAGTGGATTTTTCAAATATGGATTAAACATCCTTATCAGTAGAAGTGTGGGCATCAGAAGAGATGTGCCAGATACCAGGGATAAAATGTATGTTTCATCTATTTTTTTTAAAGTTATGAACTAGATTTTAATTTCAACGTATTAGAAGTCTTATAATACAGATCACTATTTTCCAGACTTGAAGTCAGATCCTGTCCAGATCTGATTTCAAGATTCTAAAGCTTATAGCACAGAGAATACCTTCCCCACTGGAACAGAGTGTGTTCTAGGGATCTCCACAGACTGAATCACCCACGGATGTTTTTATTAAATTACAGTTTTTGCGGAGGTGGGGATACGGTCCTAGTGGAAAATGCTTCTACCAGCTATGTATTTTTTTCTCCAAAGTCTCCTTTATTTTCACACTTCCTTCAGTCATTTATGTTAAGGCCTCTTTAAAAAAAATGTTATAAAATACACCTGACATAAAATTGACAATTTTGTTTTAAAACGTCCACTTCGGTGGCATTAAGGACATTCACCTTACTGTACAACGTCGGTACCGTCCACTGCCAGACTTCTTCATCTTTCCAAACTGAAACTCTGTCCACTCCGAACAGCTCTCTCTGTCTCCGCCCCCACGCTCCTGGCAACCAGCACCCTCCGTCTGTCTCTGACCTTGACTCCTCCAGGAGCCTCTGAGAAGTGGACTCACACAGCATTTCACCTTCTGTGGCTGGCTTATTTCACTTAGCATAACGTCCTCAGTGTTCGTCCATACTGTAGCCTAGATGTCCATGCTTTTTAAATCTCATTTAGATTCTGATGGTCTCCAGACAGAGGGCTGGTCCTCCCCCTTAAACTCCATGAAATGTCCTTAAGGAAAGAAATATAGACATCTTTCTGTAATACAGAGATAATGACCAAGTTCCTGAGAATGGGACAAAGTGGGGTCACTTGGCCTTATTGCAAATTGTGTGTAACAGACATTTGAAGCCACCAACACCGTTTATGACATGGTATGTGCAGGAGATACAGTGTTTGTGCACACACTGACACAGTCTATTTGGGTTATAATAAAAGAAAAACAATTTAAATTTATGGAGGCCGTAGATCATGATATGAATTTCACTTAGATTTGTTTTCCTCTCTATTTAACTACCACAAAAGCCAGTGTTTTGGAATTTTGATAAGTAATGAATTTCTCTCCATCCCATCGTTTCTTTCCACTCAATTGCACCTTCTAAAATAGTGTGGGTCCGGTGCGTGGTTCACTAAGTTAATCTTCCACCTGCGGTGCCGGCATCCCATATGGGCTCCGGGTTCTGGTCCCGGTTGCTCCTCTTCCAGTCCAGCTCTGCTGTGGCCTGGGAATGCAGTGGAGGATGGCGCAAGCACCTGGCTCCTGGCTTCAGATCAGCGTAGCACGCCAGCTGTAGCAGCCATTTGGGGGGTGAACCAACGGAAGGAAGACCTTTCTCTGTCTCTTCCTCACTGCCTAACTCTGCCTGTCAAATAAAATAAATAAATAAATAAATAAATAGGTAGTGTGACTGCCTTTTCTTCCCTTCCTCCATCAAGTGATTATTTACAAGGAAAACAATACGTTTAGAGAGATCTGCATATTATTCAAAATGTTAACTTAAGGAGATGCTATTCCATAAAAAGAATTCTATTCCATAAAAAGGAATTCCATAGAAAAATAAATGTTATCTGCTAGGAGTAGCTGTCATTATCTGGAGTCCAAACAGATTCTCAGTCATTACTGTAGTATCCTTTTCAGCTTTGCCTGACTTTATTTTTCTTTGACCTTGATTTTGTAATTGAAAAGAAGTGTGTGCAGAATACATAACACTTCTCAAGCACACATGGAAAATCTCCCAAGATAGACTACATGTTAGGCCACACACCAAGTAATTGTTAAAAATTAGAAACACCTTTTTTTTTTTGACAGGCAGAGTTAGACAGTAAGAGAGACAGAGAGAAAGGTCTTCCTTCCGTTGGTAAATCCCCTAAATGGCTGCTATAGCCGGCACGCTGCACTGATCCAAAACCAGGAGCCAGCTGCTTCCTCCTGGTCTCCCATGCAGGTGCAGGGCCCAAGCACTTAGGCCATCCTCCACTGCACTCCCTGGCCACAGCAGAGAGCTGTCCTGGAAGAGGAGCAATTGGGACAGAATCCAGCGCCCCAACCAGGACTAGAATCCGGTGTGCCGGAGCTGCAGGCGGAGGATTAGCCTAGTGAGCCGCGGCGCTGGCAAGAAACACCATTTTTTAAAAAGTTTATTTACAGGCCGGCGCCATGGCTCACTAGGCTAATCCTCCGCCTTGCGGTGCCGGCACACCGGGTTCTAGTCCCGGTCGGGGCGCTGGATTCTGTCCCGGTTGCTCCTCTTCCAGGCCAGCTCTCTGCTGTGGCCAGGGAGTGCGGTGGAGGATGGCCCAAGTGCTTGGGCCCTGCACCCCATGGGAGACCAGGAGAAGCACCTGGCTCCTGCCATCGGATCAGCGCGGTGCGCCGGCTGCAGCGCGCCGGCTGCGGCGGCCATTGGAGGGTGAACCAACGGCAAAGGAAGACCTTTCTCTCTCTCTCTCACTGTCCACTCTGCCTGTCAAAAAATAAAAAAAAATTTTTTTAAGTTTATTTATTTATTATTTATTTATTTGAAAGGCAGAGTGAAAGAGATAGAAAGAGAGATTTTTCTATCTGCTGTTTCAATCCCACAAATGGCCACAATGGTCAGAGCCGAGCCATGCAAAACCCAGGAGCCAGGAACTCTACCCTGTCTCCCACGTGGGTGGCAGGAACCCAAGTACTTGGGCCATCATTCGCCACCTTCCAGGTACATTCAGAAGTTGGGTGGGAAGAACAGAATAACTGAAGTCAAACCAGGCATTCCATTATGGAAAGTGGGCATCCTTAGCAGCAGCTTAGTACACGGCACCGCAGTGCCTCCCCCACACAGCAAATCTGAACAAATTGACGAAAATTGAATTCAAATACCTTTTCTGACCACAATAGTATGAAACCAGAAATCAATATTAGAAAGAATGTCCAAATACTCACAGATCTGTGGAAATTAAACATGTTATTATACACCCAAGGGTCAACAAAGGAATTAAAATTGAAACTAAAAATATCTTGATAAAATTGAAAATGGAAACTCTACATACTGAGCTTATGGGATATAGCAGAAACAGTTCGAAAAGGGAAGTTCACGGGACAAAACACATACATCAAAAAAGACCCCAAATAAACAACCTAATGTTACAGCTTAGAAAACTAGGAAAAGAACAAATTAAACCAAAGATGCCAAAAGGAAGGAAAAAATTAAGATCAGAACTAAATAGGGGGCTAGTGCTATGGCACAGTGGGTTAAAGCCCTGGCCTGAAGCGCCGGCATTCCGGGAGATCCAGACGGAGTTCCAGGTTCCTGGCTTCAGCCTGGCCCAGACTTGGCTGTTGTAGGCATTTAAGGAGTGAACCCATGAGTCGAAGGTTCCTCTCTCTCTCTCTCTCTCTCTCTCCCCCTTTCAACTAAAGTAATTAAAATTAAACTTTAAAACAGATCGGGGCAAAGTAAATGAAATAGAAACTGGGAAACAGAAAACAATGGAGAACAAGAAGTAAGCGTTGACTTTGAAAAGATAAACAAATTTGGGGAATTTTAAGTAGATTAAGAAAAAAGATTGAAAACGCAAATGAAGTCAGAAATGAAGGACTGAAAGTTGGCACCACAGACGTACAGGATCCTAAGAGTCTACTAGGAACAGTTGTGTGCCAGCAAATGGGACGGCCGAGGAGAAAACCACCATACATGGAAAAAGTGATGGCTGCCTCTCACCTTCTCCTTGGCAGTGGGATTCCTGGTGCCTCCACATCTTTGCCAACCAGGCTGATGGCGTGGCCGTCTTTTTCTGTATCTATTTTCCACCTGCATATCTTCTTTGTTGAGTTCAAATATTTTGCCCATTTTTTTCGGTTAGACTGCGTTCTTGTTACTGGGTTTGAGAATTCTTCATGTAGTCAGAGAAAGACCAAGATATATGATTGGAAATAGTCTCTCTGAGTCTGTGGCTGCTTTTTTACATGTTATAAACAGTGACTTTTGAAAAGCAGAAGTTTTAATTTTGATGACATCCAGCATAGTAATTTGATTATTTATAATTTTATTTGTATTTAATTAAAATTATTGGTTATTTTAATTTTACTTTTGCCTGATCCAAAATCACAAATATTTCTCATGTATTTCCTTGTAGAAGTACTGTGGTTTCCATCTTTCCTTTAGGTTTACAGTCTATTTTGAGTTAATTCTTGTATATGATATTAATTAAGAGTCAAAATTAATCTTTTGAAATGATTTATATTTGAAGGCAGAGAAAGACAAATAGAAAGCACTTCTGTTTCCTGGTTTTCTCCCCTGTGCCGCCCACAATGGCCAGGACTGGGCTGGGCCAATGAGTTAGAACTCAGTCAGGTCTCCCTTGGGGGTTGCAGGAGCCCAGTTTCTCGAGCCATCCCTGCTGCCTCCCAGGATCTGCATTAGCAAGAAGCTGGAGTCAGGCGCCAGGAGCTTCTTCTGGGTCTCCCACGCAGGTGCAGGGGCCCAAGCACATGGGCCGTCTTCTACTGCTTTCCCAGGCCATAGCAGGGAGCTGATTGGAAGTGGAGCAGCCAGGGGACTCAAACCCATGCTCACATGGCATGCTGGTGTCACAGACGGCTTAATCCACTGCACAACAATGCCAGCCCCTCTATTCATTTATTCTGAGGCCAATGCCACACTATCTTGATTACTACAAACTTATAACAAGCTTAGAAATCATAAAGTGGGCCGGCGCCGCGGCTCACTGAGCTAATCCTCGGCCTAGCGGCGCCGGCACACTGGGTTCTAGTCCCGGTCGGGGCGCCGGGTTCTGTCCCGGTTGCCCCTCTTCCAGGCCAGCTCTCTGCTGTGGCCAGGGAGTGCAGTGGAGGATGGCCCAGGTGCTTGGGCCCTGCACCCCATGGGAGACCAGGAGAAGCACCTGGCTCCTGGCTCCTGCCATTGGATCAGCGCGGTGCGCCGGCCGCAGCGCGCCGGCCACGGCGGCCATTGGAGGGTGAACCAACGGCAAAGGAAGACCTTTCTCTCTGTCTCTCTCTCTCACTGTCCACTCTGCCTGTCAAAAAATAATAAAAAAAAAAAAAAGAAAAGGAAAAAAAAAGAAATCATAAAGTGTTTGTCTACACATTTTTCAGTCGATATTAAGGTTTCATCCACTTCCATATAATTTTAGAATCATCTATCAGTTTTCACACACAAGCCTGCTGTAGGTTTTCTTAGGGTTTACACTGAGTCCAATCTGAGAATTGACATATTAACAATTTTGAGGCTTCTCACACCTTGAACAAGGTATCTCTCTTTTTTTTTTTTTTTTTTTTTTTGACAGGCAGAGTGGACAGTGAGAGAGAGAGACAGACAGAAAGGTCTTCCTTTGCCGTTGGTTCACCCTCCAATGGCCGCCGCGGCCGGCGCACCGCGCTGATCCGATTGCAGGAGCCAGGAGCCAGGTGCTTTTCCTGGTCTCCCATGGGGTGCAGGACCCAAGCACCTGGGCCATCCTCCACTGCACTCCCTGGCCACAGCAGAGAGCTGGCCTGGAAGAGGGGCAACCGGGACAGAATCCGGTGCCCCGACCGGGACTAGAACCCGGTGTGCCGGCGCCGCAAGGCGGAGGATTAGCCTAGTGAGCCGCGGCGCCGGCCTAAGGTATCTCTCTTTTACATAGGTCTCCTTAAATATCTCTCAAGGTTTTTTTTTGTTGTTGTTGTTGTTGTACAAGTCTTAAATTTTGGGGGCCAGTGCTGTTGCTTAGTAGGTAAAAGCTGCCTCCTGCAGTGCCAGCATCCCATGTGGGTGCCAGTTCGAGTCCCAGCTGATCTACTTCCAATCCAGCTCCCTGCTAATGTGCCTGGGAAAGCAGTAGAGGACGGCCCAAGTGCTTGGTTCTCTGCACTCAGAAAGAAGCTCCTGGCTCCTGGCTTCAGCCTGGCCCAGCACCGGCCATTGTGGCCACTTGTGGGATGAATCAATGGATAGGAGATTCTCTCTCTCTCTCTCTCTCCCTCTCCCTCTCCCTCTCCCTCTCCCTCTCCTTCTCCTTCTCCTTGTTTGTAGCTCTTTCAAATAAACAACCAAATCTTTATTAAAAAAAAAAAAACCTTAAATATCTTTTACCAGATTTATCCTTAAGTGTTTCACATTTGGATGGCATTGTAAATAATATTTTCAGATTTTTACCCTCCAATTGTTTGTTGCTGATATGTAGAAATATGACTGAATGTTGTATATTGGTCTTACATCCTGTAACCTTGCAAAATTCCCTGATTAGCTTCAGTAGTTTGTGAGGTTTTTGTTTGTTTTAGATCCTGTTGGATTGTTTACATATGTTGGCATATCATCAGAAAATAAGGATGCTTTTTCCTTCTTCTTTTCCAGTTTGGACACTTTGTTTCTTGACTTCCTAAGCAGGCTACCACCTTCAATACAGTCTTGAATAGGAATAGTGAGAGTAGGCGGCCTTCTTTTGTTCTTGATCTTAGCACTCAAGCTTTCGCCATTAAATGCAACATTGACAAGAGGTGTTTCAACCTGTCCTTTTTCAAACTGAGGAAAATCTTCTTATTCCTTGTTTCCTGAGACTTTTTTTTAAGAATTATTTTATTTATTTGAAAGACAGAGTTACAGAGAGAAGTAGAGCTAGAGAGAAAGAGAGAGAGAGAAAGAGACAGGTTTTCATCTGCTGGTTCACTCCCCAGATGGCCGCAATGGCCATAGCTGCGCTGATCCGAAGCCAGGAGCCAGGAGCTTCTTCCAGGTCTCCCACGTGGGTGCAGGGGTCCAAGCACTTGGACCATCTACCACTGCTTTCCCAGGTGCATTAGCAGGGAGCTGGATCAGAAGTAGAACAGCCGAGACTCAAACCAGTGTCCATATGGGATGCTGGCTCTGCAGGCAGAGGCTTAAGCTACTACACCACAGCGCAGGCCCCTGTTGGTTTTTGTTGTTGTTGTCGAATCAAATGTTGACCTCATAGAATAAGTTTGAAATTAGTCTTTTAGTATTTAACTTTCTAATGTTTGTGGTTGACTTCTGACCAACCCTGTTTAACCACATCAAAAACATTTTTCTCTTTCACTTAAAGTACCCCCATTTATTCTATTAATATTCATTTTCTTTTCCTTTCTTTAAATGCAATTCTTCTCATAGATATGACACAAAACTAGCAGGAGGTTTGAATTGCTGTGTTGGTAGCCAAGCCTACCTTTAGTGTGAACCCTGAACAGCCAAAACTGCATCATTTGAAAATCAGTTTTGGGATTTAATCAGAAATGACTGCTAAGTTTTAACACGTGCTTGCTCAGGACTGAGTTGCTAGGATCATTTTGTTTTCCTTCTTTAAACTAGTTATACCTGGGGTGAGTGCTTAGCCTAGCAGTTAAGACACCCACATCCCATAGCAGAGTACCAGCTGCTGACTACAGCTCCCTAATGCAGACCCTGGGAGGCAGTGCTGGTGGCTCAAGTAATTGTATTCCTGCCACACACATGGAGACCTGGATGGAATTCCAGGCTCCTGGCTTCAGCCTCAGCCCAGCCCAGGCTGTAGCAGGCATCTGGGGGAGTGAGCCGGGGGATGGAAGAGCTCTCTCCCTCTCTGTCTCTGCCAGGCAAAGAAACTAATTAACTAATTAATTTTTTATTTTTTTAAAGGCCGATTGCTGTGTGGAGTTCTTTTTTTTTTTTTTTTTTTTTTAGATTTATTTATTTATTTATTTGCAAGTCAGAGCTACACAGAGAGAGAAGGAGAGGCAGAGAGAGAGGTCTTCCATCCACTGGTTCACTCTCCAATTGGCCGCAACGGTCAAAGTGTGGTGTGAGAACCCACAGTACCGGCAGCCCTGGGAGATGGTTCGCGCTGCAGAATCCCAAGCCAGAATGTGCATCTAGCAAGAACCCAGGGCGACATTCACACATGTTCAGATAGCTGCCTGGTACTGGTCTGACAGGCTGCTGTAAGAAAACACCAGGAACTTGCTGTATTCTCTCACAGTCTTGCAGGCTACACTCTGCATGTAATGTGTTGCCAGGGTTGGTTTCCTCTGAGGGCTGTCAGGGGAGAGTCTGCCCAGGCCTCTCTCTCCCATGTGTAGAAGGCTGTCTCTCCACGGGTCTCTACCTCATCTTCCCTCTGTCCACATCTGTGTGCCTACTGTGCCCTCTGGTGAGGACACCAGGCACGCTGGATGAGGGCTTGCCCCTAGGCCTGCCGCAACCCTATTTCTTTCTCTCTCTCTCTTTTTTTAAGATTATTTATTTGAAAGGCAGAGTTACAGAGAGGCAGAGAGAGAGAGAGAGAGAAAGAGAGAGGGAGGTCTTCCATCCACTGGTTCACTACCCAAATGGCCACAACGGCTGGAGCTGGGCCGATCCAAATCCAAGAGCCAGGAGCTTTTTCCAGGTCTCCCATGTGGGTACAGGGGCCCAAGCACTTAGACCATCTTCTTCTGCTTTCCCAGGCCATAGCAGAGAGCTGGATGGGAAATGGAGCAGCCAGGTCTTGAACCGGTGCCCATGTGGAATGCAGGCACAGCAGGTGGTGGCTTTACCCGCTATGCCACAGTACAACCCTAATTCTGACTAGGTCATGTCCTGAGGCCCTGGAGATTAGGACTTCAACATTTGGACTTGGGGGACACAATTGAATCCCTAGCAATCCTGCTTCACACTATACTATTGTTAGCATTGACCTGCTCACTGAGGAGGACCAAGCCCAGATCTTGCTCAAATTACTTTTACCAGTTTGAGTCAGAAAAATTTTCTATCTACAAATACCACAGATATATTTATCGGTTAATTTTAGAGAATGCCTTACTCACCAGGTTCTTTTGGGGTCTAAAGTGTCCTCATGTGACACAGTTTCTGGATCCTTTACCATCATCAGACTGAAGGGACTCAGTTTACCTATAGTGTTCTTAAACTGATACATGCCCAGGATGGAATATAGTATTAGAGGGGTGATTGAAGTAGCTCAGTTTACCTTGGACTGCCATCTCTTTCATTCCCGGTATCACCCTGCCAGCATCACGCCTTCTCCTCTCCCCTCTCCTCCTCTCCTCCCCTCTCCTTCTCTCCTCCGGTCTCCCCTCCCCCGACTCCTCTCTTCCTCCCCTTCCCCTCCCCTCCCCTCTGCTCTTCCCCTCTCCTCTTCCCCTTTCCCTCCCTCTCCTCTCTTCAACTTCCTCACTCATGACTTAGGGATCCTACTGGAATTCAAGTCTTTCACTTTCCTCCTCTATATTTCTGCAAAACCTTATTTTCCCACGGAATGTTTCAGACTCAAGTACAGGATGTTGCACTAAGACACCATTCTCATCCTGCCCAGGCCATGTCTTGGTTCCCTGATCTCACACATTCTCTGTTCCTTTGAGCATGAGGTCGGCCTCCACACAGTGGTCACTCCTTCTAGATATTCATCTAGTCTGGGACTCCACTCCATGGGTATACCAAAAGTGCCCTGCTTGTCACCTGTAGGCCTGCCTGCCCAGGAAGCAGTCCCCTTTTCACAAGACTGCAGTGAGGAGAATGATTTGTATGTTTTGGTCCCACTGTCTGGCCCCAGTTCACCGCAGGGTGGGCCCCTGAGCCAGGCTGGACTAATGAAGCATTTCCTGTCAATTTTTGTTCCTGGGAAAGAGAAAGTCCAAACCTGCGTGGGCGCTGGATTTTAAGATAGGCTGACATCAGCAATATTTCCCACCGCATGGGAAAGAAGTGGAAACCAGCCAGGTTGCAGAGAGAGAGAGAGAGCAAGAGTCACCTAACGAGCCTTATATAGAATGCTACAACCAGGCGCTGTTCTGAGCATTTTACAAATGTTAATCTGTTGAATCCTCACCACCCTTCGAGGGGGGTTGATGCCACCAATAGTCACTGTCACCATTGCTGCTGTTTTTCCTGCAAATCAAGACAATAGCAGAGACGGAGAGCATGTCCAGATGGCAAGTCTCTCATTTCATGATTCTGCAAGGGCCCAGCCGCATTCCTGAAATGAGATCTGCTGAGAGATTCGGGTCACTTGACAATAGGCCTTCCTTGCTTTTACTTCCGTTAGCGTCAATAAGTTTCTGCAATTCACAACCTTAATATTTCAAAATACAACCCAATAATACAACAATTCAACATCTATTGTTCCCTTATGTACCCCGAACAATAATGAAACATTTTATCAAATACATGGAAGAAATCCAATTATTCCCTATTCACTTTGTTTCTTTGTTGCAACAGACTACACAAATATAAGAACAAAATACAATGTATTTTCTTGAAGATAGTAAAGTTCATGTGAACCTTTCAATATGCATCAGTTTAATAATTCAGCTTTATAATGAAAGTAAAACATGTATTTAATTTGTGTTTATAATTGGTTTAAGATAGAAGTAGGTGGCGCCGCGGCTCACTAGGCTAATCCTCCACCTGCGGCGCCGGCACCCCAGGTTCTAGTCCCGGTTGGGGCACCAGATTCTGTACCGGTTGCTCCTCTTCCAGTCCAGCTCTCTGCTGTGGCCCGGGAAGGCAGTGGAGGATGGCCCAAGTGCTTGGGCCCTGCACCCGCATGGGAGACCAGAAGAAGCACCTGGCTCCTGGCTTCGGATCGGTACAGCACGCCTGCCGTTGAGGCCATTTGGGGGGTGAACAACGGTAAAGGAAGACCTTTCTCTCTGTCTCTCTGTCTCTCTCTCACACTGTCTAACTCTGCCTGTCCCCCTCGAAAAAAAGATAGAAGTAAGATGATCAATCTCAGAGTGATTATTAGTGGTACTAAGAGGGACAAAGTGAATTTGAAAATATTAGAACAGCAGAAAAATTAAATAAATTTTGCATCTTAATTTTTGTCTTTTTAGGTGTACTGTTATCTCATTATCATAATCTCCAATTGAAGGAGAAAAGAGGGGAAAAAAGAACAAAATAAGGAAAGGTGTTTGATGAGACCCCAAAATATCCAAGGCTTTTATTGTTTTTTTTTTTTAATCTATTTAAAAGAGAGAGACACAGACACATAGACAAAAAAAGAGACCTCCCATCTGCTGGTTCACTCCCCAAATGGTCACAACAGCCAGGGCTAGGGCAGAGCAAGGCCAGGAATTCAATCCAGGGCTCCCACACGGGTGGCAGGTGGCAGGGACCCAGTCACCTGAGACATCACCTTCTGCCTTCGAGGATGCACACTGGCAGGAATGTGAAATGAGGGTGTAGCTGGGACTTGAACCTATGCACTTCAATATGGGATGCAGGTATCTGAGTGTTGTGTTAACCACCTCACCCAACACCCACCTCCTATCCAAGATTTTTAGATTGAGTGATTTTCTTATTATTCATGACCACAGATGTCATCAAAAACGGTACCCACACCGTCTCCCTACTGCCAGCATTATTATTTGCTTCCACAATGAAGAAATTAATGCCTTGCTTCGGACATTATCCAGTGTCGTGAATCTCACTCCATCTCATCTCCTTGAAGAAATTATCTTGGTAGATGACATGAGCGAATTTGGTAAGATTAATCCCTACTTTGAAGGTAGTACTCTCCCTGATGGAGAGTGCTTGGGTGTTTTATACAGTGAACATTTGGGGTAAGTATTGAAGGAGGCAATGCACTATGAGCTGTGTGTATATGGTGAGTTTGGAACAATTAGGTATTTTATGTAGCTTATGTATGAGTGTAGAGTTGGGAGAGGGACTCCACCTCATGACCTAATACCTCCCAAAGTCCATACTTCCAAATGCCATCATTCTGGGAATTAGATTTAAAAAAAAAAGATTTTTATTTATTTATTTGAGAGGTAGAGTTACAAACAGTGAGAGGGAGAGACAGAGAGAAAGGTCTTCCATCCACTGGGTCACTCCCCAAATGGCTGCAATGGCCGGAGCTGCACCTATCCGAAGCCAGGAGCCAGGTGCTTCTTCCAGGTCTCCCATGCGGATGCAGGGACCCAAGGACTTGGACCATCTTCTGCTGCTTTCCCAGGCCATAGCAGAGAACTGGATTGGAAAAGGGGCAGCTGTGACTAAAACTGGTGCCCATATGGGATGCCAGTACCGCAGGAGGAGGATTAACCTACTGCGCCACGGCGCCAGCCCCAGGGTATTAGGTTTTGACATATGAACTTTAAGAGGACACAGACATTCAGTCCATGACATCTGGTAAGCTGCTCATAATTTGCTATGCTACGTAGTAGTCCTCCATAAGAAACTAAGGGGGCCAGGATATGAATGTGCTGTCAGATCAAATGTGTCTACTTCTCCTAGACCTGAGCCTTGGGCCCACACAGATTCTCAACCACAGAACAAAGGGTTTTCTGTGTTCTGATGGAGCTGAAGATTGACACAGTCTTTCCTGTGATTCATGACAAATCTTCATATGCTGTAGGATGATGTAGGATGATTTTTTTAAACAGAACCTTTTTTTTTTTTTTTTTTTTTTTTTTGCTTTTTATACCCATATGCACTCCTGATGAAACTCCTACAAGCTGGTGCACGGGTCCCAGGGGTCTGGGGCCCGGAGTTACACAAGCGCCTGGCCTTGACCTGCTGCCTCCACTTTTCCCATGGGCCTGGCCCCTTTTGATGGCAAGACAATGTAGTGACCATCTTTGGAGAAACCCCAGCCCTCTACTTCATGTCAATGATATCCACTGTCAGAGCTACCTTGTTCAGCCCCAAAGCCTGGCCCACAGAGCCTGCTTGCATCCTGCATGCTGGAGCGGTGTTTTCAGGATCTGAGCTAAAATGCTGCCCCTCCTCTCAAGCAAAGCTCTGAGGCCTGTGTCCTACCTCTCAGCAGGGCCCTGGCACTCTTTCTAAAGACGGGGAAGGAGATCTTGCTGTCTGCTGCCCTCGTCATGTGCTGGCCCCCATGGATCCCCAGTGCCTGGATGCAGATTCCTGGGACATGGGGATTTAGACCTCTGCAGCACCTGTAATAATCTCACCTGGTCCCAGATTCCTTTCTAACCATCGTGTTGGCTGCCCAACACTTGGGTGATGGATTTCTTTTTTCTAGAGTTGCTAGAAACATGATGGATAACCTTTCCCCACTGATGAGCAAACAGACTTTGAAGAGTTTAATAACTTGGCTAAGAGTTATTGCAAAGCCACAATCAGAGTTGATTACAGTATAGTTAGCACAGATATTAGCAAAGTCAGATTGTACCCAAGCCCCATAGCTCAAATTTTCTATTCAAATTTTAATAATGGCTTATCAAAATAGAAGTGTTTCACCAGAAGCATAGAAAAATGGATCACTTTTCTTTCTCTCCCTTACATAGGATACAATTTTCTTTTACAGTTGGAATCTCTGTGACATAGCATGGTTTTCAGAAATCCATGATAATGAATAATTTATAAATTATTTATAAATAATAGATCAGTTTAGAAATGTAAGTAGTTGTTGGATATCTTTCCAGATGATTTGAAAGAAGAGCTAGATCAGAAGCTGGAAGATTTTCGGGGAGTGGTTAAATTAATAAGAAACAAAAGAAGAGAGGGACTGATTCGTGCAAGATTGATCGGAGCAGCTCACGCTTCTGGTAAATATTTGTTCTGGACGTGAGCCCACGGCTGTGTCCAGCTCTTCCTTCTCACACACACGTCTTCCTCCACGTCCCCTCCAACTTCATCACAAAGTGGAAATAGAGCCCACTATCTTTTTTTTTTTTTTTTAAGATTTATTTTACTTGAAAGAGTTACACAGAGAGAGAAGGAGAGGCAGAGAGACAGAGACAGACAGAGAGGTCTTCCATCCGTTGATTCACTCCCCTATTGGCCCCAATGGCCAGAGCTGCGCTGATCCTAAGTCAGGAGCCAGGAGCTTCTTCCGGGTCTCTCACATGGGTACAGGGGCCCAAGGCCTTGGGCCATCTTCTACTGCTTTCCCAGGCCACAGCAGAGAGCTGGATCGGAAGTGGAGCAGCCAGGACTCAAACTGGTGCCCATATGGGATGCTGGCACCACAGGTGGCAGCCTCACCCGCTATGCCACAGTGCCGGCCCCAACTCCACTACTTTTTAAGCTGCTTTTGCCACTGTTAACGCATTCTGCTTTAGAACATGGGCTTGTTATTTCAAATGGAAGATACTCGTTTGCAGGGACCCTAATGTCAGCCCCAGCCCCAAGCTGAGTCCCTCCAAACACAAACTCTGAGATGGAGTTCTCTGCGTGGGGACCCAGCAGTAACCAACCAGGGCAGGAGTGAGGAGAGCAAGCATTCGTGGGGGCGGGGAGGGACTAGAGATACAGGGCTTCCCCGTGGAGAGCACCAAAGGCAAACATGGGTTGGTTTAGGGCGACCTGGCAGCAGGGGCCATGATGAAGAGAAAAGTTGATGGGGGAAATGAGTGTGAATGATAAAAGGGAAACGGAGATGCAGTGTGCGTCAGCTTCCGGTCTGACACATGTGAAGTGGGCAGGGAGGGGGTTGGTACCAAGAGCTGGACCATGGTGGCGCTCTCAGAGAGGCTGGGGGGGGGGGGGGAACCTGTGCCAAGACTGTGCTGAAGAAGTCCTACACTGGGGGTCCAAATGGTCCATCTCTGTCTCCGTACACATGCACTGTGCTCAGTCATTGGCTGGGCACAACCTGAGGACAGTGTGGCCTTGCAAGCCACAGTAGAGCCCAAAATTTGGGCAGCAGACAGTTGCTCTCTTGAAGGGAGGTCTGAGCATCACACTGCCGGCGTTGCCAGCAAAGACTTTCAGGGAGAGCCCACATCCAGACAAGGAGACCAGGCATGGGGCAGGCATTGAATGTGAACACCCCACCCCCAACCCCACCCCACCCCACAGGAGGAGAGGCGTAACCCCAGACAGGATAGCCCAGTGTCTAGTGCATTTCCTAGGTGAGCCCTCAGCAGATAGCCCTGTTGGGGGGCTGAGTCCTGGGGGAGAGGGGTCAAGCAGCTCCTTAGAGGGCGCATGCTTCCTGCTCTCTGGCTTCCTGCCAAACCTGAATGATCCCAGGGGTCTCTGCAAGCCACGAAACCAGAATCAAAGGAGATGGATCATTCTGCAGGGGTATTTTACCAGGCTGTGTTGCAGCCAGGTGAGACAGCCCACTGCTTAGCAAGGAACACTGCTTATTGAGTGGGATGCAAATAAAAGTAAAATTCGATCCTCTTTTTACATGTTTGCGGCTGATCAGTAGAAATATACTCTTACTTAACTACAAAGACAATACATATTCATTGTCCCAAATGCACTATAAGCCATTAACACAATATGGTAGGCATCTTTTCAGGGTCTTGTAAAAAGACTTTTTTTTTTTTTTGACAGGCAGAGTTAGACAGTGAGAGAGACAGAGAGAAAGGTCTTCCTTCCATTGGTTCACCCCCTAAGTGGCCGCCATGGCCGGCACACTGCACTGATCTGAAGCCAGGAGCCAGGTGCTTCCTCCTGGTCTCCCATGCGGGTGCAGGGCCCAAGCAATTGGGCCATCCTCCACTGCCTTCCCGGGCCACAGCAGAGAGCTGGACTGGAAGAGGAGTAACTGGGACAGAATCCAGTTTATTTATTTGAAAGGCAGAGAGACAGAAAGACCAAAGGAGATTGGACAGAGAAAGCAAGAGAGAGATCTTTCTTTCTTTATTTCTTTTTTATTTTATTTTATTTTTTATTTTTTTGACAGGCAGAGTGGACAGTGAGAGAGAGAGACAGAGAGGAAGGTCTTCCTTTTGCTGTTGGTTCACCCTCCAATGGCCACCACGGCTGGTGCGCTGCTGCGGCCGGCACACCGCGCTGATCTGAAGCCAGGAGCCAAGTGCTTCTCCTGGTCTCCCATGGGGTGCGGGGCCCAAGGACTTGGGCCATCCTCCACTGCTTTCCCAGGCCACAGTAGAGAGCTGGCCTGGAAGAGGGGCAACCGGGACAGAATCTGGTGCCCCTACCAGGACTAGAACCTGGTGTGCTGGCGCCACAGGCGGAGGATTAGCCTATTGAGCCATGGCACCGGCCAAGAGAGAGATCTTTCATCAACTCTCCAAATAAATGACTCCAACAGATGGGGCCGGGCCAGGCCAAAATCAGGAGCCAGGAGCTCCATCCAGGTCTCCCACATGGGTGACAGGAACCCAACTACTTGTACAATCATCTGCTATGTTCTCACATTAGTAGGAAGCTGGATTGAAAACAGAGCAGCCAGAACTTGAACGAGCACTCCAATATGAGCTGCTGGCATCCCAAGCAGCATTTTAACTCATAGTGCCACAATGCCCACCCCTTTGTGCATTTATAATGCACATGTATACATGCACAGGATGTTAAGGGTTTGTTTTTTTTTTTTTTTAAGATTTATTTAGTTGAAAAACAGGAGTGACAGAGAGAGAGAGAGAGAGAGTGAGAGAGAGAGAGAGAATATCATAGACTGAGATCTTCCATCTACTAGCTACTCCTTAAATGGCTACAGCAGCCAGGGCTGGTCCAGGCCAAAGCCAAGAGCCTGGAACCACGTCTCCTACGTGGGTGGCTGTCGCTCCCCGTCTTTGTGGAGGAACGACACAGGACCCTGCGCTGTTCTTTTGTCTGCTCGGCTCTCCCCGGGTTTGCTGCTGGTTCTTCCCGGGTTGGCTACCGACCCTTCCACCTCCGTGGAAGGGCAGTTCCCCCTGCCACTTTCCCCACTTCCGCGGGGGAGCGGCACACCGCCGGCCGGCTCTCTCGGGGGCTGCACAGGTGTTCCTTCAGATAGATGTTCCTCGTGCATGTTGTCTCTCTCCTCCTTTATAGTCCCAACTCTGCTACCCACACGCCAAATACGCTGCTCTCCTCCAATCAGGAGCAGGTCCTACAGTTTATTGGTTGAACTGGAGGCAGCTGTGTAGAAGCTGTTTCCTCCTCTCCCAGCGCCATATTGTGGGAGAGCAGATGCATAGAATAAGTCTTAATTCGAGTAACAGTCTAGTCTGAGTTGCTCCCCACAGATCCCCCTTTCTTTTTATTTTTTGGCATTGATACGCGCCTGTCTTCGGTGCCCCGCGGCACACACTCTGCTCTGCTTGCTAGAGTTGCCCACAGGTGCTTACAAGCCCTACCAATCAGGCAAACCGAATCCGGGTCCTCTCTTCGCCATGTTGTGAGGAGGTTTTTAGGCGCTGATGCGTGCCTGTGTTCGGTGCCCTGCAGCGCATGCTCTGCTCTGCTAGAACTGCCTGCAGGTGCTTACAAGCCCTACCAATCAGGCAAACCGAATCCGGGCCTTCTCATTGCCGTATTGTGGGGAGACTTATTGATGTTAATTCGTGCCTGTCTTCGGTGACCTGCAGCCGCCCACAGGTGCTTATCGTCTTACTAATCAGGCAGACCGAATCCAAGCTCTCTCATTGCCGTGTTGTGGGGAGGCCTTATTTTTCTCTATTTCTCTATCTCCAGGCATTCCTGTCTCTCCTATTTTACTTCTATCTGCCAGCATTCCTATTTCTCTCATTTTACTTCTAAACTTCTTATCCCCGCGGCTTCCCGGCGCCCGCCCCACGGCGGCTTCCCGGCCCGCGCTTCTCTCACCTGCGCGGCTTCCCGGCTTCGCGCACGCTCCATGGTCTCCGCGCCCCTCGCACCCGCACCACGGACTTCAGGCCAGCCCCGTGTTCCCTATCTACTTGCGCCCCGTGCGCTCCCCTGCTTGTGCCCTGCGCGCTCTCTGCACGCGGCAGCTTCCACGAATCACACAGCCTAGCTCACGTTTCCGCCACCGGTATTCAGTCTAAGTTCCCCGGGCTAACCTGGCGAATTCAACCTAGCTCACGTCTCCGCTTCGGTTTGGCTTCCCGTCTTTTGCTCTCCAGGCTAATCTGATGGATTCCAACCTGGCTTACGACTCCACCTCTGGTTTTAGATTTTCGCCTTTAGCTCCCCGGGCTGACTTGACGAATCCCAAGCTAGCTTATGTCTCCACCTCAGCCTGCCCCCGCAGCTTCATTTTCCCTAACATTTTTCTCTACCCGGTATGTTTCCTAACTTTTCTTCCAACAATATTCCCCTCTCATTTCTCCTGGCTTCTCCCCACAGTCCGTATCCGAGTCTAAGTTTCTTCTAGGTTTCACTTTCGCTTTCAACCCTAACATCCAATCCTAACTTCTTTCCCACAGTCCGTATCCGAGTCTATCCCTAGGCTTTCGATAGCTTCTTCCGGCACCTTTTCCGTCCTGCTTTTCCCTAGGCTCTCTCTAATCTCTCTCCAGTATCTTCCCACTTCTTCCCGCTTCTTCCCTCCTAGGTTTCCTATCCGAGTCACGGCACCATTATGTCGCTCCCCCTCTTCATGGAGAAATGACACTAAACCCTGCCTAGGTTTCCTATCCGAGTCACGGCACCATTATGTCGCTCCCTGTCTTCGTGGAGGAACGACACAGGACCCTGCGCTGTTCTTTTGTCTGCTCGGCTCTCCCCGGGTTTGCTGCTGGTTCTTCCCGGGTTGGCTACCGACCCTTCCACCTCCGTGGAAGGGCAGTTCCCCCTGCCACTTTCCCCACTTCCGCGGGGGAGCGGCACACCGCCGGCCGGCTCTCTCGGGGGCTGCACAGGTGTTCCTTCAGATAGATGTTCCTCGTGCATGTTGTCTCTCTCCTCCTTTATAGTCCCAACTCTGCTACCCACACGCCAAATACGCTGCTCTCCTCCAATCAGGAGCAGGTCCTACAGTTTATTGGTTGAACTGGAGGCAGCTGTGTAGAAGCTGTTTCCTCCTCTCCCAGCGCCATATTGTGGGAGAGCAGATGCATAGAATAAGTCTTAATTCGAGTAACAGCTAGTCTGAGTTGCTCCCCACAGGTGGCAGGGACCCAGATACTTGATCCGCCCTCCACTGCTTTCCCAGATGAATTAGCAGGAAGCTGGGTTGGAAGTGGAACAGCCAGGACTCAAGCCAGCACTCCAGTATGGGATGCCAGTGTCACTAGTGGTGGCGTAACCTGGAATCATACTATTGATATTATCTTGAGGTTTTTTCTTTTAATTTATTTTTAAGGTTTAAGAACTTTTCCCATGGCCATAGTTTTTATATATTTTTTAATGTTTCCTATTTAAAACTATTTCCTATTTAATTTTTTAAATGTTTCCTATTTTTAATGGCTGCATTGTATGTATTCTAAATAGACTTCATAAATGGTTGTCATAATTTCCTCATTTCTCAATTGGTGGTTTTCATTTTTACTACTAAAAAAATATTGCACTGACAATTCTTGTAAATGTATCTTTATGTGCAAATGTGGGGTTGTGCCTATAGGATAGATTCCTAAAAATGGAATTGCTGTGTAAAAGATAGTACTTATTTTAAATTTTGATGGATACTGTCAAATTGTTCTTAAAAATGTTTGCACCAGTTAACAGCCCTGCAGCCAGTGATGGATATTATCAGTCTTGCTAATATTTCTCATAGTTAATTAGATTTAAAAAATACAGTGTCCCTTCTTTTCTTGGCATTCCAAGCATTGTGAAGTGTACAAGTGCACAACATATGTGACAGAGAAGCTGCTACAAACCAGTATGGGAAGAAAGGTGGGGTTTTCCATTTCTGTTTTTGTTGTGTTTGCTTTTTAGTGGTGCCTGAACAATTAGCTATTTGGGAAAATTGTTTACTTTTCTTTTTTAAGTTAATTTCTTCTCACCTTTTCTTTTTAAGATGTACTCATTTATTTGAAAGAGAGAGAGCGAGAGCGAGAGCGAGAGCGAGAGAGAGAGAGAGAGAGAGAAGGACTGACAGATCTCCCATTCTCTGGTTCACTCCCCAGATGGCTATGTCAGCCGGGGCTGAGCCTGGCTGAAGCCAGGAACCAGGTGCTTCTTCCTGGTTTCCCACGTGGGTGTAGGGGCCCAAGCACTTGGGCCATCTTCCACTGCTTTCCCAGGCCACAGCAGAGAGCTGGACTGGAAGTGGAGCAGCCGGGACACAAACCAGTGCCCACACAGGAAGCTGGCATTGCAGGCAGCAACTTACTCACTACCCTACAACACTGGCCAGTCTTCTCATCTTTTAGAAAGGATTCATTCATTAGCTTGAAAGGCAGAATGCCAAAGAGAGGGAGAGACACAGAGAGAACCTCCATGTGCTGGTTCACGCCCCAGATGTCAGCAACAGCCAGCACTGGGTCAGGCCAAAGCCAGGAGTTAGAAACTCCATTTGGGTCTCCCACAGGGATAGCAGAGTCCCAAGTACTTAGGCCACCTTCCTCTGCTTTCTCAGGCGCATTAGCAGGAAGCTGGATGGGAAGCAGAGCAGCCAGGACTTGAAACTGTGCTCCCCTATGGGATGCCAGCATTGCAGGCAGCCCCTTAGCTCCCTATGTGACAACACAGCCCCAGCCAAGCTCTTCTACACTGGCTGCACCACTAACATTTCCTCCAGCAATGGACAAGATGTTCGATTTCTCTAATCCTTGCTAACATTATGTTTCCATTTTTTGAAGGTCATAGTTATCCTGGTACCTCACATTGGTTTTTATTTGCATTTCTTTAAGAAGCAGTGTTGTTGAAACTTTGTCCTTGTGGCTTGTTAGCCAATTGTCTATTTTTGTGGGAAAATCAGATGCCATTTTTCACTTAACAAATTAGAAGCCATAATTTGAAAATGCTCACTAGTGTTATGCTATACCGTAGAAACTATTTTTGGTGGAAAATGCAAAGTATAAAACTGTGTGGCACGCCAGTTCTAGTCCTGGCTTCTCCTTTTCCAATCCAGCTCTCTGCTATGGCCTGGGAAAACAGTGGAGGATGGCCCAAGTCCTCGGGCCCCTGCACCCACATGGGAGACCCAGAAGAAGCTTCTGGCTTCAGATTGGT
The DNA here is from genome assembly GCF_051225735.1 of Oryctolagus cuniculus. Taxonomy (NCBI): domain Eukaryota; kingdom Metazoa; phylum Chordata; class Mammalia; order Lagomorpha; family Leporidae; genus Oryctolagus; species Oryctolagus cuniculus. The sequence continues at coordinate 21,992,543 of NC_142873.1, read as the reverse complement.
GCAGCTCCGGCCGTTGCGGCCATCTGGGGAGTGAACCAGCAGATGGAAGACCTCTCTCTCTGTCTCTACCTCTCTCTGTAACTCTGTCTTTCAAATAAATAACTCTTTAAAAAAAAAAAAAACAACAACAACTATGTACCACCAGTAGTATGAAAACTTATCTATAGTCAAATAGTCAAAATGGGACCCTTCTCGGCTTAGTTTTGGCTGAGGCATGAGGAAAAGGTGTTCTATACCAGTGTGATTCAGTAAGTTCTCAGACATCAAAGCAACACCAGAAATACACTGGAGTGGATGAGAAGTGAACTGATGTTAGTTTCTTGCCTGAGAATCAACAAGATTTTCAAAAGAAGAAGAAAATAGAGGAGTGGACATTTGGCAAAGGGTTAGGACACTGCTTGGAACTCCCACATCTTATTGGAGCTCCTGGATTTTAGTGCCTGCTCCACTTCCTATTCCAGCTCCTTGTTCACACACACCATGGGAGGCAGCAGGTGGGGCTCAAGTGCTTGGGTTCTTGGGACCCGTGTGAGACCTGGCTTGAGTTCCTGGGTCCTGGCTTTGGCCTGGCTCAGCCCTGGCTGTTGCATGCCTGTGGGAAATGAACCACGGACGGAAGACCTTTGTCTCTGTGTCTCTTAAAAAAATGAAAATAAACACAATTTCTTTTTCAAAAGAGACTGTGGCTAGCTACAGAGCAAAGGACACTGGCTTCTAGGTTAGTGTGTGCTCAGGTGGCGTCCGAGCGAGGGAGCTGCGGAGACCTTCTTGGATGGTGTCCAGCAGACCGTGTAGAAAGATGAACAGATCTCAGCCGAGGAGAAGCTGGAGGTAGAACACAGGATCCTAAGGCATTAACAGAGTCTGGACCACCAGGATAGAAACATGTGCCCAATCTGTGGGAGCTACGGATCAGATGGGAAGGGCGCCCCCAGCAGTGCTATGTGGGCCATACCATGGCAGAAGTCAGCTCAGAGAGCACCAAGCTATCCTGGCACAGGTCCAGGCAAGAGCGTTCCTGCTCCCTCCCCACCCATGTTTTACATCAGAACTGGACATGTGTTCCAATTTCCCACCGACATCACCAACACTTGCTGCTGTCTTTTCATTACAGCCATCCCCGTGGATGGGAAGTGGTTTTTCACTGTGGTTTTGATTAATGTTTCCTAATGGAAAATGTTGAGCACTTTTCATGTACTCATCAACCATTGGTTTATCTTCTCCAGAGAAATGTCCGTGCAAGTCCTTTGCCCCTTTGTTAAATCAAGTCATCTTTTTATGATTTGTAAGAGTTCTTTATATATTCTGCATAGGAGTCAGATACGTGACTTGCAAACGTTTTCTCCTCTTCTATGGATATTTTTATTGGTGGTGTCTGAGCACAGAAGTTTTTAGTTTTGCTGAAGTCCAAATATCTGTTTTTCTCGTTACCTATTTTTGGTATAATATCTCTGAAGCCATTGCCTTAACCACGGTCATGAAATTTATGCCTGTTTTTTTCTGAGTTTTATAGTTTTAGGCCTCACCTTTAGGCCTGTGATCCATTTAACTTAATTTTTGGGTATGATATGAGGTCAGGGTCCAATTTCATTCTTTTGCATGGGAATGTCCAGTTGTTTCATCAAAAAAGCTGTTATATAAAAGAATATTTCTTCAATGAATTGTCTTAGCACCCTTGTGAAAAAACAATTGACCATGAACATGTGATTCGTTTCTGGACACTCAGTTTTATGCCTTTTGTCTATATGTCTACATTTATGCCAGCATCATGCTGTTTTGATTATTTTAGTTTTTTTTTTTATTATTTTAGTTTTGTAGGAAGTCTTGAAATCAGAAAGTCCAGAAACTTTACTATTGTTTTTCAACATTGTTTTGACTAATCTAGGTCTCTCCCCACCCCTTACGAGTTTTAGGGAACATTTCTGCAAAAAGAGCCAGCTGAGATTTTGATAGGAATTGCAATGACTCTGTAGCTCAAGCTGGGGATTATTGACATTTTAATACTATTTTTTAAAAGATTTATTTTATTTATTTGAAATTCAGTGTTACAGAGAGAGGTAGAGACAGAGAGAGATTTTCCACCCGCTGGTTCACTCCCCAGACGGCCTCAATGGCCGGAGTTCCGCTTCTCCGAAGCCAGGAACCAGGAGCTTCTTCCGGGTCTCCCACGTAGGTGCAGGGGCCCAAGGACTTGGGCCATCTTCTACTGATTTCCCAGGCCACAGAAGAAAGCTGGATTGGCAGAGGAGCAGCCGGGACTAGAACTGGAGCCCATATGGGATGCCGGCGCTTCAGGCTGGGGCTTTAACCCGCTGCGCCACAGTACCGGCCCTGACATTTTAATACTATTACATCTTCCTACCTTCTCTTGCCAATAACTCAACCAGAAAAGGTATTTCTAACCAATGAATACTTTTCACACTTTCCTAACGATCCTTTCAAAAGATTTACTTATTTATTTTAAAGTCAGGTTTACAGAGAGAGAAATCTTCCACCTGCTGGTTCACTCCCCAGATGGCTGCAACTGCCAGGGCTGGCCCAGGCTGAAGCCAGGAGTCAGGAGCCAGGAGCTTCATCCTGGTTCCCACGTGGTACTTGAGAGTACCAAGTACAAGGACCTGGGCCATCTTCTGCTTTTCTTAGGCCATTAACAGGGAATTGGATTGGAAATGGAGCAGCCAGGACTTGAACCAGTGCCCATATGGGATGCTGGCGTCACAGGAAGTGGATTTACCCACTACGCCACAATACTGGCCCCTTTCCTAATGATTTTATGTTGGCTAAAAGAAAAAGTAAATTCTGCAGCCTGAGTTTTGAAGTCCCAATCGGAGTCCATCTGGTGTCCTTTGACAACATACTTTCTTGACTTTGCTATGTGCTTTGTTCCCATGTTCTCTTCCTTTTTTTTTTTTTTTTTAAGATTTATTTATTTATCAGGAAGTCAGAGTTGCACAGGAAGAGGGAATGGTCTTCCTTATGCTGGTTCATTCCCCAGGTGGCTGCAAGAGCCAGAGCTGGGTTAGGCTGAAGCCCGGAGCCAGGATCTTCATCTGGGTCTCCCACTTGGATGCGAGGTTCCAAGCACTTGGCCATCTTCTGCTGCTTTCCCAGGCCATTAGGAGGGAGCTGGACCAGAAATGGAACAGCTAGGACTCTAACCAGTGCCCATGTGAGATGCTGGCATTGCAAGTGGCAGCTTTATCTGCTATGCCACGATGCCGGCCCCTATTCCCACATTCTCTAAACAGAATAGACCCTCATTAACTCAAGAGCAAAAACAATTGTGCATCTCTGCATCCCAAGTACAGAACTCAACAAGTATATTCTCGGTAAAAATGTGAAAAGTAGTTGATCAGTCAAGGCCAAACTAGAATGATTTTTTTAAAAGATTTATTTATTTTTTGAAGGGCAGAGTTACAGAGCAAAGGAGACACACACACACACACACAGAGAGAGAGAGAGAGAGAGAGAGAGAGAGAGAGAAATGAATATTCTATTGGATGGTTCATTCCCCAGAAGACCACAACAGCTAGGACTGGGCTTGATAGAAGCCAGGAGCCAGGAGCTTCTTCTGTGTCTCCTACGTGGGTGCAGGGGACTAAGCATTGGGCCATCTTCTACTGCTTTCCCAGGCATATTAGCAGAGAGCTGGATCAGAAGTGGAGCAGCCAGGACTCAAACCGGAGCCCATATGGGATGCTGGCATCAGAGAGAGCAGCTTTACCCACTATACCACAATGCCAGCCCCTAGAATGCTTTTTAAAAATCGAATCCCAGCTCAGTTGCACCTGTTTCTTTAGAATTCTCCCCAAACCACTGACACTCAGTTCACCTGTTCCCTCTGAACATCCACAGTGCATTGATTTCCCACATTTTTGGACATAAAAGAGGTGTGTCTTTTGGACATACCCTCCTTCCCCAAAAAACTACAAACACTTTAAGGGCCAAAAACATGTGAAATACCCAACCAACCCTCATTGCAATGAACTTGGATGTGGACTGGCGTGTATTTCATGCATGTGGACTAACACTGGCTTGTTTATGCCTCTGCAGGGGATGTCCTGGTGTTCCTGGACAGCCACTGTGAAGTGAACAAAGTCTGGCTGGAGCCCTTGCTGAGTGTCATCGCCAAGGACCCCCACACGGTGGTGTGCCCTATAATAGATGTCATTGATGAGATGACCCTGGAATATAAGCCCTCGCCTATTGTGAGGGGAACTTTTAACTGGATGCTGCAATTTAAGTGGGATAACGTTTTCTCTTACGAGATGGAGGGACCAGAAGGACCTGCTAAACCAATCCGGTGAGAATCCTTCCGGGTATGGGGGAGCAACAGGACTCAGGAAAAAAAAGTCTTCAATGTCTCAGGCTTAAGGAAGAGAAATGTGTTGTTTTGCTATTTGTTTCTCAAAGTCTTCAATAATAGAATTTGGTCAGTGTTAAATTTCTTCCATTGAAAATGTGTACCTCACCCCTTTCTAAAAGTCTCTGTGGCTAGTAAATACTCCTGTGATGGCGGATGTCCACCTTTAGAACATGGACCAAGATGTATGTTCATCAATGGAAACTAATGCAGCATCCTGGACAGCCTAGAAGAAAGAGACACGTTTGTGAAATTCATATATATACACAATATATTTACATAAGTGTTTCCATCTATAATTTAAAAAAAGATTTATTTTAGTCATTTGAAAGGCAGAGTTACAGCTAGAGGCAGAGCCAGAGAGAGAGAGAGAGGTCTTCTATCCACTGGTTCGCTCCCCAAATGGCTGCAAAAATGGCCAGAGCTGAGCTGATCCAAAGCCAGGAGCCAGGAGCTTCTTCTGGGTCTCCCACGCAGGTGCAGGGGCCCACTTGGGCTATCTTCCACTGCTTTCTCAGGCCGTAGCAGAGAGCTGGATCAGAAATGGAGCAGACAGGACTCTAACCAGCGCCCATATGGGATGCCAGCACAGCAGGCTGGGGCTTTAACCTGCTGCACCACTATACCGGCCCCTCCATCTGTAATTTCACAGGCTGTGATGAATGTCATCTTCCTAGATAATCAGTCCTGGAAAAATGTCTTTGTAAATATGAGAAGAGTTGAACTTGAATTTAGGTCTCAGTTCACTGTACAAAGCTTGAATGTTAGGACTCCTTATTTTGTTTACCAGGCTTTTTATAAAGAGGCTCCCTCCAGGCGATTCCCCACATGTACTGATACATATTTAAAAAGATTTATTTATTTATTTAAAAAGCAGAGTGATGATGGCAGGGAGAAGGAGGGAGAGAGGGAGAGAGGGGGAGGGAGAGAGAGAGAGAGAGAGAGGAAAGAGAAAGAGAGAGAGAGACAGCGAGAGAAATCCAAGTTGCATCCTATGGTTCACTCCCCAATTCTTGCAATAGCCAGGATGGAGCTCAAGGACTTGAGCCATCATCTGCTGACTTCCCAGGAGCATTAGCAGGAAACTGGATCAGAAAAGGAGCAGCTGTGACTAGGTGCGCCTGATTCTAGTACAGGCTCAATAGGTCCTTGTGGGAATCCTAAGTAGAGGCTGAACCCACTGTGCCACAACACCCACCCCAATAGTTTTGACAGCTGGCTCACTCCTGTTAGCCATTTTGTTTCACAAACCCCGTGAATAAATTCCCCAACAGTGTAGCCTGGTCCTTCATCTTTGCCTCTCTTTTAAATTAGCTAAGGCAGTGTGGTCTGTGCCAGTTCACTTCACTTCTCGCTGCCTTATTTCCTTATTTGTAAAAGCTGGAGGACAGTAATACTTCACTATGCTGTTATGAGAGTTAAATGATTACACAGATGTCAGCTGTCTTCATTCACTCAACCACCTCCCGGATCTCTCATCTCTAGACTACTGGATACCTCACTGTAGGATCACAAGCTAGGCTCGCCCTAGCTATTTCCTGCTCTGCTCCATCCGCACCTACCTTGGACATCATCCAGACAGCTCGTCCTTTCCCTTCCCCTCTCATTCTTCATTGTGTTCTTTCTTTTTATGTAGTCTAGATTTTCCTGACCTGTAAATTCACTTCTCCTTTTGCCAATACCTCGCTTCCCCATCCCACCCCACTTCTACCACAACAGCCCAGCAAATCTCCAACACCGAACCAATTCTGCCATCTGCGCATTTGTACCTTCTGAAATGTGTATCAGGGTAAGTCTAGCATTAACAGGATTGACTTGTAGTTTTTAACTATAAATTGTACCAGTATTCAAGATGGTCTTGAGAAAACTCCATAATGGCTGTCTGTGGAATCAGTTTAATATTTGTGTCCCTTTCTAGGTCACCTTCCATGGCTGGAGGAATTTTTGCCATCCACAGGCATTACTTTAAAGAAATTGGACAGTATGACAAGGACATGGATCTTTGGGGAGGAGAAAATGTGGAAATTTCATTACGGGTAGGTCCGACTTTGTTATATAAATAGCTACCTCCTTACACAGAGAGTGAAGTCTGATGTTAAGTCACTTAACATATGTGGAAGTTATGCCCAATCTCTCTGCAAGAATCTCTACTACCGTTGCAGGGTCACATGTGATAAATAACAAACAGGGCTCCTCCCACATCTGAAAACATTATATAGAACACCAGATTTTCTCATCACACACACATCCTGTCATTTTACTGTTTGGCAGGAAATTCAATGAACACACTTTTAATCTACCTGTGGATTCCCTTTTATGGTCTTGATTATTGTGTTCTTTTTCTAATTATTTTCTGTTTTGGATTCAGTTTTTTTTTTTAAGACTTCTTTATTTATTTGAAAGAGTTATGCAGAGAGAGAAGGAGCGGCAGAGAGAGAGAGAGAGAGAGAGAGAGGTTTTCCATCCTCTGGTTCACTCCCCAGTTGGTTGCAATGGCTGGAGCTGTGCCAATCCAAAGCCAGGAGCCAGGTGCTTCTTCCTGGTCTCTCATGTGGGTGCAGGGGCCCAAATGCTTGGACTATCTTCTACCGCTTTCCCAGGCCATAGCAGAGAGCTTGATCAGAAATACAGCAGCCGGGACTCGAACCAGCACCATATGGGATGCTGGCACTGCAGGCGGCAGCTTTACCTGCTATACCACAGCGCCGGCCCCCTGGATTCAGTTTTGTCACCTATTTTGCCTTCTTTCTATTGGCGACTTAGTCCCTTCATGTCTTCAGTTCTTTTAAGGCACAGGCTTCTTCCACAGGGCTTCAGATACCGTGTTATATATAAAGGATGGCTAGAGCAGTATCTCATAAGTTTGTTTTCACTGCTTCCTCCCTCCCCCACAACCTCATTCATTCTGATCCAGGCATTATTGCAGAACATCCAAGCCTTTGGCACTTTTTATTCTATTTCATTGGCTATTCCTCATTTTATTACATTACTCTCTGAGAATATGGTAGAAGGAATTTCCTTCTTAAAGGATTGAGCAACTTAATAAGCACAACCTATATCCCAGACTAGGATAAATTTTGTGAATGGTGTGTGTATATTCGGAAAGTATGGGTGTTCCTTTTTCTGGCTCTGTGTTCCCTGTAAATAGCAAATGACAGCTAACTATTACTCAGATGTATAAATTACCTCTGCTCAAGGGTTCACAACGGCCCCTTTCCTAATGACCCCTTAATCTTCTAAGTTTGCTCATTCTTTTCATAAACAGATATCTAAATTAATAAAATGCTAAAGCAATCTCTTGACCCTGGCAGCAGTCTCTTTTTTTTTTTTCAAAGATTCACTTTATTTTATTTGAAAGGCAGAGCTACAGAGAGACAGACACAGAGAGAGAGAGAGATCTTCCACCTGCTGGTTTACCCTCCAAATGGCCACAATGGCTGGGGCTGGGCCAGGCTGAACCTAGGAGTCAGGAGCTTCTTCCAGGTCTCCCATGTGGATGCAGGGACCTAAGCACCTGGGCCATCTTCTGCTGGTTTTTCCAGGGGCGTTGGCAGGGAGTTGGATCATAAATGGAGCATCTAGGACTTGAACCACTGCCCCTATGGGACGCAGGCACTGCAGGCGGTGGCTTAACCTGCTATGCCACAATGCCGGCCCCCTGGCAGCTGTCTTTAACCATGACAAGTAACAATGTCTTTCCCCAAAAAAGGATAATCTATACACCTGCACATATACTTTGATATCTCATTTACTATTTTTAAAGTTCTATCTATCTGAAAGGCAGAGTGAAAGAGAAGGAGGGCAGGGGAGAGAATCTCCCACCCACTGGTTCACTCCTGAATGCTGGCAACAACTATGGCAGGGCCAGGCTGATGCCAGAAATCATATTCCAGCCAAGTGTTCCATATGAGTGGCAGCTGCCTCCCAGGCGCATTAGCAGGAAGCTGGATCAGAAGCAGAGGAGTCAGAACAGGATCCCAGCCCTCTGATAGGGGTGTAGGTGTCCCAGGCTGCGGCTTAACCCACTGTACCACAATGACCATCCTTCATTTACTCTGTTTAAAGATTTGTTTGAAAAGGAGAGAGAGAGAGAGAGAGAGAGAGAGAGAGAGAGAGAGACTTCTGCTGCTTCACTCTCCAAATGGCTCTACTGACTAGTGCTGGCCTTAGGCCAAAGGCAGGAGCCAGGAACTGCGTCAGGGTCTCCCTCGCAGGTGGCTGGGAGCCAAGTACTTGGGCCATCATCTGCTGCTTTCCTCAGCACAACAGCAGGGAGCCGGATGGAAAGCAGAGCAGCCAGGATTTGATCTGGCACTCCAGTAAGGGATGCCAGCATCGCAAACAGAGGCTTAACCAGCTGTGCCACAATGCCGCCTCCCCTCCTCCCATTTCCTCTTTATTCCAATAAATCAGCATCCTAGAAGGCCCCTGACATGCTGTGACATCATGCCAGAATCTGTCACCAGTTAATATTGAGGGTCTTGGGGTTGGCGCCATGGTGCAGTAGGTTAATCCTCCACCTGAAGCACTGGCATCCCATATAGGCACCGGTTCTAGTCCTGGCTGCTCCTCTTGCAGTCCAGCGCTCTGCTATGGCCTGGGAAAGCAGAAGATGGCCCAAGTCCTTGGGCCCCTGCACCCATGTGGGAGACCAGGAAGAAGCTCCTGGCTCCTGGCCGATATGGCCATTTGGAGAGTGAACCAATGGACAGAAGACCTTTCTCTCTGTCTCTCCCTCTCACTGTCTCTAACTCTACCTCTCAAATAAAAAATATATATACATATATATATATATATATATATATATAGGGTCTTAAGGGATGGCTTCTGGTTTCCCATCTACTTGAGGACCGGTCTCTTCCAGAAGTCTCCTTGGCCTGTAAGATGACATTCCTGCAGGTGTCCCCCACTCCTTCCACGGGAATTTCTGTGCTGCTCCTCCCTTACACGTGGTGCCAGGAGGTTTCCGTCCTTGGCAGACTTCTCTTGTCAGCCCTCGAGCCCTGCTGGGCACTGCCATTATTTTTTTTTAATGTTTATTTATTTAAAAGTCAGAGTGAGAGAGAGAGAGAGAGAGCGAGCGCTTTTCCACCCACAGTTCACTCCCCAATTGGCTGCAATGGCTGGAGCTGTGCCGATTCAAAGCCATAAGCTTCTTCCAGATCTCCCATGCAGGTGCAGGGACCCAAGCACTTGGACCATCTTCCACTGCCTTCCCAGGCCATAGGAGAGAGCTGGATCGGAAGTGGAGCAGCCGGGACTTGAACCAGCACCCATATGGGATGGCAGCTCTGCAGGTGGTGGCTTCACCTGCTATGCCATAGCGCCAACCCCCTCCCATTTTCTTTAATACAATCCTTTTTGACTGACTGAGCTTTTCTGTTTGCCTTAATATCCCTTCTTTAAAAAAAAAAACACTGAATTTTTAAAGATGTATTCATTTATTTGAAAGGCAGAGTTTAGAGAGAGAGAGGAGAGAGAGATTTTCTATCTGCTGGTTCACTCCCTAAATATGGCCGCAATGGCTGGGACTGAGCTGGTCCAAAGCCAGGAGCTGGGAACTTCCTCTGATTCTCCCACATAGGTGTGGGGGCCCAAGCACTTGAGCTATCTTCCACTGCTTTCCCAGGTGCAATAGCAGGGAGCTGGATCAGAAGTGGAGCAGCCAGGAGTCAAACCAGTTCCCATATGGGATGTCATCAACACAGGTGGAGGCCTCATCTGTTACCCCACAACTCTGGCCCCTTGATATCCATTCTGACTGAGTGGCATATATCACAAAACACTTCAGAATATTGTTTTCAGTAAAAGTCTTAATTGCTTATCACTATTGTCCAAGTTATTATTAGTCAGTAGTGGATTTTCTAAGAAAAATGTCTAAAATTCTGGAATATATGGTCTTACTTTTTAAGATTTTATCTATTTGTTTTTATTTGCAAGTCAGAGTTACAGGGAGAGAGAGACAGAGAAAGATCTTCCATCCACTGGTTCACTCCCAGATGGCCACAAGAGCTAGGGCTGGGCCAGGTGAGAGCCAAGAGCCTGGAGCTTCTTCCAGGTCACCCACATGGGTGGCAGGGGCCCAAGCACTTGGGCTGTGCTCTGCAGCTTTTCCCAGGCCATTCACATGGAGCTGCATTGGGAGTAGAGCAGCCAGGATAGGAACTGGAGCCCAGGCTGCATTGCAGGCAGTGGCTTTACCCACTACACCACAATGCCAGCCCCAGATATACGGTCTTGGTCAATTAGAATAGTGGTTCTCAAACTTGACCTTGAGTCAGAATCACCTAAAGAGCTGGTAAGATGCGGAATTGCTGGGCCCCAACCCTAGCATTTCTGGTTCAGGATTTTCATCTCTAATCAGTTTCCGGGTAATGCTGGTTTGGGGACCGTGCAGGAATCATCGAAATTGAATAAACTCAAGAGTCATGGCAAATATGCTGTGAGATGTATGAATCATGAGTGCAAGATTTATATTCTTAGCTCATTCTTTGAGGTGTTATTTGTAATAACAATAAAAATAACTAGAGGGGTTGGCGCTATGGCGCAGTGGGTTAACACCCTGGCCTGAAGTGCTGGCATCCCATGTGGGCACCGGTTCTAGTCCTGGCTGCCCCTCTTCCAATCCAGCTCTCTGCTATGGCCTGGGAAAGCAGTGGAGGATGGCCTGCATCCTTGGGCCCCTGCACCCATGTGGGAAAACTGGAGGAAGCTCCTGGCTCCTGGCTCCTGGCTTCTGGTTCTGTTTTCCAGCTGGGGAGTGAACCATCGGGTGGAAGACCGTTCTCTCTGTTCTGTCTCTCTCTGTCTCTCTGTCTCTCTGTCTCTCTCTCTCTCTGCCTCTCCTTTCTCTGTGTATCTCTGACTTGCAAATAAATAAATAAATCTTTAAAAATAATTAGAAACTGCAAAAATGTCCAACCAATAAAAACTTTTAAAATAGTTTCACATAAAATCAAATGGAAAGAAACCCAAGTTATCTTAACAATGTGTGCGTGTGTGTGTCTACACACAAACCAGAGTCCACACTGACTAATGTGAGGATGAAATCTGTGTGCTTTCTCAGATTGGCCAATTTTCAGGCATCTCATGTTACTTTCCTGTAATGAAAAAAGCTATTGAAAATAAGTGTCTGGGGCTGCCTCTGTGGCACAGTAGGTTAATCATCCGCCTGCAGCACCGGCATCCCTTATGGGCACCAGTTCTAGTCCTGGCTGCCCCCTTCCAATCCAGCTCTCTGCTGTGGCCTGGGAAAGCAGTGGAGGATGGATGGCCCAAGTGCTTGGGCCCCTGCTACCACATGGGAGACCGGGAGGAAGCACCTGGTTCCTGGCTTCGGATCAGCACAGCTCCGGCTGTTGTTGTGGCCATCTGGGGAGTGAACCAACGGAAGGAAGACCTCTCTCTTTGTCTCTCCCTCTCACTGTCTGTAACTCTACCTCTCAAATAAATAAATAAAATTTTAAAAAAAAGAAGTGTCATAAGGTCTTTCAAATACAAAATATATGAACCAATAATTGAATTCAGTCTCGACCAACACTTCGCTTGTTCCTTGCCCACATCTCACAATACTTAAAAGGCAGAATATCTCAGTAGTCAGAGTGCTGGCCCCCAGCCCAGACTTCCCAAATGTGTACCCTGTGCTTTGCCACTGGACTGTCCCAAGCCACTGGGCAAACTTCTTCCCCGGTCTATGTTTTAGTTTCCTCCTCTGTAAAATGGAGATAATTATAAAATCTATGTTACACAGTTGGTTGTTGTGAGAATGAAAAGAAATAAGAAATTGAACTATTGGCTAGTATTATGTTAGTAAAAAAAAATCCAGCAGTTGCTTGCTGCTATCAAAAACACATTAATGGGGCCTGGCATTGTGGTGTAGCAGGTAAAGCCACTGATTACAATGCTGGCATCCCATATGGGTGCCAATTCGTGTCCTGGCTGCTCCACTTCCAATCCAGCTCCCCACTGACGCACCTGGAAAGGCAGTGGAAGATGGCCCAAGTCCTTGGGCCCCTGCACCCACATGGGAGACCTGGAAGAAGCTCCTAGTTCCTGGCTTCATCCTGGCCCAGCTCTGGCCGTCGCAGCCATTTGGGGAATGAACCAGCAGATGGAAGACCTCTCTTTCTGTCTCCCCCTCTCTCTGTTTATAACTCTCAAATAAAGCAATACGTCTTTTATAAAAAAGCAGACATTAATGCTTTTTTTTCCTTTTCTTATGTGTAGATCTGGATGTGTGGCGGTCAGCTCTTTATAATCCCCTGCTCCCGAGTGGGACACATCACAAGGAAGAGCCCTGAACCCAACTTGGCGGTCACTAAAGCCGTGACGCGTAACTACCTCCGACTGGTGCACACTTGGCTGGATGAGTATAAGGTGAGCATCACGCCTCCTGTCCACAGAGGTGCGGGCAAGCACAGAGCAGGGCTTTTTCTCAACAGGACTTCCGGGCCTTTTCAGAGCCGTGTTTTTCCTTTTCTCTCTTCCTGAAACCTCTTCACCCACTCATCCCCCTCCTCCCCATCTCAGCCCCGTTCTCAAGTGAGGAATTTCAAGGTGCTTTGCTTGCACCTGATTTTTAACTTTTAGGGAAACTCGAGTTTCTCAGAAGGAAATGAGCCAACAGGAGAACTCTTCCCCGCCCCCCACAGATAGCTTTCCCTCCAAGGTATTGCTCCTTCTTGCTAAGCAAACAGCTTCACTTACCCAGCTCCAGGTGCAACGGTTTTCATCCACTATCAGTTCCCCAAGGGATGCACATACTGCTGGTCTTGGGACCAGGTGATATCCTCAAAGCTCTCAAATCAAAGCTACGTAACTCCAACTGTGCCTTGTCTTTTCTTTTTTAGACTTTATTTGTTCATTTGAGAGGTAGACAGTGAGAGGGAGAGACAGAGAGAAAAGTCTTCCTTCTGTTGATTCATTCCCCAAATGGCTGCAATGGCTGGAGCTGAGCCAATCCTAAGCCAGTTGCCAGGAGCTTCCTCTGGGTCTCCCTTGTGGGCTCAGGGGTCCAAGTACTTAGGCCATCTTCTACATCTGCTTTTCCAGACCATAGCAGAGAGCTGGGTTGAAAAAGAAGCAGCCAGGACTCAAACTGGCGCTCCTATGGGATGCCGATGCTGCAGGCAGAGGATTAACCTACTACGCCACAGTGCTGGCCCCAATCTGTGCCTTTTCCCAAGAGTTAAACTTCTTGCCAGGACTTGGAAGGGTGAACATCCATCCGGAAGCCACACACAAGCAAATAAGAACAGGAATCTCAACCAGACCTCATTTCAGACAAATGGATAGAAATATGCCAGAATCTCTCTGTGATAGTGTATGTCCTGGTCTTCGTCAGTTTTTAAATAACAGAAGTCATACTTTTTTTTTGGTACTCAGGGAAATCTGAATTAAAAACTCAATGAGATGTCTCCTAGGTTGACAAAAACTTTACAGTTGGCTAAGACCAAGTATTGGTGAACAATAGGATTTCTCAGACACTGCTGGTGGAAGTATTTATTCTTACAAGCTCACTTTTTAAAAAATGTGTATTTGAGAAGCAGAGTTAAAGAGAGAGAGAGAGAAAGAATCTTCCATCTACTGGTTTACTCCCTACATGACTGGATCCAGGTCTCCCATGTGGGTGGCAGGGGCCCCAGGACTCCAGCCATTTTCTGCTGCCTCCCAGGCACATCAGCAGAGAACTGGATCAAAAGTGGAGCAGCCAGGACTAAACTGGGTGCTCATATGGGATGCCAGTGTCACATGTGGCAGTTTAACCCGCTGTGCCACAACGCCAGCCCACCTAAGCTCACTTTTGGAAACAGTTTGGCAGTATCTACCAAAGCTAAAGATTTGAATACCCTACATGCTGGCAGTTGCATTTTGTCTGTATGCTAAAGAAACGCATGCTTTTGTATACCAGAACACATGAACAAGAATGTTTATAAACAGCATTGTTTGTGTTAGCTTAAACTGAATACAACCCAAATGCTCATCAACAGAGTACAGTTGGGGCCAGCACTGTGGCATGTGGGCGCTGGTTTGGGTCCCGGCTGCTCCACTTCCTACTAATGCACCTGGGGAAACAGTGGAAGATGGCCCAAGACCTTGGGCCCCTGCACTCATGTGGGAGACCTGGAGGAAGCTCCTGGCTCCTGGCTTTAGACTGGTCCAGCTCCAGCCATCATGGCCATTTGGGGGAGTGAACCATTGGATGGAAGACTTCTCTTTCTCTGCCTCTGCCTCTGCTTCTTCTTCTCTGTAACTCTACTTTTCAAATAAATAAAATCTTCTAAGAAAAAAGAGTGCACACTAGATAAATGTGATATATTTAGTCACTGTAATTCTTTTTTTTTAAAAAGATTTAGTTAATTATTTGAAAGGCAGAGTTACACTGAAAGAGGGAGAGAAAGAGCTCTTCTATCTCCCGGTTCACTCCCTAAATGGTCACAATGGCCAGAGATGGGCCAGGCCCAAGCCAGGAGCCAGTAACTCCATGTGGGTCTCCTACATTAAATCACTGTAGATATACGTACGCAGCATAGGTAAAGCTTGAAGACGTAGTGGTGAATAAAAGCAGTCAAACGATAAAATACATACTGTATCATCCCTTTCTACAAAGTTAAAAAGGAGTAAAATTGAACTATAAAATTGATACATGCATGATTAGACATCAGAGCTAGAATAATGCCAAAGAAATGGATATGTGATCGAGATAGCACTGAAAACTAAAGAGAGGAGCTGTCATGGGGAAGGGAGGGCAGGAGCCTCTTCCAGGCTGGTAAGGTTCCATTTCTTGACCAGGTAAGATGACTGTGGTTGATTTTCCCATAATTCATTCAGTTGTGCATTTACATTTTATGCAGTTGTGTTTGTTGTATTTCTTGATTTTTAAATGTTATTTTTAAAGATTTTTAAAAATGCTCTTTTTTTAAAAGTACTGGAGATTCTAAAGTGAAAACTTGTGTAAATCCATAATTCCACCCCTCAGAAGTAATCATTGAATTGCTCTGACAGTTGCTTAACACATCTGTGCACACTTGAAACTGTTAGGTCCTCTTACGGTTTTTTAAAGATTGGCAGGGATCTGGATCAGAAGTGGAGTAGCAGGGACTGGAAGCAGCGCCCCCATGTGGGATGTAGGTGTTCTGCGGGCTGGTTTAACCCGGTGTGTCACGATTCCCACCCACAGTGCTGGAATGAGCATCCCTTACTTGTATCTCGGGAATAAATCTCGAAACGTGGACTTGCTGGGGTATGAATTAGTGCACTTAACAGCCTGCCAGATATTATCCGAATTGTCACTCACCACCTTTTCTGCCAGGTATGCTGTCATCAGATATAGCAAACCATGCCTGTCTCCCCACACTGGTTGCAATTAAACTGTACCTGTCTTCTAACCAGATAGGTTAAAAATGATATAGCTTACTTAAAATGGCATGTATTCAATTGAGAGAGATCTTAAGCCTATTTTGGTGTTGATTTTTGTATGTGATTTCTGGCCATGGATCTAGACAGGTAAAGTGAACAGAGCAACTACTGAGTGGTTTACTAAATCTTACAAAGAATACAGTACCCAGAAGTTAAAGACCTGTCATCTTAAGTACAATATCAATGGATTGTATGACAGCATATTGGCAAATTAAGTGCATGACAGGGACAAGAGGGGGCTTTGGACCCAGAACGCTGCCTACGGCCATCCGTCCACAAATGACGATGCCTGAAGGCTCAGCTCTTGCACAAGTGCTTCCTGGGAAATTAGGAGTGCAGCAGGACAGGTGTTGTGGTACAGCCGAGTAAGCCACTGCTTGGAGTGCCTGGGACCAAGTCTCGCCTGCGCTTTAATTCAGCTTCTTGCTAATGCACACACTGGGAGGCAGTGTGTGGTGGCTCAACTTTATGGGTCCCCATCACTCATGTGAGAGACCTGCATGGAATTGCAGATTCTTAGTTCTGGCCTCACCCGGCACCAGCTGTTGTGGGTACTTAGGTAGTGTATTAGCAGTTTAAGGATCTCTCTCTCTCTCTCGATCTCTCTCTCTCTTGCTCTGCCTTTCAGTTAAATAAAAATAAGCTTTTAAAAGACCTACAGTGGGAAGTATCACTATGCTCCTAAAGCTATACATATGAAATACATGAAATTTGTTCACCTTAAAAAATTTAAAGATTGAAGAAGAAATAAAAAATACAGTGGTCAAGGATTCCTGGGGTGAATCCAACATGGCATGCCCCAAAACTGCTAATTTGGATAAGGAAGCTTCTCCTCTCATTTAACATTATTAATACCCTACATGCCAGATACCAGGGACACACAGATGAAAATACAAGGGTTCTGCTTTCAGTCTGCTCGAAATACCTCTTTAAAACGGGATCAATAGAGTACCTTAGACATTGCCCCTTAGTGCTTCCTAAGTCAGAGAACATACAAAACCAACCAAGTGGTTGGTTAACAAAGACTGACAGATGTGACACTTACCACGCACCAATCCTCTCTCAGCGGCTTTGCACGTATTAAAGCATTTGGTTGGGGCTGGTGTTGCAGCATAGTGGGTAAAGCCACCACCTGCAAAGTCAGGATCCCATATGGGCACTGGTTTGTGTCCCAGCTGCTCTACTTCTTTTTTTTTTTTTAATATTTTATTTATTTTATTTGAAAGGTAGAGTTACAGTGAGAGGGAGAGACAGTGAGAAAGGTCCTCCTTCCACTGGCTCACTCCCCAAGTGGCCACGACAGCCGGAGCTGCACCGAGCTGAAGCCTACAGCTACCTGCTAGTGGCCTGGAAAAACAGCAAGTGATGGCCAAGTATTTGGGTGCTGCCACCCACGTGAGAGACCCAGATGAGGCACCTGGCCCAGCCCCGGCCCTTGTGGCCATCTGGGGAGTGACCAGTAGTTGCAAGATTCTGTGTGTGTGTGTGTGTGTGTGTCCCTCTCTCTCTGTAACTTTGCCTTTCAAATAAATAATTCTTAAAAAAATTTATAAAAAGTAAAAAAATAAAGTGCTTGGTCATCACAACAGCCTTGGGAGGGGGAGGGGCCGAGGCTGCAGCCCAAAACCTAGCAGGTAAGGAAGGGCGGAGTCAAATTCCGAACCCCGGCTGTCTTCCTCTAGACACACTCCCCCTTCATCACCACACCGGGCCCCCTATCTAAAATGAGGAAGTACTGATTGGAACCGGGGAGCAGGGCGTCCTTGAATACTGTGGAAAGAGTAGGGGAAAGGGGGGAGGTACAATAGATGACTGCGATTCTTTCTTGCCCAAGAAGCAGGGCCGGGCCTTCCCACCGGTTGTGGTTGTCTGCTGGCGAGTAAATCCAAGGTCCCTCGTGCACTTCCACCATCATTTCATACACCGGGTACATCCAAGAGCTTGAATGATGGGAAGATACACTCCTGTGCTAGCTAGCTCTCACGGGTTGATTACCAAAGATGAGTTCGCTTTAATGAAATGACTCTTTATTTTCATTTAGGAGCAGTTTTTTCTTCACAGACCTGGCTTGCGCTCCATTCCCTACGGAAACATTAGCGAACGTGTTGAATTAAGGAAGCGGCTGGGTTGCAAGTCTTTTCAATGGTATTTGGATACAGTCTTCCCAGAGTTGGAAGCAACTATGGACAGCAGATGAAAGAGGAAGGAATCTTCTCACTAATAAAGGGTTAAGAATTCACAGGGACAACTGGGTACAAAGTTTGGGACATCATGGAATCGTGTGAAATGCCAAAGAGAAATACCAGAGGGGTCCCCATTAGGAATACCTTTTCCTCCTCTCTAATGACAATTTGTAATACTTCATTGCTCTTCTGTCTGTCATTGAATTTCTGGGGCCACTGGACCTTGAGCATGAGAAATCTAAGCTGCTATGCAGTTAAGACTCCATCGCACAGTTGGTTGAGCTAAAGTGCATGGTTTGCAATTCTTTGCCACACTTGCTCGGTCCTGGTGGATGGCAGGGATGGCTTTGCTCTCTGAGCCTTTGCTAACTCGATTTCTACTCCAAGCCAACAATCTGACATGGTTGCCTTCTTAGCAAGACAATCTCAAGGAACCCTAAATCAAGCTTCTTTCTTGACACCAGTGTAAACTCTGGTGTTGATACCTTGCTTGGTTGGATCCCAGAACTTCCGGAGTCCAGTCCACTGGCCTGGCTGACTCGGCCCTGACCTCCAGGTGGCATCCCTGTTCCTTCCTGTCCACTCTTCCATTGCTTGGAAACACTCCCTCTTCCTCACTTGCGATTTTGCCTGTTCCCTCCCACGCTCCCCAGACACCATTTGTATTATGTATTTTAGTGTTCTTCTACATCCAACAGACTCTGGGAACTGTTTAACTGGGATCAAGATATAAAATGGCTATGGGTCTTATTTGTCCTGCGTGAGCACAGTCCCTAATGTTTACAGTACTTCTTCCAGGTAGAGGGGTTGCTGTTGAGTTTACCCTGGTGAGGGTGGCTAGAAAGATAAATGAGATTTAATTCACAAAGAAAATAGAGACAGAGAACATGTTGAAAGAGACTAAATGGAGTAGGGGAGACTTCATATAGAATCACAAAACATAACCTATACTGGAGAAAAGATGGCCTGGTTTTTACAGCAGGTAACAATTAATTAGACTCATCTAACGCTCATTCCATCCACAGCTGAGTGTTTAGCCCAGGCCTGCTCTCCTTTCTGGTGCTGGGTGCCACAGGTTCCTTTCATGGAACTTGAGTTTTTTGAGATAATATATTCCATGTAAATGAAAAAGGACATTTACGATCTCTTTATACCTGTTTAGCAAAATAGTATACAAAAATCTATTGCTAGAAGGACATGGGAAAAGTTGGGGCTAATATGCAAAGATGCTTTATAAAGTTCATGGGAAGCAGAATTACAAGACACATTTATTTTGTCACAAAAAATCTTTGAAATCCACATTTGGCTGTCTCATAATATGCATCTTCCATGAATTTTTTGAAAACTCTTCAATTACAGATGGGTTGGGTGAATCGATGGAGCCTTTGAAAGGTTGATCTGGCAGCACAAAACAAGGCCCACATTCTGAGTATATTATTGACTTATGTTATTTAGACTCTATTTGTAGAAAGTGATTAAAAATTTTGATCATACAAACCTATGGATCTATTAAAGTTAGAATGGGGGACAGCATTTGTATAGTGAGTTAAGCCGCCATCTGAGACATGACAACCCATATCATAGTGTCGGTTGGAGTCCCAGCTACTCTGCACCACTGCTTTCCCAGGCCATTAGCAGGGAGCTGGATCAGCATTGGAGCAGCCAGGACATGAACTGGCACCCATAACAGGAGGATGCTTCACACCCAAATTATTGTTGATCTGAAACTCAAAAATCAGACCATCCTGTATTTCATCTAGCAACTGTCTTCAGGGACAATAACACAACCTTTTCACTTGCCTAACCAGCCTGACCTCATGCTGTCTATAACCACAACATCTCTCAAAGAGCATCTTGTTGTCTTTTTTTTTTCTTATCATAGTGAAAAACTGGAGCTAACCCACATTCTCAATGACCAAACCAATCCGTAAGAAACCGTTGTACATACATAGACTCGGAGTCGTAGAATCTAAGTCACGTTATGAACAAACAGATCTATTCCATACTCCTCAGCCTGGCAAACACTTAAGTATCTGACATAACGAAGAATAAGGAGAAGGTGGGGCGAGGGAAACTCACACGCACTGATTGTAGACTGAAGCATGACTTCCGACTTTGCATATTAATCACCTGGAGATCTTGGTAAACTACACTTTAAATCCGTCTGAGGTGGAGCCCGAGACTCAGCCTTGCAACAAGTTCCAGGTGATACTGATGTTGCTTGTTATTGGACCACATTTTGCAAGGGCGTAGAGCCCTGGTCTTCAAACTCTTTTGCTTGTGTATATCCTAAAATAATAGTCATTTAAAAAACTTTTCACCTCCTTATACATGTGTAAGTTGATACTGTAGTTAAAAAATTTTTATTCGGGGCCGGCGCTGTGGCATAGTGGGTGAAGCCGCTGCCTGCAGTGCTGGCATCCCATATGGGCGCCGATTCGAGTCCCAGCTGCTCCTCTTCTGATCCAGCTCTCTGCTATGGCCTGGGAAGGCAGTAGAGGATGGTCCAAGTCCTTGGCCCCTGCACCCATGTGGGAGACCCAGAAGAAGCTCCTGGCTCCTGGCTTCAGATCGGCACAGCTCTGGCCATTGCGGCCAGTTGGGGAGTGAACTAGCAGATTGAAGACCTCTCTCCCTGTCTCTCTGCCTCTTTCTCTGTGTAACTCAGACTTGTAAATAAATAAATAAATCTTTAAAAAAATTTTTTTCATTCTAAGTTTAGGTCGTTGGAAGGATGTAATTTCTGGCATAATATAATAGCATATTTGGGGAGAAAACTTGTTACTTCACTTTTTTTTTTTTTTTTTTTTTTTTTTTACAGGCAGAGTGGACAGTGAGAGAGAGACAGAGAGAAAGGTCTTCCTTTGCCGTTGGTTCACCCTCCAATGGCCGCCGCTGCAGCCGGCGCACCGCGCTGATCCGATGGCAGGAGCCAGGATCCAGGTGCTTTTCCTGGTCTCCCATGGGGTGCAGGGCCCAAGCACCTGGGCCATCCTCCACTGCACTCCCTGGCCATAGCAGAGAGCTGGCCTGGAAGAGGGGCAACCGGGACAGAATCCGGCGCCCCGACCGGGACTAGAACCCGGTGTGCCGGCGCCACAAGGTGGAGGATTAGCCTATTGAGCCACGGCGCCGGCTTACTTCACTTTTAAATACAGATTGCACCCCAATTTCCTTGTCATTGGTATGGATACTTTCTGGGTGGGGGGGAGCTCCCAGCAGGGCTGATTTGATGTTTTGCTGTATTTTATGTGACCTTCAACTATGGAGAGAAACTGGATGAAAGTACATGCCTACTGTCTGTACTACCTCGGCTAGAGAAACCCACACCTGAAACGTGAATAGTCCAGTCAAGATGAATGACTGCTGTAACCAGGATTGAAGGGGTTAAAGGTGTTGAACTTGGAACCAACCTGCAGCTGTCATTGGCTAAGGGTTATGCTCACAGACTACCCAGCCGAAGGCCACCAGCTGCCTACATCCAACAACTAGGGAAAGTCTTCAGTTCTTAAGGGAAAATTGAGGGGACACAACATAGCACTCCCCCCCCCCATTCCCTGACAACCCTGTTAATGCAATAGAAGCCGGGCTGGTCAATGGCTGTGACCTCAAGTTCATTGCCTCAAGTGTGGCTCTTTTCCTTCCTGTCACTTTAGGTTTTATTGATTTATGTGAACAGCAGAGAGATGGGAGGTGAGCAAGGGAGACAGAAAGGGAAAAGAACGCTTCATCCCACTGGTTTACTCTGCAAATGCCTGCAACAGCTGGGGCTGGGCCAGCAGCCAGGAACTCCACGCAGTATCCCAAGAAGGTAGCAGGAACCCAACCATTTGGGGATCACCTGCTGCCTTCTGGGCCCAATATCAGGAAGCCTGATTGGAGGCAGAGGAGCTGAACTGCACCCAGGCGCCTGGTATGGGATCACTTTGGTAGAGGACGCAGGCGTCGCAAGCAGGCAGCCCAATGTGCTGTGCCACGAAGTCCGCTTCTGTGGCTCTGATTTTTAATTTATAAAGGATGCAGAATTTCCTCCCTCCCTATTTGTGTATAATTCCTGTATCAGATTTTCATTGTGAGGTGATGAGATCCTTTGATTTTCTTTAAAAAATTAAGCTTTGACTAAGTGCGATTTGTCTCAGAGAAGCAAACGTTAAATATTCATCAATATTTGTAACTTGGTAATACTGGGCCAAAATGAATGCCTGTACCATCTTGTCAAACATTTCCAAATTCTGCTCTGTGAGAGTTCACATACTTTCTTTTTTTATTTATTAATTTATTTGAAAGTCAGAGTTACACAGAGGAGAAGCAGAGAGACAGAGAGGCCTTCCATCCACTGGTTCACTTCCAAATTGGCCACAATGGCTGGAACTGTGCTGATCTGAAGCCAGGAGCCAGGAGTTTCTTCCAGGTCTCCCATGTGGGTGCAGGGGCTGCCTTCTCAGGCCACAGCAGAGAGCTGGATCGGAAGTGGAGCAGCCGGGTCTAGAACTGGCGCCCATGTGGGATGCCGGAGCCTCAGACCAGGGCGTTAACCTGCTGCACCACAGCAAAGCCCTGAGTTCATATACTTTCACACCCAGCACCAATGGACCATTGGTAGGAAGTCAGACATTAGCCCATGCGTGTGAGGGGGCTAAGAACAAACATGAAGGAAGAACGCAGAAACATTGGAAACAGACCAGTATTTGCACGTGGAGTCTTGCCCTTGTTGGATAACTTTGTGTGGGTCCCAACCCTCCCTCAGGGAAAGCTTAGGGGAATCTTCCCACCCTATGCCTGGGGGGTGGGGGGCTATTAGGTTCAATAACACTATGCTGAGGAATTTCACAAATTCCACACTGGGAAGCCCTCCACCCACCACTATCCCAGAAGAGCTACCAGGTAGGACAAACAGGTAGGACAAACAGCTGGCCATGCCCATACCTATAAAAACCCCAGTCTGAATGCAGGCTGGACTTAGTTCCTTGCTGAGATGTTCCCCTGGCCTGTCAGGGATATTTTCATTAAACCTTGCTACCCACCTACTGCCATCTGTCTCGTGTGAAACTCTTTTCCAAGACTAAACCTCAGGTAGGAATACAACTTTTTTCACACTTTTTTACAGGATAAATTGTCTTATATGATTTATTTTTTTATTTTTGAAGATTTATTTGAAAGGCAGAGTTACAGAGAGGCAGAGGCACGGAGAGAGAGAGAGGTCTTCCAACCGCGGGGTTCACTCCCCAAATGGCAGCAATGGCGGGACTGATCTGAAGCCAGGATCCTGGAGCTTCTTTTAGCTCTCCCACGTGGGTGCACGGGCCCCAATCCACTGCTTTCTCAGGCCATAGCAGAGAGCTGGATTGGAAGTGGAGCAGCCGGGAATCGAACCGCCACTCTACGGGATGCCAGAGTTTCAGGCGGGGGCCTCACCCACAACTCCACAGCGCCAGCCCCCACACTTCGCTTTTTACAGTGTAATCGAACACCTCTTCAATATGTGTAACGGCATTTCTTTAAAGGTTTTTTTTTTTACTTGAAAGCCAGAGTTAAAGAGATTAAAGGGAGAGCAGCGTTGGGGAGATCTTCCATTCGCAGGTTTACTCCCTAGATGGCCGCAACAGCCAGGAGGAGCCAGGGGCTTCGACTGCGTCTCCCTAAGCACCTGGGCCATCTTCCCTAAGCACCTGGGCCATCTTCCGCTCCTTTCCCAGGCCATCAGCAGGGAGCTGGATCGCAAGTGGAGCAGCCGGGACTCGAACCAGCGTCCACATAGGATGCCGGCACTGCAGGCAGCGGCTTTACCCGTCAGGCCACGACGCCCACCCCCAGGGCACTTAATCTTTAATAAAGTCTATTTTAAGAATAAAAACGCGAAAACCATTCCTGCAGACGCCTCACGGCAGAACTACCCGGGAGACTGCGCAAACATGCCGGAGGACGCCGCCAGTGACGTCAGGCAGCGGGCGACGACGTCAGCCGCGGCGCGCGGGGCGGGACTGCCTGTCACGTGGCCGCGTGGCTTTCAGCTGAGGCTGCTGCACAGGGACTAGGGGCGGCCCTGGGGTGTGGGCTCCCCCCCGTGCCTGTGCGACCCCGGGCAGCTCCGCTCACCGCAGCTCATGCCGGGGCTGTGGCGGGAGGGAAGATGCCACAGCCCGAGCCCCGGGAGGCCGCGGTCCTGGGCTGCCGGAGTCGCGGTGAGTGGCCGGCGGCGGCGGCGCCTGACCCCGCGCGGCCTCCGTTGGAGCGGCCCGGCGGGCGAGCGGCGGGCGCCCGCGGCGCGGGGCCTGGGCGGGGCGTCGGGCGCGGGGTGGCGTCCGGGAGCCGGAGCGCGCTCCCTCGGGCTGGGGCGGGGTCCCGGGAGCCCAGAGGGTCTGGGTGCCGCGGGCTTCCTGCAGGGTGCGGGTACCCGGAGGGCGGCGGCCGGAGAGGGGAGACGTAGCGATAGTCTCCGTCGGGGTTGTGTGGGACGCAGGCCGCCACCGTGTGTGGGGTCAGTGAGCAGAAGCGGTTGTGGAACATTTGCGGGCGGCAGCAAGCTAGAGAGAACCTAGCGTTTAGTTTCCGTGTTCACGATTCCCTAAAATCAGTGAATCTTCCTCTCCTCCCCCCTCCCCTTCCTCCTCCTCCGTCTATTTTTTTTTTTTTTTTTAATTACTGGTTTGTGTTGGTCAGGGTTTTGAGCTCATCCACCCTTGGCGTTTGCTTGATGCGCCGCATAAGTTTTTTTTCCTTTGCAGTATGCTAGTTAGAGGAATGGGGTCACTTGTCCTGTACGGTTTCCCGTATTAAAATCGGTGCCGTTTGGATAAATAGACCATCAAGGCCCCTGCGCTCCCGTTCGGCTACCCTTCTCCCTCGTGGTGGGACGGTGGTTTATTTTACTGTCGACAGATTCGGCATTCCTTTCTGTGTTACGAAAACTACCAGTTGTCACTTTGAATATGCGTTTTATGTCGGTGGTTCGCACCCGCCAAGAAACATTCCGGGGCTACTCTCCTCCCCCAGATCCTCAGATTTTAAAAAATTTCCTGCTCTCATGCCTTCCCTTTTGCGCAGAAATAGCATGTTTTGTAATCTACCGTGCCCTAAGGGAAGTGAAAACCTCTTTCTACTTCCCGTAGCCATCATTCGGGCTTTTCAAGTTAAAGGTCGTGAAACAGTGGCCCCCACTTTTCTCTTCGTAAACATTTTTTTAAAAATTTCATTTTATTTGAAAGACACGGAGACCATCTGCTGATCCGTGCAGGTCCAGTGCGGATGCAGGATGATTCGTGATTACCCGTAAGTGCCTGTTTGAGATCCTGTTTTTGATCCTTTTGAGTAGAGGCGGGGTCATCAAACATTCGCATATTCTGGAAAAGCTATGGGTGAATTCCAAAATTTCTTCCATCATAATAAACTTAGTATAATTCCACTTTTCCTTGAACTTGAAGTACCTGAGGATCTCCTGGAGTGGCATTGCTGGGCCATAGGGTGATTCTAAGGTTTTCCTTTTTTGCCTCCATTTTATTTGAAAGGCAGAGAGAGGTTGACAGAACTCTTCTGTCCGCCGGTTCACTGACCAGGTGCCCACAATAACAAGGGCTGGTTCAGGCTGAAGGCAGGATCCAGGTTTCCCACATGGATGGCAGGAACCCAAGTACTGGAGCCATCATCTGCTACCTCCCTAAGTGCGCAATACCAAGAAGCTGGATTGGAAATGGAGGTGGACTTGAGCCTAGGCACTGTGATAGAGAATGCTGGCATCCCCAGTGGTGGCGTGACCGCCGCGCCACAGCGCCTCTGTAATTTAATTAGCCCCAGCCTGCCTTAATTTAATTCTGTCTAAAGACTTCACCTGCAAATATGGTTGCCTGCTGAGATGCTGAGGATTACGACTTCAGCAGAGGGAGTTTTGGGGGCCAGCATGTGGCACGGTGGGGTAAGCCACTGCTTGTGGGGTCAGCATCCCATCTTGGAATGCTGGCTCAAGTCCTGGCTGCTCTGCTTCCAATGCAGCTCCCCGAGGAAGCAGCAGGGGGCGGATGGACTTGGGCCCCTTGTTGCCACTTAAGGAGTGGACCAGCAGGTGGAAGATTCTCTCTCTCCCTCTCTCTCCCTCCCTCCCTCCCTCCCCCCCTCCCCTTCCCTCTCTTCCTCCTTCCCTCCCTCTCCCTCTTTCCTCTTGCTTTCTGTCTCTCCAGGTGGGTAGAGGGTCCCAGGTACTTGGGCCATCGTCTGCTGCTTTCCCAGGTTGGCAGGGAACTGGATCGGAAGTGGAGCAGCCTGGGTGTGAACCAGCAGCGGCTTCACCCATTACATCACAATGCTGGTCGCTTCATTATCTATTTCTTAAAAATTAGAATGAGAGCCGGCGCTGTGGCATAGCGGATAAAGCTACTGCCTGCAGTGCCAGCATCCCAAATGGGCACTGGAAAGCAGTGGAAGATGGCCCAAGTCCTTGGGTCTCTGCACCCACGTGGGAGACCCAGAAGAAGCTCCTGGCTCCTGGCTTTGGATTGTCCCAGCTCTGACTGTTGTGACCATTTTAGAAGTGAACCAGTAGATGGAAGATCTCTCTTTGCCTCTGTCTTTCCATAACTCTGCCTTCCAAATATAAATTTTGTAAAACATTAGAATGAATTCTTATTACTACTTTATTTAATAAAGTATATTATTTTGATGTTAGATAACTCTTAGAATAATGTTGAAGTTAGCATTTTCTTACAGGATAGGATTTTAAAAACTTTGTATTACGGGAACTAATTGGTTTTTTTTTAAAAGTTAAACCTTTTATTTTGTAATAATTGTACTTCCACGTGAAGTTTTAATGAATACTATGAGATCTTGTTTACCTGTTACCCGGTTTCCCCCTTGGTAATAATCTTGTAGAATATTACAGCCAGAGTATTGTTACAGGGTTAAGATGTGAAGCAGTCCCATAACCAGAAGGGTATCACACCTGCCTTTCCCCTTCCATAATCCTCCCACCCGTGGTGTTCCCAAGCCCTGGTTGTTGGGGACGGTCCTGTGCATTGTAAGCTGTGCAGCATCCCTGGCCTTCACCCACCAGAAGCCTATGGGAGCCCCACAGTTGTGACAACTAAGTGTTTTCGGATGTTGCCGAAAGGAATGAGGATGCCAGATTTTTCAAGGCATTTCCAGATATCCCAACCCCTGCCTGAGAACCACTGGAGCTAAGATTCTGTACCTTCATCACGGTGCCGTCCGTCCTGTAACTACTCGGCATCTGTACACGGCTTCCACATGGGCATTCTGTTGTCTGAAGACAGAATTGTAAGTACCCAGTGAGACTTGCGAAAGTGAGGAATGAAGTTACTGTATACACACACAGCATCCATGAGGATGGACTGGCGCCTCAGGCCTTCCGCTCCATGGGCAGGAATGAGGACCCAGTAGTGTAAGCACATGATAACGCCTAGAAACCAGCGTACATAAGGAACCTAACAACCTAATATAAGCATCAGAGTTACAAGAACAACTGTTGAATCAGATGTTTTCTTTTCTTAGAAAACATTTTAGCATGGAAAATTTCAGACACTAAAAAAGACAGATTTTTTTAAAAAATCTATTAATGGTCAGTCTTTTTTCATCTATAACTCTACAACTCTTATCCTCTGGTTAATAGAAATAAATAGCAGGTATCATAGAATTAGAATTTAAAGCTTATGAGTTGTTTATTTCTGAAAGTTTGCATTTCATGTTTTCAGACCACAGTTGACCACTGGTCCCTGAAGTAGCAGAAGACAAAACTCTGCATAAATGGGGACTGCTGTAATTAAAATCTATCAAAGACTTAGAGAGAGGGAGACAGAGGGACACAGATTTTCCATCCACTGATTCACTCCTCAGATGGCCACAATCTGCCAGGGCTGGGCCAGGCTGAAGCCAGGAGCGGGGAGCTTCATTCATCTGGGTCTCCCACGTGGGTGGCAGGGACCCAAACACTTGCCTGTCCTCTGCTGCTTTTCCAGGCCATTTACAGGGAGCCGAATTGGAAGTGTTGCGGCCAGGACTGTAACCGGCACACATATTGGATGTTGGTGTCTCAGGCAGTGACTTAACCAGCTGCGCCACAATGCCAGCCCACCTGTTGACTCTTACTGAACTAATGGTTGCCTGGTGAGGCTGCAGTCACTTTCTCCTTATTCTCTTCTACAGATCTGTAGTGAGTTAGAGCTGCTACCTTCTACTTGTCATTTGTTCAAAGAAGGCATTAAAGAACAAGGGTTAGCCTCTCCAAGCGCCTATTCAGGGATCCGTCAGGTGTCCCGAGTTCTGCTGTTCCAGGTGCTCTGCCAGGCTCTGTCCCTTTAGTTTTCTTGTCTTTGGAGTTCATTTAATTAAATTTGTTACTTTCTCCCAAACAGCTTTTCTTTGATTTTCTTCTGCATTTGAAGTACTGTTAGACACTGCATGTGTTCATGTTCTTCTTGATTTTCTTAGAGAAGAGAGCCCTAAATATCAAGGGCATGTCAAAGCGTCATTCCCAGAGAGCCTATGTTGTGTGCAACTTACCCTGAACCATTCCTTAATTGAATAATCTCCTTATGTGTAATCATAAAATACTGTTGGTGGCAGTGTTTTCTAGTTTCCCAGGGTAGATAAATAAGAAGGAATAGTGTGTACTCTTGGGTTTTCATCACCTGGTGATTTCACAGGGGCATGTAGGAGCAATATTGTAAGTCAATACTCACTCACATGACTGTGACTGAGATGAAAAGTGAATGTGTCTCTTTTATGGAAAAAGTTACCAAACGTTTGCTGTTTGGCCGTTTGGAATATAGGATATACTAACACACAAATAGCTGGAAACCACCAGAAGGTAAATAATTAACATTTGACGATACATTTTAGATTTCAGTAAACATTTTGAAAACTGTTTTTTACTAATAGAAAATGAAAGCTATCCTGCTGGTTAAAATATAATTATCTTGTTGGCCTGTAATAACAGATGGATTAAAGAGGGCATATGAGTTAGTTTTTACCTCATTTATTAAATAACTACATAGTCTTTGTAGAAAACGTTTTAAAGTGCAATGAAAATTAGCCAAAATGCTGCTATCCTTAGTCTGTTAAAATTTTTTGTAACTACCAAAAGCAGTATGGCATTTTATAGATAGTATAAAGAGATTAAAAAATAAGAATAGCTTGTATAGCAAAAACATTAGTAATGGTGAAATTTCAGATGGTTTATAAATACTTTTCTGCTTATTTGAATTTTTTGAGTTTTCAGCACAATAGCAGGAATGCCGCTTGACATATTCTGTGTCTCAGCATTGGCCTTTTCTTTAGGCTAATCGAATGATTTTCAGAAGAAAAATGTTGCAGTACTTAGTACACTTAATAGGCTGTGACTGGAAGATTAGTGGAATTACTTAAACTGTAGAGTGGCATTGCAGAAAGGCGTATCTTAGTGAAGTCTATCATCTGAGTGCTTTATAGAGCGCGGTTGGTATGGCCCGTGTACAGTGTGAATAGAGCATGCCTTAGAACAGCATTTTAAATATGTTGTTGGAGCTCAAAGCGCTGGTGTGCTGTTGAGAAATACAACGCATACTAATCAAATCGAATTCACAGAGTGAGCTGAGACTAAATGATTTGTGACCTGAATGGTCACGTGCTGATAGTAGCAACAAAAAGTTTGATTTGGGGGCAGATTAAAGTGTTTATTGCTCAAATTATTATTTGCATGTTTTTGTTTGGTACCCGTTTTTCCAGTTTTCTGGATTGCACAGTAGTGCAGTGCTGCTCTCTGCCCACAAAGATGATGCAGAGCCTCTAACTGTGCTGTCATCGCACCCATCTCATTGCCTTCCTCTCTCTAGAGTATCAGCATTTTTAGAAAAAGTTGTGGGGTGACCAGTATTGTGGTGTAGTGGATTAAGCCACTGATGCCTCATCCCATGAGTTCCTGTCCTGGCTGCTCCACTTCAAATACAGCTCCCCACTGGTGTGCCTGGGAAGGCAGTGGAGGATAGCCCAAGTACTTGGGCCCCTGCCCCCTTTTAAAGATTTATTTATTTATTAGTGAGGCAAAGGGGGTTGGAGAGAGAGAAAGACTGAGAGACTGACTTCCATTCGCTGGTTTATTTCCCAAATGGCTGCAGCAGCTGGAGCCGAGCCAGTCTGAAGCCAGGAGCCTGGAGCTTCTTCCTGGTCTCCCACATGGGTACAAGGGCCCAAGCACTTGGGCCATCTTCCACTGCTTTGCCAGACTGCAGCAGTCAGGACTCGAACCGGCACCCATAGAGGATGCTGGCGTTGCAGATGGCAGCTTTACCTGCTTTGCCACAGCACCAGCCCCCAATAAATAGGTCTTTAAGAAAAAAGTTAATGAAGGATGCTAGAAACCAAATCAATATTATGTTTTGTCATTTCTTTATCATTCCTCTGTTTTATAACAGGTGTATTTGCACACGCATGTGCACGCTTGTGTGTAGCATTTTGTGTACAATCTTCTTTTTCCATTGGACAACCTAATTTAAAGATTCATCTGTAATTGGCAATAGGTACTTTCCTTCTGTGGCTGCTTAGTCTATTGTATGTATATTTTAGTTTGTTCAACCAGCCCTTTATTAGTGGATAATTGGATTGATTTCAGCCTTTTGATATTACAGATTGTTCTGTAGTAAATAGGCCGTTGCATACATTATTTCCTACTTTTACTATCTGTGCGATGAATTATTAGGAATAATATTGTGGGGTCAAGGATAAATGCATGTTTTACTAGATGTTATCAAATTACACTTCCTAGAGGTTATACCATATATGGGAGTTTACCCTGCAACCTTGCTATCAGAATATGTTGTTGGGGTGGGGCTGTGGCGCAGCGGGTTAACGCCCTGGCCTGAAGCGCCAGCATCCCATATGGGCGCTGGTTCTAGTCTTGGCTGCTCCACTTCTGATCCAGTGCTCTGCTATGGCCTGGGAAAGCAGTAGAAGATGGCCCAAGTCCTTGGGCCCCTGCACGCGCGTGGGAGACCCAGAAGAAGCTCCTGGCTCCTGGCTTCGGATCGGCGCAGTTCCAGCCATTGTGGCCAACTGGGGAGTGAACCATCGGATGGAAGACCTTTCTTTCTCTCTCTCTCTCTCTCTCTCTCTCTGCCTCTCCTCTCTCTTTGTAACTCTGACTCTCAAGTAAAAAATAAATCTTTTTTTAAAAAAGAACATTTTGTCAAGCTTTTGTTTCTGTTTTTATTTTTTTAAAAATTTGTTTTGAAAGAGTTATAGAAGAGAGGGAGAAACCGAGAGAGCGAGAGAGAGATCTTTCAGCCACTGGTTTATTCCCTAGAAGGTTGCAGTGGCCAGGGCTGGATCAAGCTGAAGCCAGAATTTCCTTTTGCAATTCCCATGTGGGTGGTAGGGGCGTAAACACTTAGGCCATCTTCTGATGCTTTTCCCAGGCCATTAGCAGGGAGTTGGATCTTAAGTGGAGCAGTCAAGACACAAACCAGCACACACCAGCTCCTGTTGTTAATAAGCTTTCGGATTTTTGTAAATTGAACAGATAGAAAATGATTTTTCAGTATACTTTCAGTTTGCATTTACCTTAGTATGAGAGTAAGTAAGCATTTTCTCATATGTTTAAGAACCAATTGAATTTTTCTTTGTGCTGTCTGTAGAGTTGTTGATCCTTTACTTCCTCAGAATCTTTTCATCTGAGACTGTGGCTAATAGATCCTGTGATAACCCCCAGTAATTACAGCCAGCTGTTATGTCACTATGTAATTCCCTCCCTTGGAGTGGGGGTGGGACCTATTACTTACAGAATATGGCAAAGGTGATAGAATGTTAATCTGGTGATTAGGTTGGGTTGCTTGGCAGTGATGGGATGTCACTCCTGTGAGTTCCTCACAGACTTTTTTTTTTTTTTTTAATTTTTTTGAACATTACAGAGATATCTTCCATTCGCTGGTCCACTCTCCAATGACCTCAATGGCTGGGGCAGGGCCAGGCTGATACCAGGAGCCAGGAACTCCATCCAGGTCTTCCGTGTGGGTGGCAGGGGCCCAAGCACTTGGGCCATCTTCTGCTGCTTTGCCAGGTGCTAATGCAGGGAGCTGGATCAGGAGTGGAGCAGCTGGGACTTGAAGTGGCGCTCAGATGGGATGTTGGCATTGCAGGCGACTTAACCCGCTGCTCCACAACACTTGCCCTGGCAACAGTCTTAAGGCACACTGGAGTAGGAGAGTCTTTGTTGTTGACTTGATGCAGTTACATGTTGATGAAGCCATGGGCCAGAAGCTGCAGGCAACCTGTAAGAGTTGAGGGTGTCCTCCGGTTGGCAGCTACCAAAAAGCCAGGATCACCAGTTCTGCAGCCACAAGGAATTGAATTCAGTAGACTTTTA
This sequence comes from Oryctolagus cuniculus, assembly GCF_051225735.1. Lineage (NCBI taxonomy): Eukaryota > Metazoa > Chordata > Mammalia > Lagomorpha > Leporidae > Oryctolagus > Oryctolagus cuniculus. The sequence goes on along the minus strand of NC_142873.1, from coordinate 21,960,238 downwards.
GTGAGTTTAGAGCAGGTCCCTCTCCGTTCCTTCCTCCAGGTGAGTACGCAGCTTGACTGACATTTTATTTGCAGACATGACCCAGTTAAGCTCTGCTCACTTGACCCAGAGAAACTGGGTGATAATAATGTCTGGTATTTTAAGCCACTACATCTGTGGTAATTTGCTAGGTAGCAATAGCTAATTGTTGCAGAACAACCATCCAAATTAGTTGGAGGTGTTGCTTATAGAACCAGCAAATCTGGGTCTGCTCACCCTTTGTGCCGACAGCCTATCGCTGACACTGGGGTGGTGGGAGACAGTAGGTGAAACACGGAGCAGGGAGCTGTGCACTATTGCTGATTCCCGAGCTCCCCGAGGGACTGGGGTGAAGGATCTTACCGATTGAAGTTGGGACTGAGGTGCATGTTCAGTTCGTTGGCCAAGTTCCCGGTTGGTCAATGGTTCTCTTGACCTTCCTTTGATAGTCAGCAATGCTGCGCTCTTTGGGGAATGTTTATGGTGGTAAGTCACCGTCTGTCCCAGACCTGGAATGTCCTGGAATTCCCTTAAACAAAATCCTCTGGCCAGCACTGGCCAGCAAGGCTTTATCTGTTGGAGAAGCAGTGATTGGAACCTTGTGCCATACTCCCTTTACCACACCCTCAATTCAGTGCATTCCTTTTGATAAGTGGTTAGTTCTCAGACAGGCAAGGACACCTTGGGCTAAGGGACATAGGCTGGATCCTGCTTCTACAGGAATATTCAGATAGGGATTGGGTCTCATAAATAATACTGAGATGTACTGCCCTTTGTAATACCAGTTGCAAATGTTTTTTCTAGTTCTCTTTATTTTTCATTTGATGTCTTTTGCTATCTAAAATTTTTTTGTTTTCATGTAATCCAGTTTATTTTTTTTTCTGTTTCTGAATTTTTCAGTTTTAGCTAGAAGTCCCTTTCTGACTCCCAGATAATAGAATTTAAAATGGATTTTATTGTACCTTTTTTTTCATATGGCTAAACAGTTGTCCCAACAGCATTTAGTAAAAAGTCATCCATTTTCTTTCATTTGTGATGTTATCTTTGTTACTTTTAAATTTATAGTAGATTGTTAAATTACTGTATATAATTGGTCTTTTTGCCATTGGTTGTTGGTCTGTGAATGCCACATCACACTGTGAAGATATAAAGGCCTTGGAATCTGTTATCCTGTAGGCATAACTAGGCTCACCCCTCTCCTAGTTCTTTTTTCAGGCTTTGCTAGTTTATTTCCCTGCTTGTCCGATCTTTTCCAAGTGAACTTTATAATTAACTTATCCTGCTCAAAAAAAAAAATATATATATATTTAACATGATTGCATACAATATGTAAGTAAATTTAGGGAGAGCTGACATGATTATGAGTCTTTTGGTATGAGAATATAGTAGTATCTTTCCATTTGTTCAGATCTTCTTTGACAACTTTCAGGAGTTTTTCATGGTTTTCTTTATATGTATTTAAGTCATTTTTGTTAAGTTTGTACTTAGTATTTGTCATAAGATTTTTTTTCATTGGTATTCATAAATATGTTTTGGAGGAGGTTTAATTATCAGTTTTGAGATCAGTGTTATATTCTTCATAAAACAAATTGGGAGGATTCATATTTTTAAAAGAAATTGTTTAGCTTAAATAACATTAGGATTTTACTAGATCCTTAAAGGAATGACAGAGTTCCTCTGTGGCACTCTTTGTACCTCATGGTTGATGTTTGTTGTTGTTTGATTTTTTTTTCCCTGAGGAACACTTTTAAAAAATATATTTATTTATTTGAAAGGCAGAGTGTCAGGGAGAGACAGAGAGAGAGAGAGAATCTTCCATCTGCTTGTTCACTAGCTGAATGCCTGCAACAGCTGTAGCTGGGCCATGCTGAAGCCAGGAGCCCAAAACTCCATCCTCATCTCCTGTGTGGGTGGCAGGGGCCCAAGTACTTGGCCCACCATCCGCGGCCTCCCAGCTACATTAGCAGGAAGCTGGATCAGCAGCAGGACAGTCTGGTTGATACGGTGGGCTGCAGTTGCCAGCTGTGGCTTATCCCATTGTGCCACAGTGCTGGTTCCTCTGAGGAACCCTTTTATGACTTTTTCTTCTATGGTGATTGATCTGTCAGGATTTCTTTGAAGATTGGGGTCAGTCTGGAAAATTTGTATTTTCCATAAATGTTAATGCTTCTAGCTTTCAAATTGATTTGGATGGAATTGCAATCACCTCTGGATTTTTTTTTTTTAATTTTAAAGATTTATTTATGTATTTGAGAGGCAGAGTTAGAGAGGAGAGCCTGAGAAAGAGGTCTTCCACCTGCTGGTTCACTCCCCAAATGGCCACAATGGCTGGAGCTGGGCCCATCTGGAGCCAGGAGCCAGGAGCTTCTTCCAGGTCTCCCACGTGGGTGCAGGAACCGAAGCACTTGGACCATCTGCCACTGCTTTCCCAGGCTATCAGCTGGGAGCTGGATCAGAAGTGGAACAGCCAAGGCTCGAACTGATGCCCATATGAGTTGCTAGCTCCTCAGGCAGAAGCTCAACCTACTAAGCCACAGCACCAGCCCCAGTCACCTCTTGATTTTAAAAATTTCTTGTTGAAGTGTTTTTAGATTTAAAATTAAGAATCACAGAAGGAAGATTTGGGACTTTTGATGGCCTAGTGAATAGAAAATGTCTAATGAAACTCCAATAGTTAGCCATCTTCTCTCTCACAATAAACAGTTATTTCCCAGGGTATGCTCTGCTCACATTACACTCTTTTTTTTTTTTTTTTTTTTAAGATTTATTTATTTATTTGAAAGGCAGAGTTACAGAGAGGCAGAGAGAGAAAGTCATCCATCCTCTGGTTCACTCACCAAATGGCTACAACAGCCAGAACGAGGCCAATCCAAACCCAGGAGCTAGGGGCTTCCTCCAGGTCTCCCACACGGGTACAGGGGCCCAAGGACTTGGGCCAACTTCCACTGCTTTCCCAGGCCATAGCAGGGAGCTGGATTGGAAGAGGAGCAGCTGGGACTCAAACTGGTGCCCAAATGGGATGCTGGCACTGCAGGCAGTGGCTTTTTACCCACTATGCCACAGTGCCAGCCCTTCACATTACGCTCTTGTCTAAGATTTTGCACTGCACAGAATATACACAGTGTCTCTTAACCTTCTGAAACAGAAATATACTTTTAAAAATTATACAATTATGGGGCAGGCATTGTGTCATACGTAGCAAGTTAAGATGCTGCTGTTTAAGTCTTGGCCACTCCATGCTTCTGATCTAAAGTGCTCGGAAGGCAACAGATAATGGCCCAAGTACTTGCGTTCCTGCCACCCACATAGACCTGAATGGAATCCCTGACTCCTAGCTTCTGCCTGGCCTGTCCCTGGCTGTTGAGGCATTTGGGGAGTGAACATGGAGATGAAAGATAGACAGACAGATACTCTGCCTTTCACATAAATAAATCTTAAAAAGATATTTAAAAATTATACAAAACAAATATTTATTAATTGTTAATACTAGGCCATATAAACCCGTATAAACATATGGGTTTGAAAAGATGGAGAAATTTCCTCTCCTGCTCACAGTGAGTACATAACGCTTACACTACATGCACATTACTTATTAGGATGTCTGCAGTTCACATGTCTGGAAAAGGTGATTCTCTGTTACCTGTACCTGTCTGAAATCTCTGTTGAGCATCTCATTTTCCAACCAAGACTTCTGTCTTTCCAGCTCACTGCCTCTGTAACACCCTAACAATTATTCAGACACACTGGGACCTCTAATCTTTTGGCCTATCCACATTTCCCATTCTAATTCTTTCGTATCCTCACATCTCTTTGCCTGGCTCCGTCTGTGGTCTGCCATTGTAATCATTACATGCACCTCTGCGCCTCCCTGGCGACACTCCGGCTCTCAGCTGACAAGGTCCCTGTGCCTGAGTAGCAGAACATGTGTGGAGAAAAATATAGAATTATGCTGATTTGTCTCACTTTAAACTCGTCTACACATCTGGTTAGGCTGTTACTCATTTCACTTTGAAAAATATACTGTGTTGATATTTAACTGTGGAGGTTTGACTTTGTAACTATTCAAGTTTATTATTGAACTAGTTGTTTTGCATTAACTAACCTTATATATTTTGTTTGACCCTCCTTTTGAATTTAAAGGCACTTAGCCTTGGTTGTTGAAGTAATTAATTGCCCATACGACAAATAGGCAGTATGAAGCAAAAACTTCATTGTATGATGCTAGATCTGTTACTTATTCCTGTGGAGTAGATTCACAATTCAGCTTTTGATTTTTGTTTGAATATATTCATTTTTAAGCAGTTAAGAATGTCTGTTATTAAGTAACAGACATCTGATTGCTTTGCACTTTGTTCATATTTGGATGTTGATTTTTTGACCTGTGTAAAAACAGAATCTTTGTCGTTTTTGAACACTTTTATGGTTAATAGTATAAAAGAAATGGCCTTGTTTCATAAATGTCTCTCATTTTATATGTTCTTTAGTATACTGATTCACTACATTAAGAAGTGTTCTGGAAGAAATACAGTATGACTTGGGGAAAATAATTGTGATTGTCTACCTGATAGAGTTGTTGAGAGTTAGTCCATTTTACAGTTCGGGAAACAAGGGAATCTTGATGTTGAGCTGCTTGGATAGGATGAGCCAGATGAATAATCCGTACAGAACTGGCCTAATCTGTGTGTTTTAAGCAGAAAACTCTTCATCTTGCCTTTATGGTGCTGGCAAGCAGTGAGGAGGGAACCTAAGATCAGGAAGTAAACACAATAGAAAGCAGTGTTCTGGGTTTATCGCAGAGACCTTTATTTAATTTTTGAAATTGGACAGTAAGTTTCTGAGTTGTTTCTTGTTTTTTTGGTTTTTTGGTTTTTTTTCCTATAATAAGTTTGCCTGTTGTTCTGAGTTAGTTTTCATGCTGTTGTTGAATAAGGTTGTCCTTGCATAGCCTAGGCATTAAACCTGATGTGACTGTAGCCATTTTGGATGTAACAGCCGTCTTGCCCTTTAGGTAATCCCAAAATCTGTGGGATAAACAAAGTCATGTAGATTACCTGTTGGGCTTGGCTCGCCAGTCTGGACCTTGGACTGTCCCTTACTTAGGTTAGCTCTGGGATCCGTTGTCTGCTGGCCACCTGCGGCCACCCTTCTGTCTGAGGCTCCTCAGTGACTCACACTTTACGTTACATTGGATTTGTGCTTCCTTTCGTCTCAGGGCACCTTCCACCTTTGGTGGCCAATCCTATGCGTTAGGTTTTCTGAAACACAGCAGTAATGTATTGCTTGCCCAAAACAGAATAGCAATAAATTTGTTTAGAAATTCTCAGTATTTTGCAAGTATACTACTAACCATCTTACAGTAATTTTTTCATTCATTTCAACAAATAATTATTAAATATCGTGTGCCAGGCTTAGGGGATAGAGTAATAGAGCATACTTTCTAGCATGAGGAGTTAAGACAATAGTAATAGACCCAGTAAGTACAGCAAGTAAGCAAACAGCGACCACAAAGGTCCTGTGGCTCTTATCTTGGTCCAGTGGGGATCATTGTATTTTGTGTGTCAGTCATTGTGCCTTACATTTTACATGGTTGTCTTGTATACTTCTTGACTGTTTTACCTAATTATAATATGCAGTAAATAGATGATGTTAATTTGGAATATAGTTGATGAAAGTGAGGCTAAGAAACTCTGGTGATTTTTTTTTTCTGAGGTGCAAAACTGGAATGTGATAGAATGGAATTTTAGTTTTGTCTCTTTTGTTTTTTATTTTTTAAAGATCTATTTACTTATTTGAAAGGCAGAGGTACAGAGAGGCAGAGGCAGAGAGAGAGAGAGGTCTTCTATCAGCTGGTTCACTCCCAAGATGGCCACAACGGGGCCGACCCTCAGTCAGGAGCCAGGAGCTTTTTCCTGGTCTCCCTTGCAGGTACAGGGGCTCAAGGACTTGGACCATCTTCCGCTGCTTTCTCAGGCACATTAGCAAGGAGCTGGATCAGAAGTGGAACAGCTGGAACTCGAACTGGCGCCCATATGGGATGTGGGCACAGGTAGAGACTTACCCTACTATGCCACAGCACCAGCCCCTTTGTTTTTTATAAAGGTTGTCTTGTTTTTCCCTCATTCCATTGGTTCTAAAATGTGGCTGTGTATCACGGTTAACTGGGAAGCTTATTAAAGCCATAGATTCCTTAACCTTACCCCTAGAAATTCTGGTTTAGCCTATGTGGCATGGAGCCTCAGGAACCTGCATTAAAAAAAAAAAAAGATTTTACTTATTTGAAAGGCAGAGAGTTAGAGAGAGTGGGGAAGAGAGAGCGAGCGATGTCTTCATCTGCTGGTTCGCTTCCCAAATGGCCACAACAACCACGGCTGGGCCAGGCCGGAGCCAGGAGCTTCCTCCAGGTCTCCCGTGTGGGTGGCAGCAGGCCAGACACTTGGGCCATCTCCTGCTGCTTTTCCCAGACACAGTGGCAGGGAGCTGCATCGGGAGTAGAGCAGCCAGGACTGGAACCGATGTCCGTATGGGATGCCAGCTTAATCGGCTGTGCCAGGATGCTGGCCCCAGGAGATTGTCTTTAGTGTTCTTTCCTTAAACTGTCCTTGTGTTTGGTATCAGGGTGTTAATAGCCTCGGAAAGTCAGTTGGAGAATGTTACCTTGTTTCCTGTTTCCTGAAGACAGTCGTAGAAGACTAAAATCATGGAATTCCTCAAATGTTTGGCAGACTCACTTGTGAAATTATCTAGAGATGTTTTTGCAGTGATGTAACATTGCAGAGAACGAAGACCATCCAAATTCTGGAGTTTCCAGTCTGTGCATTTATATTTTTCTAGGAATTTATTTCACCTAAATTTATGAACAACTGTAATCTGCTTCTGTATTTATGACCTCTTTGTTGTTCTTGGTATTATTTTTGCTTTCTTTTTTATTGATTAGTCTACTAGTGCTTCAAGTTTTCTGATTTTTAAAGAACTAACTTAGCTTTTGTTGTCTTGTTTTATTTTCATTTTCGATTCCTGCTAACACTATTATTCTTTTACTTTTGAGTTTATTATATTTTCTGAATTCATAATTTGCAGTCTTATTTTATATTTCTTTTATAAGCATCCAAAGCTATAAATTTGGCCATAACTAGATCCCTTGGGTTTTGAAAAGTAGTATTTTCATTATTTAGTTCTACATAAATATTTTGCAATTTTCATTTACACAGTTCATAATTTTTCTCATTCTCCTTTTGTCATTGGCTTTGTAACCAAGAATATAGGATTTAGATGAAAGGGTGACACTGGAACAGAGGCAAAGAATCTGAAATTAATCTAAGAGTGTGCTGATTTTCCAGAGGTATTCCAGAAAGGAGAGCTGTAAAAAATCATTATGAGTTAGGTTTTTGAATAAACATTGTAAAGATCATGTGTATGTGAACAGATTATGCTTTTTCAGACTCCTTATTTTTAATTAATTTATTTTTTAAAGATTTATTATTATTTTTTTTTTTTTTTATTTTTGACAGAGTGGACAGTGAGAGAGAGAGAGACAGAGAGAAAGGTCTTCCTGTACCTTTGGTTCACCCTCCAATGGCTGCTGCGGCCAGTGCGCTGCAGCCGGCGCACCACTCTGATCCAAAGCCAGGAGCCAGGTGCTTCTCCTGGTCTCCCATGCGGGTGCAGGGCCCAAGCACTTGGGTCATCCTCCACTACCTTCCCGGGCGACAGCAGAGAGCTGGACTGGAAGAGGAGCAACCGGGACAGAATCCGGCGCCCCAACCAGGACTAGAAGCCGGTGTACTGTCGCCGCAAGGTGGAGGATTAGCCTATTGAGCCGCGGTGCCGGCCATTTTTTGAAGATTTATTTATTATTTGAAAGGCAGAGTTACAGAGAGGCAGAGGCAGAGAGAGAGAAAGGTCTTCTGTCTGCTGGTTTACTCCCCAGATGGCCGCAATGGTGCCAGTCTGAAGCCAGGAGCCAGGAGCTTCTTCCAGGTCTCGGATGCTGGTGCAGGGGCTCAAGGACTTGGGCCATCTTCTACTGCTTTTCCAGGCCATAGCAGAGAGTTGGATCGGGAGTGGAGTAGGTGGGACTTGAACTGGCGCCCATGGGGGATGCTAGCACTGCAGGAGGCAGCTTTACCCTCTAGGCCACGGTGCCGTCCCCCTCCCCTTATTTTTTATTTTTTAAAATTTTACTTATTTGAGACACACAAAAAAAATGAAAGTGAGTTACCACCTGCTGGTTCACTCCCCAGATGCCTGCTGTCACTGGGACTGGGCCGGGCTGAAGCCAGGAACCAGAAATTCAATTCCTGTCTCTCAGGTGGGTGGCAGGAGCCTAATTATGAGTCAAGAATCAGAGTCATGTATTATACCCAGGTACTCACAATAAGGAACATACTTTTTTTTGTTTGTTTTTTGTTTTATTTATTTATTTGAAAGGCAGAGTTACACAGAGAGAGAAAGAAGGAGAGGCAAAGAGAAAGAGAGAGAGAGAGGTCTTTCATCCGCTGGTTCACTCCCCAGATGGCCACAATGGCCAGAGATGCGCCGATCTGGAGCCAGGAGCCAGGAGCTTCTTCTGGGTCTCCCACACAAGTGCAGGGACCCAAGGACTTGGGCCATCTTCTGCTACTTTCCCAGGCCATAGCAGAGAGCTGAATCGGAAGTGGAGCAGCCGGGACTAGAACCAGCGCCCAAAGGGGATGTTGGCACCGCAGGCGGTTTCTTTACCTGATACACCACAGCGTCCATTCTAGAACACACGTGTTTTAACTGCTAACGCCACCTCTCCCCACCACTACAAAGATGTATGTTGCAAGCACAAAGGCTGTAAGCTATAAAAACCCTAGAAAATTGCTTCCCAGAGAGGCAGTTTCTTTAGGGAACTATACTTTCCCACTGTTGGTCTTTCTTGCCAAGGAAACAGAGCTTTCTTTTGAGAACTCCAGATTGTGGCTGATTACTTGGTGACACCCCACATGAATGGACCCCTTGTGCCCAAGAACAGATTTAACTTAGCTGTCTTGATTGGAGCACGTGCTCTGTGTGATGTGAAATTTTTGGCCCCATTTTCTATATTTCCCAATTTCCCTTGGCTCTTGCTGTACACTCTCTGGGCAGTTCTTCCCCAGTTCTCTCCTCCTCCCTCCCTCCTTTCTTTCCTTTCCTTCCTTCATTGATAGTTTATCAATTTCATTTTTGCATAAAACATGGAAGAAATCTGTTCACCACATGAAAACTTTTCAGTCTAGGAATTTGCAAATGGCTCTTTTATCATGTCCACAGTAATTGTCTATGCTTTTAGACTTTAGAAATTTTAGTCTTTAGAAATTCCACGTGGGCCTGTTATTTCTTCTGTCCCGGTTACCGTATAATGATAAGGAGGAAGAGGACTAGGTAAGAACAGCACTCCAACCAGTTTTCTACTGTCCCCTTTTTTTTTTTAAAGATTTATTTATTTATCTGAAAGAGTTACACAGAGAAAGGAGAGGCAGAGAGAGAGAAAGTCTTCCATCTGCTGATTCACTCCGCAATTGGCCGCAATGGCCAGAGCTGCGCCAATCCGAAGCCAGGAGCTTCTTCCAGGTCTCTCTTGTGGGTGCAGGGGCCCAAGGACTTGGGCCATCTTGTACTGCTTTCCCAGGCCATAGCAGAGAGCTGGATGGAAAGTGGAGCAGCTGGGTCTCAAACGGGGGCCCATATGGGATGCCAGCACTTCAGGCCAGGGCATTAACCAGCTGTGCCACATGCTGGCCCCTCTGCTGTCCCTTCTTTCCAATCAAATTGATGGATATTATGGTTCACAGCACCCCCAGCTGTGGTAGCCATGATTAGAGACTCCATTTCTTCATCACCGCAGATTGCAAGCTGCAGGTGACAAAACTATGGCACACTTTACAAATGTGTATGTCATCCTTGTGCAGGGGCCATGCTAATCCTCTCTATTGTTCTGATTTTGGTCTGTGCACGGCCACGGCCTTTTCATTCCACCACAAGCAAGCACTTGCTATGTTAATTTAGGTCTCAAGTCTCATGTTCTCAGTGAGATCTTCTGTAAAATTTCACACACCCTTTCCCACTTCTGTTGCTTGTCTCTGCTTTATTTTTTCTCCTGAGCACTTACGCTTTCTAACACAGTGTTCAATGTAGTGTTCCAAACTAGATCAGGAAAGAAGTAAAACCGCTAAGGGCTGGGGGACTGAGAACAGAAACGGAATGTAAGTTGTAAGACAGGAGAAGTCCTGAGTGTCTGGACATGGATGTGGTGAGAGTGAGAATTGGAGCAGGCACCACTGGGGAGTCAGGATTGTGGTCAGAGAGGGAGATTTTCGATTGAAGAGTCATAAGTTCTGGATGATGATGAAATAAAGAACAGACATCATTGGGTATAATATGGGTGTAGGTTTTAAAAGGAACTTGAATCAAGATATTTCGAGACTAGGTGTTGAAGGGCTCTGGACAGGCCCTCCGTCGTAGTGGGAAGTGGGCAGAAGAAAGAGAGGAGAGGCGCACGTCAGTGCTGACCAATCATAGAGCTGCTTGGTGAGCAGTCCTTGCTTCCCCTGATGGGAGAAGGGATCCGTTGGCTTTCTTCCTGGTGTGTTTTGGGTGGTTCCCGTCTATGTTGAGGGCCAGGGAGTCCAAGGAGGAAATTGGAAGGCATGGAGTTGTTTGAGAAAATGAATCTGTGGATATGAATCTTGCAGTGTAGTTGAAGAGGTGCTTGGCTTCTGCGGTGCACAGTCCTCCTGGATCAGATCAGTCTGTGGTTATAATCTTAACTTTGGGGCCTCATGGCCTTTTGAGGAAGTAGTGATTTTGTTGCTTGTGTACTTGCTCTTTGCCTACACACAAATAAATATTTTAGGTAGTTAGTTTCTTAACTTTTCACCTAAATGTCAGTACTGAATACTTTTGTGTTGCAAAGTTGACAATTTGTCTTTCTTTTTTTGTCTTTTCATTTGCCCTAATGGGCTTCATTCACTTTAAGAACACTGCTTCCTCCTCCTCCTTCCTCTTTCCTCCTTCCTTCTTTATTTATTTTATTTAAAAGAGTTAGAGAGGGAGGGAGAGACAGGGAAATCTTCGATCTGATAGTTCATTCCCCAAAGTGGCTTCAGTGGCCGGAGCTGGGCCAGACTGAAGCCGGGAGCTAGGAACTTCCTCCAGGTCTCTTAAGTGGGTACAGGGGCCCAAGCTGATGGGCCATTTTTTTGCTGCTTCCCAGGTTCATTAGCAGGCAGCTGGATCAGAACTGGAGCAGCCAAGAACTGAACTGGCACCCATATGGGATGCAGGCATTGCAGGCACTGGCTTAACCCACTTAACCCACAGCACCGGCCCTGGGAACATTGTCTTCTAAAGCGTTTATATTTTTCTGTACATGCATGTAATTTTAACAGTGGTCACTAGGGCTGGCATTTTGGTGCAGCAGGTTAAGCCCTTGCCTGCGACATCGACATTCCTTGTGAGTACCTGGCTGCTCCACTTCCTATCCAGCTCCCTGCTAATGCACCTGGGGAAGCAGCAGCAGATTGTTGGAGTACTTGGGCCCCTGCCACCCATGGAGATCACAGATGGAGTTCCAGGCTCCTGGCTTCGGCCTGGCCCAGTCCTGGCTGTTGCAGCTGTTTGAGGGGTGAACCAGCGAAAGGAAAATCTCTCTCTGTCTCACCTTATCTCTCCTTATCTCTCTCTAACTGCCTTTCAAATAAATTAATTAATTTAAAAAAAAAAAGGTGCTCACAGCTCACATGACATCACTTTCATTGGTACCTGACTTTTCCTTTGTCCTGTAGTCATTTCCAGCGATCCCATTGGTATTAGTCAAGTTTTTTTTTTTTTTTTGACAGGCAGAGTGGACAGTGAGAGAGAGACAGAGAGAAAGGGAGAAAGGTCTTCCTTTTGCCGTTGGTTCACCCTCCAATGGCCGCCGCGGCCGGCGCACTGAGGCCGGCGCACCGCGCTGATCCGATGGCAGGAGCCAGGAGCCAGGTGCTTTTCCTGGTCTCCCATGGGTTGCAGGGCCCAAGCACCTGGGCCATCCTCCACTGCACTCCCTGGCCACAACAGAGAGCTGGCCTGGAAGAGGGGCAACCGGGACAGAATCCGGCGCCCCGACCGGGACTAGAACCCGGTGTGCTGGTGCCGCAAGGCGGAGGATTAGCCTAGTGAGCCGCGGCGCCGGCCTCAAGTTTTTGTTTGGGAGGGAATTAGTATTTTTGTTTTTTAATTGACTTGTAGTGAAATTCCTGGTAGACAGATAACAACAGTTAAGAAATTGAGCTAGTTACCAGCTTTATAGGCTTATGGTATAACCTGACACAGACAACTTAATTTTTTTCAAAAAATTAATTTTTTTATCTTGACACATAATTATTCATACATATTTACTTGGTCCACTGCATTGTGTAGATACATGTAGACATTGCATAAAGAGCAATTAGAGTATCTATCACCTTATTTATTTTATTTTTTATTTATCCTTTTTTATGGTGAGAACATTTAAAATCCTCTGAGCTATTTAGAAATATGTGGTACATATTCCTTTGCAAGGAATACCAGGACTTGTGCCTCCTGCCTGCCTATAACTTTATACCATGGACTAACCCCTCCCCATGCACTTGGCCCGCTTCCCTCCCTAGATTCTGGCAACCATTGTTCTGTTCCCAGCTCCTATGAGGTTAGCATTTTTAGAATCGACATATGAGTGAGATTGGACAGTGTTTGTTTTTCTATGCCTGGCTGTCTGATCTAACACAGCGGCCTCTAGGTTTCCTGTATTGTTGCAAATGACAGGATTTCAGCTGTTTTATGACTGAATAGTGTTCAGTTATGTGTATGTACCACATTTTCTTTATCCACTTATTTGTTAACTAATGGACAGGTTGTTTGTATATTTTGGCTATTTTGACTGTTTCTTCAGTAAACATAAGAGAGAGAACAGGTATGTTTCTGACATACCCATTTCTGCTCCTGTAGATACATACCCAGCTGGTGAGATTGCTGCATCAGAGTATCCCTATTTTTAATTTTTTAAAAAGGAATGTGAAACAGTTTTATGCCAGCAGTTTTCTCAAGTTACATGAGGCACACATATTTCCTCAAAAATACAAATTCAGGGCCGGCGCCATGGCTTACTAGGCTAATCCTCCGCCTTGCGGCACCAGCACACCGGGTTCTAGTCCCGGTCAGGGCACCGGATTCTGTCCCGGTTGCCCCTCTTCCAGGCCAGCTCTCTGTTGTGGCCAGGGAGTGCAGTGGAGGATGGCCCAGGTGCTTGGGCCCTGCACCCCATGGGAGACCAGGAGAAGCCCCTGGCTCCTGCCATCGGACCAGCGCGGTGCACTGGCCGCAGCACACCGGCTGCGGCGGCCATTGGAGGGTGAACCAACGGTAAAGGAAGACCTTTCTCTGTCTCTCTCTCTCACTGTCCACTCTGCCTGTCAAAAAAAAAAAAAAAATACAAATTCAGAAAACTAACATGGAAAAAATTAATTTGAATAGCTCTATATGTATTTAAGAAAGTAAACTCATTTTTTAAAAAAAGATTTTCTTATTTATCTGAAAATCAGAGTTATAGACAGAGGGAGAGACAGAGAGAGATCTTCTGTCTGCTAGCTCACTTCCCAGATAGCCACAATGGCCAGCACTAGGCCAGGCCAAAGCCAGGATCTTGTAACTCCATCCGAGTCTCCTACATGGGTGCAGGCACCCAAGCACTTGGGCCATCCTCTGCTGCTTCTCCCAGGTGCATTAGCAGGGTGCTGGGTCGGAAGTGAAACAGCTGGAACAGAAACTGGCTGGCGCACACATGGGATGCTGGCATTGTAAGTGGCGGCTTTACCCACTATGTCACAACGTTGGCCCTATAAACTCATTTTTTTAAATCTTCCCCCCAGAACTAAAGGCCTAAATAATTTCACTGGCGAATTCTACTAAACATTTAAAGAAGTATTAGTATAATAATGTGTTCAATTCAGAAAACAGAGAAGAATTAAATTCTTAACTCAAGAGACCAGCATAACCCTATTAGCAAAACCTAATGAATACAAGAAAAAAAAAATTATGGAACTATACTCCTATTTAATATAGGTGGGGGAGCTCTTCATATATAGCAGATCAAATCCAGAAAAAATAAAAATAAATATGTATTGTCTCTTTTTTATGTGTCTGATCTACAATTGAGATTTTATTTTTGTGTGTTTTCATGTTGGTAGTTATTTTATTTCTAATTTTTTTTATTTGACAGGTAGAATTAGAGACAGAGAGAAAGGTCTTCCTTTCATTGGTTCACTCCCCTAATGGCCGCTACGGCCGGTGCTGCGCTGATCCGAAGCCAGGAGCTGGGTGCTTCCTCCCAGTCTCCCATGCAGGTGCAGGGCCCAAGCACTTGGGCCGTCCTCTGCTGCCCTCCCGGGCCTATAGTTATTTTATTTCTAGTGGAAGACGCCCTTAAACATTTCATTTCAAACATGGGGGTTATGCTGGTGGCAAATTCCTTTAGTTTTTCTTTGCCCTGAGAAGTCTATTTTTCCTTCATTTCTGAAGGGTCTTTTGCTGGGTGTAGTATTGTTGACTGGCCATTGTTTTTCTTTCAGCACTTTGAATATTTCATCCTATTCTCTTCTGGCCTGTAAGTTTCAGTCAAGAAGTCTACTGCTAGTCTAATGGGGATTCCCTTATACATGACTTGATCGTTTTCTCTTGGTGTTTTTTAGAATTTATTTATTTATTTTTTCCTTTTCTGACACTTTGACTTAGTATGCCTGGGGAGAGACTCAATTGCAGTATACCTTGGAAAGGTTGAATCTATTAGAATTCCACTGGGCTTCCTGGTCCTGGATGTCTGTATCTTTTATAAGGTTTGGGAAGTTTTTGATTATTATTTAACTTAATAGTTTTTCTGTGCCTTTTTCCTTCTCTTTCCCAACTAGACTACTTACAAAACAAATGTTTGTTCCCATAAGTCTCAAAGGCTTTTTTTCATTTAATTTTTTTGTTCTGACTGGGTTATTTTAAAAGACTTTTCACAGTTAGAAATTCATTTTTTTGCCTGCTCAATTCTGCTGAGGCTCTCAGCTGTATTTTAAATTCAGTATATTGATTTCTTTAGCTCTAAGATTTGATTGGTTCTTTGTAGCATATTTTTATGAAGATGAGAGAGAGATTCCATATGCTGATTCACTTCCAAAATGGCTGCAATGGCTGGGGTTGGACCAGGCTAAAGCCTGGAGCCTGGAACTCCATCCAGGTGTCCCACATGAATAGCAAGTGCCCAAGTACTTGGGCCATCTTCCTAAGTATGAGTAGTGAGACTTGAACCGGTACCCTGACATGGTATGCTGGTATTAGAAATGATGACTTAACCAACTGTGCCACAATACTCCTGCCTTTTTAAATTTCTAAAAAATAATTATTTGAGAGGCAGGAGGGATACATATATAATATATATGTATGTATTATATATATATATATATATAGAGAGAGAGAGAGAGAGAGAGAGAGTTCTCATCTGCTGGTCACTTCCTAAATGCTTGCTTGCAACTTCTGGGTCTGGGCCAGAGTCAAAACTATGAGCTGGGAGCTCAGTCCAGGTCCCCATGTGGGTGGCAGGGATCCAAGTACTTGAGCCACTGCTGCTGCCTCCCAGGGTCACGTTAGCAGGAAGCTGGAATTGGGATCTAGAACTGGGAATTGAACTCCAGCACTCTGATGTAGATTGTGAGCCTTTTAACTGCTAGGCTTTATGTCTGCCCCATTCTGATGGGTTCTTTTTTTATGATCTCTGTCGCTTTGCTAAATTCTCATTCATATCATGAATTGTGTTCTTAATATTGAATTATCTGCTTGTTTTTTCTTATTAAATTTCCTTATTTTTTTGTTTGTTTTTTGTTTTAGTTCTTAGGCAATCCATTAATTTTCCGTTTCTTTGTGGTCTGTTGGCTAGAGAGCTATTGTGTTCTTGTTGCCTTATTTTTTTTTTCATGATTCTTATGCTTTTTGTTTTTGTGCATCTAGTGATCATTTTATTCTAACAATTTTATAGGGTGGCTTTTGTGGTAAAAGACCTTCTGCTGAAAATATGTCCCAGGATGTTGGTCGGATATGCTGTGTTGGCTTCCGGTCTAGATGGGTGCCCTAGTGTAGTGTCTATACATCTTCAGATGTAATCAGTACTTAGTGATGTTTGTGAATGTCTCAGTGACCTAGGCTCTGAGGGTTGTGGGACTGCACCGTCTGGGATATAGCTCCCTGGGTGGGACATGTACACTGACAGCGCTGTACATGGTTCATCTTTCAGGTGTTGGGGTCTCGTCGGTTTTTGTGGGTGGTGTGAGTTCCAAGGCCTCCTGAGGGCCCAGGTGGGTGTGTCGCAGCATGCCTGCGGGGTGTGGTGCCATTCTGCTTCTGAGAGCTGCACAGGGGCTGAGCTGCAACAGTGTGCCCAGATGGGGCACCTGACAGTGTGTGAGGGCT
The DNA here is from genome assembly GCF_051225735.1 of Oryctolagus cuniculus. Taxonomy (NCBI): domain Eukaryota; kingdom Metazoa; phylum Chordata; class Mammalia; order Lagomorpha; family Leporidae; genus Oryctolagus; species Oryctolagus cuniculus. The sequence goes on along the minus strand of NC_142873.1, from coordinate 21,943,753 downwards.
ACACAGATGATTTCACGGAGCCTCTAAACTGACCTGCCCAGGGAGGTGCCTGACTGCTTCCCGGGTCTGGCTGTGTAAGGCTGGACGTCTGCTGCTCAGGGCCTCGGTGGCCTGTGTGTCTGAGAACCGGCTGTCCGCCTGCTTCTTGAGGCCGCAGCTGCTCCCCAGGGGCCTTGGCAGGCCAAGCCATTCTGAAAAGGCTACATGATTACTTCTTGGGGTTGTGGCTAGCTAGGGTCATTCCTCTGCTTCTCTGGGTTTCTGTGGGCCAGGCAACTGAGGGCTGGTTGGTCAACTGCTTTGTGTGGGAAGGGCACGGGCGCAGGGCCACTTGGCTGCTTCTAGGGTGGCAGGAGGGTGAGTAGGACTACCTATGTTCTGGGGGCCTCAGCAGTCCAGAGTCACTCAAGGTGCGTCACCAAGTTCTCTGGGATGTGGGCGGGCAGGCAGGGCCTCCTTGCTGACCCACAGGGCTGTGTTTGGAGAGCTGCTGGGAAGCAGTTGCTTCATAGGACCACAGGTGAGTGGAGTCCTTGCAGAAAGAGCCTGGGTAATCTGTCAGCTCCCCGCCCGGGCGCAACGTGAAGGCTCCTGGGTTCTCCAGCAGCAGATGCCTAAGTATGTGTGGTTTGCCGAGGGTCCCTTGTTTTTTTGAGCTGAGCAAATTCCCTGAGGATTCAGGGTTGAACTCATGAAATGAAATGCCAGATGTGCGTAGTTTTTTTCTCTGTAAGGCCAGTGTGAATCTCCTTGCTCATAGGACCAACAAGGGCTAGTCCTGTGACTGCTTTTCTGCCTGTTCCCCAGTGAGTAGGATCCTCTCCACACTACCCAAGGTTGGGGGAGGGGTTCTGGCAGCAGTCCCTTGACCACCTGGCTGTGCACAGGGACTGTGGGGTTCTTTCTGGCAGTTGGTTTCACCTGGGCGGGCCAGGTACTAAGGCCTGGACTTAATTCCCTTTCCCTCTTTGAAGTGAAAAATGTCTCTCCACACTGATGCTTGGAGTGGGGTGGCATGGGCAACTGCCTAGTGGCCTGTTACACTAAAGCCAGGCTCTCCCTGGGCCTCCCCAGCTCTTGTAAAGGTAGTCTGGTGTGCGAATTGGTGTCTCTGTGAGGAGACAGTTGGTGGAGGATTTTCCTCAGTTCCCATCGTGTTCTGCCTCCCCCTAAGACAGCTTAAGTTTTAAAGCAAGGCTTACTGGTGCTAACCTGGCTTGCTTCTGACCTCTTGGGGATCCTATTTAAAATTATTTTGTTCTATAGAAATAAGTAAATTATAAGTAGTATCCCTGTGTAGATTTTTATGGATCTGTGTTAGTTATCTAGGGTTTCTCTGCCCTGAGTCTGCTCAGTGAGACTATTTTATATGTGCATTTGACTCTTTAGAAAGAATTCCCCAGGAATTCTAAAAACAAGATGTTATCAGAAAGCTTACAGAATGCTGTTCCCCTTCCTGCTTTGTTTTACAGGACATCTTTAAAAGAGGGGAAAACAGTTGAAAATAACTGTTAGAGTGGGGCCAGTGCCATGGCGTAGTGGGTAAAGCCGCCGCCTGCGGTACCATTGTCCTATGTGTGCACCAGTTCGGGTCTCAGCTCCTCTACTTCCAGTCCAGCTCTCTGCTGTGGCCTGGGAAAGCAGTAGAGGATGGCCCAGGTCCTTGGGTCCCTGCACCAGCATGGGAGACCCAGAGGAAGCTCCTGGCTTCAGATTGGCACAGCTCTGGCCATTGTGGCCATCTGAAAAGTGAACCAGCAGATGGAAGACAACTCCCTCCCTCCCTCTCTCCCTCCCTCCCTTTCTTTCTCTGTCTCTCTCTCTCTCTCTGCCTTCCAAATAAATAATTAAATCTTAAAAAAAAAAAAAAGAAGAAGAAATTAACTGTTAGATCTAGAGTAGGCACAAGGGCTGGTATAACCTTTGGAAACAGAACTGGTTTATTTTTAATTATTTATTTATTTGAAAGAGTTACACAGAAAGAGAAGTAGAGGCAGAGAGAGGGAGAGGGAGAGGGAGAGAGAGGTCTTCTACCTGCTGGTTCACTCCCCAGTTGGCCGCAACAGCTAGAGCTGTGCCAATCTGGAGCCAGCAGCTTCTTCCAGGTGTCCCACGCAGGTGCAGGAGCCCAAGGACTTGGGCCATCTTGTACTGCTTTTCCAGGCCATAGCAGAGAGCTGGGGGACCCAAGGAGTTGGACCATCTTTCACTGCTTTCCCGGGCCATAGCAGAGAGCTGGATCGGAAGTGGAGCAGCCTGGGTTTGAACTGGCGCCCATATGGGATGTCGGCACTGCAGGTGGCAGCTTTACTCACTACACCACAGTGCCGGCCTCTGTTTATTTTTTCGAGTTGCTTATTTTTAATAGTAATTTTAAGATTCTCATGTTTAAAAAAAGACTTGCAGTTTTACAGTTGGAGGGAAGTCTGGAATGTCTGGTTTTGATACATGTAGTACTTAAATTTTCCTCATGAAATGTTAAAAGGTGAAAAAAATGACCAAACTGCTGACAGTCCCGACCAAAGGTTAAGCAGCATCCATTAACATGGCCAAGTGAATAAGTCAGCTATTCAGAGCATGACAAGTAAATAGTCACGATGCCGTGGTTTCCTGAGCGTTAATACACTGGCCTCTGGTTTTAATTGTTGAACCATTTTAAAAACTCTGCTGTTTATCTTGTATTTGAGCCTCTCTCAGTGGTATGGAGAAGGGTCCTACTTGGTGGTTCGGAAAACAGTGAACATGTATTTGGTGGATGATTTAAAGTGGTCTGAAGTGTCTAACATATCTATGTTTCTTTTTTAGGAAATTGAAGATGGCTTCTCAGTTATGCTAGGTCTATGATGGGAAGTGTCACAGTTCGATATTTCTGTTATGGGTGCCTTTTTACATCTGCAACTTGGACAGTTTTACTTTTTGTTTATTTCAACTTCAGTGAAGTGACACAACCACTTAAAAATGTGCCCATCAAGGGGTCTGGGCCCCATGGACCCTTTCCAAAAAAATTTTATCCCCGCTTCACCCGAGGTCCAAGTCGAGTATTAGATCCACAGTTCAAAGCAAACAAAATTGATGATGTGATAGATAATCACATTGAAGATCCAGAAAAAGGCCACTTGAAATTCTCTTCTGAATTGGGTAAGTGTATTTGATTTTTTACTATGGCCAAAATAAAATATTTAATACTTTGAAGTTAAAGTTTGATTACCCCTTAAATCAAGTGTTGCTCATGGCATTAGAAATGTGTCCTTTTTTTCCACACTGATTTATTTTGTTTGTGAACTAGTTGAGGTTCTATGATTTTTGCAGACCCAGTGGGGAGTTCTGTTCTGTTTTGTCCAGTTCTGACTTCAAGATTTTATGAGGACTTGGTAGAAAGCTAACAAGGTTTAGAGAGGTGGGGAAAATGAAAAATTGAATAGCTAGAAAGAGAATGGTACTTATGAGGGAAGATTTTAATTGCTAGGATTATTTAATAGGGAAAAGAAATGATTGAAAGATAACTAACTTATTTTGAAATGCATATTTCATTAAACAGAACATAAAGCATTGGGTTTATAAATCAGCTGAAATTACTTGTATGTAACCAAATTTCCATGTAAGAATTATTAAGGTGCTAGAATATATATTAAATCTAGTTTATACAATCTTAGTATAAAATAGAAAGCAAATTTTTCCTCAAATGGTATTTGTTCAGTTTGGAAACAAGGATCTGCCATCAATGCCTTTGTATAGTCCTACATGCTTGGATTTATAAAATTTTAAGGGATAAGTGAGTTATTTTGGTTATCTTCACATCTTTTTTTTTTTAAGATTTTATTTATTTTATTTCAGAGGTAGAGTTACAGACAGTGAGAGGGAGAGACAGAAGAGAAATGTCTTCCTTCCATTAGTTCACTCCCCAAATGGCTGCAATGACCAGAACTGTGCAGATCCAAAGTCAGGAGCCACACTCTTCTTCCAGGTCTCCCATGCAGGTGCAGGGGCCCAAGCACTTGGGCTATCTTCTGCTCTCCCAGGCCATAGCAGAGAGCTGGACTGGAAGTGGAGCAGCCGGGACTAGAACCAGCTCCCATATGGGATGCCAGCACCACAGGTGGAGGATTAACCTGCGCCACAGTGCTAGCCCCATACCTTCACATCTTAAGAAAGGACTTTGATTTTGTTATAGAGATATCAAATAATAGGTAGTTTAGGAGTAAAAGCCTTAAAAGAAAGCCTGTAGGCAGAGATTTTGAGATTAGGAGAGTCATAGGCTCTAACGGAAATGTTAAAACGGACTTTTAATTTGGTCACAGTTTCAAAGAAATAAGTTTTTGAGACAGTGATTTTTCTGGAGTCAGCACTATGGTGCAGCAGGTTAAGCCACCACCTACAGTGCAGGTTCAAGTTATGGCTGCTCCACTTCTGATCCAGTTTCCTGCTAATGCACCTGTGAAAACAGCGGAAAATGACCTGAGTGCTTGGGCCCCTGCCACCCACGTGAAAGACCCAGATTTAGGCCTGGCCCAGTCCCAGCTACAGTAGCCATTTGAAGAGTGAACCAGTAGGTGGAAGATTGATGGATTTCTCTCTCTCCCTCTCCCTCTCCCTCTCCTCTAAGTCTGCCTTTCAAATAAACAAAATAAATCTTAAATAAATCTTTAAAATTGAAAATATGTTCTCATTATTATAAAATTAATTAAAATATTTCCTCTGACATGCTACTTGACTTTGGCTGTGATTCTACTTGGGCAGAGGAGGGACAAAATTAAACTAAGGTGATTTTTTTTTTAAGATTTTATTTATTTGAAAGGGAGAGAAAAAGATCTTCCACCTGCTGGTTCACTCCTCAAATGGCCACAGTGACCGGGGGTGGGCTAAGATGAAGCCTTGAGCCTAGAACTCCATTCACGTCTTCCTCATGGGTGGCAGGGGCCTAAGCACTTGGACCATCCTTTGTTGCTTTCCCAGGCACATTAGCAGGACCTGGGTCAGTAGTGGAGAAACCGGGACATGAACCTGCACCCACGTGGGATGCCAGCAGCGTCACAGATGGTGGCTTAACCCACTATGCCACAGTGACAGCCCTATGTGTATTTCATCTCTCTCATACCCACGTGTCCATAAGTCAGTCAGCATATTAAAGCCATAGAGTTTTCCTGTCCAAAAGAATTTGACTTCTAAATTCAGTCATTTCACCGAATTTGTTTAACAAATTCTTTTTTTTCTTTTTAATATTTTATTTATTTATTTGAGAGGTAGAGCTACAGGCAGTGGGGGGAAGGTCTTCCATCCGCTGGTTCACTCCTCAAATGGCCAAAATGGCCAGAGCTGGGCTGATCGGAAGCAGGGAGCCAGGAGCCAGGAGCTTCTTCCAGGTCTCCCACGTTGGGGTGGGGCCCTAGCACTTAGGCCACCTTCTGCTGCTTTGCCAGGCCATAACAGAAGAGCTGGATCAGAAGTGAAGCAGCTAGGACTCGACCCGGCTTCCACATGGGATGCTGGCACTGCAGGCGGCAGCTTTACCCACTACGCCACAGCGCTGGCCCCAATCATTTTTTCTTTTTAACATCTGTTCATGTCCATTGAGATTAGTTTTGCATGAACAGACTTTGGGAAATGCTGGTAAAAGGGTCGTTCTGTGAGAGAAGGCTAAAGGGAAGAGAAAACAAAGGAGACATTATCATTCTATGTGCAGAGAAGACTCTGGGAGGACACTAGAACAGGAATGCAAGATTCTGGTGGTTTTTGAATCGGTCTGTGCAGGATTTTCTTGTCAGTGCAGCTGATTAAAGCCTGAGACCATGGGCACCCTTCTTAGTGGAAAGGTTTGTTGACAGCCTTTTGGAGAGGGAGGGGTTCATATAAAAATTTGGCAATACTTGAAGTCTGTTGAGGTCCATTTGGGTTCTATTTTTAAGATTTTATTTATTTGAGAGGTAGAGTTACAGAGAGAGAAGGAAATGCTTTCTCGGGGCATAGCAGAGAGCTGGATCAGAAGTAGAGCAGCGGAGACACCAATTGGTGTCCATATGGGATGCTGGTGCCGCAGGTGGAGGCTTAGCTTACACTTGGCCCCTATAGTAAGATATTCTTAAGATGATGGCTTATGAGCAAGTCTCATTTATAGTTAAGGCTCAGTTGCTTTGATACGAATTTGACTTCAAGCTAAAAAACGTGTGCTTTTGAGACTGGCATTGTGGCTTAGCTGGTAAAGCTGCCACCACCTACAATGCCAGCATTCCATGTGGGTGCCAGTTTGTGTCCCAGCTGCTCCACTTCCAGTCCAGCTCCCTGCTGATGGCCTGGGAAAAGCAGCAGAAGGTGGGTCACATGGGAGACCAGATGATGCTCCTGGCTTCTGGCCTTGGCCTGGCTCAGCCCTGGCCATTGTGGCCATTTGAGGAGTGAACCAGCAAATGGAGGACCTCTGGCTCTGTGTCTCTCCCTCTCTGTAACTCTGGCTTTCAAATAGATAAATAAAATCTTTTTAAAAAATATATTTTTTGAACTGGAGATAATGTAATATTTAAGAAACATGGCTGTGGGATAAAGTCAGCATTTTCTTAAAATCATAACAATAACTGTAGTAATCCTTTTCAGATTTAATGCACTGACTGTAACTTCACTCTTTTGCAGGTATGATTTTTAATGAACGCGATCAGGAGTTGAGAGACTTGGGCTATCAGAAACATGCCTTCAATTTGCTTATTAGTAACCGCTTGGGCTACCATAGAGATGTGCCAGATACGAGGAATGCGGCGTATGTTGCTAGTTTCTGCTAATACATTTTTAAATAAAGGAATGCTTTCACTGCCAGTATAAGAAGCTCTGAGGATGGTATTCATGTTTTGCAGTTAATTTCTAGTAAGCTGAACAATGACGCTTACCTTGAGACTCATTTCCATTTGTATTATACTTGAAGCCTCATGGTCTGAGATTGTACCAGCAAAGTTCTAGAGCTTGTTGTATGTCTCTTTTGAAATCAGTGTGGGAAAGTGGAAAGGAGTGCTACCTGAGAGACGCTAAGTTTGCTTTTGCGCTAAGTCTTTTGTCAGGTTCCTAGCAAAGAGGAATTAAACTCAGTGAAGAACACTGCCTGTGGCATCACTTTGCTCCTTCATGGTTTTTGCCTCTTTAGAGGCTTTTCGTCCACGGGTTCAGTCAAGTGCTTCCACAGACAGGCCTTTGTTGAGCACCTTCTGCGTGGTGTGCGCGCTGTACATGTTGTGAAGGCCTGGAAATGAACAGAACAGGAAGTAGTGTCTGGGATCACAAGGCTCAGCGTCTAGCCAGAGGGGGCAGATAAGTCAGCAAGTAATAGTGTCGGCACATAAGCTGGCAAAATGAGGACCCCCAAAAGCCAGAGCGGTCAGGAAAGACTTTGCCGAGAGGTGAAGACAGCAGGGATGCGAAGGAAGGCTTTGCCCTGTAAAGGCAGCAGCACGTGGCAAACGCTGAGGCATGCAATCCCGTGCTTTAAGGGACTAAAGAGGGCTCACTTTGGCTGCAGCAGGATAGCAGGAGGCTGAAAGTAGGCCACCTGCAAGAATTTAGGACTCTGGATTGTTTTCTGTACGTTAATAGTTGGTTGCTATGGCCACCTAATCCTTTTTGTCAAATAGTTACTTAAATGGAATGTCCTCTGTAACCTTGCTATATTATAGTTTATTCAAATTATTTTTGTTACATGGGAAAAAATTAAATTTTCAAATAGGTTTTTTTGTCATTCTAAAGAATACTTTATTGAATAAGTTTTATTCACAGGAAAATAAGCTTTAATCTATGATGAATGCCATATTACACAGCACAAAAACAGTTTTCTTAGTTTTCCATACTGATGGAAAGATTTCTACCAAATGATAAAGTCATAACATTATAGTCACAAATATAGTACTCTGTCTCAAAAACATTTCACAGTTATTATAATACTAATACAATAACATCAGAATCATTCACTCTGTTAGCTTAAAGTTTAAGAAAAAAATAAAAGATCTAACAAGTTACATTAAAGCTTTTATTACATCAAATCAGAAATGCAAGTTTGTTACTAAGTATAGACAAAATTGTAAAATATACTTATGTAGTACTTTAAATGTTATATAATGATACCTAATAAGAATATTATAAATGCCAAAAATCTGTGTGCATACCTGCAAGCTTTAGACTTCAAAACAGAATCTTACCTCGCAAATACTAGTGTAGTATTGACCAATTTGAAGAAATAGGTATTTAAGATTTTCCTGTTGTATCAGTTATAAAGTGTCACCTAATATGCATAATGGAAAGAATAGTTGAAAAAAATAAACATTTGACACCTTCCAGGAGAGGCAGGTTGGTAACATTTTTCACCTTCAAGCTATGTCCCAGTCAAGGCTCTGCCACTAAGTAGCTACCTATAGTTTTGGATGAACCACCACACCTTTGAGCCTAGCTGCCTCACCTGTACAATGAAGGGGATGAATTGGGTATTCCGTCAGGCCATTTCTTTCTCTGACATGCTATGATTCCATTATGCTGAGAAAGAAATCCACATTGTGTTAAGTGTACAAGAGTCAAATTGAAACTGATTATTAAGGTGGGAATAAGTCACCTGTTTCTCTTAGAAAGCTCAACTAAATTTGATAACTTTTTCAAATACTTTTAAAAGAATTTAAATATTTGAAAGGATCTGACCTACTTGTTGACTGTAATTTATATCTTGACTGTGAAAAACACTAAAAAATATGAGTATCATGAAACAGTTATGTAAGAATTTCTTTTAAGTTTTAGCCCACATTTCCAGGTAATGACAAGCACATGGAGGGGTGAAACAGTGTTTTGATGGGAATGAGTATTTGTAGCATACCTGGTTTCCTTAAACTCTGATAGCCTCGTAAGATGTTGTTATTTCACGAATGAAGAAATGACTATTTTTTAAAAGTAGATTTGGCTAAAAAGAACTATGTCAAATGTTCATCACAATTTTATTATTTCTTTAATGGCGATGATATATAGCCTGTGCCATTTCTCTCACTCCCTCTGCCACTCTTCCCATTCAACACTTGAGTAATCAGGAAATAAAATGATGATTTGTGTCTAATAGGTACAATAAATGCACCTAATGATGGAGTGATGATCTCCAGAAAATTCAAAATACAAATTTTATCCACTAAAATATCAACAGAAAAAAAAAACACCAAAATTTACATAACAACAAAATATTAACAGGATCAAATCACATTACATGCTTTCACTATACCCATGCTATCCCACCTCAGTCCCTAACAAAAGAGGGGAAGAAAATCAAATTAGCAGGAAAGGGGAATACAGAGCCATTAATTGATAAGCCAGAGTTTATTTTATAAATGTGGCACTCATTTCTCAAAAATTTAGACAAGATTTTTCATCAGCTAACTAAATATTGTAAGGACAGTTGTTCATTACAAAATAATATGAATCTTCACATGATCAAAATATGATAATACGAGTGATGTCTTTGAAACTCTAGAATGAATTTTATACAGCAGAGTAATGTCTACATGTAAATACTGATAACTATGGGGAGGGGTAGGGTGGCAAAAGAGGGGAGGTATAGATTCAGATGTTACAATTTTGACCTTATGAGTAATCGAATTTTACACAATTAGCTGGAAAGAATATGGTGCTCTTTGCAGTGTGAACAAAGAAATACACTGGCAGGTTTCCAAAAATCTGATTAGAAGAAGTTGGAGTGCTGAGCGATTTTAAGATCCTGAAGCAACAGCATTTCTAAACAAGTCTTAAAATAAACATGTTAGCCAAATCAGCTTCATGCATTAAATTTTGCAACTCGTGGAGAGGGAAAAAAATAAACAAGTTGCTTAACTCTAAAGCACACAGGCTTTAAAAAGAGTTTTAATGACTGAGGCTCCAAGAACAGGAAAAGCCTTATGTTAAAACAATTCAGTCCTTGATGGCCCAAGTACTTGCACCCCATGGGAGACCAGGATAAGCACCTGGCTCCTGCCATCGGATCAGCGCGGTGCGCCAGCTGCAGCACGCTGGCCATGGCGGCCATTGAGGGATGAACCAACGGCAAAAGGAAGACCTTTCTCTCTATCTCACTGTCCTGCCTGTCCAAAAAAAATAAATTAATAAATTAAAAAAAATAACAATTCAGTCCTTGAGTCCTTGCCTAACAGCTAGCTTGAACTATCTACCTGACTTACAGCTGAAGTGCCCTGGAAAACATACTTTAAATACTTGAACACTTTTCCCCTTAAAATGCTTCCAATTCAAACTAAAATTCAAGGCTTAGCCTACACAGGTCAAATTCAACTTAATGACTGAGGAAACTTCAGTGGCAGCCAGTGCCAAGGTGAAGAGCTGTGGATTTACAGAAGTGAAGCAAAAACAAGGCAGTCATCATCACTTCAACTTTTAAACTGTCTTTGAAATTTGCAGGGTTTTAAATGAATATCGCTTAATGTAGTAATCAACAGAGGTTAGGAAAGCATAGCAGTATGATTCTCTTAGAAAATACACAGAAAAAGATCGTTTTTAAAAAGTTGCCCTCAAGCATTCAATAAATGCCTCATTGACCTCTGTAAAAAGTCTGCAGAAATCTTGTAATGTAAACCTTGGGTGTTCTGTGAAGCATTTTTAAACTTCTATTTCTTAATCACGCTGAGTTGTCCTCAAGTGTTTTTTTAAAAAAACAATTATTCTTGTCAGTGTTTTATAATTTCTAAGAGACTTCAAAAGAAGTTTTATGTATCTTTTCTTTTGAAACCTCATTGCTGGACATCAGTTTATGGGTGCATTTGTAGCAATTTCATTAAAAATAATGTGTTGCTGTGTAACTTCTCTACCAAAAAGGAAAAAAAAGCATTTCTTAAATGGCCTAAGTGAGTTAGATTTAGGAGAGAGAAATTATTATTCAAATGGAAAACATCTGAAAACAAACCACATTTTTTCTTAAAATACTTTTTAAAAAGTTGTTGTCATAATATAAGATAGAGGCTTGACAAGAGGACAATCACTGTTTATCAAATAATAACCTTAGATCTTTGAGCCTTTTAAAACATCAGCATTTTCTCATCTTTATATTTGCAGATGTAAAGACAAGTCGTACCCGGCTGACTTGCCAGTTGCTAGTGTTGTGATTTGTTTTTACAATGAAGCTTTCTCTGCCTTGCTCCGGACCGTGCACAGTGTCCTGGACCGCACGCCAGCACACCTTCTCCATGAGATCATCCTTGTCGATGATGACAGTGACTTTGGTAAGTAAAGCCGTCACTGTGGTGTCATTCACTGTGGCATTGATAAACACCAGTCAAACTGACTGCTCAAATATGTAGTTGGTGTGATTCCTACCCATACAGTTGAAACTGAGCCAACTTCAAATAAATGCCTGTCCGTTTGTAATTATAGGATAATTCATTTATTATATGATAACTTATTAATAGTTATAGGATGAGTATTGAAGAAATACATTATCTTTGTAATCTGCTTATAAAATATACTATTTAAATTTGGTCTTGAGGTTTTTCCCTTGGCTTACTTTTTATCTATATATCGAAGGTTTATTTGAGAGACAAGATGATAGAGGGAGAGACAGAGAGAGAGCTTCATTCACTGGTTCACCCCCCAGTTGGCTGTCCTGGCTGCGGAGGGTCAGGCCGTGTCCAGGAGCCTGGAACTCCATCCGAGTCTCCCACATGGCGTCAGGCGTCCAGGTACTCAGGCTGCTGAAATCATCTGCTGATTTCCAGGCGCATAAGCAGGAAATCAGATCAGAAGCTCACCAGCCGGGATTGAACCGGAGCTCTGGCACAGGACGCGGGGTCACAGGGGGCAGCTTAACCCGCTGCACCCAGTGCCAGGCACTTGGTATTTTTTTTAAATCTTTTTATTTTGAAATGAATATAGTTTCACAGAAGGTTGCAAAGAGGTCCTGTGTATCCTTTATCAAGTTGCCTCCATTGGTTGCATCTTACATAATTAGAGTAAGTTTAGAAAGCAGGAATTGCACATTGGTACAGTGTTTGTGGATAGTCCTTGTGATTTTTCACATCTAGATTCCTGTAACCACCACTGCAAACAAGGTGTAGACTACTCCCTCACCCCAGGGATTTTCCTCGTGTTCCCTATTTGTATTCATATCCCCTCCCTCACCCTCACCCTCACCCTCACCCAGCCTGGACAGCCATTAATCTCTCTAGTTTTGTTCCATCTCTGTGATTTTGTCTTTTGAAGAGTGTTAATAGATGGAATCATTCAGTGTCAGCCTTTTTGAGACAGGCTGTTTTCACTTAGTGTAATGCCTTGGATTACATTTATCTAGTAAGTCTTTTCTACCAACCATCTCCAGATAAAAGTATATTACATTGTATTCTGGTAGTTCTTCTTGAACTCTGAATGCCAGTATTTTATGACTTAGTACATATTCATGCACCTTTCTTGAATTCAACGTAGATTCTTGCTAAGAATGGTTTTCACTTACATAAGAAGGCTTTTTTATTTACCCTATGCATTCAACTCTTAGCAGCCTTGCAAGATAGGTAGCAATCCTGTTTTATTAAGGAGGAAATACAAAAACAACTAGTATGCTCAGAATCCTGTAGCTGTCAGGTAGTAGAGTTGAGATCAGAGCCCTGTCTGCTGGCCTTCTCTTCCAAGCCTATTGCTCTTTTTATTCCAGCAGGCTGCAGAAATGCAGTGATGAACCTTAGGCCAGTGGCGTTTCTTCACGCCCTCAGTCATTTATTACGCACCTTTTATATCTACAGTATAATTGATATTATTATACTTTCATATATAAAGTAAGAAGCGCATATTCAAACTGATAGAAGCAAAATTCTCAGACTTCAGTAAGTATTGAAACTTCACAGCAGAAAGTCTGAAGAGATTAGATAGGAAACAAAATTTACTTTCAATGATGAGTGATTAAAAACAAGCCAACAGGTAAATCTGAGTTTGGATCAAGTAGCAGATTGGTAAAGCAGGAAGATTCATAGTAGATTTAAATACCGAATCCAGACTCTGTTTTTCTTTATTAGAGACAGTGAAGAGAGACAGAGTGCTCCCGTCAGCTGGGTCAGGGCCAAACGGGAGAGTTAGGAACTCAGTCCGTGTTTTTAGTGCCACTGTCAGGGACCCAAGTACTTGAGATATCACTTGCTGCCTCCCAGGGTCTGAACTGGCAGGAAGCCAGCATCAACAGCAGCGGCTGGGAATTAACATGGGGCGTGAGCAACTTTGCTTGGTGTCTTGGTTGCTAGGCCAAATACCTGCCATGGTTGAATCTTCTTGTTAATCAGCCTGTGTTCTGGTTTTCACTGTGTGGCTATTGTATTTAAAAACAAAAATTCATAATAACTTAGTGGTTTGTATACCAACTATAGAAAGCATTAACTGCATATTTTATAGGATCTTTGATGCTATGAAATATAAAGGTGGATTACCTCATATTTGTGAAAAGGTTTAGTGCCCTTAGAAGAAAAGTGGTAAATGAATAGAATGTCGTCTTTTTTGCTGCTGTTATATAATTCTTGGTAGGGATAATAGAAGTTGTTTCTTGGGGCTGGTTCTGTGGTGTAGTAGGCTAAGCCTCCTGCTGTGGTGCTAGCATCCCATATGGGTGCCAGTTCATGTCCCAGCTGCTCATCTTCTGATCCAGCTCTCTGGGGGGGCCTCAGAAAGCAGTAGAAGATGGCCCAAGTGCTTGGGCCTCTGAACCCGCATGGGAGACCCAGAAGAAGCTCCTGGCTTCTGGCTTCAGATTGGCCCAGCTCTGGCTGTTGCAGCCATTTGAGGAATGAACTGGTGCATGGAAGACCTTTCTCTCTGTCTCTTCCTCTCTTTGTCTTTGACTCTACCTCTCAAACAAGTAAATATTAAAAAAAAAAAAAAAAAGTTATTTCTTAACTTCTTAAATGGTCTAAGGGGGCTGGTGCTGTGGCTCATTTGGTTAATCCTCTGCCTGCAGTGCCGGCATCCCATGTGGGCGCCGGTTCTAGTCTCGGTTGCTCCTCTTCCAGTCCAGCTCTCTGCTGTGGCCTGGGATAGCAGTGGAGGATGGCCCAAGTGCTTGGACCCCTGCACCCACATGGGAGACCTGGAGGAGGCATCTGGCTCCTGGCTTTGGATCGGAGTAGCTCCAGCTGTTGCAGCCATTTGGGGAGTGAACCAACGGAAGGAAGACCTTTCTCTCTGTCTCTCTCTCACTATCTGTAACTCGACCTGTCAAATAAATAATCTTAAAAAAAATGGTCTAAGACACAATTACTTTGAAACAAAAGACACATCACTTTGTTTCACATGGTATTTTTACGCAGTCAGCTGAACATTTGTGTACTCATATTTCAAGCATTTCTTTTTAAATATTTACTTACTTGAAAGGCAGAATTGCAGAGGCAGAGAAAGAGACAGGTCTTCCATCCACTGCTTCACTCCTTAAATGGCCTCAATGGCCAGAGCTGGGTTGATCCAAAGCCAGGAGCCTAGAGCTTCTTTTTATTATTATTATTTTTTTTTTATTTTTTGACAGGCAGAGTGGACAGTGAGAGAGAGAGACAGAGAGAAAGGTCTTCCTTTTGTCGTTGGTTCACCCTCCAATGGCCGCCGCAGCCAGTGTGCTGCGGCCGGCGCATCGCGCTGATCCGATGGCAGGAGCCAGGTGCTTTTCCTGGTCTCCCAGGGGGTGCAGGGCCCAAGGACTTGGGCCATCCTCCACTGCACTCCCTGGCCACAGCAGAGAACTGGCCTAGAAGGGGGGCAACCGGGACAGAATCCGGCGCCCCGACCGGGACTAGAACCTGGTGTGCCGGCGCCGCAAGGCGAAGGATTAGCCTAGTGAGCCACGGCGCCGGCCGTCTAGAGTTTCTTTCAGGTCTCCCATGTGGGTGCAGGGGCCCAAGCACTTAGGGCATCTTCCACTGCTTTCCCAGGCCATAGCAGAGAGCTGGATCAGAAGTGAAGCATCCAGGACTCGAACCACTCCCATGTGGGATGCCGGCACGCCACGGCACTAGTCCCTCAAATATCTTTATGCAAAATATTTTGCTAGATGTTATGAAATTGCAGAACTGGTCCATAACTATGATGAATATTCCTCTTGTCTAATATTCCAACTCTTACCCTTCATTTTTTCCCCTTTTTCTTCCTACAGGATAAGCTACAATATTCTCTTAAAGCAGAAGATTCTGTAATGTTTGTTTGATAATTTGTTGTAAACGTTAGTATGTACCAGATATGCTCTAGAATAGCTCTCATGTCTGCATATGTTTCAGACCGTCTCGATAATTGTAGGACTCTTTATTTTCAGATGATTTGAAAGGAGAACTAGATGAATATGTCCAAAAATATCTTCCTGGAAAAATTAAAGTAATAAGAAATACAAAGCGTGAGGGGTTGATCCGAGGAAGAATGATCGGGGCCGCCCACGCTACAGGTATACCTTTCCTTTGGCTTCCTTCTGTGGGTGTTGGGTGCCGGGGGCTCGGTCACTGAAGCCTTTCCTGAACCTGCCGCCGTCCGTACAGAGTGGTGCTTCAAACAGGCATTGCCCGTGGTGAGAAGGGGCTTGCCCAGTGTGGAAGGACGGTGCAGAACTCAGCTCCACCGCCCCAGAGCTCAGAGTACGAGGAGTTGAACTCTGGAATCCCCATAGGTCTGTTTTCACAGTGGCTCTTCATTATTCAGTATTATCCCTCAAGCAGATTAAAAAAAAAAAAAATGTTTGAAAACAGAGTTTCAGAGGGAGACAAGGAGAGAGCGATCCTCCATCTGCAGGTTCACTCCACAGATGGCCACAACAGCGGGGCCTGGGCCAGGCCACGGCCAGGAGCCAGGATCTTCCTTCAGGTCTCCCATGTAGGTGGCAGGGTCCAGGGACTTGGGCCATCTTTTGCTGCTTTCCCAGGAGCATTAGCAGGGAGCTGGATTGGAAGTGGAACTGCTGGGACTTGAATCAGTGTCCATACAGGATGCCAGCGTCACAGATGGTGGTGTTACCTGCTACACCACAACACCGACCCCTCCCCCCCTTTAAAAACAAAAGATTTGTGTATTTATTTGAACGAGTTAAAGAGAGAAAGAGACCAAGAGAGAATCTTCTGTCTGCTGGTTCACTCAATAGATGTCTGCAATGGCCAGGGCTGGGTCAGGCTGAAGCCAGGAACCAGGAGCTCCTTCCAGGGCCCCTACATGGGCAGCCGGAGCCAAAACACTTTGGCCATCTTCTGCCGCTTTTCCCAGGCCGTTAGCAGGGAGTTGGATTGGAAGTGAAGCAGCTGGGACCCTAACCAGTGCCCATATGGAATGCTGGTGCTGCAGGCGGCGGCTTCACCTGCTCCACCACAACACTGGCCCCCTAATTTTCCCTTTTAAGAAAGAACAAATACCAAATTCAGAAATATATCTGGTTAGTCTTATGTTATATTGATTCTATTTTGTTTCTTTTTATGGTTACCTCTGAAAGGTTGGTCTTCCTATTTTCATTTATAATTTTAAAAAATTTTCCTTTTAGGTGCTGGCACTGTGGCATAGCAGGTTAAGCTGCAGTCTGCAGCACCAACATCCCATGTAGGCGCCAGTTAAAGTCCTGGCTGCTCCACTTCCAATCCATCGCCCTGCTGATGTGCCTGGGAAATCAGCAAAAGATGGCCCAAGTACTTGGGCCCCTTCACCCATATGGGAGACCCAGATTAAGCTTCTGGCTTTGGCCTGGCCCAGCCCTGGCCATTACAGTCATTTGGGGAATGAACTGAGGGAAGACTTCTCTCTCTGCTTCTGGCCCTTTCTCTTTGTAACTCTACCTTTCAAATAAATTTAAAAAGAAATATGTCTTTTTAACATAAATTTATAAAAGTAAAACAACCTGATTAAAATATTAACCGTAAAATATTGCAGGTAGTATGTGGCTGTGGCAAACAGAGAGACAAAACCCCATGGAGATACTTTGAGAATTACTAAACTTGGCAGGGGCGTTCCCTAGTAGCGATAGTCTCTATAATGCTGTATGCCACTGTGTTCAGGATAACCAGCTAAAGGCATCTACGGTGGTTGGCGGTGGTCACTGTCACCTCCTCTCCTGTCTAACCACCATTGGGTTTAGTTAGAACTTCATTTTTAGAATCTTACTTCCCTTCTTTCTCCTTAAATCGAAGGTGATCTGCAGTAATTAACAAAACATGAGAATCGCACAATCTGCAGTCAGGTACAAACTGAATTCAAGACTTAACACGATATTTTCTAGTTAAATGAAGCCTGAATTGGCCAGTTGAGTGATTGAAGTCAAGATGATAAAGAGAAAATTGTTGGACATTTTAAAGATATTGCCATTTCAAATATTGTCGTGTTACAAATGCATATTTTTTCTTCAAATAACTGTTATTTATGGTTTTTATGGTCTGTTCAGATCCTTGTTCACATGGTTTAGGATCTCAGAAGCAAGCAGTTTTGGTGAGGTCATTATTGGAAGTTCATTGTGACCTGGTATAATCTTACTTCATTCAGTTAAATTGTTAATTGAAAAAAATTGAATTGAGAGAAGCCAAGACAGGACAATTAGAAAGGAGAGATGAGAAATGGAAGAAAAAACAATGAGCTCCAGGCCGTGCAGGGGCAAAGGGAGCCACCTCACTGACAGCCCCACTTCTCCCACTTCTGAGAGAATTACTGGATTGTGGCAGTAATCAGTAACCACACTGATGTTTCTTAGTTGCCAGTGAAGACAGTTAGGTGCTCTGCATTCTGTGTTCCAAGGCAGGGAACTGCCCTCTAAAGATATACTGAATTTGGAAATAATTGTAATAACAATCCCTACACACAACGGGCCACTGTCATTTTACCAAAACATCTTGAAATCATTCAGGAATATCTGGTCCTCTGAAGAGCTGAATGATTACTGTGAGACTTTGAATCTTTTTACCAAAGGGAATCTGAACTGTCTATAAGAGTTCTGCATACTCTGTGTTCTTCCATTATAGCAGCATACTTCAGGCTAAGTGGCGGACTCTCCGTGCTTACGGTTGGCCGTAAAGTAGCCGTTGGTGGTTCGGGGCTGGAAGGTGGCGGCCGCGTTTCCTACCGTGAGGGTGTGTCGTCTCCTGCCCGGGTGGCACTGCCTGAATGGAGTGCCGAGAAGCTCTGCTGAGCCTGCGCTGTTTGCCTCCGCAGGAGAAGTCCTCGTGTTCCTGGACAGCCACTGTGAGGTGAACGTGCTGTGGCTGCAGCCGCTGCTGGCCGCCATCCGTGAGGACCGGCACACTGTGGTGTGCCCGGTGATTGACATCATCAGTGCCGACACACTGGCCTACAGCTCGTCCCCGGTTGTCCGTGGAGGCTTCAACTGGGGGCTGCACTTCAAATGGGATCTTGTTCCCCTTTCTGAGCAAGGAGGAGCCGAGGGAGCCACTGCACCGATTAAGTAAGGTTTCTCCTTTATGTTTGAAAAACTCCCACCTGTGCTTCCTTAAAAGAGAAAAAAATTCCTGACAGTCCCTGCTTCCCCCCAGGGAGCAGAAGTGTTGACTCAGTTTGCCCCTTGAAAATTCTTGAGTCCTCACCGAGTCTTTTGTACTCCGCAAGCCTTAAGGCGATCGCTGTGACTGAGAGTCTGGTTCCTGACACGGTCCTTGCTGTCTGCGGTCCGCACCTCTGCCCATGTCTCTGTCCACGGCAGTCTAGTTTTGCCTCCTCTTGTGCTCCATCCAGTGAAAGCATAAGACTATTTTGTCACACTTGTTTGGCTCAACATTATTTTAAAAATTCTGTGTGCAATACAAAGGTACTTCAAAATCTTTTGGAAAAATTGAATTAAAAGATAGATTTATTTTACTGTAGAAATGTTGAAATCTATGCGTACTTTTTTCGTAATAGTCATTTTCTTTGAGCTTTTTTGAAGACCTCTCATGGATAGAATCCAAAATTTTTACACCAAAGTAATTTCATTTTTAATTCTATTCTCTGAGAACTTTTTGAACTACCCTCGTGTAAAGCTGGTTTCTTTTTTTTTTTTTTTTCCTAAGATTTATGTATTTATTTGAAAGGCAGATTTACAGAGCGGCAGAGAGAGAGAGAAAAAAAGAAAGAAGTCTTCCATCCGCTGGTTCACTCCCCAGATGGCCGTGATAGCCAGAGCTGGGCCGATCCGGAGCCAGGAGCTTCTTCCGGGTGGTCTCCCGCCCGGGTGCAGGGGCCCAAGGACTTGGTTACTTTTCTTTCACTGTCAGTCTGTCTGTGGTCTTTTATGTAGATATGTCTCTCATATAGCTGCTTTTATGTAAACTTTGTTTTTAAACCAGTCTGAGAAACTTTGTCTTCTAAGCAGAAAATAGTGGTACTGTTTAGAAGTTACATGTTCTTAGGTGCTCTTCTTTGAGTGGTGGTTCTGTTCTTGACTGATCCAAGTGTCATCAAATTGGTCCTTGCCTAGACAGTGCAAGGCTCCCTCCAAGTTATATGCAGTCATTGATGTAGGTGTATCCTAAACTTTATAAGACATCTTCTGTGAAACCAGTGGTCATGTAGGTGTTATCCGCACATTCTACCTCCTCCACTCTTCTTTTTTTTTTTTAATTTATTATTTTTTTTTTTTTGACAGGCAGAGTGGACAATGAGAGAGAGGGACAGAGAGAAAGGTCTTCCTTTTCCATTGGTTCACCCTCCAGTGGCCACCGCGGCCGGCGCACCACACTGATCCGAAGCCAGGAGCCAGGTGCTTCTCCTGGTCTCCCGTGGGGTGCAGGGCCCAAGCACTTGGGCCATCCTCCACTGCACTCCCGGGCCATAGCAGAGA
The DNA here is from genome assembly GCF_051225735.1 of Oryctolagus cuniculus. Taxonomy (NCBI): domain Eukaryota; kingdom Metazoa; phylum Chordata; class Mammalia; order Lagomorpha; family Leporidae; genus Oryctolagus; species Oryctolagus cuniculus. The sequence goes on along the minus strand of NC_142873.1, from coordinate 21,924,006 downwards.
GCTGGCCTGGAAGAGGGGCAACTGGGACAGAATCTGGCTCCCCACCGGCGGAGGATTAGCCTATTGAGCCACGGCGCCAGTCTCCTCCACTCTTAAAAACTTACTTGAGAGGCAAAAAGAGAGCAAGAGAGTTTCTGTTTGCTAGTTCAGTCCCCAAATGCCTGTAGCATCTGGTGAGGGGTGAGCAAAGCTGGGAGGGAACTGGGAACTCAATCCAGGTCTCCCATGTGGGTGGCTGGAACCCAGTAACTTGAGCCATCACCTCTCCCTCCCAGGGTCTGCATTTGCCAGAACTGGGTAACCCAGGCACTGTAATGTGGGAGGCGAGCATCTTAAGCAGCATTTTAACTGATAGACTAAACACCTGCCCCCCATCCATGAATTTTTGAAGTACACTCATGTATATCACACTTTGTTTATCAGTTCATCCTTTGATAAATGCTTAGACTGAGACCATATTTTGGCTATTGGGAATAATGCTACAATTTATTTTATTTTATTTTTTTATTTTTGACAGGCAGAGTGGACAGTGAGAGAGACAGAGAGAAAGGTCTTCCTTTTGCCGTTGGTTCACCCTCCAATGGCCGCCGTGGCCAGCGCGCTGCGGCTGGGGCACTGCGCTGATCGGATGGCAGGAGCCAGGTACTTATCCTGGTCTCCCATGGGGTGCAGGGCCCAAGCACTTGGGCCATCCTCCACTGCACTCCCTGGCCACAGCAGAGAGCTGGCCTGGAAGAGGGGCAACCGGGACAGAACCCGGCACCCCGACTGGGACTAGAACCCGGTGTGCCGGTGCCACAAGGCGGAGGATTAGCCTAGTGAGCCGCGGCGCTGGCCTCTGTTTGATTATTTAAAAAAAAAATTTTATTATTTTGTATGAGAGCTAGAGTTACAGGCATGAGAGAGAGAGACAGAGAAAGGTCTTCATCTGCTGGTTCACTCCCCAGATGGCCACAATGGCTGGAGCTGCACTGATCCGAAGCCAGGAGCCAGGAGCTTCTTCCAGGTCTCCCACAAGGGTGCAGGGCCCAAGGACTTGGGCCATCCTCTGCTGCTTTCCCAGGCCATAGCAGGGAGCTGGATTGGAAGAGGAGCAGCTGGGACTCAAACTGGTGCCCTTATGGGATGCCGGCGCTTCAGGCCAGGGCCACAGCGCTGGCCCCTATTTGATTCTTTTTCAAGATCTCTCTCTGCAAATTTCTCATTTCTATCATGCATTTTTCCCTACTTCTGTTTAACTTCCTGTATTCACAGTTCTTTTTGTGTACCTTATGATCTTGTTTGAATTATTTATCAAGCATCTTGTCAAGCTTTGTTCAAATCTGTTAGGAAAGCATTATTGTCCTCCTTCAGAGGTGCCAGAAAGCCTTGCTTCTACACACCTCTGTGTCCCTGTGTTGATATTTGCATGTCTGGCCCTCTCCCCGCCTTGCGTTTAAGGGTGGCTTTCTGGATAAAAGGCTTTTTCGTGAAGATGAGTCTTTGGGTATCAGTTTGCTACTTTGGCTTTGGATCCCGTTGCATGCTGTAATGTATCTCCTTGTATCTTCTGTAACCAACAGCAGCAGGGGCGTGGACAGCCCCACTCAGTACCAGCAGGGGTGGGGGTGCATGGGTCTCAGCGGCAGCCTGTGAGGTGGAGTTCAGCCTAAAGTTCTGGAGGGGTTGCGTGGGTCCCCATGGTGGGAGGGGCATAGCTGAGATGGCAGAGGTGCCAGCTTAAAGTCTGGCAGAAACCTGTGGCATGTGTAGCTCCTCTGTGGTGGCAAGGGGGTGGGGGATCCCTGTGGCATCAGCCCCAGGTGATATGCAGTGTCTTAGCACCCAAACAGCTTTCATTTCCCGAGCAGATAACTGCTGGCCATGTTGCGCTGGCTGGGGCTCGGGAGGAATGGGGAGGGCAGTCGGTGGCCCCCACTGCGGCAGTGCTGACCACACCCAGGGCGCAAGGCTCACGCTGCCGAGGTGGCCACAGGTGCTGCTGTGGATGTAAGTCCAGTACACTGGGCCACTGGTCTCTGCTTGGCTGTGGAGCAGGTCCAGGGCCTCCATCCACAGGCACTGGCCTGGTGTTCAGTCAGCCTGCTGCTGAGGTCCCGGGCAGTCCTTTGCTCACGTTGTTTCCTGCCCTCCCGAGGCTGACGTGTCGCTCCTTGCTGTCTGCCCAAGGCTGAGGGAGGGGAGCTGAAGGCACTCCCTGGGTCGCACCTGAGTCTTGCAGCAGCCACAGGGCCCTGTGCTGTTCCACAGAAGCGTGCCAGCCCCGTATGAGGCAGGGAGGTGCAGGCTGACATACCAGTCCATCCTGCCAGGTACAGGTCTGTGCCTGATGCCAGGGCCGGTCTGGAAGCCCATTATATGAGGACTGGCCTGGGCATAGGGACTTCTGGTCTCCCGTGCTGGACCTCGCTCTGAAGAGCCCTGAGCGCTGTGTCCTGCCCTGCCCCCTCTGGTTGAAATCTTCCCCGTCACTGTCCGCCCCAGGTGGAGGAGAGCTGAAGGCCGTCATTGCCTGCCTGGCCAAGCAGGGTCCCGAGCTCAGTGTGTGGGGCCTGTGTGGCACAGGGTTTCACGGTAGCAAGCCTGGTGCTAGGTTTCAAGTCTAAGGCCTGGACTTCATTCCCGCCCCCGCCCCCCGCCCCCACGAGCCGCAGACAGAGTCTCTCCAGCTGCACTGCTCAGAGCTGAGGGAGGGGCGTCACAGGCAACTCCTCCTGCTTTAGTCAGTATTTCCTTACTGTTCCAACCCCAGACTGCGGTCTGGCTCCCCAGCTCCCACGAAGGTGGTTTGGTCCTTGCCTAGTCTGTAGGGAGACGGCCCCACCCCTGGAGTGCTCCACCCCTGCCCCCGTGCCATTTACCCTTTTATGCCACTCTTCCTTGAGCACCCGCAAGCCTCCGTCCGGGACTGCGCTCATTCTGACTGCAGAACACTGCAGGGTTCATCTAGCTGGACTTGCGCTGACTGCTCCTCTCTTCCTGGAAGTATCCCTGTGGCGCTAGTGTTTTGAAGATTTTTACTCAGTATGAAATTTGGAGTTGTCCGTTGCTTCCTTTCAGGGGTTAGAGCATCATTCAAGAACTTTGTAGCTTCTAGTTCAGATAAGAAGGTAGCATCAGGGGCCGGCGCCGCGGCTCACTAGGCTAATCCTCCGCCTTGTGGCGCCGGCACACCGGGTTCTAGTCCCGGTCGGGGCGCCGGATTCTGTCCCGGTTGCCCCTCTTCCAGGCCAGCTCTCTGCTGTGGCCAGGGAGTGCAGTGGAGGATGGCCCAGGTGCTTGGGCCCTGCACCCCATGGGAGACCAGGAAAAGCACCTGACTCCTGGCTCCTGCCATCGGATCAGCGTGGTGCGCCGGTCGCAGCGCGCTGGCCGCGGCGGCCATTGGAGGGTGAACCAACGGCAAAGGAAGACCTTTCTCTCTGTCTCTCTCTCTCACTGTCCACTCTGCCTCTCAAAAAAAAAAAAAAAAGTAGCATCAGTCTTAGTTTTGCTTCCTTTCAAGATAAATTTTAATTGGCTGCTTAAATTTCTTTGTCTTTTTTTTTTTTTTTTTTTAGAGATTTATTTATTTGTTTGAAAGGCAGAGAGAGACCGCAATCTTCTATCCACTGGTGCACTTCCCAGATGGTTGCAATGGCCAGGGCTAGGCCAAGCCAAAGCCAGGAGCCTGGAACTCCATCTGAGTCTCCCAAGTGGGTACAGGGGCCCAAGTACTTGGGCCATCTTCTGCTTCCTTTCCAGGCACATTATCAGGGAGCTGGATTGGAAGTGGAGCAGCTGAGACTTGAACCAGCACTCATACGGAATGCTGGCCCTGTAGGCGGTGGGTTAACCCACTATGCCACAACATCGGCCCCATCTTATGTTTCAGAAGTGCATTTCAGATATGTATTAACATGGTTTCCTTTTTGATAGTAATGTAATTCTCTGCCACATTCCAATCTTGTCTTTTGTATCTTTGTACATAGTGGTCGGTTACTTTAAAGTCTCTGAGAATTCCACATTTGGAACATTGCACATCTGTTTCTCTTGTAGTTTTCTGGCATTTTTCTTTCAGGGGGCTTTCTTTTCCTGAGTGCCTGGTTATTTTTGTCTAGTGCTGGACTACGCCCGTCATGCAGTGGTTCCCTGGTACTGTCCTCTCCGGAAGGCAGATGGGTCCCTGTGAGACCCAGCCTGCCGCAGCTCCTCTCACTCTGACTCAGGGCTTCGCAGCCTTGGCACTGCTGGCATTTTAAGCCAGATAATTCTTTGTTACAAGGGTTTTCCTATGCTTAGTTTATTTAAGCAGAACCCCTGGAGTCACAACAGTTGCAGTGACAACACTGCCCCCACCCACCAACACACACACACCCAAGTCAGGACAACTAAAAATGCTCCAAATGCTATGAAATGTCTGCTGGAGAGATCAGGCCATCCCACTGGAGAGCCACGGCTTGGACACTTTTAGGTCCACCCATGAATGTGCAAGATTTGTCAGGTCTCTCCCTGGCAGGCCCTGGAGTCCAGGTGTTTTTTTTTTTTCTTAAGATGTATTTATTTATTTGAAAGGCAGGGTGTTAGAGGATCCATTCGCTGGTTTACTTCCCAAATGGCTGCAACGAACTGCATCTGGGTCTCCCACATGAGTAGCAGGGACCCAAGTACTTGAGCCATCTTGCACTGCCTTCCTGGGCACAGTAGCAGGAAGCTGGATCGGAAGCAGAGCAGCCAAGACTGGAACTAGCACTCTGCTGTGGGAAGCTGGTGTGGCAGACAGCCCCCTAACCCACTGCACTACACGCCCAACTCCAGAGTCCTGTGTGTATCCCAGTGTCTCTGTAGGAATGTCAGAAGGAATTAGGTAATTCATTTCAGGTTTCTGTCAAATGTAATTACAATAAGAAAAGTGCTTCTGATACTTAGAAAGTAACCTTCGTATGTCACAAACCCAGCATATCAACCAGTTATGTGGCCCAGCTCATTCTGTGGTACTAGATAAAATGTCTTGTAACAGTTAATCTTGTTCATTTGTGATGTTCCAAAGCAAAGCCACTCTGGGCTCATTGACTGTATAGAATAATACATAGTTGTGTTGCTTTTCTAGGTCACCTACGATGGCTGGAGGGTTATTTGCCATGAACAGACTCTATTTCAATGAACTTGGACAGTATGACAGCGGCATGGACATCTGGGGAGGAGAAAACCTGGAAATATCATTCCGGGTAATTTGATGTTTTTGTGTGCCCAAGTATTTCTGGGGAGTGGAATATAATTCTCTGATTATCTTTGTTGACAAATGGTGCTTAGTGAACGCCACTTTGCCGTAATTGTGATGGGTAACAGCCATTCAAAATGCCAAAAGCATATTTTAAAGTTTGGTTGGAATGAATAGGTGGATATCACCTCAGGAAGCCTTGATGTACATTTAATCTAGTTTTGTTTTTTCGCTGTCAGTCTGTTGACTTTATTGATAACTGTTAGATTAAGAGCATCCTGGTTCACATCTGTTCTGGAAGAATTACTAATAGCTCCCCATGTAACGGTCAGAAGTAGCTCAGTTCAATGCTGAATTGTGCCTTCACCCAAGTATAGCTTAGTGCATCCTGTACAGAGGCAGCGGCTTCCGTCTGAGGCAGAAGTTCGCCTTTCGTTCTCTTTTCTTCTCCAGCTGCTGAGGTTGGAAGGATGGCAGTATGGGTGGGGCAGTGGCCCAGGGGACTGTGGAGGGTAGGAGTCTTTGGAAAAAGTGGGGGGGGGGCGCTGAGATCTCCCTCCCACGCAAACGGCCCATGCGCTGCCCCCGTCTCCCGGTCCAGTTATCAATACCATATTAACTGCAGTGCTTCAGAAAGACAGTCTCTCCTCTGTGGTCTTCAGAATTTTGAGATTGAAAGGCATGACAGATAGCGATAGTTGAGTCTTGCCTTTTTAGACGGGTTAATTTTTGTGGGACACAGTTAATTAACTGGGGTAGGATTTGGCCGAGCATTTCAGCTGCCCAGTTTCAGTCCTGGCTGTGCTCCCAATTCCAGCTGCCTACTGACGCACACCAGAGTAGCAGCAGGTGATGGTCTCAGTGGTTGGGTCCCTGCTGCCTCCGGGGAGACGTGGATTGCCCGATGGGGCCATTTTGAATATCTGGAGAGAGAACCAGTGGACGCGGGAGCATAGTCTACTGAGATAAAGCAGCTTGCAGAGTTTCCCGCCTGTTTCTTAATAAAGAGTAGTTTCATGACCATCCTTACACTGATTTCACAGCACGTGAGGCATCTGTTAATCCATATTTTGCTTCTGGCCAGATCTGGATGTGTGGAGGTAAACTCTTCATCATCCCTTGCTCTAGAGTAGGACACATTTTCCGGAAGAGGCGACCCTACGGATCTCCTGAAGGCCAAGACACCATGACACACAACTCTCTGAGGCTGGCCCACGTCTGGTTGGATGAATACAAGGTGAGATTAAATCTCTTGCAACGAGCAATGAATGACAGGCCAGTGACTGCTTGTCACTCCCGGATATTTTTGTTGGGTTTCTTTTTTGTCCTTTCAACCAGTATTTCGCTCATTTTTGGTTCTGATCTGACTCTGCTCAGGCAGCCAACGCTGGCAGGAATTCTCTGTCTTGGGGTTCTTTACTCCCATGCCTTGTGACTGGCGCAGAGCGTGAGTTCCTTCCTCTGCTCGCTGTGCTCCACTGGGACTGCTTCCCTTCAGACCCCGCACACGGACACTTCTTCCCGCTTCCTCTCCTGCCTTAGGCAGAGATCCGTATCTCGTTTGTACCAGCTTTACTGAGCTGTAATTCACAGAGCAATTTTCCCCAGAAAGAAACTCCGTGCCCTCCCCATAGCCTTGCCATCCTCGCTCCCCCAACCCCAGTCACTGACCTTCTCCCGCCTGTGCAGTGGACTGGCTGTTTCTGGAATCACGCAGTAGGTGGTGTCTGGTGCCCGGCTGCTTTGATGGAACAGATGTTGTCAGGTTCAGCCATGTGGTACCAGGCATCTCACTTCTTCCTGTTGCTGAGTATCGGTCCACTGCAGGATGGCCACGCCGTATGGATCCACTGCTCACCCGACAGACATTGGGGTTGTTCCCACTTGGCTGTTAGGGAAAACGCTGCTGTGAGTCTTCGTATCAGCTTAAAAACAAAATAATTACTGAGTACTTACTGTGTACCAGGCTCTGCGCTAAGTTTTGGGGGAAAACGATGAGTAAGAGAATGCGTAGTAATTTTCAATTCTGTGAGGCAAATGCTGTTGGAGGCAGACAGTATGTTCTGTGGGAATGATGAGACCAAAGCAACTGTTTGTAGCACTGGTATCAGAGTGCAAGCCTGTCTGGGGAGTGGAAGTGGGGACCCGAGCACTGGCATCGAGTGCATGTCTGTTGGGGAGTGGAAGTGGGGACCCGAGCACTGGCATCGAGTGCATGTCTGTTGGGGAGTGGAAGTGGGGACCCGAGCACTGGTATCAGAGTGCAAGCCTGTCTGGGGAGTGGAAGTGGGGACCCGAGCACTGGCATCGGAGTGCATGTCTGTTGGGGAGTGGAAGTGGGGACCCGAGCACTGGCATCGGAGTGCATGTCTGTCTGGGGAGTGGAAGTGGGGACCCGAGCACTGGCATCGAGTGCAAGTCTTCTGCCCTCCAGCAGTCTGAGCTCCCTGAGGCCCAGCGCCATGTAATCTCCAGTCTCTAACGCAGTTCCCAAAACGTGGTCCTGGCCACCCATGCAGGAGGTCTTCCCGGGCAAACCCGCCTTCGCAGTCAGAGAGATAATGTGGTATTCACCACGTGGAGCGTGCTGACACTGCTCTGATGGTGTGGGACAGTGGAGTGAAATGGCTGCTGCCCTCATCAGTCGAGGTACTGGCACCAGCTGTACCAATCGTCATCGCATTATCCAGTACTGCCCACGTGGAAGTGAGAAAAGCTGGGGTTGTTGTCGGGGTGTAACGGGTTAAGCTGCCACTTGCAGTGCTGGCAGCCCATATGGTGCTCCACTTCCAGTCCCGCTCCCTGCTAATACACCTGGGAGAGAAGAGGAAAATGGCCCGAGTTCTTGGACCCTTGTGCCCACATGGGACACCCAGAAGCTCCTGGCTTTGGGCTGGCCTAGCCATGCCCTGGCTGTTGCTGCCATTTGGGAAGTTGAGTAGAAGATCTCTATCTAATTTAAAAAAGAAAAACCTGGTTTCAGATTGATGAAATAGAAAAGGTGCTTTTATGAAATCTTGATGTCTTTGGTATTGTGTGTATGTGTGCTCACAGAGAGCGCTTTGGCTGCATAGTGAAGGGCAGTGATTGGTTTAAGGAACAGCACTTGTGCGGTTGTTTGAGTGTGAGCTGAGTTTGCCCTCTTCTCTAGGAACATTCTGCTCATATAAAAGAATGAATGTGTAAGCCATAGTCATTCATACTTGGGTATTTGGTGCATTCTCAGAAAGGGGCCAAGTGATGAAAATGAAAATACTTGATAATATTATTGCAAATGATAAAAATTTTCTATTAAAAATTCTAATTTTCACTTGGAGAGCTTGAATTTTAAGACAGTTATTTCAAAGCAGAGAGAGAGATCTTCCATGTGCTCTTTTATTCCCCAGATGGCCACAATGGCCAGGGCTCAGCCAGGCTGAAGCCAGAAGCCAGGAATTCCATCCAGGTCTCCCCTAGGGCAGCAGGGACCCTAGCACCTGGGCCGTCTTCCGCTACCTTCCCAGGTGCAGCAGCAGGGAGCCTGATCAGAAGTGTAGAAGCTGGGACTCAGACTGGCCCTCTTATGTGGTTGCTGGTATTCAAAGTGGAGTCTTAACCACTGCTCACGATGCTGGCTGTGAAAATTAGAATTTTGAAAAACTGAGATCTACTACCACGAGCTGGTAGTAGAGCTGGACCAGACCGAAGCCAGGAGACTCGTACTCCATTGGGGTCTCCCACGTGGGTGGCAGGGCCCAAGTAGTTGGGCTGTCTGCTGCTGCTTTCCCCAGGCCATTGACAGGGAGCTAGACTGGAAGTGGAGCAGCTGGGGCTCGAACTGGCGCCCCACATGGGATGCCAGCATTTCAGTCTTCTGGTATAGCCTGTTTCATTGATTTTTAAGATCAGCTTTATACATTTTTCCATTTCTGGAATTGGGATGTGTCTTTTCTTTCTAAGGACTTATTTGAAAGGCAGAGTTACAGAGAGGGAGAGACAAAGCTCTTCATCTGCTGGTCCACTTTTGCGATGACTGCAACAGCCAGTGCTGGGCCAGGCCAAAGCCAGGCCTGCAGGGGCCCACGCCCATCGGCTGGCCTCTGCTGCTTTCCCAGGTGCATTAGCAGGGAGCTGGATTGGAAGTAGAGCAGCTGCAACTCAAATCAGTGTTCATACCGGGTGCCAGCTTAATGTGCTGTGCCACACTGCCAGCCCCGGGATGTGTCTTATAACTTATGTCTTACTCGGTTACTGATGGACTTGCATGAAAAATACCTTTGTTCACAACCTGCTATTTTTAGTTCTTTACACCGCAGCTATCATTGCATTTTTAACCAGAAACTTTTTTTTTTCATTCAGGAGCAGTATTTCTCTTTGAGACCTGATCTGAAGACCAAAAGTTACGGAAACATCAGTGAGCGTGTTGAGCTGAGGAAGAAGCTGGGTTGTCAGTCGTTTAAGTGGTATTTGGATAACATTTACCCAGAGATGCAGGTTCCTGGGCCCAATGCCAAAGCCCAGCAGCCCGTCTTCTTCAACAGAGGCCCAAAGCGTCCCAAAGTGCTCCGGCGTGGCAGGGTAAGAACGCAGTCCTGTCCTAGGGTTTCATCAGAACTCACAGGAGGCGGCGCTGTAGCGTAGCAGGCTAAGCTTCCAGCTGCTCCTCTTCCCATCCGGCACTCTCCTATGGCCTGGGAAAGCCGTAGAGGATGGCCCAAGTCCTTGGGCCCCTGCACCTGTGTGAGAGACCGGGAAGAGGCTCCTGGCTTCGGATCGGCCCAGCTCTGGCCGTTGGGGTCATTTAGGGAGTGAACCAGTGGATGAAAGACATCCCTCTCTCTGTACCTCTGCCTCTCAAATAAATAAATCTTTTTTTCATAGTTGTGTGACTACACTTAAAAGTGAAGTGTCTAGCCATAAAATCAGTGTTTTTTTGTAGCTGGCCTTCTGGAAGTTAAGGCTTGACACCTGTCATTGTCATCTCCCCTGTTTTATGGCACAAGGGAGCTACTTCTGATAGCCTCATTCACAATGCCAGCTGTCCTTCAGTGGCTGGAAATAAGCATAGAGCTTTCTCCCTCTGGTCTCTGTGTTTTATAAGAGTGAGAAAAAACAGTTATCAGGGTGGTTAGAGATAGCAGTGTATATCCTTATACTTGAAATACTTTGTTACTGATTACTTTTGTTACTTATTACACTTTCAGAATTTCCAGTTTAGCGTGTATATTATGTTGGTTCCTGTGTTGTTGTTGTTGTTGTTTTTTTTAATAACTTTTGTTCTATTTCATTCATTTATTTGAAAGGCAGAGCGATCTCTCATCCGCGGTTCACTCCCCAGTGCCTGTCACTGCCTGGAGCTGGGAGCTCAATCCAGTCTCCCATGTGGGTGGCAGGGACCCAGGGACTTGAGGTCGCCGCTGCCTGTCAGGGTGAGAATTAGCAGAGAATTAGCAGGGACTTGAATGCGGGCATCCCAAGCACTACATTAAATGCCTGCCTCCCCCACCCCCCACCCCCATTCAGTTTTAAGTTTCTATAGGGGAGGGACAATATACAATATTTCAGTTTCCTTTGTCCCTGTAGCGGATTAGTAAACTTGTTTACTTGGCTGGAATTTCCAGTTGACACTGCCGGCATCTGGTTGGTGAACTGCTTGGTAGCCTCGCGGTGTGTAACGGGATGTGCCACACACTGAGGCTGGGGCTCGGGGGTAAGAACTGCTTATTGCCCTCTACAACTCTGGGGATTCAGGCCTCTAGAAGAGCATCTTCCTGTCTCATCCGGAACCTTTGTCTCAAGCGCTCCGCGGCACCCTCCACGTGGGCTGCCGGAGCACACTGTCATCAGAAGCTCTCTCTCCTTTTACAGCTCTATCATTTCCAGACCAACAAGTGTCTGGTGGCCCAGGGCCGGCCCAGTCAGAAGGGAGGCCTCGTAGTGCTGAAGGCCTGTGACTACGGGGACCCAGATCAGGTGAGTGATGCCGGTCCTCGGGAGACGGGCTCTGGAAGGAATGCTGCCCACAGTCAAAGATGGAATTTCTGACTTGTCGGGATTGACCTCAAAGATCACCTTCAGTGGCGACCTTTGTCTCTGGTCGATTTTTTCCTCTTTGTTCATTTTCATAGTAGCACTTCAGTTGTTTAGACCAGTGATAACTCCAATATACGTGGAAAGAATGACTTACTTAGAAACCATATGAGTTGGTAGAAGAAGCAAGCCTAAATCCAGACTAGATGGATTCAAATATCTCCTGTAGAGTTTTCTCTGAATTCAGATTTTCCTGATTTTCGGTGGCTTATGCACAGAAATCCACCAGAATTTCTGTTCATTTTATTCATAGAAGTTAACTACATGTTATGTGAATGTGTTTTAAGCTATATTGCAATGGCTGTAAAAATAAGCAAAGAACTTATTTCAGTGTGGCACTGCAATTTCGAAGTGATTGTGTCCGATAAAGCAGCAGTGACCTAACCTCGCCATTGTAGCGGTGGATTCTGCTACTCAAGAGAAAAAAGAAACACGTGACTTTCTGTGAAATGTCAAAGTAAATATTCCATTTACCAAAAAGTGTGACCACTCCTACAAATAAAACACAATCTGAAATTGACACATGTTGAAAACATGGCTTAGGCGAACTCTGTGCCATTTCTGGGAGGAAAGCAGGCAGTCTGGACGCCGATGAGAAGCGGGGTGGCGTGTCAGTGGTGCAGGCGCCACTGCGGTGAGACAGCTGGCGTCCTCCGGCTCCCTGGGGGGATGGAAGTGTAGCGTCCTAAACATACCAGGGTTGGCGCATGGCGTTGTTACTCCCAGAGCTGCTAGCCAGATACGGCTGCCTAATCAAAGTTAGCCATGCCGCTCGCGTTGCCAGTGCCCAGGAGCTGCCTGTGCCCGGGGCTCCCTCATGGGCCTACAGCGGCAGCACCACACAAGGCCTTTTACATTTTCCTGCGACTCGGTGAGATGAGGGGAGAACAAGAGAAATTGCATTCATTCGGATGTAGTGGTGATGCGTGGTGGAGACGAAGTTTCCGCGTGTGCCATTCTGGCCTGTGTTCCTGAACACAAGGCGTGGAGTCAAGTCTGGGGGAGCATTTGGCATCTCGTCCCCCACGTACCGGGCCTGCAGGCTGCGGTGACGGCACAGGCGGACCGTGTGACTCTCAGGGCGAGCCACTGGGCGCCTCCCGTTCTTGCGTAGCCTGGGTGCTGGGAAGGCCGGGAATTGGAAGATTGAAAATGCCGTGATCAGTTAGCCCCGTTAAGGAAATGTCCCCCGCAGGTTCAGCTGCTGCTTAGGTTCCTCCAAGCGGCCCCCTGTTTCTCGGGGTGAGTTCATTCCACGCAGGTGAGACCTGCAGTCTGCCTCCGTGCGTGCTAGGACATCGAGCGGTCTGTCCTGCTCGAAGACCAACACAACACATCCCTTTTTTCCCCACAACTCTGAAGTGGTTTCAGTCCCTAAGCGGCCCTTGGTTGCGTTTTTCCTAGGTCTGGTTTTACAACGAAGAGCATGAGTTGGTTCTCCATAACCTGCTGTGTCTAGACGTGTCAGAGACCCGCTCGTCGGACCCGCCGCGACTCATGAAGTGCCACGGCTCGGGCGGCTCCCAGCAGTGGGCGTTCGGGGTAAGGCGGCCCCCCCCCCTCTCCTGGGCGTCCCTTCCTGTGTTGGGCCTGTGTGGGTTTTCAGTAAAAGCCGAGACATGGGGGTGATGTTTCTTCACTGCTACGTCTTTTCTCCCTGCCAGAAAAATAACCGGCTGTACCAGGTGTCTGTCGGCCAGTGCCTGAGAGTGACGGATCCGCTGGGGGAGCGGGGCTCCGTGGCCATGGCCATCTGTGACGGCTCCCCCTCGCAGCAGTGGCATTTGGAAGGTTAAGGCCGACGCCAGGGCCGGAAAGGTGATTCTTGGGCCGTGGAGGAAGCTGCATGGCGCCACCTGCAGGGGCGACCTGTCCTCTTGTCGGAGGCCGGGGAAGAGGACGCAGGCCCCGGGCGTTCAGGTCGTTTCTGAGCTGCTTTTAGAACTTCCTCGATGATACAGTAACCCAGAACACAGCTGAAACTCTGTAGAGCTGAGTTTACACAGAAGGACAAACCCAGGACATGGGCATTCTTGTTGGAGGCAATTTCCGCTCATTTTAATACCTGTAACAATGGAATGAGTTTCTATCTGATTAGGGACTTGTCATGATTTCCTTTCTTAGAACACTTTATAAGTCGTAGTTAATTCTTTAGAATATTCTTAATATGTTCTAAGTAGATAATTTAAAGACTGATTGAATCCATATTACTTTTCAGAAGGCATCATTTATGAGACAGTATTTAAGAAGCGGTTAACTTATAAATTATTTTGATGAATCATGGTACTATCTACACTTAAAATAAAGGATCCTTTTGATTATTTAAACGGGATTTTGCGTGCGTGCTCTTCTGGTCGGAGCTGCCTTCTGTACGTGATACTCTTGGATTCAGCTAACGAGCAGCCCCCAGCTGAGGGAAGGGGTGAGAATCTGTGTACTTCATGTCAACGACTCTTGCAGGGCGCTGGCTGTAAATGCCAGCAGATACGGTGAATTCTGTTTCCCATCTCAGGAGACACAGGCTCTCCCGTCGCAAGCTGCTGGCTCAGTTACCTGATCGTGAGCCACAGAACAGTTACATGTTAGACCGATGATCTCTATCCCAAATATTTTATCTGTCATGTAATATACATAGATGACAGAAGACAGCAGAGTGATAGCTTTAAACCCAGGAATATCAATAATCACATGAACTGTTCCAGCTAAAAGGCAGACACTGTTAGACGGGATAAAAATCCCAGACTCAGCCTCATCCTTGCCCGCACAAATATAGCGGAAAAGGACGGGAAGGGCCAAGCATGCCTAACATGGACCGGAAGGCCGCGTCGTGCCCTAGCAGGGTGAGCCGCGGCCTGCAGCGCCGGCATCCCACATGGGTGTTGGTTCAAGTCCCAGCGGCTCCTCCTCTGATCCAGCTCTCTGCTAATGCACCTGGGAAACCAGCAGAGGAAGGCCCAAGTGTTGGGACCCCTGCACCCACAGGGGAGACCCAAAAGACCCCCTGGCTCGGGCTGGCCCAGCCTTGGCCGTTGTGGCCATCTGGGGAGTGAACCACTGGAAGGAAAACTCTCTCAGTAACACTCTGCCTTTCAAAATCAACAAATCTTTAAAAAATAATATAGCTACTCCAGATTGCTTTTTAAAGATTTATTTATTTGAAAGGCAGAGTTAGAGGAGAGGTCCTCCATCTGCTGGTTCACTTTTCAGATGGCCGCAATGGCCAGAGCTGCGCCAATCCGAAGCCAGGAGCTTCTTCCAGGTCTCTCTTGTGGGTGCAGGGGCCCAAGCACTTGGCCCATCTTGTACTGCTTTCCCAGGCCACAGCAGAGAGCTGGATCAGAACTGGAGCAGCCGGGGCTCGAACCGGTGCCTATATGGGGTGCCAGCACCGCAAGTGGTGGCTTTACCCTCTACGCCACAGCGCTGGCCCTGCTATATTAAAGTAGATTTCTGAACAAAGAATAGTACTAGGGATGATGAAACGGGACATTTCCTGATGACAAAAGGTTTATCAAGAAGAAATAATCTGAAAACAACAGAACTTCAAGATGCGCGTGTCTGGCCCAAGACCTAAGTTGCCACTTGGGATGCCGGTATCCCTGTCAGAGTGCCTGGTCTGCAACGCTGCTCCCGCAGCTGCAGTCCGGCTTCCTGCTAATGCTCACCCTGGAGGCCGCAGAAAATGGGTCAGGTCTTGGGGCCCCTGCCTCCCGTGGGGGAGACCTGAATTGAGTTTTTGGTTCCTGGGAATGACCCAGCAGATTGAAGATCTCTTCCAAATAAAATGAAAATAAATGCATCAAAACAAATAGAAGAAGGTTCCTGATGCTGAGAACAGGACATAAACAGGAATTCCTTGAGAAACAGGCAAGAGAAAGCATTTTATCAGATTCAGCATCCCTGAGCCCGGTGCTATGGCGCAGCGGGGTAACACCCTGGCCTGCAGTGCCGACGTCCCATATGGGCACCGGTCCCGGCTGCTCCTCTTCTGATCCAGCTCTCTGTGTGGCCTGGGAAAGCAGTGGAGGATGGCCCAGGTCCTTGAGCTCCTGCACCCACGTGGGAGGCCCGGAAGAAGCTCCTGACTTCGGATTGGCGCAGCTCTGGCCATTGTGGCCATCTGGGGAGAGAACTAGAGGATGGAAGTCCTCTCTCTGCCTCTCTTCCCCTCTCTGTGGAACTCTTTCAAATAAAAAAGTAAATCTTTAAAAAAAAAAGATTCAACATCCCTTCATGATTAAAAAAGAAATGTAACAACTGACATGTAGATAGAAGCGCAACATTTGAAAAAGCCTGTAGCTGACAGACCAGCAGCCAGGGTCATACTGCGTGGGAAAATGCTGGAAGTATTTTTGGAAGAAGACAAGGATGTTCACTGCCACCAGTCTCATTCAGGAGCCCAGAGCTGCTTCTGGTCTGCCGCGTGGGTGCAGAGGCCCGCACACGAGGGCCATCCTTCGGTGCTTTCCCACGTGCATTAACAAGGAGCTGGATTGGAAGTAGAGCAGCCAGGACTTGAACCAGCATCCACGTGGGATGCCAGTGCCGCAGGCTTTACCCACTACGCCACAGTGCCAGTGCCTGGAGATTTCTTAAACTAGAAACAGAACTGCCAAAGGACCCGGCCGTCCCACGCACTACGGTATATGCCCACAAAGACACGGACTTGTATCAGAGAAGCCTACTGCAGCTCTGGTCACGGGAGTCTAGGTGGTGACCAGCCAGCGTTCCCATCAGATGAACAGCCGTGAGGCCCGAGTCGGATCCCAGGCAGAGTCGCTGTAAGGAAGTGAAGAGCACCATGGCACCAGGCCGAGCGACACCGGAGGGGGCTCGGGAACGCGACACGCAAGACAAACCTGAAAACTCAGAAATGCCACAGAACTCGAGAAACGAGCACTCGGAAATCTCCCAAAGGATATGTAAGGAATACAAATAACAGTGCCTTTAAGGCGATGGAACTTGATGAGAGAGAGGAGGGAGGATTTCTGAATTGAGAAAAAGGAACACATTGCTTCTGGCCAAGAGGGAGTAACAGGATGGGGGCGGGGGGACGTCTAGAAAAATGCGTGGCTCTTCTCACCTGGGGCTGCAGGGATCGGGAGACGAGGAGAGCCCTGACTCGTCGCAGCTCTGCCCCGAGACCACTGCCCTGCTGCAGTACCGCAGGCAGAGGAGCCCCCGACAGAGGCGGGGGGCTCAGGAGGGGGCCTGGACGCGGGGGCGCGCTGCGCCTGCCTGCGGAGCAGTCAGCGCGTGTGCCCGGTGGGGCTGCGCAGAGAATCACTTCCGGACAGAGCCCTCCCCGGAGGCCACAAACAGCTGCCGCAGCCCGGAGAGCAGACCTCACTCACGACCCCGGGCGCCCGGCGCGGTCCAAGAGCGGACGCTTTGTTAGACCTGCTCGAGGCGCCGAGTGGACCCCCTGCCTTGGCTGCTTGGCCGTTGAAAGTCTTAACACTCACGAGGGCTTCCAACACAATCCCGCCTTCACCAACGTGCAGGTCACGTGTTCTGCAACCCAGCACGAGTTAGTAGACGGAGAAAGCAGGAAAGTGTAAGCTTTACCGGGATAAGCGGAACAGGAGGCAGAAGTAGCGGACGGCGGTGTAGAAAACGGCCATTATATGGGGCCGGCACTGACTGGCACAGCGGGTTGAGCCGCCGTCTGCTCATGGCGCCGACTCACGTCCTGACCGGCCCACTGCTGAGGGCCTGGAACGCGCACGGGGAGATGGCCCAGTGCTCGCAGCTGGCTGCAGCAATTTGGGGACTGAACCAGTGGACAGAGGGGGGTCTCTGTCTCTCCTTAACTCTTTCAAAATAAATACAGCTTTTTAAAAAAATAGCCTTTACAAATATGCCCACGTGTACTAAAAATTTTATGGGAAAACTGGATTATAATGAAAGTGTCTAATCTCTTAAGATTTATTTATTTGAAACAGTTGCAGAGAGGTAGAGATACATAGAGATCTTCCTCCTGCCGATTTACTCCCTAGATGGCTGCAACAGCCGGGGCTGTGCGGCCGAAGCCAGGAGCTGCTTCTAGGTCTCCCGTGCAGGCCCAGGGGCCCAGGGACTCGGGCCATCTGCTGCTTTCCCAGGCTCATTAGCAGGGAGCAGGTAGTGCAGCAGCCGGGACACGCACCGGCGCCCCTATGGGATGCCGGTGCCACAGTGGCTTAACCCGCTACACCGCAGCGCCGGCCCCTCTATCCCAATCCTTCCGCATCACGAAAACCAAGGCGTGTCTGAGAAGCTGTGCTACACCAGAGGAGACCAGGGAGCCCTGCCGAGCAGGCGTCATGCGGTGTCCTGGGCTGGATCCTGGGAGGGACGAACTGCAAGAGCCGGTGGGTACCTACGGTAGTTTCTTCCTTTTGGCAGATATAGCCCAGCCGCTCCCGGAGCGGGGCTGCAGGAGGGTGTGTGCGGTCGTCACGAAGCAGTTAGAAAGCGGCACACTGCACACGACCGTCACGGTATTCAGGACAAGCCTCACGCCTAAATGTCTTTGTTTTTAGCTCTCTCCCTGTTGGCTGTAATGGTGTTTCCATCATGTAACATAACACAAGATGCATTGTATTAATTTACAGAGCCCAGAGTGTTTCACAAATCCTCCTCCCCTGATTCAGCCGGGGTCTCATGGGGTGATGGAACACCCCCTCACCTGGGTTCTGAAGGATGCCGAGGCGGACGTGGCCAGGGTTAGCCAGAGCAGGGCCAGCGGCCACCGCGGAGCTCGGAGCGCGAGGGGCAGCTCTTGCTGAAGCTGGAGAGGGCGGCGGGGGCGGCGAGGGAACGGGCTGGAGCAGCGGGAGCGAGCGCGGGGCCGGGGTTCCGCCTGGCAGTCACAGCGCACGTTCTGTCAGAGCTCTGGCCATGGGTCCCTGCCGCCCCCCGGGAGACCTGGAGTGAGTGGCTTCTGGCTGCAGCCTGGCCCAGCCCTGGCCAGCACAGGGGAAGCTCTTGTCTTCTGAGAACTGGTTACAAGCAGGAGGAATCGCTTTAACTACCAGAGCCACCCTCACTGCTCTGTGCCTCCTGCCAGTGCCTCACTGAACCTCGAACGCACAGAAACCAGAGCCCAAGAAGGTCAGCCTCCGGCTCTCGGCAGGGCAGGGGGGCGCAGGGAGGGCTGGGGGTGGAAGACGCCTAGGCAGAACACGTGACCTCCGGAGCAGCACCACGGCTTGAACAGGGGACGGCGGGCGGCAGGCACGCGTGGAGCAGGACTGGCACGGGAAGCCAAGGCAGCGGTGGAGTCCCGGGCGGGCGGTGCCTGCCTCTGGCTTGGGCGCGTGTCCAGGAGTGCGGGCCTAGCAGTGCTTAGCTTCGGACGAGAAAAGGGTCGAATCCTCCGGGCGGCGGGGCTGGCCTGGGCTCTAGGGCTCGGCACGTTGGGTGAGATCCGCTGGGAGAGAGCAGTGAGCAGGTGCAGCTGGCAGCAGTCGGGGGGCGGGGCCAGGCGGGCCGGAGCTCGGGCTGGTGCGGAGAAAGGGAGGAACATGTGCGCGTGGAGCTGGGCCAACGCTGAGCCCCCTTAGGAGAAGGGTTACGGAGCCCTCTGCGGTGTGGAGAGGGGGCAGCAGCCACGGGGACCGAAGTCGGAGAACCAGGCAGGGTCGGAGCTACAGGTGCAGGGGCTGTGGGAACTGCTGTCCCTGCGTGCGGAAAAGCAGCATCCACACCTCCCAGCAAGAACGCGGCTTCCGTTCTAGTGGATCACGTAAAGGCACGCGCAGGGCCGCGCAGGTCAGTGCTGTCCGGGCTGCTCCGGGGTGATGGGGCACCCAGCCTAGTCAGACCCCACGGAGCCACGCCAGCCCACTCCCTTCTGCCTGTGAACCGCATCTCCTCAGACACTTGGCAAAGAATTCTTCAACTCTGCCAGATGCTGGGCTGGCTCCGCCCATGGGCAGTTAGCAACCTGGATGAAAGTGCTCACGAGCACGGTTAGACTCAGATTTTAGAAGAAACTAAGCCGCCAACACGGGGTGCCCGCTTCTCCCCCAGAGCCCTGGCCCGAGTCCCGCTGCTCTGCCTCCAATCCAGCTTCCTGCTAGTTTGCCTAGGAAGGCAGCAGATGGCGGCTCCTGCACCCACGTGGGAGACCTGGAGGGAGTTCCAGGCCCTGGCTTCTGCCTTGTCCAGCCTGGCTGTGGTGGCCACTTGGGGATGGAAGGATCTCCGTCTTCTCTCGTCTCCCCCTGCCAACCCCCACCCCAGGTCGCTCTGGCTTTCCAGGTTAAAATAAGCAGCTTCTAAATAGTGGCTTAAAACATTTAAGTCTTTCTCATAATAATGTATTTTAAAAATTGTCGGGCCGGTGCCGCAGCTCACTAGGCTAATGCTCCGCCTTGCAGCGCCGGCACACCGGGTTCTAGTCCCGGTCGGGGCGCCGGATTCTGTCCCGGTTGCCCCTCTTCCAGGCCAGCCCTCTGCTGTGGCCAGGGAGTGCAGTGGAGGATGGCCCAAGTGCTTGGGCCCTGCACCCCATGGGAGACCAGGAGAAGCACCTGGCTCCTGTCGCGCAGGCCGCAGCGGCCATTCGAGGGTGAACCAAAGGAAGACCTTTCTCTCTCTCTCTCACTGTCCACTCTGCCTATCAAAAAATAAAAAAAAAATTTTAAATTGTCAGTCATAAACACACTGTTTAGGTGTTCTACATATTTAAAGAAACACCAAAACCTGTCAGCCTTGTCATTTGGAAGTCATTGCCAAGGTAACAAGGCACGCTGGCAAGCTGAGGATTTGTACCCGTGGTACTGTCCTTTCACTGTAAGACCACAGGGCAAGAGGACAGCAGGCGACCCCTTCAGTCCCACAGCTGCGCCCTTTTCCTGGTGCTTGAACTGCACAGCACATCCTTCCCAAGTCCTCCTACGTGGCCTCTGCACACGAGGTTGGAACGGACGGTCCGGGTCCGAGCCTACAGCGCTCCGGCACCACCCGAGCTGTGAATGCACAGCGCTGCTCTCCCGGAAGTCATCTTCTAGTCGCTGCTTTTGCAGAAGACACTTAAATGACGGTGCTGGCTATTTATTTGAAAGGCAGAGAGCGTGAACGAGCGAGGATGAGAATCTCCTATCACTCTCCAAGCGACCAGAACAGCTAAGGCCAGGGGCCGCTCAGTCCAGGTCTCCCACGTGGGTTGCAGGGACTTAATGGCTGTCTCCCAGGGTGCGCATTAGCAGGAAGCTGGAATCAGAAACGGGGCTGCTACTCTGCCGCTGTGCCACAGGCCCACCCTTTTTTAATTTTTAAAAAGTGAGGTAGAGCCCTTAGAGGAAAAGGATTAAATCAGAGGCATAGGCAATAGTGGTAGTATACAAAATGCAGGTTAGAATTTTTTTAAAGGAGACAGCCCTGTCAGCTGTCACAGAAATTTTACAACAGCCAGAAAAGCCATCTGTTGCGATGGATACCACATCTAGCCTGTGAAGGCATTTCTGCTTGACTTGACCACTCAGAAGAGGGCAGGATCCATCACAAGGAAATTTCGTTTTGAAATGAAAATGCGTTGAGAGGTCAACCTGCAAAACCTCTCGTGTGTGCTTCTAATGCTCTCCATCTGCACAGCCACCAACTGGTTCAGGCACCTCCAGAGCCCACCCAGCATCCCCCCACCACACACACACCCGGGCCGGGTCTCGCATTCCCTCCCTCGGCGAGTCCCTCTGGTCCCCGGGCTCCCTTGCCTTCCCGCGTCTTTCACACCGCTGCTCCTCTGCCCAGCAAGCCTCCAGCCGCGTCCCGCCTCCGCGTCTGAACTTGAGCGAGCGCCATCTGCTCTGACAGCCTCGACATCTCACTGGGTTTCCGTCTAGTCTCCCGTGTTTGAACATTTCTGCCCCTGCAAGCGCTGCGATGCCAGGGATCATGGCCCTCTGTGGAACGTCCTTTTAGGTGGGCAATAAATGTGCTGACCGTGTGGTCAAGTTCCAGGCAGCCAGTACACCTGACCCACTGGCAACGTCGGGCCGGGGTGCTGGGGGGTGCACCCAGCTCTCGCCACTGCTCCCTGTCTTCACCACTAGGATTTACCGCAAGGGCCTCAACAAGGAGCCATCCGCCCCCCATTTCTGGAGTGACAGGTACTTGGCCCTCAGTGTCTCCTCCTACACACCTCCCACTTCCGAGACCCGCAGCAGGTGTGGAGGAAAGACCAGGGCTAGAATGAGCTTCCTGGCCTCAACAGGGCAGTGAGCGCCTGGTGTCCGCGCAGCTCCGAGTGCACGGTGGCCCTGCCTGGCGCGGGGGTCTCTCCTGGGTCTGATCTCCGCCGGCGCCAGCCAGCCCTGACCGAGGCCGCACGCTCACCCGCTGGGAGCGCTTCGCGGGAACACTGTGAGAGTTCTTTTTTCAGCTGATGGCTACCCTGGCAATTGCTCAATGCAACGTAAAAGCTGTTTGTTTAGGGCTTCATGGAGTGAGGAGCTGCAGGGGGATTCCGGGCGGTTTCAATTCTTAGCGCCCTTTAAATTGAGTATCTTCCATATATTCAATATAATGAAAATAAAACCTTCCTCACACAGAGTTAAGTCTGGAAAACAGCCTCAAAAAGAGGAGACTAAATTCAGCAATTAAACACAGACGGGTCCGAGGAGGACGCCATCTGGTCCTGGCAAACTCCAGAAACAACTTCCCCCTCGACCCAGCCCAGAGGGGGCGCCAGGGAGGCGGAGCCGCTTGGCGGTCCACTGGGAGGTTCTGGAAGAACTCCGGACCCAGCAGGGAGAGGGGCCAACGAGAGACACTCGAGGCGGCTTTTATAGATGTAAAATATTTTATTTGTAAATGGTGATCTTCTAAATCTGTGTCCACAAATTCCAAAACCCATAACACTCTGTATACTTCAAAAAATTCAATTTTTGCCAACATTAGATACTATTATACAGAACAGAAAACAACAAAAACCCGGTAGGACAAATACTGGTAGGATGTCAGAGTATTGTACAAGAGAAGAAAAATATTCAAGAAACAAATTTCATACAGCTATTTATCAAGAGAAAAATATATACAATTGATTTATTCTGTAAGATAAAAATACATCATGCCATATACATTACGAGTTCAGAACTGCATCACTGTGCACTGTGCACACAGAAACTTCATCTCACACTCGGCCTGTGAAGGGTCAGTACCAGAATTTTAAGTACAAAATAAAAACCTAACCTGGTTCAAAATGCTGATTAAGTTTCTACAAGCAAACACAAAACAGTGTGTCTCTTTTATTAAAGAAATGTAAACAAACAGTTCATACAAACACATTGTAAAATTACATCTTCCAGAAACCCTACTGCCCGCTGGCACAATCACATCGCTCGCCCGCTCGCGCTCTCGGTTTTTTTTTTTTTTTCCTTTTTTCAAATTTTTGTGTTAAATAGAAGGCTAAAGAGTTAGGTTTAAGTTCCTGCTACATGATTCTAGGATGTTTACATGATTCTTTGTGGTCTGAAACAAAGTTCTAATCAAAACTACGTCTGCTGAAGGAAAAATTCAGCCTCCATGGGGTGTGTCTGTAAGCAGTTATTCACAGTTATCACAAATTGTAAGCACAAAAAACCTGACTGAGGAAGTAGGGATGCAACAATATAATATGAAAAAATTAGTTTAAATTACCAAAACAGCTATAAAAATTGTAATCATAGCATACACTCTGCTTTGTCAGAAGTGAGGTGTATAAAACAATTAAGTCCCAATAGACTCTAGTTTCCAAAAAACCCCAAACACTCTAGGTTGAAATTTTGGTTATTACATAATGATAATGGCATATTTAATAACAAAAAATTATATTGTGACATCCCTAAGAACATTTTATAAGCACCCGAGCTGCTGCAGAGCCTGGTAGCATTTGGTCAATAACTATTTTTATACTGTATTTTTTTCTCAAAATATTTACATATTTGTACAAAGTAACAGGGTTTGTTAGTTCTGCAGGTAACAGCAGCAGCTTGGCTTTCTTCTAACTTTTATTTAAAAATAGCTTCATTCACTTATTCAATAATAAATACAAAAAGTTTCTCTTATTTTACAGAAATCAAAAACTACAATAAACTGACTCATGGAATCAAGTATTTAAGTGTATTTTAGTGCAAGTTATTATCCCTTAGCTCTATCCCTAAGGAAGTCATTTCAGTACATTCCTTGTTCAGTGGTGTCTACTTTACTTAAACACATTTCTAAGTCAGAGGGCCTGCCCCTTCTCCACAGGCCGTGGCCAGCACTCCGGACACCCCCTTTCGCTGGTGATTTCAGTCTTACATTCATAGGAAGGCCCTGCCCTGGGGCGGGGCAGCCATCGGCTCTGTGCCCCAGTAAAATTCTCCTCAGTGAGATTAACAAAACAAAACCAAACCCACCCACAAGGAAAAAAAAAAACAACAACAACAACAAAAGAAAAGAAAAGAAAAAAGAAAGAAAAGAAATAGAAAACAAGCGAAAGTGCTGGACCATTGTGTATCCGTTCGCCCTCAGCATCTGCAGGACTCCCGGTCAGCTCTCCAAGTGCTTCCTTAACCTGAAGGGCCGAAGCAGCCAGGACTCCCAGAGGCTGTTCTTCAAAAAGTCACAAAACAGAAAACAAAGCATCCTGTCTGCAGATCCCAATGGTGTGTAGAATCGCCGCTTCCCAGGGACAAGCCGCCTGCTGAGATGGCAAGGAATGCGTTCAGTTCATCCACTTCCGGCAGTTCACCGCTCCGCAGTGACACGGAATCTTGTGCTGGTCGTCTTCAAAGTCAAACTTGTAGTCATAGCAGAGCTGCCCGCGGCAAAGACAGAGCGTGAGAGGCGGGGAGAGGAGGACCAGCCCCTCCTACTTCAGACCCAGCACACAGAATGCTGCCAATCTCTGCAGGAGGCCCACGGGTGCGGGGAGGGGCCTCAAGTAGCAGTAAGGAAGCTAACTTTTCCAAAGAAGTGCGAGAGGAGGTATTTTCAGGCTCCGTGTCTCCTGGGCTGGAGAAAGCTGCTAGGACTTCTCACACTGCTGTCCCAGCAGGTGCACGGGCGCGTTGCGGGGACAGAGCCCCCAGCAAGCCCCCACCTCCCCTGGCTTGCTGAGTCGGACATGCATGTTTGGGCAGATAGAGTGGCGCCCCCAGCTAGCACTGTTTTTCCTCTTTCATTGGGTATTTAGGGACTGCCAAATTATTCTCAACATCTCAGAGCAACCCTGCTCTCAAGGTGGCTGGGAGTCTGGACGATTTGCATGGTCCAAGCCCTCCCCTGCCCCCCGCCCCCAAGCTGTCCCTGAGAAAGGTGACCTGCAGAATGACGGAGTCTTTTCTAATTTAACACTCTAGGACAGAGCTTGGAGAGACTTTGCACACAGAAGGGAAAGAAGACATTTACTGAGAATACTATTCCCAGCACTGACGCTACTGCCTTCCATTAGGTATCTGCTGGGTTCCTGCAGGAGCTTTGCAAGGAACTTTTCTATTTTATAGAAAACAAAACAGAGGCTGAAGGAGGTTAAATGACTCACTCCAGAATACTCAAGGAAGAGGAGAGCCCAGGGGCCTGGGATCAGCCCCATCTGTCTTAATGCCCAGAGCGCCCCCTGCTGGTTACTGGCGCCATGCTGCGCTCTCTCATTGGGTAGTTACTGGGACATGTGCAATGAATGGACCTAAGTCTGGTCAGACCCCAATTCTGGACTGAAGAAAAGAGATTCCAAAAAGGTGACCAAAAATACAGGTGCAACCCCACAGCTATGTTCATGAAGGGCTGGGGGCTCCAACAGTCAAGATACTCGGGCTCCGCGCTCCCCAGACAGGATGTCTCCTCCAGAAAGCACCGTGGCTCATCGGGTGCTTTCCCACAGACACCAGCTCCAGAAGGAGGGTGACTCGCCCAGGTGCAATCACATATATGAAAGACAAAATCGGGAAACTGACATGCGTAATTAAGGCTGATAATAATTAACAGGTGACATGCTGAACCAAAGTCGTCTTGTGAGACCAAAGAGACGAATATCAAGTTCAGCACTCAGCCTTTGGAAGACAAAAGCAAAAACAAAACTAGCAAAAATTCTAAACTGTGAAAACCTACTGGTGTGAGGAATGAGTAAGCTTGTATTGTCAGTGAGCCTATGTGCAGACTGGAGCCACAGCGCTCCCCACACTTGTGACCTTTGGCCCTTCCAGTGACAGCAACTGGTTCCGTTCCCACAGGCCAGAAGGGGCAGTGACTCCGTGTTCGTCAAACAGCTCAACGACAGCCATGACCTCTAAAAACAAGTATGCTGCCAACTTGCAGCTGGGCGCGGGAATAAAGAAAGGTCTCGGGACACCAGAACTGACGCCGTGCGAGGGGCACGGGCGTGCTGACCTGTGGAAGAGGAAGGCTGACAGTCAGCACCGTCAGAGCTGCCACGTGGAAAGAGGTAAAGGGGGGTAGGGAGCAAAACCTGCCCCACCAAGAGGAGCCCCGTGTCATCCAGGAAACTAGACCTGGAACAATCCAGAACGAGAGCAGAGTCGCCAGTGTGAAGGCGTGGCTGCTTCACGGAGGCCACGTGAGACACCCAGGTCTTCACGCTCTTACCTCTTCTCCTTTTTGGATTCTCCGATTGGAGCTGATGATAATTTTGTGTCCTCTCTCAAAGGTCACCACTTCAGCCACACAATTAGGCGCACATGAATGGTTGATGTATCTGAAAGCCATGTCAGGAAACTATTGTAAACAACTAGAAGATGCTTTAAAAGCCTTGAAAAAACTCCTGTTAATTACATTTGTACTTGTCCATTACAAATAGAACACGTATGAACAGAAATTTTAAATACAAATTCTCCTTTTCAAGATTTATTTTTATTTGAAAGGCAGAGTTATAGCAAGGGAGGGACAGGGACTCTCTCTCTCTCTCCCTCCCTCCCTCTCTCCCTCTCCCTCTCTCTCTCTCACACACATACACACACACACACACACACACACACAGTCTTCCATCTGCTGGTTCACCCTCCAAATGGCTGCAACAGCCAAGCTGGGCCAGACTGAAACCAGAAGCCCAGAGCTTCTTCCGGTTCTCCCACATGGGTGCAGAGACCCAAGCACTTGGGCTCTCGTCCACTGCTTTCCCATGCAAATTAGCAGGGAGCAGGATCGGAAGTGGAGCAGCCAAGTCTTGAACTGGCACCCCCATATGAGATGCCAGTGTCGCAGGCAGCGGCTTTAGCCACTGAGCTACAAAGCCAGCCCCAATAACAATTCTTGAAACTTGTTTGCTGTGAATCTTTCTTCACTGCGAGGTTACAGTAAGAGCACTGCTCCTCTGCTGCGATCCTCTCTGCACTAGCATGGGCCGACCAAGCAGAGCTGTTTATCAGACTGCTTTCTGCCTTACCTTGCAGGCCCTCCTGTGAGCGTTGCATCAATCACATGGTCATTATCCATGCGGAACATGTACACGCCGCGATTCTAGAGAGAAGGAGGCAGTCATGAGTGCATCCAAATAGCTTCAAGCGGACACTGAGTTGCCATGAGCTGAATGCCCCGATGACACTTGCTTGGACACTCTACCAACCAGCCAGATGCCATTTACGTGGGACACACGGAAAGCACTGAATCGGGCTGTCCGAGAAGCCAGGCCCATCAGTTCAGTTACAGCTATGCAAACAAAGCACCGGTTTAAAGAGACTACACTGATGAAACAGACAAGAGAAAAATGGAAGAAGGACAGAAACGACTACTGTTCACAAGCGAACACGGCACGGCAGCTTTGGCCTGCCTGCCAGGCTGCTCAGACGGCACAGGGACAGGGACGGAGTGTGGTCAGGGTCGCACATACCTGTGACTCATAAAGCTTCTCTTTCCTGTTGGCCACTTCATTTCGAATGATAGTCCCTATATACTCAATGACCATAGTGTGCTTCTCAATGTCTCTAGCAGCATACAGGCCCAGCCCCTGTGAACACAAAGCACGCACATGGCCTTCAATCCATGTGACAGCACATCTGCATTCTACTTTTCACACGAGGATGTTACTGTTGGGTCTTTACAAAAGTCATACTTAAGGTTTCACATAAACTCAAATGAACTTCACATTCTTTCCTGAAATTTAAAAATTTAACAATCTTTTTTAAACTTCACATGAGGGAATTACTTTTTTTTTTTTTTTTTTAATTTGAGAGGTAGAGTTCAGAGGAGAGAGAATGGAGAAAAGTCTTCCGTCTGCTTGTTCACTCCCCAAATGGCCACAACAACAGGTGCTATGCCGATCCTAAGCCAGGAGTCAGGAGCTTCTTCCAAGTCTCCCACATGGGTGAGGGGTCCAATGACTTGGCCGGCTTCTGCTGCCTTCTCAGGCCATTAGCGGGGAGCTGGATCAGAAGTGGAGCAGCCAGGACATGAACCAACGCCACAGAGCCGGCCCCAAAGTTTGACAACCATACCATTTCACACCACACCACAATTCCCTTGTTCCTGTGTCTTCTTTCATAGTGCATTCTCAGGGTATATCTATGCTACAGCTTGAATGTGTTCTCAAAGTTCGGGTGCTGGAAACTTAATCCCCCAAATGCAACAGTGTTGGGAGGCGGGATCTTTAAAAGAGGTGCCGAGGTCCGGGGAGCTACGCCCTCGTGAATGGATTAATGCCATTATCCCATTTCGTGCCAGTGGATTACCAAAGGGGTGGGTTCCTGAAAAAAGGATGACTTGGCCTCCTTCCCCTCCCTTGCTTTTCTGCCTTCCACATGGGACAGGACAGCCAAGAAGGCCCTCACCAAATGTGCGCCCTCAATCTTGGGACTCTCTAGTCTCCAGAATAGTGAGTCCCATTTGACTGTTTATAAATTGCTGTCTGTGGTATTCTGTTATAGCAACAAAAATAGACTAAAACAGTCTACAGAGTGATACTGTTGATTGTATGTCCAATTTTTCTATTACGCTATCTTTATCTTTCAAGTAACATCCTACTGAGTTCCTAAAGATTAATACTTCAGCTAATGACTTGTAGTATTTATTATTCTACTAGCATAATGATACACTTAACATAAACAGAAACAGAGCTTACTATGAAGAATTACTAATATTGTAAACACTTTCAGATTGGGCTCCAAAGCTTCATGGGAGCCAAGACAACGGAAGAAACAAGGAAGTTACTACTTTGCTCTAATTATCAGGAAAACTGTAAACAAATGAGGGTCTTGGGCAAAGCAAACCATTTTTTCTCCTAATACACAGTTATGAGCCCGAGCAAGGAATGTGTAGAAATTTTAACTGGCTAAAACATCGAAACGGGGGCCAGCGCGGAGATGCAGCCTCCACCTGCAACTCCAGCATCCCTCATGGGCGCCGGGTTGAGTCCCAAGTCCCGGCTGCTCCACTTCCAATCCAGCGCCCTGCCGTTGCTCCTGGGAAAGCAGTGCAGGAGGGCCCACATCCTTGGAGACGCAGTAGAAGCCCCTGGCTCCAAACTGGGACAGCCCCAGCTGTCGCAGCCATCTGGGGAGTGAACCAGCAGATGTTGAAACCTGTCTTTCACTCAGTAGCTCACGCTACTGTCTTAAAAAATAAAATTTGTACAAGGAAAAAAGTTAAAGACACTATGGATAAGATGGCACTTCAAAATGTTCATGGGAAACTGAATGCAAAGGTTATGTTGTGGGACAAGCACTGCGCACAGTGGGCTAAGCTGCCACCTAGAACACCAGTGTCCCACTCAAGAGTGCCAGTTTGAGTCTCAGCTTCGCCACTCCCAAGCCAGCTCCTTGCTAATGCACCTGGGAAAGCAACAGCAAATGGTGGGCCCCTGTCCAAAATAAAACAGTAGTGGAATGGAAGAAGACATGGTCATTAAAGAGAATGAAACTGAGCTACTTCACTCGTCTAGGAGTGCTGGTATTAGTGAGAAAAGAAAGATGGAGAAAAGTATATGCACCATTATTCACTCCATTTATAAAATATGACCTACCTAGGAGATGGACGTAGAGAGGCCGGCAGATCAGGAGGGAAAAAGAGACAACAAAAAACCCACCGAGAACTCTCAAAAATGTTTCAGGGGGCCGGCACTCTGGCATAGCAGGTAAAGCCGCTGCCTGCAGTGCTGGCATCCCATATGTGCACCGGTTCAAGTCCCGGCTACTCCACTTCCGATCCAGCTCTATGCTATGGCCTGGGAAAGCAGAAGGTGGCCCAAGTTCTCTCTCTCTCTTTGTAACCTTGCCTTTCAAATAATAAATCTTTTAAAAAATTGTTTCAGGTTAAAGATGGCAAGCTGAACACACATAGTCAGGCTCCCACCAAAATCACATTAAGGAATCAGAAACAAAAATGGGAACAAGAATGATTTAACTATCTCAAAACATTTAAATTGGAGACTACAGCTTAAAGGAGAAAGAGGGAGCATTAAATTGCTCGCAGAACCAGAGATAACAGGTAGACAGGAAGGAGAGATGAGGTATTCCTAGTGGGAAAATAAGATATCAAACAAAAGATCAAAACTAGAAAGGGTTCTTAGGTGATTTTCCTTAACGCATAAGAAAGACGAGCCGAGAAGTGGAGCAGTCCCAGGACAGAGATGGGAGGAACAGTGCTCAGAGAAGGCAGATACTCTGGCGCGCATTAGGTCACAGGGGGCTCCCCAGAGCTGGACTCAATAAGGCTGGGCGGGAGGCCCTGAATCTGCAAGCCTTAATATTCCCAGGTGAGGCTACTCCTGCTAGGCTAGGGTCCACACTGGGACGTCCCAGTTCTCAGGGTCCAGAATTTGCTTATGGGAGCAAATAGGCATAAAACAGGAGGAACTTGTGAAAGAACAAACATAAAACACAATTTCCCAGACTGAAAGTGGCTCATCAAGTGAGGAAACCAGTAACTACAAAGACCTTAACTTAGGTCTATTTTTAAGAAATACCCAAGTATCAAAAATAGAAGATCCTAAACACTTCTAGTGAAGAAGTAAAAGGTTTGGAGCCAGCACTGTGGCACAGTGGGTTAAGCTGCCACCTGCAAAACTGGCATCGCATATGGACACCGTTTGGAGTCCCGGTTCCTCCACATTCGATCCAGCTCCCTGCTGGTGTGCTGGGGAAAAGCAGCAGAAGACAGCCCAAGTGTCTGGGCCCTTGCCACACATGTGGGAGACCTGGAGGAAGCTCCTGGCTTCTGGTTTCAGCCTGGCCCAGCCCTGGCTGTTGTGGACATCTGGAAAGTGAACCAGCAGATGGAAGGGATGGAAGATCTGTCTCTCCCTCTGATTTTCAAATGAAAGAAAGAAAGAAAGAGAAAAGAAAAAGGTTTCGAGAATCTGCAAATGAATGACTCAGCAATGAAACTTTGACCCAATCTATACTTTGAAGCAATTATACTAGCTTCTGAAAAGCAACTGGAGGGAAGGAGATTGCCAGGTCTTCAATGATTACATAGACAATGAGATATACGTTAAAAAGGGAGTGGGAGCCTAATACTGGATTTTAGAGAGCCTTTGGGAGGAAGAAAGAATCGGTTGGCATTGTGGCACAGCAGGTAAATCTGCTGCCTACAATGCTGGCATCCTATCATGGGTGCTGATTAGTGTCCTGGCTGCTCCACTTTCTATCCAGCTCCCCAATAGCCTGGGAAAGGAAGTGAAAAATGGCCCGAGCTTGGGACCCTGCTCCCCATGTGGGAGACCCAGTTGAAGCTCCTGGCTCCCGGCTTCAGCCTGACACAGCCCTGGTTGTTACGGTCATCTGGGAGGTAAATCGGGGGATAGAAGGTCGGTTTCTCTCTTTCTCTCTCTAACTCTGATTTTCAAATAAACAAATCTTTAAAAGACAAACAAAAAAAAATCAACAGCACATGATGATGGTTTGGATCTAGGGGTTTTAACATGAGAACAATGAGAATAATAGCGCTATCATTCAGGAATGCAAGAAAACCTTGAGGATGATCAGGCTCAAAGACTGGAGAAGTCCGACGAAATGAGAGTATTATAATTCCATTCCGGGACATCCAAGGAGAGATGCCGAGTGCCGAATACACACTTGGTTATTCAGGTTCCAGCTCAGCCCGTATGGACTGTCGATGTAAATTTAATTTCTTAGTCTAAGGATGCCTTACTTGATGATATTCTACAGTCTATCAAAACTATGTAATGATTTTATGAAAAGTTAGCTTCTAAAATGTATGGAAGTTTCCAAAATTGGGGTACTTTTTTTTTTTTTTTTTGACAGGTAGAGTTATAGACAGAGAGACAGACAGAAAGGTTTTCCTTCCATTGGTTCACTCCCCTAATGGCCACTATGGCCGGCGCCGCACCAATCCGAAGCCAGGAGCCGGGTGCTTCCTCCAGGTCTCCCATGCAGGTGCAGGGGCCCAAGGACTTGGGCCATCTCCCACTGCTTTCCCAGGCCATAGCAGAGAGCTGGATCAGAAGTGGAGCAGCCAGGATGTGAATGGGTACCATACAGGATGCCAGCACTGCAGGTGGTGGCTTTATGCACTATGCCACAGTGCTAGCCCCTGGACTTTTTTTTTTTTTTTTTTGACAGGCAGAGTGGACAGAGAGACAGAGAGAAAGGTCTTCCTTTTCCATTGGTTCACTCCCCACTGGCTGCTGCAGCTGGCGCACCGCGCTGATTCGAAGCCAGGAGCCAGGTGCCTCTCCTGGTCTTCTATGAGGGTGCAGGGACCTTGCACTTGGGCCATCCTCCGCTGCCCTCCTGAGCCACAGCAGAGAGCTGGACTGGAAGATTGGGATACTTTTTGAAAATATTTTTATTTGGGGCCTGCACTGTGACACAGCAGGTTAAGCCATTGCCTGCAGTTCCAGCAACCCATAAGGGTGCCAGCTGGAGTCCTGACTACCAAACTTCCAATCCAGCTCCCTGCTAATGTGGCTGGGAAAGCAGCACAGGATGGCCCAGGCACTTGGGCAGCCTGTGCATCCATGCAGGAGACCTGGATGAAGCTCCTGGCTTACATGTGGCCATTTGAGGAGTGAACCAGTAGATGGAAGCTCGCTTGCTCCCTTTCTAAGACTGCCTTTTAAATAAATAGTAAATCTTAAACAAAAAAAAGATTTTTATTTGTACTTTTCCCAGGTGCTTGAAACAATTTCCCTGAACTCTCCACAAATAGTGAGTGAAGGTGCAATGCTAGCACCTTCCCAAGAGTGCTCATCAAGACTGAAAGATGTAGATCCCCAAGGCCTCATTTCCATCTGGGAGCAACAGAGCACCGTGCTCCGAGAGTAAGCGGCTCCACTGCTAACGCCCAAACTGACGAGACGTGACAGCGCCCTGAAGAGGGCTGCCACCCCTGCAGCACGGGGGATCCTCTCTCACGTACGGGATCTGGGAACCAGCATGTTCGGATTTCTAGCTCTCTCTCTCAGCTTCCCTACCACCACGCGCTTCTTCACCTGAATCCGAGAGCGGGCCAGATACACGTTGGACTTCCACTCGGTCTTCATTTTCCGGTACTGCGACGACTTGGAGTGAACAAACTGCTTGCTGTAGGGCGCGCTCAGCTCCCCCGTGACGGTGCTCTGGAACGACTTCGAGGCGCTGGTGCTGTTCAGCGTGTGCGGCCTGCGGCGACGGTGCAGGACAGAGAGAAAGGAGAACTGGAGACACCTCTGACTGCCGCGCACGGCCGCGCCAGTGCACATCCTTCCCACAGAAGCACACGCGAAAGCTGCCCCGCAGAGACACACGGCGCTCTCTGAGGTGGTCAGGCACATACACAGCCAGAGACGGCAGGGTTTGTAAGCAGCGGACAAGTCAAGCACAAAGAACACTAATACGCCTAGAAACCCTGGGCTGTACTATGTGAAGTTAAAACAAAATACCTTAACACAAACCTCTTGACATGCGCACTCATTTTAGGTTCGGAACGGGCACAACCTGTGGGGTTAACGGCAAGCGGGAGCTCCATGAGCGGATTTCGGCCGTATCGGAAGGTGTAGTTTTCACACGCCTCAACCCCAGGGAGCTGAAAGGAGGCAAAAAGGCAGAAGGTAACCTTTCCATCAGGACCACAGAGAACCTCCAGCTTGCCAAGAGGATTAACAAGACCTGTAAATGCTTCCCCTGGCATCAAGATGTTCTTTTCTGTTAGTCAACATGATCAGCCTACACTCACATCTATTTAACAGTATATGAATTCAGTTTCAAACCATAACTTAGTAAACCTGGGAAATGTCCTTGGAGAAACAGGTTAACCCAACGTATATGCTTGTGTGCTTTTAGGATCTGAGGATTCCAACATTCACAAGCATGAGTGTGGTGATTTTCACTTGGATTAATGCCAATTAAAAATATTTCCTTAGTTTCATTTTATTTGAAGGGTACAGAGATAGAGCCACAGGCATAGACGGAGAGACCTTCGATCTGCTGGTTTACTGCCCAGATGCTGGCAACAGCCAGGAGACTGGAATTCAATCAGGATCACCCACGTGGTGAAGTACTCCGGGTGTCACTTGCTATCTCCTGGGTCTGCAAAAGCAGTAAGTCGGATCTGACGCAGAGTAGCCAGGTCACACCAGGCACTCTGCTACGGGGTGCAGATGCCCCAAGTGACAATTTAACTGCTGTGTGAACTATGGGTCTAAGCCAGTTTATATCTCTGAACAGAATATAAAAAAATCGAGAACAGTCTTAAATAATTTCTTACTCCTTTCAACTGGATATAACATGATGAGGTTATTGGTCATATCCTAGGATGTGTCGAATCCTAGGAGCATAGGTAGTCCTAATAAAGTTTAATTGTAAAATGATTTGTATGTTACAAGTCTTTTCTATGAAATTTATTTCTCTATACTCATAAATATAAGACACATGTCATTTAGGTACACCTATTCCAAAGGAAGTAACTGGCCTAATTATTCAGTGGCTCTGGGCATCTCCTCTGCCTACCCAAAGAAAATACATCAAGTTTTTTGTTAAAACTATGCCTTATACATGCAAATTTTCCAGAAATATCATGTAGGTATGTTTCAGTTACAAGAACTGTCAAACATGCTTGTCTTGCCAACAAGGGTTGCTGCCATCTCCTGTTCTGGGCACTGTCCCTAGGAAGAACCCAGCAGTGGTCAGCAAGTGGGTGGACGAGCACTCTGATGTGCACGTGAACTTTGGAAGCCAACTTAGAATCATTCCTCGCCCAGCGTAACGAGGACAGGACGCACTGCTGGTGTCCTTCCCTCTGCCTTTTCAGCCCTGAAAAGAACCTGACATTCACTGAATGAACATTTTTTTTTTTTTTTACAGGCAGAGTGGATAGTGAGAGAGAGAGACAGAGAGAAAGGTCTTCCTTTGCCGTTGGTTCACCCTCCAATGGCCGCCGCAGCCGGTGTGCTGCGGCCGGTGCATCGCGCTGATCCGAAGCCAGGAGCCAGGTGCTTCTCCTGGTTTCCCA
Organism: Oryctolagus cuniculus; assembly: GCF_051225735.1. Taxonomy (NCBI): domain Eukaryota; kingdom Metazoa; phylum Chordata; class Mammalia; order Lagomorpha; family Leporidae; genus Oryctolagus; species Oryctolagus cuniculus. The sequence goes on along the minus strand of NC_142873.1, from coordinate 21,889,388 downwards.
TGGGGTGCAGGGCCCAAGGACTTGGGCCATCCTCCACTGCACTCCCTGGCCACAGCAGAGAGCTGGCCTGGAAGAGGGGCAACCGGGACAGAATCCGGCGCCCCGACCGGGACTAGAACCCGGTGTGCCGGCGCCGCAAGGCAGAGGATTAGCCTAGTGAGCCACGGCGCCGGCCTACTGAGTGAACATTGACATGTACTGAAGTCTCTTTATTAATGACCAATACCTTATTTTCCTTAAGAGAAACAAGGTTTAGTCCGTAGGCAAAGGCATTTTCTGAAAAGTACCATACTACAGCAGGTGTTAAAGTTGTCACATGGAATTAGAAAAGCAAATCCAACTTCAGATCTTAATCAAGACACTCACTGATTCAGCTATCCGTGCCACTGCTGAGACGGTTAAGCCAAACAGATCTTCTCCTTTTAAATATGCTGGAAAAAGTTGGAGCATTTCAGATTTTTTTCTTACACATGCCACGGGCTCCAAAATTTTATCCCAAACACCTACATAAAGACAAAAAAAATTTTTTATGATAAACTTGTACTAAGTTACACACAAAAAAAAACCAGGATACAGTACAAGAACAAGCAAAATGAATAACCACTCAAATATTAATTCCCAAAAAAAAACCCAATGTGTAATAATCTAACAAATCTGCTTATTAAATCATAGTTCTTATATATATATATATATGAATTATTTATTATTTATTTGAGAGACAGGAAGAGACAGAGCTCCCATTTGCTGATTTACTCCCACAATGCCTACAACAGCCAGGGCTGAACCAGGCATTCAATCCAGGTCTCCCACATGGTGGGCAGGAACCCAAATACTGTAGCCATCACCTGCTGCCTCCAAAAGTACACATCAGCAAGAAGCCAGAACTGGGAGCAAAGCTAGGACACAAACCCAGGGGCTCCAATATGGGATTTGGGTATCCTAACACCAAACACCTGTCCCTAACAGAGAACTACTGACACACAACACTCATTAGGCTAACATCAGCTCTGCAGAGCACAGAACTGGCGGAGCGTACCTTTAGGTGAGGTGTCACTTAGGACTAGATCTTCATGGCCTTGCTCCACAATCCTGATGACAAACACAGGGCGCCCGTCTTTCTCTTCAATGGAGCACAGGTAGCGGCATCGCCGGTTGGCATAGCGTGTGCTCCAGTACAGGCGGCTAGCTTCATAGCCCACAGGGAAGAGTGCTTTAGCAGAATGGAATGCTTGCATCTGTTGGGGAAGCAGCTGGCCGATTGTATGGAAAATGAGGCTTCCAACACGGAAGGTGTGCTCACGTTCCCCTCGCTGCACAATGCTAGCAATCTGCCGCACCTCATCGCGTTGAACGTAGACCCTCCTGAAGACTGCAAAATAACTTAATTCTTGCTCATGAATTCCCTTTGGTTTGTGCATGGGGCAAAGCATAGTTTTGTCCTTAAAAAACATGCATTGTGCTTTAATGGCGCAAGTAAAGTGATAAATGTTGGTGCATCGAAATCTGTGACATCCGCTGGTGGCACCCGTCTTATGACAGAAGACACATTTCATTTGAAGACCTCTCCTCAGCGCTAGCTCCACGTTTATTAAGGCACCAGCCTGAGTCTCATAGACCTCCGTGGACCACAGAGCACAATTCAAGTGGACCCATAGATCCAAATCAAGGTTGAGCAGCCTTGCTGGTCCATCTGTCAACCCATCACCTTCTTCATGACAGAAGCAACACTTCCGATAGTCTTTAGGCACAGGATCAGGCTTCAGGGAAGTGCCCAATTTCTTCAGAAATTCATCGATTTCTTCCTCACACGGAGGTTTAAATGTCCCCTTGGGAATTACAATATGAATGCTCCATTTCTTCCATTTCATGCCCCTCCATTTTTTATTTAATGGCCTACAATCTTCAAATCCACCATGGACAGTTCTTAGACGCGGTTTTAACTTCACTGTTACCTTAAGCTCATCTGGCTTGGCCTCTACTTTGGCTGCTTCAAAGGCAGGAGGGAACATGATGGGAGGTGATGCAGGGGGAGAAGCTCTGTCTTGCAGCTGTGGGAGACAATGCACATCTAAAGTGGAGATGTTGTTACTGTACTGATGAAATGCTTTGGAAGGTGTTTCTCTCATAGGTGACTGTGGCAATGAAGGAATGGCTTCCTGGGCAATAAAAAGAAATCATCAACAAGAAGAGTAACTCAGAAGCCCTATGAACAGGTTTTCTTTCTTTTGTTTTCTGTTTTAAAGAATTATTTATTTGAAAGGCAGAGTTACAGAAAGGCAGAGGCAGAGGCAGAGGCAGACAGAGAGAGGTCTTCCATCCACTGGTTCACTCCCCAAATGGCCGCAACGGCGGGAGTTGGGCCAATCTGAAGCCAGGAGCAAGGAACCTCTTCCAGGTCTCCCACATAGGTACAAGGGCCCAAGGACTTGGGTCATCTTCTACTGCTTCCCAGGCCATAGCAGAGAGCTGGATTGGAAGTGGAGCAGATGGGACTTGAACCGGCACCCATGTGCGATATTGGCACTGCAGGTTTTACCCACTACACCACAGCACCAGCCCCAAGAACAATTCTTATTAAAACAATAAGCCACGCAACACAGCTGAATAAAGGTATGTGAGCTGAGGGGTGAAGAAAAGGGGCACTAAGTGGTACGGTGTCATGCAGAGCAGAAGTCGTTTCTGTGTAAGAATTGATGGAGCTGACAAGGGCAGGGTAGTTTCTACAAAGCCATAACTCAGCAGAATATTCTGCCTTTTTTTTTTTTTTTTGGACAGGCAGAGTGACAGTGAGAGAGAGACAGAGAGAAAGGTCTTCCTTCTGTTGGTTCACCCCCCAGTGGCCGCTGCAGCCAGCGCACCGCGCTAATCCGCAGCCAGGAGCCAGGTGCTTCTCCTGGTCTCCCATGCGAGTGCAGATATTCTGCACTTAAAACTTTCTTGGACACCTCCCTTTCTAGCTTAAAGCCAGGAAAGTCAAGAGCGTCGGAAGAGCCAACTTGAGGGCTGCTGATGTGGCGCACTAGGTTAAACTGCTGCCGGCAACACCAAGATCCCATATCGGAGTGCCAGTTTGAGTCCCAGCTGTCCCACTTCCAATCCAGCTCCCTGCTAATGTACATGGGAAAGGAGGGCCCCTGTCACTTACAAGGGAGAACAAGGTGATAAATAAATTTTTAAAGAGCTCATTTGTACAAAGAAACACTGATTTCTGTTGAATGAAATAGGAATGTTGCAATATTACCTCAGAAGAGCTAACCTCTACTCTTCAGTTCCTGTCAACAAACCAACCAACCAACTCGGGGGCTCCTCAGATCCCTTCCAGCTGCTGAGAGCTGAGCTAAGGGAAAAGCCCTGGCAGCTTCTCTCAGTCACAGCACACAGCAGCATAAGCTAATCAACACCAAACCCTCTTCTCAGACAAGAGACGAGCATCATACAAATGCAAAAATGGGAAGGAACTGCACACTAATCTAAAGTATCTGGTAGGGAAAAACTAACAAACATTCCTCCTCTCACCTAGATTGACGTATTTTAATTCAAAGCCTAAGTTTATTTGTCATATGGTCTGGATTTTTATACTGGGGACTACTGCCAATTAAAAAGTAAGAGTTGCCAGAACATTCTTCTGAGAGACATATTACAGGGAGAAATGGCTGGCAGTATTATTTGACAAGAAACAAGTTTCCTTTAAACAGCTATATATAGAAATATATTTGTACAAATGCACACATACAATTAAGCTACATAACATCAAGTACAGAATGGTATGAACAAAAATACTTTCTCTCAAAATGCATGAATAGGCTTAAGTTTTATTTCTGAACAGGTTTTCTCATTGTGGTAAGATCCATAAAAGCGGGCCGGCATTGTGGCACAGTGGGTTAAGCTACCACTTGCCATTCTAGCATCTTGTATCAGAGTGCTTGTTAGAGTCCTGGCTGCTCCACTTCAGATGCCATTTCCTGCTAACACACCCGGGGAGGCAGCAGAAGATACAGCTCCAGCACTTGAGCCCTTGCCACCCATGTGGGAGACCAGCTCAGAGTTCCAGGCCTCAGCCTGACCTAGTCCTGTGGCTGCTGAGGCCATCTCAGGAGTGAACCAGCGGGTACAAGATCTCTATCTGCCCCTCTTCCCAACCCTGCTCTCTCCCTCTGTCACTCTGTCTCTCAAATAAATACATCTTTTTTATAATGGCAATTTTAAATGTTGAGATATTTGTAATTAGTTAAATTAGAGACTTCAGTATTAGTGTTCTATTTAATGCTAAACTTTCAAAATATAATTTGATTTTCTCCCTTTTGGCAAATAATGTATTTATAATTTTAGATAGCAACACAGACCATGACTGTTTTTAAACTCTCTCATCTTGGTTAGCACTGTTTAAGACCTCCTGTGCAGAGTTCTGTAAAGGTGGGACACATCTGTTTTATTTAATAATGTATGCCCAGAATACAGAAACCACTCATTACATATTGTTTACTAGTTGAGACTGTCCTAATTTTACCTTGCTTTCTGAGTTTTTTGCTTTTGCAGTTGATGAATAGAGAATAAAGCAGTTATTACTACAAAAGACAATGTCCTTCTCCCCTCTCTTGGAGCTTTCTCGGGAATCCTGAAAGTCAAAGAGAAACGAGGGCATCTCAGTAAGTCAAAATATAATATATCTAAAAAGTAAAACATAGCTATCTTAAGTCCAAGAAGCTTCAAGAAGTTCATGGAAAATACATTATTATGAAAAAACTATGCATGGGTTTCTAAAACATTTTACATCAAAATAATCTTACCTTATAACTACATTTTTCTAGCAACTTTTTGAAGCTCTCTTGAATTCAGCATTTAGTAATTGAGCCATAGGAAAAATAAATGTACAGAAACAGCTTGTACTACCCATCTATCACTCCATTTTAACATATGCTCGACTAGGGTGAAAGGTGTTGTGGCACAGTGGGTTAAACTGCTGCGCGGGACTGTGCACCCACACTGGCGTGCTGTTTTGGTTCTAGTCCTGGCTCCTCTGCTTCCAATCCAGCTTCCTACTGACACACCTGGGCAGGCAGCAGGTAATGGCCTGGGTATTTGGTATTTGGGTCCTTGCCTACATCGCAGACTCAGAGTTCCTGGCTCCAGGTTTTGGCCGTGCACAGCCCTGCTTGTTGAGAGCATTTGGGGAGCGAACAAATAGATGAATGCTCTTTCTCATTCTCTGCCTTTCAAATAAATACATCTTTAAAAAATGAAAGTAACTACGTGGCCTTCATAATATTCACTGTTCCCAGTCTGATACAGCTATCCGTGTTAGAGCCCATCCACATGCACGTGGATGCTCCTGCGAGGAGTGCATCCTGTCATGCTGCCGTGACGTGGAGCCCTGCCTGGTGCAGAAGCAGATGTGGTCAAGCACATGGTCACTGGACACGGGGTGGAGTCATGGAAAGAACAGGGAAGTACCTTGTTTGCCAGAGTCACATCTTTCAAAGATTTCCGCACACCACTTCCAAGAACGACCACTTTACAGTGACAGCACCACTGTGGTCTGAGTGCCGCACTGTCTGCAAGACCACGACTGGGCTCCTTATATCCAGGAAGACCTAAAGGCAACCAACGTGGTTAGTAACCTGACCAACAATCGTGGGGGGACATGGTGTGAAATTACACCGTTATCACAGCATGGTTCATTAACTCTGCATTCTTTAACAAAAACTTCATTTTCTAAGCAATGTTTATAAGGCATCTATTGTATGACGTGGGCACAAATTAAAAAACATCAAGCAGCTGGCAGAACACTGATAGTATGCAAGTTTCTAACAAAGCCAAGTAACCAAAATACTCACACAAAGTGAGTCAGAGAGGGACGGAGATATTGCTGGTGCTTGAGGGTTAAGATGATACTAAAATGCTTAATGAAAGATAAGGATATAGAACAGTCTTATAAGTGTGACTTGCAGCGTCAATGAGAAATAAGGACGCGCGGGTACGCAGGCCTGGGACCCACGGGGACAGCACTACTCAGGAAGAACAGCAGTGACAGAAGCACCTGGAGGCAGAGCTCAGAGATCCAACACAGACTTCCAGAAAGAGTTCCACAGTGAGAACAGAGAAACTACTGGAGATGAGGACAGAAGCCAGAGCACACGGAAACAGTGAGTGATGCTGAGGAACTGGGGCCCAGCAAGCACATGCTAACACCAACACCAGAGACAGACAGCAAAGTGCTGTTGGGAGGGACCAGTGTGCTGCTGTTCACAGGGATGGGTGAAACACCCTTGTGGGTAGGGAAGATCTTGGGGAGGTGCTGCAGAGGCAAAACAGGCAAGTGGTGACGGAACGCAGAGAACAGGAAAACAGAAACCCTGGCAAATCACTAGCCTTGCCTGTACCGTGGGCAACAAGCAGAGTAGTGGATGAGGGTTTGGGAATATAAACAAAAGGTACCCAAGGGTTATCAAGTAACATGCTTTCTCTGTCTAAGCAACACGTCCTGGTTGTCAGCAATGATATATAATTCACATGCTAATGCAGTAAAGGTCAAATCACACCAGAGAAACAGCAAAGTAAGGACTACATATCAACATGTTATTGTCATGAATCAAATATTGAGATTTGAAAAAGAATAATCTTAATTTTTGACGCAAGAGGGCACTGGGAGTTAGCAGAAAGCTCACAAGCTCACCGTTGCTCGTTGGAGGAAAGGGCACATTCGGCTGCTTCAGCCGGTGGGAGCTTGCCAGTCTGGGAGGGTTTGCAGATCCTGGTGGAGGCCCACGAAGCAGTAAATGCTGTCGATACTCCAAACCTGGGTTTACTCTGTGGCTACTGACCAAACCCATGGAAGGAACATCTGGAGCATTACTAACTTCATAGCTGTTAGGAATTCGGACGTGAAGAAGATCGGAAAATGCAGCCACAACACTGCTAATGTTCTAAAACAAAGTGCAAATGCTGTGTTACCAACCAAAAGGGAACAGTGAGCCGACAAAGCTTTCATGAACAGAAAACTTCTTAAAGAAACTCGAATTAATATTAATTATTTGGGAATACATTAAGCTATTTTAGTTTTCTTAACACCTGACAAGTGTAAGGGACAGACACAACTACAAGGGATGAGCTAATAAATCCTGTCATCTTCCAGAGCTGCTCAGAAAATGAACTTCAAGGGGTTCTATGTGAAATTGTCCACCCTACAGTGACATCTGACAATCAAAATGGCAAGTCATTGGACTACGAGTTTGGTCTCCAGTGAAATATCACTCACTGCAGAATTCAGAGTTTAAAAATCCACAATTTTAGTGTTGGATATAAACAGCCACTACCTGAAAACGTTCTACTGCTTCTATAGAACTCTCCTTGTTGATAAAGGTTCTTCATTAATCTTCTACAGCGTAAACAGTTATGAAAAGGTTTCTCAAGTATCCATTCTCTAATAACAAATTGTGCACTCTAACTTCACTATCTGCCTTCATGTAGCCTGAGATTAACTTAATACTTATAGTGCTCAAAAGCAGCCTCGATGACTTTGACCATTTATCCTAACCGATCCTCTTACACATATCCTTGTAAGCTACCTTAAGTATCTTTAAAAAGGAGGACACAGTTTATAGTATTACAAAATAATTCCTCTTTTACCTCAGCAGCTGAAGGGTGCAGAGTAATTGCTACAGATATGAGACCCGATCTGGGACCATTTGAGGATGCACCAAAAGGTGATGTGAAAAATAAAGTGCCTGGCTCAGTTTTGATGTCATTCTTTCTTGACTCTGAACCTTAGAAAAAAAGGAAAGATAGGGAAGAAGTAGTGTTAGTGGCTTTTCCAAGTCAAATATTTACATCAGTAATTGGCACACTGTAAAGAGATAGCAAGCTAAATATCCTGCTTACTTTTCCCGGCAGTGCTAGGAAGAATTGGAATGATGGGGGACGGTACTGGCTCTGGAGGCTCCTCTTTGACCAGTGACAGATCTGGATACCTGCTCACTTCTACGCCAACCACACTCTCAGGAGAGGACGAGGGAACAAAACTGTCAGGACTGTCCCTGTCACCACAATGATCCTGTATCCTGAAAGAAGAGTAAACCCACATGTCAGAGTGTGCAAATCCACTGCTGGGGCTTCCTGTACCAACCCAGCTGTATCAGTGATCTCAGCAGGAACGATACTCTGGGCATCAGTAACGATGGAAGGAGCAAATTAACTAGTTCAGGGGAAAAGAGGAAAAAATGTAATACATGTTAAAATATAAAGTAATTTAAATGACATTTTTTCCTTCGGACCAAAGTTTTGGCATCAAGTTTAAAGACCTGCCAAAGGGAAAGACGTTCAGATTGTAACAGAACACAAGACAGAAGATTACTATTACCTTTGCAAAATTACAGATTACCTGAGGCTAAGGGAAAACACCTAAGGCTTGAAACAGGATGAATGGTGCAGGTACACCTGCAACACCTGCATGCAGTGACTGAAACAGCTATCCAGTGGCTGCTGCTTGTAGTGGAAAGATGGACAAAAGCCTGGTCACTATGGCTTCATATGGCATTATTCTTTTTAACTAATAATGTGAAAAGTCCCTCTTGGCTAATCTAAGAGCTGAAGTTTGCAACGGCGAGACCTCAGGCTGAGTCACAGAACAGCGCCGTCAATCTGCCGTTAGCATCTCCACCAGCACCGAGCATGCGCTCAAGTGGCGGGAGGCCTATGAACAGCTTCCAGAGCTCCACAAACCCGGTGACATGGGATTCAGGGTCCCGTGAAATCCTAGTCACCAAGTAAACAGACCTAAGAAACTGCCTTACACAGCTGTGGCAAAGCACTGGTGGTCCCTAGTAAGAAATGTGGAAATTCTTGGCTGTAAGATACAGAGAAAAGAAACATGGATCCCAAATTTGGATAAGTTACTCTTCCTTTTGGGCTGTAGTTTTCTCATGAATAACAATTAAGAGCCTCAGGCTAAATGGATATCTCATCAAACTGGGGATGGCTAGCAGATTCTCCCAAGAAGATGAAATACATAGAATCCTTTGGATACAATAAGCTAAGTAGTGATCGTCTACTAACAGAACCTGATTCTTCCCACTCAGAATCTGGGGACTACGGGTGGGTGTTGTGGTGCAGGAGGTTAAACGGCCTCTTCTGATGCTGCATCCCTTACAGGAGGGCCGTTTTGAGTCCTGGCTGCTTCCGCTCCCTGATAACAAAGGAAGGCCTGTGGAAGAAGGCCCAAGTGCTTGGGGCCCTGCCACTCATGTGGGAGACCCGGAGTCCATTTCCTGGCTTTGGCTTGGTCTAGACCTGGCTGTTGTGGGCATCTGGGGAGTGAACCAGCACATGGAAAATCTTTTTCTGTGTATGTCTCTCTTTCTGTCACTCTGCCTTTCAAATAAATAAACAAATCCTTAAAACAAATTTTTTTTGAGGTTAAAGAACTGATATAAAATGGTTACAAAATTCTGGAAGGGATGGTTCTTAAACTCTCTTCCACAACACCATTCTCAGTATCTGTGATTGCTGTTTTATTAGACATCTACAAATATCAGTAATAAATCACAGTAATAAGTTATAATGGACAATGATTTTTTTTTGAAATGCACAAATTGGAAGCAGGTATTTGTCCTAGCAATTAAGATACCGGCATCCCATTTTACAGTACTTGGATTCAGTTTCCTGCTCCAGCTTCCCACCAATGCAGACCCCAGGAGTCAGCAGTGATGGCTGAAGCAATTGGGTTTCTATTGTCCACATGAGAGATCTGGATTGCATTCTAGGCTCCTAGTTTCAGGCCCTGCTGTTACAGGCATTTGAAGAATGAACCAATGGATGGAAGCTCTGCTTGTCTGTCTCTCTCTCTCTGGGGAATGAACCAATAGGTGGGAGTGCTCACTCTGTCAGTCTCTGCCTCTCAAAGTTTTTTGTTTTTTGACAGGCAGAGAGAGAGAGACAGACAGACAGAGAAATGTCTTCCTTCCGTTGGTTCACCTCCCAAATGGCTGCTACGGCCGGCGCGCTGCGCCGACCCAAAGCCCGGAGCCAGGTGCTTCTTCCTGGTCTCCCACGTGGGTGCAGGGCCCAAGCACTTGGGCCATCCTCCACTGCCTTCCCGGGGCCAAAGCAGAGAGCTGGACTGGAAGAGGAGCAACCGGGACTAGAAACCGGCGCCCATATGGGATGCCAGCGCTGCAGGCGGAGGATTAACCAAGTGAGCCATGGTGCAGGCCTCAAAAGTTTTATATACGGGGCTGGCTCTGTGGCATAGCAGGTAAAGCTGGCATTCCATGTGAGCGCTGGTTCGAGTCCCAGCTGCTCTACTTCCAATCCAGCTCTCTGCTATGACCTGAGATAGCAGAAGAAGATGGCCCAAGTCCTTGGGTCCCTGCACCCATGTGGGAGACCCGGAGGAAGCTCCTGGTTCCTGGCTTCAGATCAGCCCAGCTCTGGCTGTTGCGGCCATTTGGGGAGTGAACAATGGATGGAAGACCTCTCTCTCTCTGTGTCTCTGTCTCTGTCTCTGCCTCTCTAACTCTGCATTTCAAATAAATAAATAAATATTCAAGAAAAAATTTTTAATGTACAAACTACTTAATAGTAACATCTTATAAATTTAAAATTCTAAAGATTGTAATTTACAAACTTTTACTTCTCAAATATTTTGTACGTACTATCCTAACAGGTATTATATTAAAAAATAAAATAACTGAAAATTATTAGTGAGAAAAGCGACTTCTACCTCAATTCTTCCTGATTGTTGTGAGGTGGTGTTGGAAGGGAAGCAGGAACATCAACTGTCTTTGGGCCCTGAGCAATAGCTCTGGCTAACAAGTCGTCCTGTGATCTGAATGGCAACTGAAAGGGCTTCGGTCCTAGAGTTTTGGTGACTGCGAAAGCAAAAACACAAAATCATTAATACATTTAGTCAAAACTGATAAACAGAACTTCACAATGCGATCACCACTTCACCCTACAGAACTGACAACTGTCATGCACAGGCTGGAGGTTATACTCATACCTTCTTGGCTCACTAGCACTCCAGCTTTTCCAGCAAGTTCCTCGGTGGTTGCAAAACCATTTGCCATCTTCTGACAAGCCATGGGAGGTGGTGTAGGAGGAAGAGAGGCAGGGGGTGTTGGAGGATTACTTAAATTATTCTGCTGCAGGAGACCAAAAGATGTTAAATTATATGCTACTGAGCAAATATGCAATGACCTTGCTAAAATTTAGTTCTGTGAAATCATAGCGCATGGAAACAAGAGTACAGAAATTTAAACAGCAGGTATCTTCATTCCCATGTGCATACCAAGAGGGAAAATCAAGCCCAAAAGCTTCTGAGTGGAACAACTACTCACGCCTTTATGGACACATAAGTATCCATTTGCTTACTTTACCCGGCTTGAGTATTTAGCTTTGAAAGTAAGAAGCAAATCTCAATTATTCCTGATTCTATTTTATACAACTCCTTTCAAGTATCATGGTTACAGGCCTTGAAGGATACCTTTAAAATTTAATAAAAAAATTGTAAAGAAGTCTCCAAAATTCCTTTATTATAAAAATTATCATTAAGGCATGCCCTGGTTCTTTGAAAAACTTAAGAATTTGTGGTCCCAAGCCTGTAATACACAAAGCCCAGTTAACAGAACCTGGATTGTTCAAGGTTTCCAAAAGAAGAGAAAGCAGTAGCAGTAATACTAAGTGACTAAATTATCAAAAAAAAGTTACTCTTTTTCAAGCATCTTTAAGAGCTTAACATTTGTCATTTATTATTTAACCTCTGAAGGATTGTCAGAATCTACCAATAATATCATCTGGGTCAAGTATAAGGTGAAATTACAAATTCTACAAGGACACTGGATTTCAGGAAGATGATGAAGTTGGAATACAGCTTTCACTACATGAGAAGGCAATTACAGGAGTTAAGACAGGTTCTAACTCAGGGAAAAACTCAACAAGGGCAGCAAGTTATTTAATTATCAGAAGAATTATTTAACATATCAGAAAAGGACCCCTTAAACTAACCACATTCTCAAGTATTTCTGCAAAGCTGACCTTTTCACATAAATCATACGTGAAATGAAGATGTTCTATCCTGCTATCATAAAACCTTGATACAAAAATACCAAAAGATAATCTCGGTTTGCTTTGATTTTATTTCAACAATCGAGAAATTAGTGCATATTTGCAGTTAGCCCCCAAATTATTAGATAAAATGTTTTAAAAATTCTTGTATTTTTCAAGGTAATATTCTAACTATGTTTTAAAATTTCTACTATTTGTAACAAATTCATTTTAACAGTTAATAATAGTTATAGTAGGTATTTCTGTATCATGGAAATGTAAAAAAAGCTGTTTCTCACTATTTCTATTTTTACCTACAGAAACATTTCAATTGTTGATGTTAGAAATACCTCACCAAGTAACATTTTCACCTTTTAGTTGAACTTAAGCTTGAATGAACTGGGAAGATTAGATGTAAACAAGATGCAAAACAGACATGTGCTACCAGTTCTGACATGGTATAATGAAGACAAAGCAAGGTAACATTTCAGCCAAAAAACATACCTTGTAGATCAACTGAGAATAGTAGTCTGAAGCCCCTTCCAGGGTAGCACTGCCGAAAGTTCCTAGAAGTCGATTCCCACTATTAAATTGGCCACTGCCATAAGGAAGAAAGTGCGCAAAGTTCACTCCAATGATTGGTTCCATTAGAGGGAGCAGAGAGAGCTGCTATTAAAAAACACATTTAAGAATAATGTACAAGACAAATCAAACTGTTCCTCCACTTCTGAGACTCAAAACAACTTAGTCAAATAGAGCTTGAGAAAAATAAGACTTAAAAATTCTGTTACAATTACAAAGGTCCAGGAGTAAGAGTTTACTAGGCAGAGTCTAGCAGCTGCACTTCTTTGGCTCCACAGACACAACAGGGACAGATTTTCTAGGTGCAGGGTTGCTCCTAACTCCTAACCATCAGCTGCCCATCCAGCTATATTACTATACATTTCAAGTGTCAATAGGATAAGGTACACTTTTGCTTGGAAAGAGGAAGTTTATTAAGCTCCTGGTCCAGATGTCTTTTATCCCTGAACTCTGGACTTAAACTGATAAATTATCACAACAAAGCATTAGTTTAATAGGGTTACAATAGCACCAGAGGGCTTCCTTCCTGGCATTTGTAAAGGGGCTGCTATGATCCACTCACCTGCTTCAGGTGGGTAAAAGAGTCACTGGTAGAGGACACAGCTTGTTTCTCCTCATCGTCCTTCTTCCTTTTCTTGGAGCGAGGTGCTGCTTTCTCTCCCGTTCGCTGGGTCCGTTTGCTACGCTGTTTCTTGGTTTCACTTCCTCCATCTGTTTTTGGCAACTGGCTATTGCCACATCCAAAACCACCTTGCATTTGAGCCCCCAAAGTTTGCTAATGTAATTGAAAAGGTGAAGAAGTGAGTGAACTATTCACATACTTGATTTTTAGTTCATGCTAGTCCAGTTCCATCCCAAAGATAATTCCTAACATGGTATTAAGTTAAGGAGGAAATGCACAGAGGGGTGTCGTATGCTCCAATGCTTTTCTGAAAATACCACCTTTTTCCAACGTTATTCTCTCATGTGGAAACCAGTAAGCTGCACAGCTTGAGCAAAGCAAAGGAGCCCTCGGTATGAAGAGGGGGCAGAGGGGTGTGCGCCGCCTGCTCTCAGGCAGCAGCCCAGGAAGGGTGTGCTGCGGGAAACTCTGCACAGTGCACATGATCCCCCCCCCCCCCCGAGGAACTAAGAAATAATGAAATACAAGATCTGCTGAAACAGCTCAGAGGCCCAGAAAAGCTTCATGGCCTGTGTGTCATCAGTGAGTGAACAGCTAGCACCAGAGAGCAATACAAAGAAGTAACACTGGTCCTTCAAATTAGTTCACTAACAAATAAGGAACTGAAAAATAATGGCTATTTATTTAAAAGTCAATGGGAGAGACAGCAGGTAACATTGACTATTTTGTTTTTAAAGTTAAGAAGAAGTAATAAACAAGCCAGGATCTGTAAAGGTCCTTAGGGTAGTGCAATCAATTCCTAAAATTATAGGGATATTTTTCAGGCTCTGCTATTTCTATACTTAATTGTCAATACTTTGCTACAGACAATTATAGTTGCTGAACTTATTACAACAAATTGTCCATTAAATCTTTGAAGGTTTTAAGGTTTTAAAAGTTTTGCTTTCCAGTTAGGCAAAATTTTTATGTAAAGGGCCAGAGAGTAAACATTTTAGAGCTCACAGACCATAAACCCTCTATTATAACTCAACTCTGCCCTTGAACTGCAGAAGTACACAGTTTGTAAATGAATGAACTTATAGCTGCATTCCAATAGGGTTTTTCAGATTCAAGTAAAATTCTGAATTCTGCGTAATTCTCATGTCAGCATTATTACTCTTTTTGGAGTATTTTCCATCATCAAAAATGTAAAAGCCATTGTTAGCTCATACAAAGAGGAGAAAGGTGAAATCAGGCTCACACTGCCCATTCCCAGCTGGACACAGACCAGCGGTTCCTCAAGGGCCATCCCCATTGTTAACAGCAGCACTGTCCTGGACTGGTGGGAATGTAAATGTTTAAAGGTTTGCTCGTTTACTTATTTATTTGACAGGCAGAGTGACAGACAGAGATATCTTCAAGCCATTGGTTCACTCCCCAAATGCTGCAACAGCAAGAGCTGGGCCAAACCAAAGCCGGGAGCCAAGAATACCATCCTAGTCTCCCACAGGGGAGGCAGGGGCCCATACATTTGGGCCATCTTCTACTGCCTTTCCAGGTACCTTAGCAGTAAACTCAATAAGAAGTAGAGCAGCCAGGAATAGCACTTGATATGGGATGCCCACATCTCTGGTGGGTTAACCCACTGTGCCACAATGCCAAAGGGAGACATGCAATTTCTCTGGTATACCCCAGCCAGAACTACTGAATTATAGGATCTGGTGCTGGGGTCCAGCAATCCACATTTTAACAAGGCTTCAAGGTGACTATCATAAAGCACTAAGAACCACAGGAAATCTCTAATATGCAAATGAATACATTCTAAACTCAGTAGGTAATGTCATAAATCTCCCATATGCTTCACTTCCAATCCAGCTTCCTGCTAATTTGCCTGGGAAAGCAGCAGAGGATGGCCCAAGCCCCTGCCTGCACCCACAGGGAAACCCAGAAGAAGCTCCTGGCTCCTGACTTTGGATCAGTTCAGCTCCGGCTATTGTTATCATTTGGGGAATGAACCAGAGAATGGAAGACCTCTCCCTCTCTCTCTCTACTCTTCTCTGTAACTCTTTCAAATATATAAATCTTTAAATAAAACAAAACAAAAAACAAAACTCCCAGGTAATATGTACTCTGCTGATTCCCAAAGAAAGCACTCTGAAGAGCAAAGACCTAACAATTTCTTGGCTGGCTTATAAAAGACTAATGATGTAATCATGTGTTAACTATGCACAGGTAAGTACTTCACAGACATTATCTCTAATCCTCTCAATTATTCTAAAAAGCAAATATAACTACATTTCTTTTTTTAAAATTTATTTGACAGAGTTAGACAGTGAGAGAGACAGAGAGAAAAGTCTTCCTTCCGTTGGTTCACCCCTCAGATGGCCGCTACAGCCAGCACTGTGCCGATCAGAGCCAGGAGCCAGGTGCTTCTTCCTGGTCTCCCAAGCAGGTGCAGGCACCCAAGCACTTGGGCCATCCTCTACTGCCTTCCTGGGCCACGGCAGAGAGCTGGAGTGGAAGAGGAGCAACCAGGACTAGAACCCAACGCCCATACGGGATGCTGATGCCACAGGTAGAGGATTAACCAAGTGAGCCACTGCACTGGCCCCAAATATAACTATATTTCAAAAAATAATTCTAGAAGAGCACAAAAGAAAATCAGCCCAAGATAATGTTACTATTTTAAAGTACCTGTTTTCAATCTTTTATCTATGTCTTTATACTTTAAAATTTAAAAAATGACTACAGCTTACAGTTTGTGTCCTTGGAGTAGATACTTTTAAAAGCTGACATATTGGGGTGTGCATTGTGGTGCAGCAGGTCAGGCTGCTGCCTGCAGTGCCTATATCCCACGGGCGCCATTCGAGTCCACTTCCGATCCCACTCCCTGCTAAAATGCCTGGGAAAGCAGTAGAAGGTGGCCCAAGTACCTGGGCCCCTGAACCTATGTGGGAGACCCTCAAGAAGCTACTGGCTCCTGGTTTCAGATCAACCCAGCTCTGGCCGCTGCAGCCCAAGTGAACCAGAGGACAGAAGATCTCTCAGTCTCTCCTTCTGTCAGTAACTCTGCCTTTCAAATAAAGCAATAAATCATTAAAAAAAAAAGTTGATATGATTGTTCTCCAAGCTACTGAATCTTTTTGCACAGCACAAACTTAAATATAAAGATGCTCAAGATACAGTTCTTCTCTTCCAAGGAGCTATTTAATAATTTAAAAATACTGTAGAGATTGCTATGTGAATACATGGACTACAATAGCTATTTGAGACTGAGTTGAGAAAGCCTTCTGGATATGATGATTCCAGAACTGAATAGAAGTTAAAAAGACACAGGAAAGGAGAGAAGAGCAGAAACAGCAGTGCATGACAATATGCTATGAAGGGGGCAAACAGAAACACTCAGGATTTTCCAAGTCATTCTGTACTTCCACAGGCCCAAGAGGCTTTGGAAAAAGTAGCTAGAGATTGGGCTGGACAGTTGGACATATTTATTGCTGACAACTATGACTAGAAAAGCATAACCAATAAAATATACAAAAGTCACCGGAATCCATTAGGTCAACATTCAGTCTCTATTAAATAGCCAAAGACAAATAAGAAAAAAAGTCAATACTTGCAAAACAGATGAGCTTAATTAACAATTTTAAAATTGCAAATTTGGACAACTAAATATACCACTCCACTCCTACACAAGTAAAATACAAAAATGATAAAATCCAACTTGGGAAGCACTCTAGAGAAAGCCTTATGAATGCACTAAAAACAGTACTGTAACTTCTGACACATAAGAAGGCATATGCTATCAAGCAGAACAATTCCCACGACCCAGAAATCTAACTTTTAGAAATATTTTAATGCATTTAATTGATATAAGGGGGAGGGATTCTTTAAACAATACATTTTCAATTAAGCTCTTCATAAAAAAGCAAATGCAATACTGTTCACACTTGAGACACTATCTCCCAGTAAGGTGCATTACTGCAACATTACACTCTAACGCAATGGTTCCAAGTTTTGGTTATCACTGAGTCCCCAAGGATATTAACGGGACATACCAGCTTTCTTTCCTTTCAAAGAAGTTAGCAAATTATGAACTTATTTACAGTAAAGGTATATAGACTTTTATTTCCTTTCTTTTATTTAGATCAATTCAGAGTGATGAACAGGTGACAAATGTAAGCATGAAATGTTGTGACACATATCTTTGCTTTTTAAAAAAGTAGTAAACAAAGTAGTACTTAATATACTTTCATGGATATTAATAAAGACATGAGTTCCATGGAGATAGAAACATAAAAAAATGCTTGTTTAGAGTAAAATGGATGAAATGTTGTGCTGAAATTTAATACAATTGTTGGTATCAATCTGCACTGTTAAAACAAAAGAAAAAATATTGTAGTTTTCATGATTTGCACTTACCAATCCTTCAGCTACTTGCTGCTTCTCAATCATTTTATTATCCTTTGTACAGTTGTCTTCTGAACAAAAAGTGCTGTCTGGTTTTTGATTTAGAAGAGAAGCTGACTTTTTAGTTTTCAACAAGTGTTTCAGAAGTTCATTGCCTGAATCTCCTTTAGCAGCAGGGGCCCCGAGAGCACGGGGAGGACTCTGTGCGGAGGAGACAGGATGCGCTATACCCTTTTCTTCTACCTTACTACCAGACTGTTCCTCCAATTTAGGCTCCTCTCGGCCTGGGCATGGCTCCGTCTCAGCTTTTTCCAGTTTTATTTCTTCAATTTTGGCAGGGGTTTCCATGGACAGCTTATCTACCTCTGAGTCTGTATAAGTCTGTTGATTTGGAGGTTCCTGTGAGTAATCACTAGGGGGAAGTTTGCTTTCTAACTCTGTATCTGGCTGGCCTGCCACCATACTGGGAGTTGATGGGCCACCTGGTTCCACCAACTCTTGTTCTCCTTGCTGAGGAAGCTCGCTGGGTGTGTTCCCTGTAGGAGTGGAGGTAGTTTCTGAGATGCTTGGAGTAGGTGGAGCAGTGATATCTGAATGGGGAGTTGATGGTGCCTTGGTGGATTCTGTATCATCATCTTTTTTCTTTTTTCTTGTTCTTTTCTTTTTCCCTTTCTCTTCTGGAATTATATCAGAATACAACTGAATGAGAGACTGGGTTGATCCTGGATAACTTTGTCCATGGGTTAGAGCTGGGTCTTGACTACATGGGAGATTGCTGTTAGCTATGGCAGGTGGTGCTGCTACTAAAGTAGGTGTAAAAGGAGGCCTTACTGGAGACTGCTGGAAATTGGTCCCAGAAAGACTTCCATGTCCTTGCTTAATAGAATGGAAAGTGGGGCTCCCACCAGGAACAGTTGGTGAGTCAGGAACAAACGAAGGAGGTCCTCCTTGCCTTCGTTCACTGGTTTGCAAGAATGTTTGGGTAGGGGGTGAACTAATAGATCCTTGTTGTATGTTCTGCTGCTGTAAAACCTGTCCCATTTGCGTTTGGTGTTGTGGAGACTGTTGGAGGGGTCTGGGAGGTTGCAGAAAATCACAAGGTAGGTCAGAACTGTAGAATGGAATCTGGGACACAGATGTCCTACAACTCAGTTCTGCACCCATCATGCCATGCTGTTCCATCTCCATCCTCTGCTGCAAGGCTCTCTGTCTGTCCACTTCTTGCATGAGCTGGATTCGTTGTCTTTCCTGCTGTTCTCGTAAGCGTTCCTTCCGTTCCCGTTCTTGAAAACTTTCACTAAAGGGGTTGTTGTCATCAAATTCCACCCGTGGTGGTGGTCCACTCTGTGAATTTGCATTTGACAATGGCCCGGGTGCTGGTGTGCAAGTTTTTATTGGAATCTGGGCAATTGGGGGCTGAATTCTAGGAGGGTTAAGGGGAAGGTGAGCAGAAGCATTGGTAGGTTGCCAACCAGGTAAACTGGGCATTCTAGCAGGACTAGTGTGGCCAGAGATGACTGCTGTGTGCTGCTGGTGCTGAAGCTGCTGTGGTACCAGGGAAAAACTGGATTGGCTCATGGTGGGTGGAGTGGCCCCTGGAACCAAGGGAGTCTGGGGCTGGACACCAGGCATCATGTTAGGTGGGGCCATTGCACACTGCTGCTGCTGTTGCTGTTTGATTCGATAATCTTCAATTAACTCGGCATGCTCTTTCTGTTGTTTACGAATCTGGAAAAATAAAACTGACCATTACTCATTTATGTATGAAATAGCTATCAAACTAAAGCACTGATGATTTTGGTGGGTGGTAAACAGAAAGCCAATGAGCCTTGTAGGAGTAAAAATAACCTGGTTAGACAATGGGGAAAAAAACAAATCACAAAAGGTGGACTGATAAGCCTTAACTTAGGATTGCCAATCTTACTCCAACATGGGCTAGCAGTGTGATGCAGCAGGACAAGATGCTGCCTTCAATGCCAGGATCCCATATCGGTGTGCCTGTTAGTCCCAGCTCCCTCTAAAGTGCCTGGGAAACAGCAGAAGATGGTCCAAGAACTTAAGCCCTGTCACCCACATGGAAGCCAGAGGGAGTTTAGACTGCTGGCTTCAGCTTGGCCCAGCCCTGGCCACTGCGGCCATTTGGGTAATGAAGCAGTAGGTGGAAGACCACTTTCTCTCTCTGCCTCACTCTGCCTTTCAAATAAATAAAATAAACCTTAAAAACATGGGGCCGGTGCTGTGGCATAGCAGGTAAAGCTGCCACCCACAGTGCCAGTATCCCATATGGGTGCTGGTTCCAGTCCCAGCTGCTCCACTTAAGATCCAGTTCTCTGATATGGCCTGGAAGAGCAATGGAAGATGGCCCAAGTCCTTGAGCCCCTGCACCCATGTGGGAGACCGGAAGAAGCTCCTGGATCCTGGCTTCGGATCAGCCCAGCTCCAGCCATTGCAGCCATTTGGGGAGTGAACCAGCAGATGGAAAACTTCAACTGACCTACATCGTGGCAGGGGCCCAAGCACTTAGGCTATCTTCTGTTGCCTTCTGATTCATTTCCTGCTAATCTCCTAGAACGCACAACAGCCAGAACTCAAACTGATATTCCCGTAAGGGATGTCAGCACTGCAAGTGGTAGTTTAACCCACTGCCGTACAACACCGGCCCCTGAATCTTTTTGTTGAGTGAACACCTGTGAGTGGGCTTGAAACTAATTTGAGCTCTTCATTGTTTTATTGTAAATAAAAATTATTACTTTTTCAGTACAATTATTATTGTGTTTGAGCATTTTGAGAGACATCTGGTATACAATGGTAACAAAATAATTTCATTTTTCAGGAATGAGTCCTTTATGTAGGCTTCAAAGAATTTTTAAACATTAATAAAAATGTACATCAAAAAGTCCACCAGAATGAGTCATATGCTATATCTGAAATTCTACTAGAAATCAGGGAACCAAAGGAGAAAGTTAAGGTCCTGCATCCCTGATTCTTCTTCCCTCCTGAACCCAGCTCTTCCTTCATGAGACTAATTATGAGGAAAGCCAGACTCTCAGATGTACGAGACACAACCTTCTGCACAGTGACTTTTTTTTTTTTTTTAAGATTTTTAAAATTTTATTTGAAAGTCAGAGTTACAGGGAGAGAGATTTTCCATTGCTGATCTTCCCAGATGGCCTCAATAGCCAGGGCTGGGCCAGGCCAAAGTCAGGAGCCAGGAGCTTCATCCCGGGTCTCCGCATGGGTGCAATGGCCCAAGCACATGGACCATCTACTACTGTTTTGCCAGATGATTAGCAGAGAGCTGGATCAGAAATGGAGCAGCCAGGACACGAACCAGTGCCCATATGGGATGCCAGCACTGCAGCTTAACCCACTGAGCCACAGCACCAACTCCTGCAAAGCCACTTCTTCACCTGGAAAAAAATAACTAGATTTCTCCAACTATATCAGGGCTGCTAAAGAGTATGAATATAATTCTAAGACCGGATAAGGAAAATTAGTCTCCTTAGTGGCATTTATGAAGTACGTGCTGAGAGTCAGCCTAAGGAAGAGACTGGGGTTGCTGTTTCCTCAGCTCTCAAGAGTTACTCCTCTATGGCAGTGTTCTTCAGTAAGGCATTTAACATCAGCTCAAATCCTCTAACACTTAAAGAGGAACACCAAACACTCTATTCATTTACAATTGCTGGTGGTTTCTCCTTTGCAAACCAGCATTTCTTACCTGTTCCAGCTGTTTCTGAACCATGCTTTGCTGCTCTGTGACATGCTTGAGCTGCTCTGCATCCTCTTCTGGAAATTCACGCCCTGCCTTCTTGGCAGTACGCTGTTTAGCCGACAGGGCCTTCTTGGATTTTCTGTGTGCACCAATTTGTTCTTCAAGATATTTCTGCTGCATCTGGAGAAGCTGCTGGGTCTCTTGAAGCCATTCTTCATACTGCTTACGTTGTGAGTCATCTGAGGAAAAAGTTAAACATTTCATTTGTGTTAATTTTCTTGAATGCCACACTATAAAAGTTACACAAATCCATTTTGCAAAGAAATAAATTTTTACCTTGACCATTCAACAGAAAATTTGAAAAAATACTATATATCAGACCATTATTTATAATTGTAAGGTAGCAGATTTTAGAAAGATATGCAATTGAGAAATTAAGGGAATGTATATTCTTAGGACACTGGTTAAATTAACACTTATAAATATTACAAATACAATCTTTGAAAAGCAGAAGACTTTTGCCTAACAAAATGCTTTTTTCTACACAGCTATCAGTCTTGAATCCACAGCCAAATGATACATTAAGTTATATGTGCATTTAATTTAACTTTACAGAATTTATTTAAAGAGACAAAGTAAAACCTACTAAGATCCACAGCATGGATTAGGTAATCATTTCCCATGCTAATTTTCTTTTGTTTGGTTTTCCCTATCTTGTAATGATGAAGAAATGTACTAAACTGAAAGGGAGAGAATCCAAAATGTTTTGGAAAGGACCAATTTGAAGTCTATGTTTTATAAAGGAAATCTGTAAGTTAACAACATTGGTAATGTTTATTAATCTGTAACAAACTTCTACAAAAAACCAAATGGAGGGAATATTTAACCAAGTAAAAACCTTTTCTCTTCTATGGCTGCCCTTAGTATCTCCTCTTGCACAAATATTGCCCTCTTTATTATCTAAGGGCACTTCACTTTCACTGATGCCAAGTCCAAAAAAAAGAAAAAAGGTGGGGGGGGGGGGAGTGCAGGGAGTCATTTTATGTAGTAAAAAATTCTGAATATACCCTTTTGACTCACTACAAGACAAAGAAATGAGTAAGTACAATTCTTAGAAGGACATTAGCTGAAAATAACATCAATGATAACAGAAATTAGTCATACATTAAGAATCCAACCAAAGCCAATGGGCACAATAAAGCCAGAAAAAGCCAGTTGGTTATAGCAGTTTACTTGGTTTTTTATGCAAATACATTCAAATTATAATTATAATTAATACAGGGGGAATTTCAAAATGCCAGACTTTGGGTTTGTTCCTAAACCCAGAATTCCAGTATATGTATGAACTTGAAATCTAGACTACTAAATTTGAAGGGCATTTTTCAAGAACAGGCTTTTTCACAAGATTTCAGAAGTTCTGCTTCTGGTAGAATGAGACCTACCGCAAGGAAAGCCTTTCTGGTTTCTGGAACCAGGAGAGCAGAGGTGAGCAAAATGAAAGATAATGGTGAAAAAAGTTAGCTAAACAGTCTGAAGATTTCAGAAAGGTTCAGTCTGGGGAGAACTTTAAATACTATCCTGAACCACCTTGGTACCCCTACAGATAACTAAGAAGATTCAGTGGCATCCTGCACACTTGACCTCTATACCATGCTGCTAACCCATCTTATGTCTACGCACATTCCCTTTGTTTTTCCCATTCAGTGTCCTTGTCACTTGGGCAAACAGTTGTGAGAACAAAAAGTAGCTTAATTCTAAAAACTGTAAAGTGCCCAATCTAGAAACAAAAACAGCAACAATATTAAAGAGAATAGGGAAGATGATTTTTCTGTACTAAAGTACTTATTTCTAACATAATTCTTCATGCACAGCAGAGAGAAAGCAATGAGAATGCATGCCTTCAGGAAAAAAATGCCTGATAAGGGCAGTGATGTTTTGATAAAAGATGAGGGCACTTAAGGTTTAAGTAATACAGCTAAACTAACTCCGAGGATTTAGAACGACACGAATACTGTGAATACAGGCAATCCCCAAAGAACATGTAACTTCAATTAGATTTATACTTACTGACAAAGCCTGGACCAAAATTTGGAGGATTAGGCCTAGAAATCTGATGTGTTATACTGCCATCCTAAAATGAGTAAAATTTACAAATATGTTTATTCCACGCTTGAGTTAATGGGAAAAAAAACTTTTAAAAGAGGAAATAAAATAGAAGGAAAAAAAAAACCTATAAGTTCCTAAGACATCTTTAAAATTTTGATTTCTATAAAAACTTAAATGAACTTAGTGAGATGACAATTTCTGAAAATGTATTACTATCTCTAACTATATTGCATTGTAGATTTTCACTTAGAAAATCATGCTTAAAGGAAACCATTAGTCATCAGAAATATAATGGTAGGATAAATCAGAGTTCATTAATGCTAACCTAGAGATCCACCCAAAAACTCACTTTATGATAATAAAAAAAAACCTAGTTTCTTTCATATTAAATGCCACCCACACCACAAAATCATTTGTAACAATAACACAATATCTTTGAAATGTATAAATTGTAAGTTTAAAATGAGAAATATTAGCTTGATTTTCCCAATGTTTTGTTTCTTTCAGGGTGCCTGATTAAGCAGTTATTCATAAAATAATTTTCTGGCAATCTCAATAAACTTTATTCTGAAAGTCCTTTTATCCAGTTGTATCAAATTCTGTTAGACATATGCTATATACAAAGTAACAATTATGAATGATACTAGTAGCCAGAACGCATTAGGTGCAATCTTTACAATACTGTAAAGTAGGTGTCTAACACTGGACAAGACAGAAAACAAAGATTAATGAACTTGGGCCTGGGCTGTGGTGTAGTGGTTAAAACCGCTGTGTGCAGTGCCGGCATCCCATATGGGAGCAGGTTCAAGACATGGTGGCTCCATTGCCAAACCAGCTCCCTGTTAATGTGCCTGGAAAGCAGTGGAGAATGGCCCACGTGCTTGGGCCCTTGCACCCAGGTGGAAGATCCAGAAAAAGTTCCTGGCTTCGGCCTGGCCCAGCTCTGGCCACTGTGGCCGTTTTGGAGAGTATTCAGATGGAACATCTCTCGCTCTCTTTGCCTCTGCCTCTCCCTCTAACTCTTTCAAATAAAAAAATAAAACTAAAAAAAAGGAGAAAAAAATTAATGAACTTCCCAAAACTGCATAGTAAATTCATGGTGGAACTGGGATTTCTTTTAAACTCAGCTACAAAGCCTATACTTTTTGTACTGTACTGTATCAAATGGCCTCTTCCTTCTGTTAATAATGAACAGACTATTATTATCAGCATAATAAATCCTAAAACCTATGTGGCAGGGCAAAAAAGAAAATCTCAAAAGAACATATATAACAGGTAACTCTTTTTCTCTAGGCAAATTAAAAAAAAAATCACTTCTGATCTGATCATTAGACAATATATACAGGTAGAATGTCATAACATAATCCATAAATCTGCAAAATTACTGTCAATTACAATTTTTTAAAAAAAAATTGATGAAAATATTGTTCCAGATGTTGCTTGACAGTAAGAACATAGAATATTTCAATTTAAAACTGATTGTTATAAATGTTGTATATTCAAAAGCCTAAATTATTCCAAAGAATAGACAATGAATACCTATTTCTAAGTAGAATGATTATAATCATTTCTTACCATATAGCAGTTTTATATTTTAAATAAAATGGATTAATTGCAAAATAAAGACATGAGCATGTCTCTCTAGAGTAATCAATCAATGTATGTAAAGACAGAAACTATAAAAAGATTTTTATTTCTGCTGCATTGATAATATATCCAGATAGTGGTTTAAGGCTGCTGCTTCTTCCTAGGGGGGCCTCACTGTAAGAATGGGTTGTGAGGGACAGTTACACAGAGTGGTAACTGAAAGCAGTGTTACCTGAGTAACGCTCTGTGGGACAAGGCTCTGGCCTTCACCAGCCGGTGTTCCAGCCACAGAAGGGCCCATAAAGGGGAACCTGGGAAAAGGAAGCAGTAAGTAGCAGACCATGACTACCTATCAGCAAATTTCAGGCGCTGAACAGTTTTATCTTCATGGAAGAGAGCAGTGGCGATTGCCTTCTCCAGCAAAACATGTATTAAATTCTTATCCTTTCTATACCAAACAGATTTACTACTACTGCAAAACTATGGAGTGTAAATTCTTAGCACTTTTACATTACTTAAAATTCAAGCAAGACTCAGAGAAAAAGTATGTTTTCCCACAAGAAAGGCCGTGTTGAGCTACCTAGGTTAACTCAAGAGGTTATACTAGGACAGGTACCTCAATGAATCTTAAAATAAAACAAATGTGAGTCTTCAGGATAAAAATAGAGTGAAGATTTAGTTTCATTTCAGCAATCAAAATTTTTTCTTACTCTGAATTTTATTAATCTGCATTAAAAATTAATAGGTAGCTATTTTTTATTTTAAAATATAAAATGCATCTCAATTAAGAAATTTCACAATTAAGAAATTTTGACTTGATAGAACAAGTCAAAATTGGACACTGACCAAAAAAATCTATTTGGTTAAATATATTTGCCAAAAATATTACTTCCTCTACTTAAAGCTGTAAAAACACCAAACAGCCTGGGCCAGCTCTGTGGCATAGTGGGTGAAGCAGCCGCCTGCAGTGCTGACATCCCACATGGACACTGGTTCGGATCCTGCTACTCCACTTCTGATCCAGCTCTCTGCTTATGGCCTGGGAAAGCAGCAGAAGATGGCCAAAGTCCATGGGTACCTGTACCCACGTGAGAGACCCAGAAGAAGCTCCTTGCTCCTGATCGGCCTAACTCTGACCATTTTAGCCATCTGGGGAAAGAACCAGAGGATGGAAGACCACCCCCCCCACTCTCTGTGTCTGCATCTCTATAATCTTAAAAAAATACATTGCTTAACTGAAAACGTTTTCTCTACAAATGATTTAGCATAAGCATCAAGATAGATATAACACAATTTTCAAAATACAGTGGCCGACACTGTGGTGTAGTGGGCACTACAGCTGCTCCATTTCTGATCCAGCTCTCTGCTGTGGCCTGGGAAGGCAGCAGAAGATGGCCCAAGTCCTTGGGCCTCTGCACCAGCATAGGAGACCCATAAGAAGCAGCTCCTGGCTCCTGGCTTTGGATTGATGCAGCAGCTCCAGGCATTGCGGCCAATTTGGGAGTGAACCAGCGGATGGAAGGCCTCTTTCTCTCTTTCTGCCTCTCCTCTCTGTGTAGCCCTGACTTTCAAGTAAATAAATAAATCTTTAAATAATATCTATATATATTCCAAATATTGTACATTAATACTCAGAGTTCACAATAATTAAAAATTATTCACTTCCCACATGTTACTGTCCTGTCTGGGATGATCTCTTAATCTAATTCTCGATCACTGTCTGTCATGCTTATTCAACACATTATACTACCCCAAGAAGTGATTAGCTTCTGGTAAACAACATGGCACAGCTATGATGCTGATGGGCGTAAGATGCAAAAAGAGTTCTAATTCTGAGGTCTATTTTTTTAAAAAGTACAAAACAAAATTCAGCATTTTTTTTTCAACTATAGTGTCAAACTACAATATTACGAGTATCATGACTGTCACCAATAGACGATAAATAAAATTTTCCTAGCAAGTGTTGTAGATACCTAATAGGTCAATTAGAGTCATTACTTTGAAATTACTGTAGTTATCAGACTTAATGTTCAGTGCATTAAGAAGCACATATTCATATAGTGCAAGTTTTATATTTTATAAATATATAAATTTATATATAAATATAATATATAAAATATATAAATATATAATATATATAAATAATATATAAATATATTTATAAATATATAGAAATATAAATATATAGAAACAATTTCCGTTATAGTATATTTTTGGGTTTCAGGATTTAAAATATTCTAAGAATTTGAAATGTTTCAATGTAACATCGAAACAGTTCAAAACATAAAAAGGCTAAGAAACGCTGTGAAAGGGGCTGGTATTGTGTTGTAGTGGGTTACGCCACTGCCTAAGACACTAGCATTCCACAGGAATGAGTCCTGCTGCTCCATTTCCAATCCAGCTCCCTGCTAACGTGTCTAAGCAAGCAACAGAAGATGGCCCAAGCGCATGGACTCCTGCCACCCACGTGGGAAACCTGGATAGCTTGGCTTTGTCCTGGCCCAGTCCCAGCTGTTACAACTATTTGGAAAGTGAACTAGCAGATGGAAGATTGATTTCTCTCTCTCTCTTCCCCTAACTCTTTCAAATAAATAAATCTTTAAAAAAAAGAAAAAGAAAAAACACACTGATAGGGGAATAGTGCTATTAAATGATACTCAATGAAACTCCTTAGAAATAACTACCTTTCTTTTGATCTCAAAATATGATTCTTAATGATGTCCAAAGATTCTTAAAAACTGAAAAGAATTACAGTATTTAAGGATTAAAATTTTAAGTATGATTTCTGCAGATTTTATATGCAGTTCCATAAAAAACTTACAAGTTTTTAACCAGATAATTAGGATAAATTGAGGTCCTGTGCTACCATATTGACAGTTCGCAAATAGTGATCTACACAAAAAAATACACAGAAGAACCATTTCTATATTATGATTCAGCAGGTCTATAGTACTGCACAGAAACCTGCTTTAAAAACATTCCTACAGGGGTGGGCACTGTGGCATGGCACCACGAGTATCCCCATATGGGCACTGGTTCAAGTCCCAGCTATTCCACTTCCAATCCAGCTCCTTGCTAATGGGCCTGGGAAAGCAGAAGATGGCCCAAGTGCTTGGGGATCTGCACCCTTGTCGAAGACCCAGAGGAAGCTCCTGGCTCCTGGCTTTGGATTGGCCCAACTCTGGCCATTGTGGCCATCTGGGGAGTGAACCAGCAGATGTAAAACCTCTTTCTCTCTCTCTGCATCTCTGTTAACCCTGCCTTTCAAATAAATAAATATGTATATATAAAAAAAGAAACAATGTGTGTGGCTAACAATCAAATAATTATAATAGTCTCCTTTAATATATAATTCCCGAACCCTTTTGTTTTGCTAACAGTGTCAAGACTTACACATTCCCAATTACTATCTTCTAATAGTTCTTATATAATTCTTAGGATTTCTTGACTGATTCAAAATCAGTTTTGGTAGACTTTAAAGCTGAATTCACAGATGCCTCTAATCACTGAGAATCTTAACTAAAAATATCTTAGCACTAACAATTCTTAAAGTATTTTTAAAAGCACACACTTAAGTACTTTAGATTTCATGACTGACCAAGTCAATCCTTCCAAATCTTTGTTATATTTTATTGTTTACTCTCTCTGAAACTAATGGAAATTAATTTCTTGTACTTGTAGTACAGCATTTTTTATCTGATTATAATCGGCCGATATCACAATCAATATACATATTTATTGATCATTTTCAGGATAGATTCTTGAGTATCTGTTTGATCTTCTAGGAACTAGTGACAACTCCGTGCATATTTAGATGTCCAGCAGGTATGAGAAGCACGTCCACCTACCTGCTCATCACCATCGGTGGCATGCCCAGATTGTTTTGTGCCATCACTTTGTTTATGCCTTTAAGGGCTACCATTTTGGCTTTCATTATAGGATCTGTAATTGCATCAAAATCTGAAGAAGAAATATATTTAAAGTTACTTATTCCATAGTACTAAGAGATAATTTAAGTATCAAAAAACTATCTATAGATTCTTATACCTTACTTATCAATAATCATTATAGATTTCTGACCCAGATAAGAAACTATAAGATGATAACAACCTAATCTGAATTTTAAAACACTTCAATAATCTATAACTGAAGCATGCTTGAATACCTTAGTCCTGCAGGAATGAAAACAAGAAACCAGAAAAATTTAAGGGCAATTATAGCAATAAAAATCTATAGCACTGCAATTCCCTTTCATCCAACTTTTAAAATTCTAATCATTAATAGCATCTTTAGTAATGTAGTATCATGAAGGAGAATTTATAATTATTTAACACTTTAGAGGACAAATGTGTAAGGTTTTTGAGAATACATCCCTATAATAAGGAGAGGGTACTGAGAGACTTCTTTTACATATAAATAGAAAAAAAAAAGACTATATGATGAAATTGGTTTGTGTGTGTGTATTCCACAGCTTGGAATAAAGTATTCCTGACATGTACCCTGTGTTAATTCTTATTCTTCAAAGAACAAAAGCATTTTGATTGCATTGCTTTCATGTTGTTCTTGCTTTTAAAATAAGCAAGCCATTGGAACTAAGTTAAAAAGGCTTGTATGGCAAAAAATGGCCAAGCATTTGTTGCACACAAAGGAACACCAAAGCGGCTGATGCTGTGGTGCAGCAGGTTAAGCCTCTGCCTGCAGCACTGGCATCCCATACAGGTGTCAGTTTGAGTCCCAGCTGCTCTACTTCTGATCCATCTCCCTGATAATGCACCTGGGAAAGTAGCAGAGGATGGTCCAAGTGGGCCCCCGCACTCACGTTGGAGACCAGGAAGAAGCTCCTGGCTCAGGATTGGCCCAGGTACAGCTGTTGTGGCCATCCGGGGAGTGAACCAACAGATGGAAGACCTCTCTGTCTCTCCCTCTCAAATAAATAATCCTTAAAAAAAAAAAAAAAAAAAAACTAAAAAGCTGTATTTCTATCATAATTTTCTTTAATTCATTTTTTCATGATTCTGAAAATAAATAGTAGCAATAGTTGAAAGGTAGGAACTAAAAATCAGAATCCACTTTCCATTAAACAATATTATAAACAATGGGACTGAGTGAGGTCTTCAACTCATAGTTTTAAATCTCTTTGATTCAAATGGATGGAACCTGCAACTCTTAACTGCTTTCATTTTAAAGCTCCAGGAAGAAGAAAAAACACTGTTAGTGTTATAATCCAAATATAAATTTAATAATGAGAAATTAGTGAATTACAAGACAGACTAATGCACAAAATAACATATGTTGGGATTCAATGGAATTCCTACCAATATTAGGGAAGAACGGCTCTGACCGCTGACGAATCATGGCTTGCATTTGTCTTTGCTGCTGCTGTTCTTGTCTTTCTTGATCCAAAAGATCCTGTAGAAGCAGAGGTTGTTCTTCAAGGAGAAGGGGCCTTTCTCTATTCTGCTGGGCTAACGTTTGGGGAATCATTAGCTGTGGAGGCACAGATGTGCCACTGGTACCAGACTGACTTGTTAGAGGCATTGGTTGATTTGTAGGTTTTCCTGTACCCAAATTGTGGTTAACAGTTGACTGACCCTGAATGAATGCTGGATTCACCTGCACACCCTGAGAAAAAGCATGGTTTACCCTAGAAACCACTGTTACATTAGAATTAATGGTATTATCCAGAACATGGCCAGGTGGTGCCATTAAAGTAGGAGGCAAACTTGATACATGGTTGGATGGTGAGGCTGGCAAAGTTGCTGGTGGAGACCCCAATGGCCTTATTTCTGAGTTATCAGATTTTTCAGTAGCCAGTAAACTTGAAAGAACTGGAGTTGATCCAGTTAACCCACAAGAACTTATTACGTCTTGAGAGGGCAGTGAAGTGGATCCTTGAATGACACTTGGGTTAGAGCCAACAGTTTGGTTAGTTCTTTTCTCAGGTACATCTGGATCAGAAGGTTGCAAGGAAGTCTTTTCTCCATCACTTAGGTTTGCATGAGTAGAAGCCTGTGAGCAGGAAGTGTCAATACCATCTTTACTATCACCACTTTTCTCAATTTCACATTTGGTTTCCTCTTTAGTATCGGGAGACAGTACTTCAGTTTTTACCTCATTATTAACACTGGATTTTTTCTGCGGTGAATGTTTATCAGCAAGAAACACAGTTTTGTCCTCTTGGTCCTTGTTTTTTGGTTCAACAGATACACACTGATTATCTAATTTATCATCAATTGGAACATTTAGGTCAAGTTCTTCATTAAACATGCTTTTCTTATCTCCGAGGTCAAGTTCCGGATCTGTGTATGCAATGATATCAAACTCTCCTGACCGTAAGAGGTCATCCAGGTTGGGATCATTAGTTTCCAAATTACCTAAAGTATCCAATTCATCTCCCTTGCCATCCTCTGTATCTAAATTTAAATTTTCAAGATCTTCGTCATCTAAGTCTTTGACTTCGACCCCCTCAAGGTCTTTAACATCCAGCTCTTTCACAGAAGGGTCATCAGAATCAAGCTTTTCTTGCAGACCATCGGATGGCTGGTTGGTTATCTGCAGACCATCGGATGGCTGGCTGGTTATCTGCAGACTATCAGACGTTGTTTCAGCTGGTGCAGATGCTGACAAAGAGGCCTCTGGAAACTCACCACCTAAGGGATGACTCAGAGACCTCACAACCAGAGAAGATGGATGGACAGGATGACTCTGCTCCTGCTGAGAGGGTGGCACTTGTTCCAAGTTTGGATGCATAGGCAGCTGATTAGGTAGACCTTGGGGAGCCCGTCGAATGGAGTCTGGGTGTCTAGGACCTGGAAAGTCTGGTCGAGGAAGGAAGCTTCCATGTCTCAGATGAGCAGGTGGCTCTAGAACGCTGCCAGGAGAAGCGCCGAAGGGTGGCCGTGGCCTTCCATCAGGAGCCCTGTGCCTCAGTTCAATGAATGCTTGACCCAGTATGTTGTGCTGCTGAACGGGCAAACTCGGTGGTGGGAAATGCTGTGCAAGTCCAACTGGATTATTCATCTGAGAGTTATTTAAAGGCCTAGGCATATCTACAGATACTGATCTTCTTAGCTGTGGAAGAACTCCAGATCCTTGTAATTGCTGAGGAGGCACAAGAAAGCGGTCCTGACTTGACATGGTACCATGACCACCTCCTGGAAATCCAAATCTAAAAGAAAAAAGGTAAAAAGTATTAAACAGAATTCAAAGTTAAGTTGAAAAGGGAAAAGCCATTCTAAATTTCCGTTAAAAAAATGACTGTGGCCAAATACAATGACTTAGCAAAAGTATAACTACAACAGTTAGAAAGAACTGAAAAGTATTCAAAAAGAATAGTATCCAAATATAAGTAAGACTTTACTCAAGCACTCTACAACCGAAGACTTATCTGAGTTCTACAGGCTTAGGTAGCATAGAACAAATAGATGGAATGAACTGATCAAAAATAAGATTACTACTATTGGAGTCTGTGATTTTTTAAAACTTTTGTTTATGTATTTGAGAGGCAAAGAGAGAGAAACAGAGATCTCCCGTCTGCTGGTTCACTCTCCAAATGCCTATGACAGCTAAGGCTGGGTCAAGCTGAAATGAAGAACTAGAAACTCAATTTGTGTGTCTCTCATGTGGGTGGCAGGAAACCAACTCTTTAAGCCATCACCTGCTGCTTCCCAGGGTGTGCGCTAGCAGGAAGCTGTAATGGGGAGCAGAGTTATGACTTGAACCAAGGCACTCTGACATGGCAAGTGGACATCCCAAGTGACAGTTTAACCACTAGGCCAAACACCCACCCCTGGACACTTTTGGCTATATTTAAGGAGGTTCTTTGGAGGAAGCTGATTTGAATGTCTGAATGAAGATAGAATGTCTACACCAAATTACACTAGAGATACTTATAGGACAATGTACAAGAGACCACAAAGCCAAAGATGTGACCACTGGACAGATTAAATGCACTTGCTTGACAGCAATAAGTGGCAGTGAAAGAAAGACGGGCATTACCAAAGAAGGTTAAATAATTTACCAAACTATTTGTTATTTATCTTATATTGCATGTTAGAAAGGATTATAGGC
This sequence comes from Oryctolagus cuniculus, assembly GCF_051225735.1. Lineage (NCBI taxonomy): Eukaryota > Metazoa > Chordata > Mammalia > Lagomorpha > Leporidae > Oryctolagus > Oryctolagus cuniculus. The sequence goes on along the minus strand of NC_142873.1, from coordinate 21,856,281 downwards.
AACAACAAAGAAACAGAAGACACACAAGAGGCATAAACTGTAACTAATGTGGAAGAAAAAAGGAAAATATGGATAAGAATGTAAAAGCGAGAGTTCTTTCATAAAACTAAAAAGCATATCTTAAATATCTCTTGGTTACAACTATAACAACTATCTGCTACAACTATAAATTTGGGCTTCTACCTTTCTACCAGGCACTTCAAAGCAAGAAACATGGAGGCCATAGTTGTGGCACAGGTTAGGCTGCTGCTTGGGATGCTTACATCCCATGTTATCCTTGCTACTCTGCTTCTGATGATCCACTTCCCTGCTAAGGCACCTGGGAAGCAGCAGATGATGGCTCAAGCACCCGAGTCCCCACCATCTACATGGAAAACCTGTATTGAGTTCCTGACTCCTGGCTTTGGCCTGGCCCAACCCTGGATACTGTGGACAATGGGCAGAGAACCTGCAGATGGAAGATACCACCCACCTCCATCACTCTGCTTTTCAAATAAATAAATGAAAAACTTTAAAAAAGAAAACACGAACAGCAAACATAGCCATGATCATCATCAACTTAAAAACCCAATTTGATCATGAAGTCCATAATGTAAAATATCCTTTATGTTAAGAAACCTGGTCAAACACTGTACAGTATTAAATTTAAAAGGCAGAAATTTGGGAAGAGGACAAATCTCATCATTCATTACATCACAGGAGATTTAACTTGTATGTGGGAGCCACAATTTGGAGGATGTGATTTAAATGGTGATATACTATATTACTTATGGAAATAAGAAAATCCTAATATGATTAATAACAAAGGGAATGGTTTTAGAAACTTTAGAATTCTTGGGGGGAAAAGTATATGACTTCTCATTAGAAGGTAACATTGATTATATTGCAAAGGAGAGAAAGAAGGAGAAAGCATTAAGAACAACTTTTGATTAACAGTAACTGTCAAGTTTCTCCTAGTAGCAATTTAAATCAGGCAGGAAGTTAAAAGCATTACCTAAATCCATGTGGTCTCATCCCCATACCAGCAACATCAGGAGGATAGGGTCCTCGCTGATCTTTCGGGAAAACAGAGTATCTAGGTCCTAGAGAAGGGACAATAGGAGATCTCATGTTTCCAGGATAGGGAGGTGGAGGTCTACTGAAAGCCTGGTTGATATTCTCTGGCTGCCAGTGCTGAAGGGGACCTGGATGACCAACTACTGATGAATCCTGTGGTCCCTTCTCTTGTCGACTAGCAATCTTCTTCTGCTGTTGCTGTTGGAGAATGATTTCACGTAACTTCTGCCGCTAAGTAGAAAGAAACAAAAATCACTGGGGTTTCTAACAGCTTTTTAAAATCCTAATGCTTTCATTAAGTTGCTTTGTTAAAAATGTCTACATACTTCAAAGTTTGGTAAAATACTAGTTACCTATATAATAGACTATGAAATATAAATTAATAATTTGGCTATGTCTTTTCTTCTCTACTACTATAAAACTGAACACTTTTGTATTTACAGATTCCCTTACAAATCTGTGAAGACTAAAATGAGATACAGAATAAACCAAGTCAATTGGTGTTAATCTCACCAAATTCATTTGTCTTCCTTGCAATATGACAAAGTCTAGAGAATACAAAAAAAAAAAAGGAGAAAATTTAACAGCTGTGAAGAATTACTTAGTCTGGGGCTGGTGCTGTGGCACAGTGGGTTAACCCACTGCCTGCAACACCAGCATCCCATATGGCACTGGTTCAAGTCCTGTCGGCTCCATTTATAATCCAGCTCCCTGCTAATGCACTTGAAAAAAGCAGTGGAAGATGGCCTAAGTGCTTGGGCCCCTGCACCCAAGTGAAAGACCTGGATAGGACTCCTGGCTTGGGAATGGTCCACCCCCTGGTGAGTGAACCAGAGGATGGAAGATATCTGTATCTGCCTCTCCCTCCGAGTAAATCTGCTTTTCAAATAAATAAATAAATATTTGAAAAAAATCAGAAATCACTTTTTCATTAGTTTCCTAATGATACATATTAAAACATCTGAAAATATATAATGGTTTACCTGTCTCAATTTCTCTGTATCTGCCTGAGACATATTTATAGTATTCTGTGTATCAGTTACTCCTGAAGTTGGTTGGGAGACACTGGAAAACTGTTGGCTTTGAGAATTCATTGGAGAATTTGAAGATGCACTGAAATTCCCCTCCGACCCAGGCCTTGACTGGTCAGCAACATCATGAGCAGCTTGACTTGTTCCAAAGGAGTCAGCCTGAGACCGCGGAGTCATTGGAGGCTGGTCATAGGCATCGCGCGCAGAAGGGGACACATGGTTAAACGTGTCTGAAAGACCAGGTCCAGGTGGCCGAGGGAGAGTTGGTCCTCGGTTTTGGGAAGCTGCCAGGAAAGGATCCTGATTTGGCACGAGGACTGGTCTTGTCACTGAAGATCTAGTGAAACCCTCTGAAATCCTTGGCCTTGGTCCTGCTGGTGGCTGAGAGTAAGGACCAGAAACGCCAGGTCTCGGTGTTCCAGGAGGATGAGCGTACGGATCAGAGTGCCTCTGATTAGCTGAAGGCGTTACAAACAAGTCAGTTTGTGCTGACGGCCTAGGGGTTGATGGCTGCTGATTATATGGATCAATAGTTGTAGGTCTGGGAGTTCCGGGAGGTTGAGAGTAAGGATCAGGATTGGACCGAGATGTTCCTGAGGGTTGCGAATAAGAATCTACAACAGGTCGTGGAGTTCCAGGGGGTTGGGAATATGGGTCCTGAGATGTTGGTCTTGATATGGTTGTAGGCTGAGAAAAAGCCCTTGAGCAATGGGCAAAAGATTCATTCAGTGCAGGGTGTGGGGTTAAGGGAGACTGGTTGAAAGGATCATTTGATTGACCATGTGAAAAATTATCTGCAGGTCTTGGTGTCAAAGCAGGTCTTTCATAAGGGTCAACAGACAACCGCCTTGAGGCCTGTGCCACTGATCCGTAAGGGTCCTGAGAAGATGGAGGAGGCTGCATTGGAGTCTTAAAAGGTCCAGAACTACTATCCAGAGGTGCAGGAGTCAGCAGGGCTCGTGCATATGGGTCAGGTATTCGTTGTCTTTGAAACACATCTGCCCTGGGAGATGGCTTAGTAAAGTGATCGTTAGCTCCAGCTGCTATGGGACCTTTGGCAGTTTGTTCTGAAACTATGGGAGACCGGGGTAGGCTCAAGGGTTTTGGAAACTGATCAATCATCATAGGCCTTGGTGTGTCTGGAGGTTTTGCATAGGGGTCACTATTTGTTGTGGAGGAAGAACATAAATCTCTGACTGGGGATGGCCTATTTGTTGTTGTCTCATTCATCTGAATGGGCCTAGATACTGATGATAAAGGCGTACAGTTTTCCACCTGTGCAACAGAATTTCTTCTGGGAAAACTATGACCCCCAGGAGGTGGTCTAGGGGTGCCAACCATTTTTGCATAAGGATCCATTGGAGATGGTGGGCGAGAGTTAGGTGAAAACATTTGTGGTGAAGGTGGCTGAGAAGCCTGAGACTGAGAGAGGTTTTCCTGAACAGGAATTCGGGATGGGGTTGGAGGAGGAGGTGGAGCTTGTGGTTTTACAAACACATCATCTGAAGATGTAGAAGTAGGAGTACTGGGTAGCTGTTTTGTAAACAGTTCTTTATGGAATGACTGTGCAGGAGACAGGTTTCCATTGCTAGGCTGCGGTGTCAAGGGACTCTGCACCCCACTACTAGGTGTATCTGAACCAGACGGCACCAGGAGATGCTGAGATCCAAACTGCTGCTGCTGCTGCTGCTGCTGCTGCTGCTGCTGTTGCTGCTGCTGCTGCTGCTGCTGCTCATTTTTCACTTGTTCAAGCTTCTGCGTAGCTTCAATCTTAGCCTGCTGCTTACTCTTCTGACGCATTTGCTGTTAAAATAGAAAAGAAAGAGCAATCATGGGGTTAAGGAAGAGAATGAACACTGTGGATGGAAAGGCAACAGAAAGTTCACTTGGTGATTTGTCATTTGTTCGGTGGATGCCCACTCTTGTTAGTACTCATTTCACACTGAACAAGATCATTCATTCTAGACTTAAAGGTATTTCCTTGTGATCAAATTACTCTGCCCCTCTTAATAAAGTATTGCTATGTTTCAAGTTGGAAAAAATAAATAATTTTTTTCATGTCAGCAGCTACTCAACTGCTCCCGTATTAGATTATAAATTCCTAAAAAAGGAAACCATAGTTCAATATAGCACAACAACGTCATCCTTAAGGAAATACACAGTTTATAATATTTAAATGAAATTCCCAAGTCAATTTAAGTGTAATTTTGTTGAAAAGGGAAGTAGGTCTATGCTAAATCAGATCTTCATGTAATAAAGACCTATATTCAGAAACAATGTCATAAACATTTCTCAAGAAAGCCAAAATGCAACTTTTAAAAAATCAAAGTGCCAGGAAATTCCATACCTGTCTAAATTTCCATTCCTGTTCATGTTCTGATTCTCTTTGCTTTAACGGATCTTTAAAAAGATCTGCATCAATACGAGAGCTGGGATCGATGCTGTCTTGCTGTTGCTGCCTTTTCATGGAATCATTGGACATCTGTACCTTATTAATGCGTAGAGCAGCTCTGTTATCTCTGGCCTTTTGCTTTGACAAAAAGAAAAAATTCAATTCTCAGGATATGTTCATATGTGCTTTTAAAAAACTGAAAATAAGACAAAACTATAGTGAAGATTATTCAATGAAAGCAAGAAAAAGGTAAAACAGCTAAATGTAGCGGAAATACTGGTCTTTAGAATCCACAGTCCCTCCTAAGAGCAATCTGTACACTAACCCATCTTATCTTCACAGTGCATGTCACCTATCACTTGAAGACATGTTTATGTCTGTCTATTGGAATTAGGCTAAAAGATTCCAAGTGGAATCTAATATTTTTTATCCTAACATTCTTAACACATCCTAACAAAATGGAAGAATTGATGTGACCCTACTTTTAGAGAAAATGAATATATTGAATTAATAAAAACTGAACATTTGAATCATTAAAACAAAATCACTGAAAAACACTAAAAATATCATTTAACTACATTAAAATCGAATTAAAGACAAAATATGGCAAATCAAATATATTTGTGTGTATGTACCATAGACACAAACATGTTCTTTACAAAGTAGTCATTATAACTATGAATATAATGCTTTAGGGATCATGGTCTTAAAATAGCTGAATTTCAATCTTCAACATCCTGGTTAACTAGCTTATAAAAATGTCACGCTTATACTAAGATACAGTAAGTTAGGATATCAGTATAAAAATGAAGTGATTTGTTAGTTGTACAAGTATTAACTGGCATATTCTGCAAATCTACTGAAGTATTTTGTTTAAAGATGTAACAAATGGTTTTTAAAAATACCACATATGGTGCTCTTTCCTGTGAGCTTGCTTTCCTCCACAATTTAGCAATCTGTTTCACTCTTGTGGTCCAGTCTACAACAAAAGAACAAAATATTTCAGAACCATGAGAATAAAGTGTTGCAAAAATATTGATAAGCTGCAGTTGATCTTAGGTCATTTTTTACACTTCATTAATGATGTATTGTAGGTTAAGCATTCCTAATCAGAAAACAAAACGCTGCGAAGGCCAAAACTTTTTGAGCACCAACATCATACAGTGACAATTCTCATATGACAGGGTCCGGTCAAAACACAGGTAGATGGGCCGGTGTCGCGGCTCACTTAGCTAATCCTCCGCTGTGGTGCTGGCACCCCGGGTTCTAGTCCCGGTTGGGGCGCTGGTTCTGTCCCAGTTGTTCCTCTTCCAGTCCAGCTCTCTGCTGTGGCCCAGGAGGGCAGTGGAGGATGGCCCAAGTGCTTGGGCCCTGCACCCACATGGGAGACCAGGAGGAAGCACCTGGCTCCTGGCTTCTCACTTGCACAGCACATGGGCCGCAGAACCCATTTTGGGGGTGAACCAACAGCTCTGTCTCTCTCTCACTAACTCTGCCTGTCAAAAAAAAAAAAAAAAAAAAAAAAAAGAAGAAGAAGAAGAAGAAAAAAACACAGGTAGATGGCAAGCATTTGGCCTGGGTTCAAGTCCAGGCTCTAGTCCCCATTCTATCTTCCTGTTAATGTGCATCCTGGGAGGCAGCAGGTGATGGCTCAACTTGTTGAGTCTAACTCCCATGTGGGAGATTTGTATTGAGTTCCTGGCTCCAGACTGGCCCAGCCCCGGCCCTTTGTTAGCATTGGGGGAGTTAACTTTTTTTGAATTTATTTATTTGAAAGTCAGAGTTACAGACAGAGACACCTTCCATCCATGGTTCACTCCACAGATGTCTGCAATGGCCAGTAGTGAGTAATGCTGAAGCCAGGAGCTTTATCCAGGTCACCCATGTAGATGGCAGAGGCCCAAACATTTGGGCCAACTTCCACTGCTTTTTCTAGGCCATTTTAGGGGAGTTAGATAGGATGTGGAGTACCCAGGACTCAAATCGGTGCCCATATGGTAATATTCACTATGCCACAAAGCTGGCCCCAATTGTCTTTCTCTATCAAATAATTTTTTAAACCACACAGATGCATAAACTAATCACTCTCAGTCTCCCTGTATAAGATGTATATGAAACACAAATAAACTTCATGTTTAGACTTCAATCCTACCCACAAAATATACAAAGTATATATATATATATATATAAATATTCCAAAATCTAAAAAAACAAATAAAAATGCAAAACTATTCTGTAACCAAGCATTTTTTGGCAAAACAGATACTCCAGTAAGTACTATGTGACATTTTTAAACAATACAAAATTTCTGGCACACCCAAGAAGTATTTTCTGAATGAAGTGCCTGTGCGTTTTTAATAATCAGGCTTGTAGAGTTGGGACAATTTTAAATTCAAGAGGCTGAGCAGCCAAAATAAATTTAAACCAAATATAATAATTTATCTTGACCATGTCAAACACTACCAGAACCAAGGTACGTTTTGTAAATGATATGTAATAACAGAAAACTATCAATTTGACTTGAAGTAACTACAGACATCTTGCCAGTGTTGTATTCAAAAAATACATGGAAAAGTAATGATTTCAAATCATTTCTACAAAATTCAGTGTCATGATGGTATAAAACTGGGTAATGTACTGCGTTAAGCTGCTGCCTGTGATGCCAGCATCCCATATGGGCACCAGTTCACAACCTGGATGTTCCACTTCTGACCCAGATCCTTGCTAATGGCCTGGGAAAGCAGAAGACGGCCCAAGTGGTTAGGCTCCAGCCACCCATGTGAGAGACCTAAACAAACTCCTGGATCCCAGCTTCAACCTAAACAAAACCCAGTCATTGCAATCATCTGGGACTGAATCAGTGGAGAGAATCAATCAATCAATCAATCTCTCTAGCCCCCACCACTCTGTGAACCCTTTCACTAAATAAATAAATCTTAAAAAAAAAAAAAAAAAGTAAATTTGGGGTGAGATCAGTTATATGTACAGAAATTATTTACTCCATTTTTTTTAATTTTTATTTTTTAATTTATTTGACAGGTAGAGTTATAGACAGTAAGAGAGAGAGAGACAGAGAGAAAGGTCTTCCTTCCATTGGTTCACTCCCCAAAAGGCTGCTTCGGCCAGCGCTGCACCGATCTGAAGTGCCAATCAGAAGCCAGGAGCCAGGTGCCTCTTCCTGGTCTCCCATGAGAGTGCAGGGGACCAAACACTTGGGCCATCCTCCACTGCCCTCCTGTGCCACAGCAGAGAGCTGGACTGGAAGAGGAGCAACCAGGACTAGAACCTGGTGCCCATGGGATGCCAGCACCGCAGGCAGAGGATTAACCAAGTGAGCCACGGTGCCGGCACCTCAATATATTTTAAAAAGGAAAAGTTTCCAAAAAGCAGGTGAAACTACAAGTCATTTGGTCGAACAACATGGTTAATACAGTACAAAATTGGCACCTGCTTGCAGAATCTTTAAAAACGTTGCTTTTTAATTTAAAAGGCAGGCACTGAGAAAAAGACAGATGTGCCTGGGAGAGCAGCAAAGGATGCCCCAATTGCTTGGGGCCCTGCACCCACATGGGATATGTGGAAGTAACTCCTGATTCTTGGCTTTGGCCTGGCCCAGTCTCAGCCACTGAGGCCATTTGGGGAGTGAACCAGTGGGATGGAAGATATCTCTCTGTGTAACTGTGACTTTCAAATAAATAAATAAATCTTTAAAAAAGTAAAGAAACCACATGGGTGGCAGAGATCCAACTACCGACCCACTACCACTGCCATGCACAGTGCACATCAACAGGAATGAGAAGCAGGGTCAAGACCTGAAACTAGGCACTATGATACGGGATGCAGCAATCCGACTGCATCTCAGCTGCGCTGTAACCACCTGACCTGACAACGTGCTGACTGATACATGACATTGGGTGTATGTGCAAGTTTGTGTGTGAAGCCAGTAATTTCTAAGCAATGATGAAAGGTTTTATGACTGACTAACTTTGAAGGTTTCTAAATTTGACTTAAGCTCAGAAATAACTGAACTTAAAGTTTCAAGGGGCTGATGCCACCATGGCTAAGCCTCCGTCTGCACCACAAGTACCACACAGGGTGCCAGTTGGTGTCCTGGCTGCTCCACTCGTGATCCACCTCTCTGCTACAGCCTGGGAAAACAGTGGAAGATGGCCCAAGTCTCTGGACCCCTGCACCCACATGAGAGATCCAGAGGAAGCTCCTGGCTCTCAATCGGCCTGCCTCCGGTCACTGTGACCATTTGTGGAATGAAGCAGCAGATCAAAAACCTTTCTCTTTGTTACTCTAACACTGCCTGTCAAAAAAATAAATAAAATAAAAGGTTTTAAATACAAAAAAAATTAAAGGAAAACGGGAATATTCCTTTAAGAGACATTACTACACTAAACCATGATAAGGCAGCACTCAATTTATTTCTATACATAATGAACAAAGTGCCACAGGGAGAGCAATCCAAAAGGGCACTTAGACAACTATCAAGGGTCATTCACAGGAATGGTACTTTCAGACAAACTTGTAGTAAACTGAAAGGGATAATGTGACAGCTGATAAACTACTGCAAGACAGAATTTTAACGTTTTAATCCTGGCTTATCTGACAACATGAACTTAAAGTAACAGAACTGGGGGAGAAATACGGTCCAGTGACTAACACACCAGTGAGGAAGCCCACACTTCATATTGGAGCACCTGAGTTTCAGACCTAATTATGGCTCCTCAGTCTAGCCAGCTTTGTGCTGTTGCAGAACCTTGGAGAAATCTATGGTAGCTCAAGGAAGGGGGATCCTGCCACTCACATGGGATACCTGAAATGAGTCTGGCTTCTGGCTTCTGTCTTGACCCAACCCCAGCTGCTGTGGCATTTGGTGAATAATCAGATGAGAGCACACTGTCTACCTGTATCTCTGTCTCTTTAATAAAGAACTCTTAGGTTGGAAATGTGATCATTTCATTAATGGAAGCTATCTTTTTAGGAAATACGAAAATAGATGCTGGGTCTAGAACTAAGAAAATACAAGATGCTTTTAGGAAATCTCCACATTGTACATATCATACCAGACAGGGGTTCTCTGTTGCAGACAAAGATAAATAAAGTGCTAATAGCTGAGCGAACACTGTAAAAAAACAGATAGCAACAACATATCCACTGCTTACCAGGGAATTCTTCCTTTAAATTGGGGAAGTTAATGTTGGTGTAGAGAACGGGTGCTACTGTTGCCATCTCGCCCAGAGCCTCCTCCTTCTCCCACTTAAGAGTACTTCTTTGGGCATTTGACATTGTGTCACTCTCTCCTTCCAGAGTGGGAGCTGATGACGTCCAAGAGCTGCTGGGATCACTTGCTATTGGATTAAATGTTGGATTTTTATCCCTGGCAAGAAATAAACATCTTCAGTTCATAAACATAAAATAACTTTCTAATACTATGCTCAAATCCAACATAAAACAAACTTTACTATAAAATAGCTAAATGCAACCTGTCTAATGATATTTCACAAAAACTCACAATAGATCCAACACATACATGCAACATAATCTATGCCTAAAATGAGGGCTCTTCAAAAAGCTAATAGAAAATATATAATGGAAAAATGATGCACAGATTTAAAATTTTTTTACACCAATATAAACTTAACTTTTAATTCCATTTCAACAAACTTTTAGAAGTACCCCTGTAATTTAAAGACTAATTTATACTGCAATACAAGTATTACTGTAATTTATGTTTTCATAGAAAATAAGGCTTTTAAATACCTGATATCAGTATAAGGGGACTGTGCTACAGCAGAGTAAGTTCCCAGTCCACTACCAGGAGGCAAAGAGTTATGTGGGAGATGAGGACTGGGTCCAATAAGGCCATTCATGAGTGGCATCCTTGAAAACACATCTTAGGAGAAGAAAACAGTAATACAGTTTGTATATTATTAAAAAATACCAAACCACTAAAATAACCACCAAAAAAATCTTTAAATGCTATTTAAAAGTAGGACTTTCTTCAATATCATACTGTATACTACTTAAGGGTGAGTTCTGGTTACAAAATTTTGAAATATGAACTCTATAATTATATTTACTTCATTACAATGTACTAGAAATAGCATGGTTTTTGAGAGCCTACAGTGCTAGACGTGAATCTTAACTTTGATACTCGTTAGAAGCAGAATGGATTTCTATTTGATTTTGTATGTATGGCTTCATTGAGATAATATATATAGGGACCTCAACGTGGTGTTTGCTAAGCTATTCAATATATATTAACTTCAGGAAAAAGAATGAGTCACGACAAATGTTGCCTTCATCAAAGATTATTTTTCTTCTTCATTAAAAATTTCCTAAAAGTGTTCCTTATATTTTATACCTGTTCCTCTTAAAATAAACAACCATCTAAAATCCTTAAATACTAGCACTTTCCTCAATATAGTTTTCTACAAGCAACATTTCACTCATCAATTAGACAATGACTACTAAAAAACGTATACATTCTATTTTTAGCTTAATTTTTGTTACTTACTGTTCATCCCCAATGGATTCTACCTCCCATTCCAGCTTATTCATAAGTTTCAAATACCTTATCATTTTCTTTCTAAAGAGACATGAGGCCAACCAAAAGACCACCTTGTGTTTCCTGAAAACTCTCCACAAATGAGTAATTCCAGTTTTTCTTAGTAAATGTCTACTTATCTAAAATAGTTGGAAATAAGCTAACTGATCTTATTAGAGTAGCTTCCCAGGGAGGAAAATGTATATGTATCTTTAAAGAGCCCCCACAACTAATGACAAATGATGATTTCTGGAGATATAATCTATAAATACATGGCCCCAGTTAATTGTTGTAACTCACTAGCATTATTATAGAAGATATATACATCACCAATTAGACAAATGGCAACACAGTACAGATTTGGCTTGTATCTGGAGTAGACAGAGAATTCCCAACCTAATCACTTTGCCACACCATCGGAGTAAAAGGAAAACCAAGAACAATGTTTCATACACAAATGTTTCATGTATAATGTCCTTTCCCCTAAACCATATCATCTAAGTTCTATGGGATCTGTAAGGATACTGATACTCATACACAAGGATTTAATACTGTATACTACTACTTAAATCCAGACAACTATCTTACTTCCAGAATAGAGCTTATCCTATGAAAATGCCAAAACTAGATCCACTGGATCAGGATCTCACAATGACAAATGTCTAATGAAATGGTAGTTTACTCCAAGAATTTCTGGTTTTATTGGAAACAGAATGCGTGCATTTATTTTCAGCCTCAGTGAGAAGTTGGTTCCATTAAGTAATCTGAGATTTCAATGAAAACCATCCAATGTGTGCCATGTTGTTAGGATAAACAGAAGTCTCTCTGTTGGTAATGAGAATGTGATACATCTACTGTAATCAAAATATGACTACTCTAGCATGGAAAGGTCTCCTCATAATAGCTACTATTTATTAAGTACTTATCAAACACTTAAACTCATTGCATCCCCAGAACAATGAAACAGGTTGTTCTGTGTCACCCTATACAAGCATAAAAGACTCTAAGAATTTAAATAACAAAGTCAAGGATATGTAAGATGCAAAGCAGCTCTCCTCAATCTTACTGATAATTAAAAGGCTGTCTGTTGTTCCCCATCACTGGTACCAAAGCAGCACAATCTCGTCACACTGAAGTAGCCTGCAGGCATGACTGATCAACAAGCACTGAGAAGTTACCTCAGGGCCAGTGTTGTGGCACAGCGCATAAAGCCACCACCAGCATGCCAGCATTCCACATAAATGCTGGTTCAAGTCCCTGCTGCTCCACTTCCAATGCATCTCCCTGCTAATACGTCTGGGAAAGCAGTGGAAGATGATCCCAGCGCTTGGGCCCACACACAACCCCCTACCTCATGGGAGACCCAGATGAAGTTTCTAGCTTCAGCCTGGTACAGCACTAGCCATTGTGGCCATTAGGGGAGTGAACCAACAGATGGAAGATGACTCTATTTCAAATAGATAAAAATAAATGTCTAAAAAAGAGGGAAAAAAAGAAAAAGTATCTTATTTAAATTTTTACCTGAAGGGATTTCAAGTTATTATACCTCAATCTGCTTGAAATTTCCCTTCTCTGCTTTCTGGCCTTCGGTATTACTGTCAACATATATTCTCCCTCACCTTCTTATGACTCCTATTGGGAGGACTCCAATGAAGATAAACAAAAACCAAAGAGAGACATCATTTAAGTACTGAACTGTCCTTTTTTACAATCTGTCTCCAAGTGACATCATTTCTTACTGTTTCAAAGTGTAGTTTATTTGTTTAGAATATCATTTTAAAGTTATACTTTAATGTTATGTGGCTTTTTATTTATTTGAAAGGCAGAGTTCCAGAGAGAGAAAAGAGAGAAAGAGAAATCTACCATCTGCAGGTTCACTCCCCAAAGGGCTGCAATGACTGGGGCTAGGCCAGGCTGAAGCCAGGAGCCAGAAACTTCTTCCAGGTCTCTCACGTGGGTATAGGGGCCCAAGGATATGGTGCGTTCCCAGGCACATCAGCAGAGAGCTGGATCAGAAGTGGAGTAGCCAGGACTCAAACCAGCACCCAGATGAGATGCAGGCACTGCAGAGTGCCAGCTCCAACATAATTTCTGAGACCCAATACTTCATGCTCAATATCTCAAGTTCTCATCAGCTTTTTTGCTTTTACATCTCTCTTAATAGGGGGCAAGGGAAGGAACATGTGATTGTGCAACAATATAAACTATAAGCATACATTTCACTATCATTAAATTAAATAATGGAGTTACTTAAGATTATATGAAAAAAACTCATCCTTCCCACAACTTTAATTAGCAATACAATAAAGCTAATTCCTATTTTTTATCTAGTCTTAACCAATTATAAATATAACTCCCTGTAAATCAGAACAAGATGTTGCAGTCCAATCAAACCAAGTAGTTTAAAAGTTATCTCCATTACCTGCTACAACACAAACACACACACACACTCTGTTCCACTGTTGGCGTTTATAATGTGATTATCTCATGGGTCTGTCTAAATCAACTAATTTTCCTAAATACTCTTTTTTTTTTTTTTTTTTTTAAAGATTTATGTATTTGATTGGCAGAGTGACAGAAAGAGAAAGAGACAGCGCTTTCCAAATGGTTGCAATGACTGAAGCTGGGCTAATCCAAAGAAAGGAGCCAGAAGCTTCTTCCAGGTCTCCCACGTGGGTGCAGGGGCCCAAGTATTGGGCTGTCTTCTGCTGCCTTCCCAGGTGCATTAGCAGGGAGCTGGATTGGAAGTAGAGCAGCTGGGACTCAATCCAGCACCTACATGGGATGCTGGTGCTGGAGGTAGTGGCTTTATCTGCTAAACCACAGTACCAGCCTGATTTTCTTATTTATTCTATCGTCATTGTTCCTAATATCCATTCTTCCATCTCAATGAGCAGTGTCTTTACATGTAACCTGTCTTTTAACATACTCCCAGGCTAATTAAACTCATTAGTATAAACTTTGTCTCAAATTAATTTCCAGAATTGTTACAAGGGCTATCCTGCAAAAAGTTAATTGGTGTGAAGTCTTCAATGGCTCTTGGAAATCTGGGGAGGAAAAGGCTTCCAACTACCTCTACCCACTTTTCCTAGCTGTCTACAATCTACTGCTGTCTTATTTCTACCTGTGCTGCCTTACACTTACACCACTTACACCACCCTCCTATCCTCTGGAAAATGTTCAAGTTGACATTCTTGAATATGTAAGTATTACCCTATATGTAACTTGATCATGTTTAAGACTGAATTAGAATTGCTCTTCTTTCAAATGTAAACATTAAAATCTTGGTAATCCGTAGGGCTAAAGTTGAGTTATACCATACTGCAATATAAATTAGTAGTACACTTGAAAGTCTATAATGTAAGAATTAGAAACTCCTGAGAGTTGGTAGATTTATTACCTACCCTGTATTACATATTAGCACCTAGCTGAAAAAGAGTCACCTCTTGAAAACCAATTTTAAAATGAGATTTAAGGGGCTGTCACTGTGGTTAGGGGTAAAGTGGCCATCTGCAGTGCTACCATCCCACACAGGCTCTGTTTCACGTACTGACTACTCCACTTCCAATTCAACTCTCTGCTAAGGGCCTGAGAGAAACAGTAGAAGATGGCCAATGTGACTGGGCATTTTAAACCCACATAGGAGACCCAGAAGAAGCTCCTGGCTCCTGGCTTTGGCCTGAGTCAGTACTAGTGGCTGCAGTCATCTGTGGAATGTGCCGGTGTCTCTTTCTCTCATGCTATAACTCTTGACTTTCAAAATACATAAATAAATCCTAAATTCAAAAAAAGGCTAGCACTGTGGCTCACTAGCCTAATCCTCCACCTGTGGCGCCGGCACCGCACCCTGGGTTCTAGTCCCGGTTGGGGGCGCTGGATTCTGACCCGGTTGCTCCTTTTCCAGTCCAGCTCTCTGCTGTGGCCCGGGAGTGCAGTGGAGGATGGCCCAAGTGCTTGGGCCCTGCACCCACACGGCAGACCAGGAGGAAGTGCCTGGCTCCTGGCTTCGGATCAGCACAGCGCACTGGCCGTAGCGGCCATGGGGGGGGTGTGTGTGTGTGAACCAATGGAAAGGAAGACCTTTCTCTTTGTCTCTCTTTCACTAACTGCCTGTCAAAAAAAAAAAAAAAAAAAAAAGGGAGAGAGATATTACAGGAATAGGCATTTGGGAAAGTGATTAAGCTACCACCTGTAACATCTCATATCAGACTGCCTGGTTCTATCTCAGTTTCTCTACTTCCAATCCAGCTTCCTGCTACTGCACATGCTAGGAAGAAGCAGAGAATGACCCAAGTATGTGGGTTCTTGCCACTCATGGGAGAGACGTGGATTGAGTTCCAGGCTCCAGGCTCCAGCCTGGTTCGGTCCTGGTTGTTGTGGACATACAGGAAATCAAACAGCTCTATCTGCTTTTCATATAAAATAAAAACCAAAAATTTACAGAAATTATACTGTACTGTGAAATGACTTTCCAACTATCTTTTATAAAGAAATACATCTTTAACGGATTTTATCTCTAAAATACTTACTTGTAGTTACAGAAAAAAGAAAACAATATATGTAAATTGAAGAGCTGTTAATCATTAAACAAGCAGTAGGATTTGTGTTTCACTCAAATATAAATTGCATGTTTAGACTAGCAAAAATTAAGGCAAATTAATACTTAATCATGCATACACAAAATTGGCAGAAAAATTATTTTCACATTTGAGCACTTACACACCAAAAAGAATGAGAGTTTATAAAGGTATCGTGTTATTCAATTCAGTACATAGTCAGGCATCAGTGACAATAGGATACAGAGAAATGTTTCTATGCTTACATCAAAATACACATCATAGAACTCTAAACTCCTTATGATAAGAGAAGACTATTGTACCTGCAGGAGCCAATCTCCTTATCTATTCCTACAGATCTCAAGGCTAGGCTATCAGGTTTCAGCTAGCCAGGAAGAGAGAGAAACTTATGTCTTACACATATTTCATCTGGTGACAAGTTTGAAGTACATAGAAAAAAAAAAAAAACAGGCCAAATTTCCATATTTTACAAGAATTTCATAGTGTCAGGGCTGGCACTGTGGCGCAGTAGGTTAAGCCATTGCCTGAAGCTCCACCATCCCATAGGGGCATTGGATCAAGTCCTGGCTCCTCTTCTATGATCCAACTCTCTGCTATGGCCTGGGGAAAGCGTGAAAGATGGCTCAAGTCCTTGGGCCCCTGCCACCCATGCGAGAGACCCAGAAGAAGCTCCTGGATCCTGGCTTCAGCCTGGCCAGCCATTTGGGGAATGAACCAGGGGATGGAAGACCTCTCTCTCTCTGTAACTCTGCTTCAGCAAGACACATGACACTAGTGTTTAAAGCACTTAGCGTTTAAATGAAAGCTGTTACCAAACAGGTGTTTTTATTGTTCCACACGTTACAAACAAAAAGCATAGGGCTAGGTATGAAAGTGATGACAGCTAACATCCTAAGAAATAACACTGAAACTGAGAGTATACCAATGGCAGCCAGGTGAAGGTAGGTTTAGTTTTCCTAACAGAGAAGTCACTGTGTAGGCCTTGACTGAAGAGAAAATAAGCTGGGATTGGACTGAGGGTACGGGAAGAGGGCAGGCAGGGTTATATCCTCCCAGGAATCAGTAAATGAAGAAAAACAGTTCTGGTCACAGATGTCCAGAGAATTTCAGGCAGGTAGGTGTGGGATTGAAGTTAGTGTTTCCCCATCTTCACAGGGGTGGTTTTCACCTATCAGCTGTATATTAGTTATTAAGGAACAGGGCAAAATACACATGCACATGCACACAGAAGTAAGAAATCTTCAAAAAGTGTGCCTGGAAAACCAGCACCCACATGGCAAGCCTGGAAGAAGCTCCTGGCTCTGGCCTGGCCCAGCTTTCTGTGTGTTTCTCCCTCTCTCTGTAACACTAACTTTCAAATAAATAAATAAATATTAAAGAGACACACACACACACATAAATCCTATCTAAGGATTTCAAACTTTTTGAAACAAAAATAAATGTTTTAATTTTTTAAGACTTACTTGAAAACCAGAATTAGAGAGAGGGAAAGACAGAGACACATAGAGATCAATCTTCTATCTGCTGGTATACTCCCTACATCTTAACCCGCTGATTTACAACATAAGTCCCCAAATATTAAAAAAAAAAACAAAAAAAAACCTGTTCTTTTCCTCATTTGAAAGGCAGAATGACAGAAAAAAGAGAGACATTCCACTTAGCTCACTGCCCATATGTCCACAATGGCCAGGCCAAAGCCAAGAGCCAGGAACTCCATATGGGTCTCCCATGTGCGTGGAAGGAGCCCAGGGTACTTGGGCCATCATACACTGCCTTCCCCGAAGCATAAGCAGGGAGCTGGATTGGAAATGGAGCAACAGGGACTCAAACCAGCACTCCAGTATCTACTCACTGTGCCATAATAATGGCCCCAGTAATATTAATCTTAACACCATTTTTCTAAGAGCTTTTTAAAAGAACCTAATATATACATGTGTGCATATAAAAAAGAACCAAACTTATATGAAAGTCATAACATACCCTGATTATGTATTGGTAACAGCTGTGGTGGTGGGGGAGGCTGTGGTAATGGAGCTGGCTGAGGGGTCACAGGACTAAGGACAGCAGTGAATAAGTCCTCCACATCCTTTCCTCCAAGCTCTGTGAGATAAAATAGTAAAAGCATTAAAAGACAATAGCCGGTCAGAGTATAGGGAATGCCAATCAAATAAGATAGAAAATCAGAACACAAATACCTGGAATTTTATATAACTTTCCAAGAATTGCTCCTAGGATAAAATAAAGAAATAGAAATATTAACTATCAATCCACTACACTGATACAAAATAGCAAATAATTGATACAGAAACAATCAGAACATAAAAGTTAAATTCTAAATAGGCATGCAGAAATCTTTGAAAATCATATTTACTCATGTCTTTTAGAAAGCCTAGATGTAGGGCAAATATTTTACCATCTGTGACCATTTTGTCTAGTTCAGGACTGAGAATGCCATCTAGTTGCTCTTCACTTAATGGTCGTGAACTCTGATTAACACTTGGATGAGGCAAAGAGGAAGGATCGTCAGCAATAGGACCCATATCTAAAACAGCAAGGTAAATAAATTAAAAGTGAATTCAGAACACTCACATCAAATGCATAACACTATTTTATCTGCATCAATATATAATATGTGAATTAATTAGGATTGTTATATAGTCAATCAATAAAAATAAAACACAGTGTATTAATAAACTTAAGTGCCACTTAAAGTTATCATTTAAACAAAGTAAATATATTTCTTGAGGAACAAAAGAATATACTAAATTTTTGCATGGCATTTCTCTGTAAAAAAAAAACCACCCATATTTAGATAGAAATTTATGAGAAGTTGACCAATAAAGAACTGCATTAACTTTGAAAACAGTGGCATCAAATGTACAGTTTAGTCATCTTAAGTAGTATTCAAAGAAGATAAGTTTCATGTAAGTTAATCAAAAGCTCTAAAATGCTCTATTAATGTTTAAGTAAATAATCTTTTTAAAGTAATAAATTATAAATATTTTAAATGGTTGGTTGTCACATTCTGAAGATATAAATTATATTTATAATTTGAATATGCTTTACCTCTTACATATTGCTATTTTAAACAACACACATGTAGAAGTGGTCTATCACTTTTTCATGCTTTCAATAATGCTATTAACAGTAAAGACTTTTGTCTGATCTTTTTAAATCATTATTAGGAGTTAACATTAATATGTGGATAACATGAATTACACATTAATGAGAATAAAAATCACTCATAAAAAAACTTATAAGAATTTCACCCAAAGTACAGTGTAAAGTATACTAATCTTTAGCTGCACACAAAAAGAGAAAAGCAAATTATGGATTAGTGATATATTAGCACTACTAACAAATATGCATGCACCTACAGTTGTTTTAGCTGAAACCACTACCAAAAAAGAAGACTAATTCTAGTCAGCAGTCATCCTTAGCTCAGTTTCTTACCAAATGGAAAAGGTGAGCTCTCAACCTGGAAAGTGCATAAATCAAGACCTACAAGACCCAAACCAAATAAAATGGATGATTACCATTAAGAGAAGGGAGTAGGGGGAATGCAAATAAAAGAAGAAACAAGATATGGCAAGACTGTAAGGCAACAAGCCTTGAATTTTGATGCAATTAGAAAGGGAACAGAAATTAACTAACTTGCTATATTCCCCTCCTAAAGCAGGAAAGCCGAGGTAGATCAAATAAAATGTTGAGTTCTTTGACAAAGCAAAAAGAGAACACACTTCAGTTACTAGGAAACAGGCAAAAGACCACACTTGTTCCACACATATACCTCTCACATCACAAAACAGAAATTGGGCAAACAGTATTCATATGTACCTGAATGATCAACTGATTTTGCTAGGTCATCTGAAATTATTCCAAGAATGTCATCATCTGTGTTTAAGACTTCAGAAATATCAGCTAATGGGTCATCAGCAGTACCTAAATACAGTAAGTATATTTATAAAAATTCAGTATTTTCCTCAGTGTTAAATTCTAAAATACCCTTAACTCATCCATAACTTTGCTAAATATTGAGAGTTGAGCTGATGCTGAAGCAAGCGCTACAATGATGAGAACTAAAGTTTATTACTCCCAAAGGCACTCTAAAGTTTTGAATAACAAAATTATTAAAAATTCAGGCTTTTTATTTTGTGACCAATATGTATTAACAAAGTAAAATTTTAAGTAAAGACCTGTAGGTAACAAAAGTAAATCAGAATGCTAAAACAAACAAAACCGAAAAATTCAGTAACTGGTACCCCTAAAATCACATTGAGAACATAAAACACATGGAAGTTAACAGAATATGCAAGACTAACCCATGATTTAGAAATTCTATGTAAATCATAAGCCAAGTGCCACACTACTTCCAGCACTGCCGCTCACACCAGTTACCTACTCACTCACTCACTAAAAACTATTTCAGTATCCACAGAACTAGATTAATCACGCAGTGATCCACTCGCTAGAACCTACACAACAGTGACTGAAACAGTGCATGCTCTCAAGGAGCACCTCAAAACGCATCCTCCGAGGAGCTGGACAGCAATTCAACGCCACTACTGTAAATGCTATTAAAAAAAATAACGAGAAAAAAGTCTTAAAACTAAGACATGTTATGTAAGATTGTTAGGGCTGACCTTTTGAAAGCAGAAATCTAAATGAAATGTGGGAATAATTAATGTACCAAAGAAGGAGAGAACAGTTGGGGCAGAGGGAAAGCCGATGTGAAGCTTGGGATTCACTTCGAAGTGTAATGGAAAGTTGTTGGAAGACTGAAAGACAGACAGGGGATAACATGACTGAAACTCTAAAGGGAACGTGCTGGCTGCTATGTACACAACAGATGTAGAGTTGGAGTGGGAGGAAGGACTGCTGGGGAGGCCCAGAGACTACTTCAAAGGCTACTAGGAGACCACAGCACGGTGAGGGAGAGGTGGTGACAGTCTACACAATGAAGACAGGGAAAGCTAACATAAGGAGTGGCTGGCTGCGGACACATCTTGAAGGTCAATGCAAATTTGTGAATGGATAACATGGAATTTGAAAAAATAAAATGCCAAGGATTCTTAAAAAAAAAAAAAAAATCTGAGTTAATCAAGCTGGAAAATACTGGAACTCTTTTTTTTTGGTGGGTTGTAAACAACACTTTCACTTTCATTGATTTGATTTTTTTTTTTTTTTTTTTTTTTTTTATTTGACAGGTAGAAATACAGACAGTGAGAGAGAGAGACAGAGAGAAAGGTCTTCCTTCCATTGGTTCACTCCCCAAATGGCCACTACGGCTGGCACTGCACTGATCCAAAGGCAGGAGCCAGGTGCTTCTCCTGGTCTCCATGCGGGTGCAGGGCCCAAGCACTTGGGCCATCCTCCACTGCCCTCCTGGACCACAGCAGAGAGCTGGCCGGGAAGAGGGGCAACCGGGATGCCAACACCACAGGCAGAGGATTAACCAAGTGAGCCACAGCGCCAGCCCCAATACTGGAACTCTTATTTAGGCCAGTTTAGGCCAGTTTTAGTAATTATATGTCATTCAGTTAAAGAATATCTGAAAGTTGGAACCAATTTTAAGCCTGTTTTTACTTAAAAAAAAAAAAAAGCTGTGGGCATAAACATACTCCAGATCAAATACCTCTATGAAATAGTTTTGGAGTCTTTAAACATTTTCTTCAAATATAATTCATACAAAACAACATAATTTTTGAACTGGAAAGTTAATGGAAATTTTGTACACCAAATATTCAGGAAATTAAAGTATTTCCATAATGTATTCTCTAGACAACAGTGCCTTTTAGTGAGCTGACATGTGGTACAGTGGTTAAGTCACTGCTTGCAATGCCAGCATCCCACATGAAGACCAATTCAAGTCCTGGCTGCTCCGCTTCTGATTCAGGTCCCTGCTAAAGGCACCAGGGAAAGCAAGAGAAGATGGCCCAAGGACTTGGGCCCTGCCACACATGTATCCCAGATGCAGTTCTTGGTTCCTGGCTTAGGCCTGGCCATTTAGCCAATTTCGGGAGTGAACCAGTCTCTGTCTCTAACTATGCCTTTGAAATAAATGAATCAATCTTTATCATTTTGTTGAAAGGTGCATTTTGATGAAAAAAAATTTCTAGGGACTAGCGTTGTAGCATTGTGGGTAAAGCCACCAACTGTGATGCCAGAATCCCATATAGGTGCTGGTTTGAGTTATGGCTTCTCCACTTCCAATCCAACTCCCTGCTAATGGCCTGGGAAAAGCAGCAGCAGATGGCCCAGTACTTGGGCCCCTGCCACCCATGTGGGAGACCTGCATGAAGCTTCTGGCTCCCGCCTGGCTGATGCATCTATTTGGGGAATGAACCAGTAGATAGAAGAGATCTCTCTCTCTGTATTCTTTCAAATAAATAAATCAATCTTTAAAAAAATAAAATGTAGTCACAGGGTTTACTTCCAGGAAACCATCAAATACCAAGTCCCTTCCGTAGGCCTCCAAATCTGCAATTCTGGAATCTATGGTTACAGACCTGATGGGTATGGAGGGTTGACTTTATTTCAGCCCAGGCTACATACAGTTAAAACTCATTTTTCGAGCCGGCGCCGTGGCTCAATAGGCTAATCCTCCACCTTGCGGCGCCGGCACACAGGGTTCTAGTCCCGGTCGGGGCACCGGATTCTGTCCCGGTTGCCCCTCTTCCAGGCCAGCTCTCTGCTATGGCCAGGGAGTGCAGTGGAGGATGGCCCAGGTGCTTGGGCCCTGCACCCCATGGGAGACCAGGAAAAGCACCTGGCTCCTGGCTCCTGCCATCGGATCAGCGCGGTGCGCCGGCTGCAGCGGCGGCCACTGGAGGGTAAACCAACGGCAAAGGAAGACCTTTCTCTCTGTCTCTCTCTCTCACTGTCCACTCTGCCTGTCAAAAAAAAAAAAAAAAAAAAAAAAACAACAACTCATTTTTCGGGGCTGGCGTTGTGGTGCAGTGTGTTAAGTAGTCACCTATAATGCCAGAATCGCATGAGAACCAGTTCGAGTCCTGGCTGCTCTACTTCTGAAGCAGCTCCCTACTAATGCACCTGGGAGGGCAACAGAAAATTGCCCAATTGCTTGGACACCTGTCACGCATGTGGCAACCTGGCTCCTAGCTTCAGCCTGGCCCAACCCTGGCCATTGTGCCATTTGGAGAGTGAACCAGTGGATAGAAACTCTGTCTTGTCCTTTCTCTCTGACTTTAAAGAATCTTACAAAAAATTTTTTCTGTGAAAGGATGCCTCTAAAGTGTTTTCCAAAATGTGCATAAAATTAACACAGTAGGGGCTGGCACTGTAGCATAGTGGGTAAAGCCACTGCCTACAGTGCTGGTATTCCAAATGGGTGCTGGTTCAAGTCCTGGCTGTTCCACTTCTGATTCAGCGCCTGGGAAAGCAGTAGAAGATGGCCCAAGTCCTTGGGGTCATTGCACCCATGTGGGAGACTTCCTGAAAGAAGCTCCTGGCTCCTGTATAGGGATCCACCCAGTACTGGCCATTGTGAACATCTGGGGAGTGGACCAGTGGATGGAAGATCCTTCTCCTGCTCTCTCTCTGCCTCTCTGTAACTCTGCCTTCCAAATAAATCAATCTTTTTTTTAAAAATTAACACAGTAACAAATGTAATCAATGGGAAAACTGGAGGCCTGTCAGAAGAATAGGAATTTACAATTGATAGCATTAGAAAAAACCTAAGGGGGGGGGATGGGGCGGAGGAGCGGGCACAGAAATAGTTATCACTATTCTTCCATGTCCAAATGAGTTGAACTCCTACAGCCTTGCTGATGTTTATTTACAAACACATGAAGTTTTCTTACCTTTTCCTGATTCACAGTAATTCCGACAGTCACTGCATCTAGGACAATAGTTCTCAACCAGGAACAATACAGCCCACCAAGGGATATCTGAGACTTTCATATCTATAGACTTTTTTTAATTGTTAGGAAGCCAGGGATGGTGTTAAACATCTTACAAGGTACTAGACACCCAGCCTCCTTGCTACAACAAAGCATCATCTGGCCTGAGCTGTCAACAGTGAGAAACTATAATCTGGGGAAATGTATTTCAAAAACAAAACAGGAAAATAAGTTCCCAACTATGACATTATTTTTGATTTTAGAATTTCTTTGGATTGTATTATTAATAAATACCTCTCTTAACCTGAGTTGAAGATTATTATAGCAGTAATTCACCAACTATGGTCAAACTCAGAAGAGTGTAACTGTTTTCTTTTATAACTCTTAATTTTCGTTGTAGTAACAAAGATAAATTGGTTTGCCAAAACTTACAGACCTTTTCACCTAACATAGCTACAATTACTTAATTAAAACCACGCCTTTCAATAAGCTTGATTTTCAGAATGCACAGGAAGTCAAACAAAAGCATTTCAAAGGATTAATTTTAAAAGGAAGATCTATGTTACACAATATAAAGAAAGCATGTGTGAAATATTCCCCCTACCTTGAGTTCCAAGTTTTGCAGGAGCTGAGGATGAGCTAAGTAGTGGATCTAATGAAGGATCCAAAAAATTTGTATTCATGTGTGTTTTATAGGAAAGCTGAGCTGCATCTTCTGATAGACTATCTAAACTCAACTTGTTTTGTCTACTTGTATCTAGAAGATCTTTTCCAAAGAAAGCTTCCTAGATAAAGATAAACACATATGAAAATGATCAGTTACAAAACTCTAAATATGAACAGATCATTCTGTCATCACTTCTGACAAGGGAGCAGAAATAACAGAAAAGCTTTGTATTTAACAATATAGAAAATGAATATAATATAGAATGATCTCATTAATTCTTTTTTCCCTTATTTTAAAAATAATCATTTTTGTAGTTTTACTAGAGAAAAAAAAAGTATGCAAATAAAACATTCATGCCAAATGTGTTTCTGGCAACTGCAGAATAATAATTCAATTCCAAGAGATTAAACTGCAATAAAATTTAAAGGTTGATAGATTTGCAATACTTTCAGCACCTTAATATATAATATAAGCAAAACTAAAGCTTCATGAATATTATTAATATTTATAAATTACTTGCAGAGAGTATCATAAGATTTTGATCTACAGCTTTAATATTTACATACTTCAAGGCAGATTTAGTAATCTTGCATTGATTCATATAACCATACAGGAGCTTCCACTATAAATATGAATGAGAGTTTTTTATAGTTGTTTTACCCATAGAATGTGTGCAACATTTACAGCTATTAAAGGCTTTTGGCTTTTCCTTCATTTACTTATAGCAACACTTCTCCATTTCAATATGCATGCTCTGTTCTAGAGGCTAGTGTTGAAAGCTGAGTTCTTTTCAAATACAGGATCTCTTCCCAAACATCCCAAGAATCAAGACTAAAGACAAAAAGGAAGCACTCAAGATCCCTTTTTTTATCTTCAACCTAGCAAATCTGCTTTAGTCTATTTTCTATAACATGGTTTGTCTGGAAGAAGGATCCTTTGTGGATGACAACGTTTCAGCAGCTATTAAAACTTAACACACACTCACTAAATATGTAAACACAAAAACTTTCACTGCAGCATTTTTTATAATACCAACAAGTGAAAATGGCCTTAATGTTCATCAATAGAAATACGACCAAATAAAATAGATACGGAAAATATAAACAACAATACAGCAGTTGTAAGGAAGTATATGGAGGGCTGGCATTGTGGTGCAATATGTTAAGCCACTGCCTGGGGCGCCAGCAGTCCTGGATGCTCCACTTTCAATCCAGCTCTTTTGCAAGTGGCAACACAGTTCAAGATGGCCCAAGTGCTTGGGC
This sequence comes from Oryctolagus cuniculus, assembly GCF_051225735.1. Taxonomy (NCBI): domain Eukaryota; kingdom Metazoa; phylum Chordata; class Mammalia; order Lagomorpha; family Leporidae; genus Oryctolagus; species Oryctolagus cuniculus. The sequence goes on along the minus strand of NC_142873.1, from coordinate 21,830,878 downwards.
CCCTGTTACCCACATGGGAGACCTGGATGAACTTCGAGGCTCCTGGCTCTGGCCTGGCCCAGCCCTGGCCCAGCCCTGGCCACTATGGCCATTTGGGGAGTGAACCAGTGGATGGAAGATCTCACTCTATGTCTTTCTCTATCTGTAACTCTGCCTATCAAACAAACAAATAAATCTTCTAAAAAAGAAAAAAGTATATGGAGTCATGAGATTAGAGATTGAAAGCAAGTTGAATATGTCCAAGAAAATATAGATCTCCAGACTATTATAAGTATGCAAAAATACATTTTTATAAAAAGTTCTGGAAGCACAAAAAGTAAATGTTAAAAAACACTTGGCTAATTTTTGAAAGGGGTTTGGTAGATGTGGGTGAAGTCTGGTAGAGATGAAGAAAATATATTTGATTTGAAATTTTCACAGAAACCAAATGTTTTACTCTGAAAAAAAAATTCTAAAAATTCATAAAGTTAGAACATATTTGTTTACTGGTAAATAGAAAATTATTCATCTATCACCAATGCTTTTTGTCATTGGGGAAAATGCTGAATAGCATAAAACATCTCAGAAGTTTGGACATAAATTTGAGAAACACCATTAGCAAGAATTCTTTTTCAATGACTCATGGTAACTTCATTTGTATTTATATAAAAATTTGGTAATATAAAAAATTCTTATTAATTTGCTGAGCGTTTCAATCACCACAGTTTATGCCAGAGTGGCTACAGATTTCCAACTTGGTATTTATCAGCAAGACTAAGAAGCAAGCAGAGGTTACGGATCCACAATGAGAGTCTCTTAAAGACTCATGCTACTATGAGCTATCAGTGGACTGCATAAATATTTCTGCTGGGGAGATTATATAGTTTATCTTGACATACTGTGACTAGTAAGACAAATTACACAGAGTGTTACTCTGTCACAATGTATTTCCCCAGATCAATGGCAAAAATACAATGATCACAAGATGTGCAGAACCATTACAAAGGCTTCCCACACAATAAACTTTAAAAAGAACAAAAAAGAAGTTAGGTGTTACTAAGGAAGCAATTCCACTCAAACAGCACAGCAGCAATAGGATTTCAAATGCAGTACTTTTAAAGGCTCTTTAGCAAAGTATTAAAAAGTCAGTTTCATACTTTCACAAGCAACTGAATATAAATTACACATTATAGAAGTATCATTAGGAGGAGGAGCAGACAACCTTCTCAGAACTCCCAGAAAGGACTATTGAAAAGGAAGGCAAAGGCAGTTACTTAATAACAAAAGAGGTACAAATAAGGATAATCTGCATTGCAAAGGACAATTTTCTGGCCAATAAAATAACTATTTGAAGAAAAAAGGTACAAAAGTAGAATGAAAGGGAATGAGGGGAAAATAGGACATTTATTAAGGATATTTAACAAAAAATTAAGTACATGAGTATCTAATTTAATTTCTGAACATTTCTGCGATTAGGCACTACAAAAACTTTATAGTTGAGAAAACTGGCACAGAGACGGTAAAAAGTGTGACGTTACACAACTAACTGGTAGCAGAGAGGTATTTAAAACCAGGAATTTTGCGCTGGGTGTGTGCCCTTGAGGGTAAAGCCAAGGCCTGCAAAGCCTGAATCCCATTGAGGTGCCTAGTGCTTCACTTCTGATCTAGCTCCCTGCGAATGGCCCAGAAAAAGCAATGGAAGATGGCCTAAGTATTTGGGTGTCTGCCACCCATGTGGGAGACCCAGAGGAAGTTCCTGGCTTCAGCCTGGCCTAGCCATGGCCACTGCAGTCATCTGGGCAGCATATCAGCAGACGCAAGACCTTTCTTTCTCTCTCTCTCTCTCTCTCTCTCTTTCTGTAGCTCTGAATTTCATGTAAATGTATAAATAAATGAATGAATACATATATACATACATAAAGCAAAGCAGCCAGCCAGCCAGCCAGCCAGGATTCTTAGACTTTAAAAGCTGAACCTTTTAACAGGAATATGGTCATTAACATATTGGTAAGTACAGTTACCAAAATGAAAACTGAGGAAATTTTGTTAGCTGAAAACAAATGTATTTTAAAACCAATTAAAATGTACAATTCAAGCAATGAAGAAACATTAAGGCCACAGTTCTATGGGAGTTGACAGATGAGAGCAACAGACAGTGAGATTAGGATGGACGCTCAATAGCAGTCTATCAAATTCGACTCATTCATATGAAGAAAAAGAAGCCCAGAAAGGGTGAAGAACATGCTCAGCTGAAAATTAGCTAATGACAAAACCAATGTTCTAATATAGAACGGTTCCAATACATCATATATAACAATTCTGTGACCCAATGTTTGCAAGAAGCAACAATTCTTTTTCCCAATCCACGCCTATCAAACAAAAACAATTCTTTGGCTGAAATATTTGGTTTACAAAGCCTCTAATCGAGACAAATTATTATTACAGTTAAAATTCTGACAACTAAACAACTATTTTCATTCAATAATCAAAATTACTGTAATATCTACTGGCAAAGACAATTTTAAAAATTGATATTTTTTTAAGAGGTAGGCAGACAGAGACACACTCCCATGTCCTGGTTCATTCCCCAAAGCCACAGCCAGGAAAGCAATACAGGTCTCCCACTTGGATGGCAGGAATCCCATTACTTCAGTCATCATCCGGCCGCCTACAGTCTGCATTAGCAGGTGCTGGAGTTGGAAACTGGAACCAGGAATCAAACTCAGGTACTTCAATGTAGAATGCTTTCATCTTAGCTGCTAGGTTAAACACTCCCATGACCAGGGGAAATTTTAATGGCAGTTAGGCTCGAAGCATACACAGATGTCATTAGTTTGGAAAAGGGAGCTGACTGGAGCAGTAGGTCACATACAGCAGGTTAAATGCTGCTTGGAACCTCTGCATCCCATATGGGAGTGTAGGTTCAAGTTCCAGCTACTCTGCTTCTGATCCAGCTTCCTCCTAGTTTGTCTGGGAGGCCAAGCACAACGGCTCAAGTACTCAAGTCCCTTCCACCCATGTTGGAGACCCGGATGGGGCTTTCCCACTCCAAAATGTTCTTGTTTTGGCTTCAAAACCACTCAGCCATGAGCAAATGGCAAAGAGAGAGAACTTGAAGTATCAAACCACAAAAAGGGATAAAATGTAAATTTTTACCAGGCCTTGGAATGTAAAAACAAACAACAAAAAAAACTGGCATTTATGAGTAAATGAAAACAAGTAAAGACAATAAAGACAATAAGCTTATTTTTTAAAGTTCAATGCATTACATTTTCTACATTAACAAAGTAGATATAATGTAAAACAAAATATTACTTGTAAATAGACAGGGAAAGTTTCTTCAAGTTTATTTTTCCTTTTTCGGTATCTCTTCTTTATTTTTTCAGTGCTTTCAGTAACAGAAACAGATTCATCAACTAGAGTATCTGGTAACTGTTCACTCCAGCCTACAACAATAATCATATTTATAAATACATAACATTTAACAAATTCAGACAAATCTACCTAATGTAATTTCATAGTTTACCAACATATGCAGTTTTGAATAAGTTGCATTATCCAAAAAGATCAAGCAAGTTTATTACTAACTTTTACAAATCAAAAATTTCATTTCATGTCTACTTAAATTAGCAATGTTTCCTAGTTTCTCTTGATAATCATCATTTTTTCGGCAAAGGAGAAACTTCTGTTTTTAACCACATTATGTTAAAGGTTTTTTTTTTTTTGTTAAAGGTATTTTAAAATGAAATACCCATTGCTCATTGAGTATGAAGAGATGGCTACTCACACACTTTTAACGGGAATTTACTAGACAAAAATGTTTTTTAAATTGTTTTGGGAAAATGAAAAAGATCTTGAAAATACTGTGTGCCCTTCCATGTAACAATCCTAAGTTCAAAAATTTACTGTAAATGAGATGTTTATACACATACATGAGGGTAATTAAATTCCATTTTCTATGAACTTTTTGAAAGAAATTTAAAAACCCTGCATATGAAATCTTTAAAAACGGAAAGGAAAATATGAATTACGAATCAAATGATGAAAGTATTTAAAACTTACTGCACAAAAATAAGCTTACCATCTAATTCCTTTTTCCATGAACTTTTTAAGTATCACAGGTTTAAAATATGACTATGAATATTCTCATGAATATTTATTATGAACAAAAGCATATTGATGAGCATATTCATAACATCAGAGTATGTAAACAAAACAAATCTTGGAGTCAGGAATAGCGGAAAAGTACACTACTTGAAACAGAAAAGTAAACAATCAAGCAATACTCATATACTTCCTAAGAGTAAGGCAAATAGTACACCCTCCCAAAAATTAAAATTGGCACTTTTGTTGTTAGATGACATGAACTAACTCTTATGAAAACAACTAAAACTAGCCTTTTAAACATAATGTAAATTTAAAAAATATAAGGTCAAAAGGGGGATGAGGGAAGGAGAGAGTGAAAAAGGGGAGGGGAGGAGGAAGAGGGAATATTACTGCATTCTCAGAAATGGAGACCAGGCTGTAGCATAGCTGGTTAAGCCACCACCTGAGACACCAGCATCCCATACAGGTGCCTGATCAAGCCCATCTACTCTATTTCTGATTCAGTTCCTTGTTAATACACCTGGGAAAGCATCAGAAGATGGCCCAAGTGTTTGAGCCCCTGCCATCCATGTGGGAGACCTGAAGAAGATCCTGGCCTCTGCCTGGCCCAGCCCTGACTTTTGCAGTCATTTGGGAAGTGAACCCAGCGGATGGAAGATCTCTCTGTGTCTGTGTTTCTCCAACTCTGCCTTTCAAATAAATAAAATAAATCTTAAAAAGAGAGCGAGAGAGAGAGAGAAATTGCATCTACAAACTAATCTGAATCTGCTAAAAAGTCATTAAAATTTTTTCAAATCCTAAAAATTTCCACCAAAAACTGTGGATAAACATTTTTAAAACAACCTTCTAAGTATACTAGTGATCTTTCTAGAACATAAAGAATCTGCAAAGACCAAAAGTATGGTAAGGAATAATCTATAAAAAATGAGTAAAGCTGTCTGAAATTTGGTGAAATACAGTGTCTTTCAACTCTAGGTTTCAGAACACACAGGGAACAGAACACATTCTTTAAGACCTCTCTACAGTGTATAGAAAATACCTGGAGGTACTACACATTGCATGGGTGAGTGAAGAAATACAACCTCACACCAAAACCATAACTCACGTCTCCCCTGTCATCATCAATACCAAAGAAAACTTTCTTCCCACAGAATTCATACACCCAAAATAGCTCTAATGAATTTATAGAACATGGGTGGACTTCATAGTAAAAATGGAGTCCTAAAGTCATTCTAGGATCAGCGCGATGCGCCGGCCACAGCAGCCATTGGAGGGTGAACCAACGGCAAAGGAAGACCTTTCTCTCTCTCTCACTGTCCACTCTGAGAAAGAAAAGAAAGAAAAGAAAGAAAAGAAAGAAAAGGAAGGAAGGAAGGAAGGAAGAAAGGAAGAAAGAAAGGAAGAAAGAAAGAAAGGAAGGAAGAAAGGAAGGAAGGAAGAAAGGAAGGAAGGAAGAAAGACAGAGAGAAAGAAAGAAAGAGAAAGAGAAAGAGAAAGAGAAAGAATGAAAGAAAGACAGACAGAAAGAAAGAAAGAAAGAAAGAAAGAAAGAAAGAAAGAAAGAAAGAAAGAAAGAGAAAGAAAGACAGACAGACAGAAAGACAGACAGACAGACAGACAGAAAGAAAGAAAAAAAACCAGTCATCCTAGGAAAGTACTGTGCCATGTTCCTAGAAATTCAAACAACATTCCAAATAATATGAACAGTTAAAAAATGTGCATTTCTCATACAATCAATAAATTGGGACTAGTAGAGGCAGCAGATAGAAACAATAGAATCAGATGATAAAATCAATCATGCAAATATTTTATTCTAATTCCTTTTGTTACATAAATTCAACTGAAGTAGGACTAAGTTTTTAAAAGACACTACAAAATGTTAAATATCAAAAAAAAGTAATTCAGAAAAGAAAAACTGCATAAGAAATTTAAACCCAATGTTTGAGGTTCAATTACACCCAGAAGAAGGAACATAATACTGAACTAAAAGGAAGATCTAAAGAAATTAGGTAGAGGACAAAATAAAGACAGCTATGTAGTAGTTTAGACACCATTTCAAATGGCCACATCCCACTCTGGAATGCCTGGATTTGAATTCTGGCCCTAGCTTCCAACTGATGTATATCCTCAGAGGCAGCAGATGGTGGCTTGAGCATCCAAGCCCCTACCACACATGTGGGAGACGTGGACTGATTCCCAGCTCCTAGCTTTAGCCTGGGCAAGCCTAGATTTTGTGTGCATTTCAGGAATGAACAACTGGATAGAAGACTCTCTCACTCTCACTCTCTCTTCCTCTCAAGTAAAAATCAAGCATAAAAAAAGGAAAAAGATGGAAAACATAAAATAGTTTCATAATTAGGATTTTACAGGATATAGACCATTAGGGAACTTCCTTTCTTTATAAATTTTAAGATTTATTTATGTGAGAGATGGGAGAAGTGAGGACGAATAGGGAAAGAAGGTTGAGGAGGAGGAAAAGGGAGAGAGAGAAGGAAGAGGAGGAGGAGGGAGAAGAGGAGGAGGAGGGAGAAAAGGAGAAGGAAGAAGAGAGAGATGGAGCAGGAAACAGAATGGGCAAGCATGAGAAGAGATAGCGAATGCATGTACCCACCAATTCACTCCACAAATGACAGCAAAGCCAAGAGCTGCAGCCAGGAACTCAATCCAAGTCTCCCACATGGGTGGCAAGAACCCAATATCCTGAGACATTACCACTGACTCCCAGGGTCTGTGTTAAGAGGGAGCTTAAGACAGGTGCCAGAGACAAGTATTGAACCCACACACTCCAATATGGGATGCAGGTATCTTAATCACTAGGCCAAATGGCCACCCCATGGAGCTTTGTTAAGATGTGTGATAATTTCTGTCACCCACCCTAGCAACAGAAGGACTCTATTTAGAGACTATGCTGGAAACATCTCAATTCTCTTCAGGTTTCCTATTACGCATATTAAAGTATCTAATTGTACATATCATGACCAAAATGTTTGCAAACTCTTCATTAGAACCACTTCCCAAACTGACCCCCCCAAAAAAAAAACAAAAAAACAAAAAAACAAAGGCACAGTATATTCTTAAGTCATAGTATGGCTTAAGCAATGATTTGGATTTCTTTGATGCTCAAATTGATAGTGACAAAGTTCACTGGAAGATCTGTTCCTAAAACACTATATAATTTTGTTAAATGTTCTTGGGATATCTTGCCACTTTAAAATAAACAGCCTAAAAGTTTCAAATTACATGTAAGTAGATCATATGTGAAAAGATAAGACAGGCAAGAGGGGGCCTTTTTTTCATGACCAGAAATTATCTTATGTAACTAATTTGTAAGCCTCTTAAATATTTATATTTACTATAGGAAACCAACTACCATCTTAAAATCTCAAAGGAATATAGTAGGGGCCAGCGCTGTGGCATAGTGGGTAAAGCCACCGCCTTCAGTGCCGGCATCCCATATGGATGCCGGTTCGAGTCCTGGCAGCTCCTCTTCCAGTCGAGCTCTCTGCTGTTGCCTGGGAGAGCAGTAGAAGATGGCCCAAGTCCTTGGGCCCCTGCACCCACATGGAAGACCTGGAGGGGACTCCTGGCTTCGGATTGGCACAGCTCTGGCCATTGCGGCCAATTGGAAAGTGAACCAGCATATGGAGGACTGGAGGACCGACCAACCGACTGACCGACCTCCCTCTCTCTCTGCCTCTCCCTCTCTCTGTGTAACTCTGACTTTCAAGTAAATCAATAAATCTTTTTTAAAGGATTTTATTTATTTATTTGAAAGGTAGAGTTACAGACAGTGAGAGTGAGAGACAGAGAGAAAGGTCTTCCTTCCATTGGTTCACTCCCCAAATGGCCACAACAGCTGAAGCTGCACCAATTTGAAGCCAGGAGCCAGGAGCTTCTTCCTGGTCTCCCATGTGAGTGCAGGGGCCCAAGCACTTGGGCCATCTTCTACTGCTTTCCCAGGCCACAGCAGAGAGCCGGATTGGAAGAGGAGCAGCTGGGAGTAGAACCGGCTAAATAAATCTTAAAAAAAAAAAAAAAAAAAAAAAAAAAAAAAAAAAAAAGCGGGGGGGGGGGGGGGATATAGTCTATTGAATTTAAGCCATTTGCTTATCAAATACTATTGCTGTCACAAGTACAAACTCTAAAGACATTTAAATTTTAATAATTAACAAGAGGCAATAAGGTTATTCTTTCCAATAGAGCTATCAACACACAGGTGTTAAATCAAGCAAAATTAGTACCATACCATCATCTCTACTAGGCAGCTGCTCACAAACAGAGCCTGAAGAATCTTTTCTGATCACAGATCTTTTGGTTTTTCCTTGCCCAGTTCGACTTCTTTGCCGTACCATAAATCCGCCAATACCTATCCAAAACAGAAATTGGATAAGCTGATAAACAACTAATTTCTCCTCATAATTCCACAATAAGTAGGAAGAAATTCCTGTCTTAAATAACATTTTTCAAAGTTCAAACTGGAATAATCTGAACCAACAATCTCATTTTAATGCATAATAAAAGGTAGAAATAAGAAAAACTGTCAAGACCATTGTTGTAATTAAACAAGAATTTAAATCAATGAGTGTAAAGAAATGCATTTCCTTTTCTAGACAGTATCAGTAAATATTAAATTCTTGTTTATCAAATATTAGTAACTAAAAATTATTTGTACATTAACAGACTAATAATTTCTGTATTAGCTAGAGGTTAGAAGACACAAGCATTCTTTGATTGACATAACTAATTACTCGTTATTCATCATTATGGCCTTTACGTGTGAAGACACACGGAACTCTGTAGTTAAAAGCATGGAATTTGGAGCCAGACTATATAATTCTATGTTTAACTTCTCAGTGCCTTAATTCCTTTACTTGTAAAACTAGGATAATGTATACCACCTCCTCACACATATGACAATTCATAAATGAACATACATAATGGTTTGAATAGTGCCTGACACACAGTCAACACTAGGTTTTTAATCAAATGACAAAGCTATGTAGCTTTACATGCAAGCGGGGGGGAAAACTCATTGAATATAAGTTCCTAGAAGGAATCTGCGATGTCTAAAAAGAGTGCCCTCTTAAGCTTCATAATTTGGATGAAACATTTTAGCTTAGGGACTATACCCGGTCTGTATGGTTTTCTTTTCCTCTTTTTGATGCCATCTGGTCCTTCTACTCCTTTAGTTTCATCATCCACAGGTTCCCGTTCAGGACTAGATTCTGATTTCCCATCACAGTCCATAAGATCCCCTTCTAGAAAAAAGCAAGTGTACAGATGAAATTGAGAAAGCCAATAAAATACATAATCCCTACAGAATGAGAAATACAAGGCAATCACCAATCTATTCTAATCAGGCACCTGAGTAGGCAAAGGAGTCTAAAAGGAGATGGAAGAGGACACCAGTGTTTGGAAAAACTATGTTACTTGATAGAGTGTTCTCAGGAACTAAAACAAACATGAGCGAAAGACAAAGAAGAATTATAAATTATTTATAATTAATCATTCACATGCTTTTAATTTCATCTTCAGGTCCTGGATCCCAGAGTTGTCTTTCTAACCTAGAACTCTCTTGTACAGTACAATCACAGCTCTAACTACAGACTGCCTAGTTACTGAAAACTATATATCCAAACTGAGCTATTAATTTCAGATGAGTTTCTTCCATTTCAATAATATTAACAATCATTATTAAAATATAGGAAAATGCCCAAGAACATGGAAGACTAGAAGACAATCTTGACAATTTCCAATTTCTTCCAACCACAATCAATACACCTTAATAGCTCTCAAAAGTATTTCATGAGGGGACTTTATAAAGTTCTTGGAAAGATGGAATTAAAATATAAAACTTATTTTTAAAATATGAAACTTAGGCCGGCGCCATGGCTCAATAGGCTAATCCTCCACCTTGCGGCGCCGGCACACCGGGTTCTAGTCCTGGTCGGGGTGCCGGATTCTGTCCCGGTTGCCCCTCTTCCAGGCCAGCTCTCTGCTATGGCCAGGGAGTGCAGTGGAGGATGGCCCAGGTGCTTGGGCCCTGCACCCCATGGGAGACCAGGAAAAGCACCTGGCTCCTGGCTCCTGCCATCGGATCAGCGCGGTGCGCCGGCTGCAGCGGCGGCCATTGGAGGGTGAACCAACAGCAAAGGAAGACCTTTCTCTCTCTGTCTATCTCTCTCACTGTCCACTCTGCCTGTCAAAAAAAAAAAAAAAAAAAAAAAAAAAGAAACTTTATTTTGCAACATAAATCCAATCAAGTTAAAGACACTTTCGTGATACCATACATTCAAACCCTCCCTAAAGAAAAGACAATGTGGTCTTTAAAAAAAGTATTTATTTGAAAGGCAGGAAGAGAGGGAGACAAACAGACATCTTCCATTTGCTGGTTCCCTTCCCAAATTGCTGCAATGGTCAGGGATGGCCAATCAGAAGCCAGCAGCTTGTCCTACTTGGGTGGCAGAGACCCAATACTCAGGCCATCTTTCTGCTGCTTTCCCAGACACGTTAGCAAAGAGCGGGATCACAAGCAGAGCACTCAGGCTTGAACCTGCACTCATATGGGATGCTGGCATTGGAGGCAGCAGCTTAACCCACTGCACAACCACGCCAGCCCCAATGCAGTCTGTTTTTTTTTTTTTTTTAATACTATTAACTGAATAAAAGAGGTTGCTCTTTTTAGGAGCAACTTTTTAGAAACCAAAAGGAACTCCCTTGGAAACATTCCCAAAACAACCTTTGAATGAGGAATGAGCTGGAGCACTGTCACGGTAGATAGTCTTCTAATGAAGCTTTCCTGGGTCTTTTTATTTATTTTTTAGTATTACAAAAGCAGAGTAACAAAGTGTGTGTGTGTGGTGGTGGGGTAGAGAGAGATAGATCAAGTTTCCATCAAGTGACTTACTCCCCAAATGACTGCAACTGTCAGGGCTAGAAGAGACCAAAATCTAGAATCAGGAACTCCATCCTGGGCTCAAACATGGGTGGTATTTGAGCCAAAAATCACTGCCTCCTAGGATGCATAAACAGGGCATGAGATCTTTAGTGCAGAGTAACTAGGATTTGAACCAGGCACTCTGATATGGGATGTGGACATCCAAAAGAGGTGGCTTAACCTGTTGTGTCACAATGCCAGCCCCTAGGGTATTTTTCTGCTAAAGCTTTGGTCAATATTCTCGAAAACACTTTCATAATAGGCACATGTTATTATTCCTCGGCCCTCTAGAAAGACAAGCCAAATGCCCCGAGGACCCAAAATACTGTGACCATGAACTTGGCTCTTAAATGATCTGCTTCAGCTTTGACTGAGGCACTTGATCATTTGGTAGCTATTGCTTAAATTGTGCTCTGTCTTATGGATCATTCTGATAAAGCTATGTTTCACTTCCTATTAGAGTTTTTCAAAAAACTGCTTAAGGATCTTAATCCACTGCAATTCCATTCAGGTCTCTCATGTAGGTGGCAAGGACCACAAGCATTTAGGCCAACTGGCCTTCAAATGGGATGCGGAAGCATAAACCATTGTGCCACAATGCCGGGCCCGGTGAGTACTCTTTCCAAACTGATTGTTTTACCCTACTTAGGGCTTCAAACTAGATTCTCTTCAGATATGTTATAAAAAGGTAGTATAAGTTTACTTTGGGGCAAAATGTTTTGAAATCCATATAGTTTTTTCATTATGTGCATTTTACATGAACTTTTTCAAGAACCCTTATATTTCATTCTACTACCATATTAGTCCAGTCTCACATATGATTTCCTACCAACAGCTTCCCATCTAGTTTCCTGCATCAAAGCTTGCCCCTCTCCAATGAGATCTTCAAACTGCATATAAACTTCTCCAAATATTAATTTTCTTGCTTAAAATCTGTTCATATCCTATCAGTGTCTCAAACATAAAGTTCAAATTGGAATGCCCAATATAATAACCTAAAAATCTTATTATTTCTAACTACAGTGAACCATATTCATAGAAAGGATCATGCGTTTTGATGCATTATCTCCCCCAAACTCCAATTTTCTCTAAATTAACTTTCAAATTTATTCAAGGTTATACACCACAGCTATATGCGCCTATCCATTGTTATGCTTCATTTTAATTGGTTCTTTAAAGTCTGTGTCCTGGGGCCAGTGCTATAGCTTGGATGATTAATCTGCTGCCAGCCACACCAGCATCCCATTTGGAGTGAGGGTTCAGTATTCACTGCTGTGTTTCTGATCCAGATCCCTACTAATGTGCCTGTGAAAGCTGTGGAAGACAACCCTAGTGCGTAGACACCTGCCACCCATGTGGGAGACCCAGATGGAGTTCCAAACTCCTAGCTTTGGCCTGGCCCAGCCCTGGCAATTATAGCAATTTGGGGGAATGAATCAATGGATGGAAGTTGATCTCTTTCTCTCTCATACCTTCCATCACTCTACCTTTCATATAAATAAATCTTTAAAAAAAAAAGTTTATGTCCCTAATAGATTATATTCTCCACATGAATACAAACTAAAACATCTTAAAACTAAAGCTTTCAGGCTGGCACTGCGGCTCAATAGGCTAATCCTCCACCTAGCGGCGCCGGCACACAGGGTTCTAGTCCCGGTCGGGGCGCTGGATTCTGTCCCGGTTGCCCCTCTTCCAGGCCAGCTCTCTGCTATGGCCAGGGAGTGCAGTGGAGGATGGCCCAAGTACTTGAGCCCTGCACCCCATGGGAGACCAGGGGAAGCACCTGGCTCCTGACTTCAGATCAGCGCGGTGTGCCGGCTGCGGCGGCCATTGGAGGGTGAACCAACGGCAAAGGAAGACCTTTCTCTCTGTCTCTCTCACTGTCCACTCTGCCTGTTTTTTAAAAAAACAAACAAACAAACAAAAACAACACTAAAGCTTTCACATTAATAGTTAGCTTGTTTAACATAGCATTTAAAAGGTGTTCAACAAATATTTCACTGAATAAAATAAATGAAATTATGTAATGTATATTGAAGTTCAGGTCCTATGCTATTTTAACATCACAGTATTTAAAATTCTCTAAATTAACTATGATTTACTCTATAGTATAAGGAAAATACAGATCTTCCATCTACTGGTTCATTCTGCAAAGGGTTGGAAAGGCTGGGACTGGGCCAGGAGCCCACAACTCCTTCCAGGTCTCCCATACTGGTGGCCAGGAACCCAAGCACTTGAGTCAAATTCACTGCTTTCCCAAGAGCATTAGCTGGGAACTGGACAGGAACTGAAGCAGCCAGGACTTGAACCAGAGCTAGAGCATGGGATGCCAGCACCACAAGCAGCAGCTTAACTGGCTGTGCCACAAAGCCAGACCCAAGTTCCTCACTGATAACCAACAATGTAAAATTAAGGCTTAATCTGATGAAACTCTATTACCAGGAGAGAGAAAGAACTGAGAACATAAAACAATTCTTAGCAATAAAGTATATGATATGGTAGGCTGAATGCAAAAGAGAACACAGAATGGGAAAAAAGCGGATAAAAGCAGATAAAAAAGTATCCACACATTGACATTTGTCAATCAAACTTCATAAGTCAAAGGGAAAAGAATTTCCTAAAATCCTTTAAGATTTTGAAGAGAAAACACACATCACACAAAAAGAAATGAACTCAAACCAAAAAACATTGGATCAATGACTTTAATAAAATCTGTACATTTTCAACATGAGAAAAAAAAACAAGTAGTAGATGAAAATAATGAAATTTTCAGAAGACAGCCATCACCCAAATGTACGTGCCATACACTCTCAGGAAACTATGAAAGATATGTTCCAACAATATCAGGTGAAGAAACAAGGAATAGAAATGCATGGAATCGGGGTCGGTGCTGTGGTGCAGCTGGTAAAGCCACTGCCTGCCGTGCCAGCATCCCATATGGGTACCGGTTCGAGTCCCAGCTGCTTCACTTCCAATCCAGCTCTCTGCTATGGCCTTGGCAAAGCAGTGGAAGAAGGCCCAAGTCCTTGGGCCCCTGCACCCACATGGGAGACCTGGAAGAAGCTCCTGGCTCTGGATCAGTGCAGCTCCAGCTATTGTGGCCAATTAGGGAGTGAACCAGCGAATGGAAGACCTTTTTCTCTGTCTCTCCCTCTCTGTCTACCTCTATACTCTACCTCTCAAATAAATAAAAATAAAATTTAAAAAAAGAAATGCATGGCATTCACAGAAAATAAGTTCAGCACAGGAGAGAGTATCAGATGATCCCCAGGATGACAGTGAACAGGGACGCCCAAAATTAATCACATGTAGCAATCTGTTGCCTACTCTAACACTGGAACTGGCTTACAGACCACTATTCACACAGGGATAGTGAAAACCCAGAGAGCACTTCTACTGATGGGTATCATCCTGATATTAGTGAACTCACATACTGAGATACATGGCCATAACCTATCATGGTGTTATTGAAGGTTAATGGCCCTTCTAACCAATATCTTCACATGAGATCTCTGATGCTCACAGGCTACAATGAAGAAAGACTACACGATTTAAATATGAGAAACTGTCCCATTAATACATACTATATATACCTGAACTACTCTCTAGAAGATTGGAAGAAAACAATGGTTACCTCGGGGGAAGAGATGATTAGGAAGAAGACTAGTTTTTCATTGCTTATTCTTTTGAATCCTTTACATTCTTTACATTATGCACAAATAACATCTATTCAAAAATAAACCCAAAACGGGGAAAAACTGAAAACTTTTCTTCTACTATCTAACACAAGGATGCCCACATTCAACATTTCTATTAAACACTATATTAGAAGTACTAGCTAGAGCAATCAGACAAGGAAAGGAAATAAAAGACATTCCAATCAGAAAAGTAAAATTATCCCTAATTGCAGATGACATGTTTGTATGTAGAAAGCCCTAAAGTCTCCATGGGGGCAGGGAGGGATGGAAGTATCAGACCTAATAAAGAAATTCAGAAAAGTATCAGGATACAAAATCAATATATAACAGTTATACTTCTTTTTATCAATAACAATCTACCTGAAGGAGAAATCAAGGGAAAAATTTCATTCATAAATGCAGCAAAAAGAAAAAGACACATGAAAATATCCAAAGAAGTTATGTATACTAAAAACTATAAAACACTGATGAAAGAAACTGAAGACAGGGTCTGGCACGGTGGCACAGCAGAATAATCCACTCCTGCAGTAACAACATCCCACGTGAGCACCAGTTTGAGTCCAGTCTACTCTCTAAGGCACCAGGGAAAGCACTGGCAGATGGTCCAAGTGCTTGAATGATAGTACTCACAAGGAGACATGGATGAAGCTCCTGGTTTCAGCACAGCACAGCCCTGGCTGTTCTGGCCATTTGAGGAATGAACCAGCAGACGGAAAATCTCACTCTCAATCTAACTTTGCCTTTCAAATACATAAATCTTAATTTTTAAAAATAAGTTGAAAGAATGAACATTAACCTTACAGAGGCAGCAAGACACAAGGACGCTGTCACCTTAACAGGGAGGTAGACCATCTTCCTGTTTCCTCAACAGTCACTGAATACCACTTCCCACACTCTATGTGCCTCGCCCCATTGCCTGCTATAGCCCAGATACAATCCTACTCCCATATCTCCAATCGTGACCCCTATCAATTGTGCTGTTCCACCACTTGGCCAGCAATTCAGAGGTAAGGTGCTCTGTTCCCATTCTTGAAACGCAGAGTATTTTATTCTCGTTAGGTTTGGGATTTTTTCATGCACTATCAGGGTTTCCAATCCAAGGAGGGGAATTAGCCCAAAGTCAGCTTTTATTGCACAGACACTGGTTTCTAATATTTTAAAGTGATGACTCGCGACTTATCTTCTTAAAGTAGTAAATCACAGGTATTGATAGAATATTCCAACAGCATCATAATTTGGACTTCAGATACCTAAGGAGTCTAACATTATGGACAAAATCATAACTGTAATGCATAGAGATCACTTTTACTCAATAATACTTTTGAAAATTTAATTTTTACTTTCTAAATTTTTATTTTCATTTAATTGAAAGGTAGAGAGAGACAGACAATAAGACACCTTCCATCCACTGGCTCACTTGCCAAATACTTGCAAAGGCCAGGGCTGGGACAAGCAGAAACCAGGAGCCCAGAACTAAATCTGGATCTCATATTTGGGTGGCAGGGATCTAAGCACTTGAGCTATCACCTGCTGCTTCCTACGGTGTGCATCAACAAGAAGCTGGAGTCCAGGAATCAGACAGTGTGATGCAAGTATCCCAAGCAGTGACTCAATCACTGCAGTGTGACTCCGATTCCCCAAATTCATTTTTCATATCTTCTAGCCTCAACATAATCTGCTGCGCTTCTCAACAAAGAGCCTGTCAGACATGACTTTAAAATACAGGAAACAGGCCGGCGCCGCGGCTCACTAGGCTAATCCTCCGCCTAGCGGCGCCGGCACACCGGGTTCTAGTCCCGGTCGGGGCGCCGGATTCTGTCCCGGTTGCCCCTCTTCCAGGCCAGCCCTCTGCTGTGGCCAGGGAGTGCAGTGGAGGATGGCCCAGGTGCTTGGGCCCTGCACCCCATGGGAGACCAGGAAAAGCACCTGGCTCCTGGCTCCTGCCATCGGATCAGCGCGGTGCGCCGGCCGCAGCGCGCTGGCCGCGGCGGCCATTGGAGGGTGAACCAACGGCAAAGGAAGACCTTTCTCTCTCTCTCTCTCTCACTGTCCACTCTGCCTGTCAAAAAAAAAAAAAAAAAAAAATACAGGAAACATTTACATGTTATTTCTACAGCTACCAAAATAAAGAAAAGGATTTGGAAAATCAAGTTCAGAGGATTATTCTAGAGCACAATCCCTAGATCAAAGCACTCAAATACATGAACATAGTCATAATTCCTTTATTCACTCAAAGGGAACAAAAGTTAGTGGTATGGCAACGATTTGTATTGCATTCCGTATGAGAAACACTGTGCTCAGTGTGACACAAGCCATCACATTTCATTAGCGCAGCTACTCGGTGCAAATGGTTCTAGTATACATATTTAGAAATGAGACAACTAAGCATCAGTGAAGTTAAACCATATGCAGAGTAGGCTTGAGCATTGTCCACTGCTCTGTTTTTCTAAGAGTACTGACACATCAAAGCATGCTAGTTAAATGGTTTACAATAGGTGATGATTACACTCTCCCTTTTTCCTGTACATGCATACAGTTAACTCATTTTAAGAGTATGTATCTATGTGTGCTTGTGGTTATCTATGTGTATATTCACAGAATAGCAAAATATAATACTGCATTTTTAATAGGATTTCCATTTAGCAAAGAAAAGCACAAATGTTCTTCAAATAAGATGCTATTTATTGGTAATCATTCCTAGATTAAGTTCCTTTCCTTGCACGAAGGATTTCAGATACAGCTGATAAGTGAGCAAAGGCAACAGTCAGCAAGATACTATAGTCAATACCCTAAATTCTAAAATTGTCTTAATCACAATCTTCAACATCCAATACTTTAAACAACAATCATTCAGTAAGTACAAGGACAGATTCAACAGACCAAATTAAAAATGAGCTGTTCTAGAAAATAAATGGGAAGACAGGGTAATTTTTCAAATGATTTTTTTACATTCACAAGAGTAAGAAATAAGAAACTGAAATACACTAGCATTTACCATCGTAATTTTCTACAAAACAGCATTTCCAAGGAATACTTTCTAAGGACTTTGTTGTATTTAAAACATTCTATAATCTCATGATTTGGCAGATAAATCATGAATAAACTTTAAATGAATAAGAATTATTAATAAACCACTAATATTAGTAACTTATGTATAACAACAGACTTTTCAGTTTTTGAAAGATACAACATTTCCCAAATTTACTACATCTCTTCAGATATTTTTAAGATCCTCAGAAACAAATTCTTTGGTATATTCTAGCTAATGTTGACCTGATGAATTCCTCCTAAATATACGGAGTACTTCTTCACAACCCAAAGCCACCTTAGATATCAAAACCAAATTCTCGATTCAAAAATATTTTAGAAGTGGCTATAGACAAGCATCACAATGCTTTTTCCCAAACCGCACAAAGCAAAAGCACACCACTGTAAAAGAAATGCAAAGACTTAACAATAAATTATCAGAAACTTATAAAATCATGTTGACACAAGGACGCTGTCACCTTAACAGGGTGACAAATTCTATAAGTTCCATTTATAGAAAATGAAATTTAAATAATTCTGGAGCAAAAAAAATTTTGAAATCTAGATATTTTTCACAATATGCACTCTCTAAGTGTTAAAAGATCTCTTATGTGCTTTTCATGGCATGATCCTCTCTCACTTAGAATACTGCAACAGCCTCTGGATTGACCTACTTGCTACAATTCTTTTACTTAACTGTTTTTTCATGTAACAGCATCTTTCCTGTTAAAACAGGATTAAGATCATGCTTCTTTACAGAAACACCCAATTATTTCCCATTCCACATCTAGTAAGTGCAAATTGTTCTGAATGATTTACTGAGCCACCCATCACATCACTTCCTACTGTTCCCTTTGCTCACTTTGCTGGACACAGTCATCTCAACATTCCCCATACAAGCTGGGCCTGGCTTCCTCACACCTGAGACATTCTTCACTTAGTTAAACAGATGGCTCACCCACCTCTTTAAAGTCTGTACTGACTGTTTTCAGTTTATCAGACCACTCTATGCATGCTCAATTCCTATGAACCTAATTATTTTTAATAGCATTGCCTGAATACATTAGAATTTTTTTTTTTACACTCTTGTATCCTAACATTAAAAGCAAGCTCCAGGATGAAGTGGCATAGTGGCATAATGGGTTGGGATGCCAACTGCAATGTTGGCATCCCATGTGGGCAACAGTCCTGGCTGTTCTACTTCCAATATGGCTCCCTGCTGGTGCACCAGGGAGGGCAGTGGAGGATGCCTCAGGTGCTTGGGCCCCTGCACCCACCACGGGAGACCCAGAATGGAGTTCTGGGATCCTGACTTCAGCCTGACACAGTCCCAGCTTTTGCATCCATTTGGGGGAGTAAACCAGCAGATGGAAGATCTCTTTCTCTGTGTTTCTCTCTTTGCTCCTCTACCTCTCAAATCAAATTAATAATAAAAAAAATTTTAAGGGGCCGGCTCCGTGGCACAGTAGGTTGATCCTCCGCCTACAGTGCAGGCATCCCATGTGGGAGCCGGTTCTAGTTCTGGCTACTCCTCTTTGAGTCCAGCTCTCTGCTGTGGCCTGGGAGAGCAGTGGAAGATGGCCCAGGGCCTTGGGCCCCTGCACCCATGTGGGAGACCCAGAGGAAGCTCCCGGCTCCTGGCTTCAGATTGGCACAGCTCCGGCCGTTGCGGCCATTTGGGGAGTGAACCAACGGAAGGAAGACCTTTCTGTCTCTCCCTCTCATTGTCTGTAACTCTACCTCTCAAACAAATAAATAAAATCTTTAAAAAAAATTTTTAAAAAAATAAAAAGGGCTGGCGCCACGGATCACTGGGCTAATTGTCCGCCTGCGGCACCGGCACACCGGGTTCTAGTCCCAGTCGGGGCGCCGGATTCTGTCCCGGTTGCCCCTCTTCCAGGCCAGGAGCCAGGTGTTTCTCTGGTCTCCCATGCAGGTGCAGGGCCTAAGCACTTGGGCCACCCTCCACTGCCTTCCTGGGCCACAGCAGAGTGCTGGACTAGAAGAGGAGCAACTGGGACAGAATCGAGCCCCCAACCTGGACTAGAACCGGGGTGCCAGCACCACAGGCGGAGGATTAGCCAAGGGAGCCGCGGCGCTGGCCCTGTGAATATAAATTTAAACTTCAAGTTATATAAACATTATCATTTTTCCATTTCTAGAATGTACATATCAAGCTCTACTTTAACATAAACTTGGTTTCAAAGCAGACATTATCTGTGATCATTTATGTATAAACCTAAAAAGCCTAAACTCAAGCATTTGTGATCTTCAATCATATGGTGCTCCCCAAATTTTCTATATGGGAAATCTGTATTAAGAAGATATATGAAAGCCAAAGGAAAAAATTTAAGAAAATCACTCAGAATGGGCAAATGTCACATCAAGGGATATCTACATTAATGTGATTACCTTTAAATAAATCAAACATTTCAAAAGTTACCTTAATGCTTCAATTCTTACATATGTATTCAATGGAAAATAAATTAGTATTACCTCGACTATCATCCATTTCCCCATCCCTTGAATGCTCTGACTGGATGTCTGGAGGGGTCTGAAGGACAGCCACGCTATTCTGATTTATAATCTTCAATTTTAATTTTGGTTTTGACCGTTTTCTTCTTGGAACTGTGACTGTGAGGCTCTGCAGCTGAGTCATCCCTGATTCAGTCAGACACACACCATCCTGGGTGTAGGTTTTAGGTGGATCTAGAAGTATAATTCCCAAGAATACAAACTTAAGGTTTCACTGTAAATTCATTATTCCAAAATACCCACTTAAAGGGAAAATGACTATAGTTCAAGACGGCAGTTATCTATGGAAATATAAGTCACTTAACAATGTCAAAACTAGTTGGCCAAACTTTCTTGGATTGACAGAGAGTTTATTGGCAGAAAGGTTGCATGTTTTTCTGGCATTTCTACTTCCATGCATTGATGTAAAGATTTAGGAAGGAAACATTGAAGCTAAAATTAATGCTTCAGCTACCCTACTATGAGCCTTTTCCCCCCAAAAAACACTTAAAGCTAGGAACAATTTACAAGAGAAGCAACAATGCTCTAGAAGCTAGGGTGGAAAAAAAAGCATTAATATAATCATTTATAGAAAGCAGCAGTCAAAAGTACAAATGATATAAATTTTTAAATTGACAAAATTTAGCATACTATCTGTAGTACCCTCAATGTTTTCATATCTGAAGGCAACAAATACATGTACATAAGAGAATGACTGCTGAAAATGTCATTAATTACCAATGCAGGCTGACCTATTACCCACCCCCCCAAAAAAAAGAGAGAGAGAGACTAAATTACTTAACTAAGCACAGTAATATATCAATGAAATCCAAAAGAATGTGATTAATGCTTATTTCTGAAACTTGGTATTTTTCCCAGGTAAAACTGCATAAAAGGAACCTTTTATGTATCAATTAAGGCAACATGTTACAAGCCAATAATATACAAATTAAGGATTCATATGCTTAAAAAGCAAATTGTTTCAAATTTTACCTAGCTCTTTTACTTTTGTGACAATTTGTGCTACAAGTGAAGAGTCACAGCAGTCTGAGGAAGGCACTGAAAAGAAAAAAATTCAGGTGATTTTTTCAGAAAAGATAAAGTTTACTTAAAGATTTAAATATGATTCCCTTAAAATAAATGCTTCAACAAACTAAACAAAGGTCTATAAAATGACAGCCAAACATAAAGGGAAGTAGTGAAAGTACTTTATTCAGGGAGGAAATACTAACAATGATACAGAATCAGTATACTGGATTTCTACATATCGCTAATAACTATAAAAGATTATACTCCTTGAATGTAATATTATGACTTACATCTGAAGTGATTCATTTTCACCATTTAGGTAAATTGTTTTAATATATAAAATGAAGATAACAAAAATTAATCTATTAAAAGGAGAACTTATTTTCATAAGTTACTGGGCCAAAGTAAGTTTCTCAAAGACAAAAAAGAATGAAGAATTAAGACTTATTGTCTATAGAAAATAAAGTGCAAGTGAGTAACAGGACAGCAGAGTCACATTTCGAATTATTCTCTTACCATTTGATGCGGGCATATAGGGTCTGCACATGCTACAGTCAAAACCAATGTCTGCTACATTTTCCACTTCCTCCTCAGTATTTAAGTTTTGACAAACAGCATGCATCCATCTAAAAAGACCATATGTGTACATTTATAAAGAAATGAATATACTCAATCCTGTTTTCTTTTAAAAACAACAGGAACTTGACAGTCTACATAATTAAAAGCCCTAAATCTCACATGCTCTTACTATCTAACACATCTCACCCTTCTGTCCTGCTTATCTCTAATGACTAACAAAATTTTTCATAGAATTGAGAAGGAAAGTAAAAGCAATGAGAATAAATTTAAGGGAGGAAGCAAAAGCACATTACATGAGGAGTATGGATTAAGTATTATGTGATCATATACCAATATATCAAAACCAGCAAAGAGGTTACTTAGGTCAGGTAGAAAGAAATTCAGAAGGCAGCCAATGGTAAAGTGTTAACAAATTTGAAGTAACTTTAACATAAAGTGAAGCTGAATGGTTTGCTGGGAAAGAAATTGAAGGACCTCTCATGCTTTAGAATAAAGAATTTGTAAGCAGGGTCTTAAGAAAACTACACTATTCATAAAGAAAATACTGTAAACACCTTGATATTTACAATGTGTAACCACTAACAGAGCTCCACCATATACCAGTAAGACCAAAGGAAACGGTCTTGATTTTTGGGGGGTGGGAGGTTGTATCTAACAATTAAATTATCTATTATCTACAGCTTGAAAGAGAAGTGGCTTAGGTAAAATACAAAAGGTCAGGGTCATTTTTAATACCTCATAAAAGCAATTTAAAAACCTATCGTAAGAAAACACAAATATGCAGGTAATCATCCCTAGCAAATTTCAAGGGATTCATAAACATTCAAAAAGCCCCACGATAAAAACCCTTAGTCTGGAATTTAAGCAGAAAATCACTTTTGTAATTTCCTAGCTGACTAAAAATCTGGAAAGCAAAAGTTATGATTAAGGGAACACTTTCCAATTTCATTAGGCAATGTTTGCAAAGACGACAAAGTAGAAAACAACAATACCTATCGCATTGTCTACACTGCAGAATAAGATCTTCTTCTCTATAGTTTCGACAGCAGACCGGGCAGGAGGAGAGGCTTGCACAAGGAGCACACTGTGTGTAGTTGTTTTGCCATTCACATCTCAGACCTGCAGATGTTGCTCCACAGTGTCTGCACCAAACACACCTGAAATCCAAACCGCCCCAAAAGTCTCAATTCTATTTACATAATTCAGAGGGCTACACATAAACAGAATAGGAGGAAACTATTAACTATGCACAAAGAATTTTCTAATTAGTGATATATGTCATACTAAATGTTTACTATGTGATTAAAGAGATGGGAGAAAGTTCTGAACGCAAAAGTCTACCAAGGAAAACATAAATCCCAGAATACCATTTGCACTTCCAGCCTCCTTTGGGCACTGTCTGCAATGGAGGGTCTAGGCAGTAGGTGTGATAACTTATGTCACAATCATCACAAAGCAGGAGTCTTCCTGGGTCAGTTGCCTTCCCGCAGGCCTCACACACAGTGCACTCCAGACACCGCCAACCTTTGCTAAGAACTACTTTAGAAATCTGTAAAAGAAACAACACACATAATTTATAATTAAACAGACCTCATTATCTATAATCAAATTACATAATTAAATAATTTTATACTAAAGAAGCAAGTCATGGACATTTATTGAGCACCTGTGGCCCAACACTGCCCTGGGCAAAGTGAAACACAGAAGGATGACACTAATGCCTTTAGTTAGTCCACGTAAATAACTGGTGCTGTACATTTAATTCCACTAAACTTACAGATACAGTCTGGATTTTAAAGAAATCAGGTTGCCTGCTATGTTACTGTTCAATTCTATGCTTCTGAAACTTATGCATATGATGTAAGGACATAAATGTTAAAACCGAAGAAAAGAAACAACATAAATTTAAGATAAAACATGAGTTCTCACATACACATTATGATCTTGGAGGATTTCTATGCTATGAAGCTAGCACTCCTGAAATTCATCTTCCCTTTGCTAATTTTCTTCTCAAGGGTCTAAATCAGTGGAAAACTGAAAATCTACAGAATACACAGTATGCAATCAAAAAAAAAATAGAAATTCAGTTCATGAGGAATAAGAAAACCTAAAATATACCAGAGAGGAAAATAAAAGAGTTAAATTCAAAAAATCACTTATCAGAACATAATCAAACTTCCCAGCTCTGGATATCAGAATCAATTAGCAGTTCCTAAATTCTTTTCAAATTAGAATTCCTAACATGAACAAGCAGTTATATGTAAGAGCAGAATACCTTTTAGACACCCCAACACATAAAATTCGACTCTCATCTTCTCCCTATTAAGTCACATAGACAAATAAAATGCAGAATGAGGTTGTACATGAAAAGGAAAGTGTGAGGTCGAGAAAGCAATGTGTACAACAAAGGACAAAAGTCCAGGAGGTTTTAAAGATGAGAGCGGGGCAACATATCTACAAGACACTGGCACCAATGAAAGCAAGGGAATGGAAATGTCTAGGAAGAGTGAGGGCTCTTCCCAGAAAAAAAGAACTTACCAAAATATTAAAAACTCATGTATATTATGAAAAACCATGCACAGATCAGATATCAAAAGACCTTGCAGAATTAAACTTCTCTTAGTTCTATTTTTCCACAACCACGTTGAAGTACGCTTATAATGTAATAGAACAGTTCATCTATACTAGATAAAAATAAACAACTAAAAACTGACAGAGTATAACTTGTGAATGTTTTCTTCTTGCTACTGAAAACTCCACAAGAAACAGAAGTTGGCGGTGGGCATTTATTCCAGAGGTTAAAACATTCAACACACATCGGAATGCCTGGGTTTGATGTCCAGTTACAGTTAATGACTCCAGTTTGTCACCAGGCAGAACTGGTAAGACAGTGGTGATGTCTCAAATTACTTACTGGTTGCCTGCCACTCACAAAAGAGAACTGGCTTGCACTGCAAATCCTGATTCTGACCCCAGCACAGCCCTGGCTATGGTAGGCATTTGTATAGTGAACCAGCAGATAGGAGCAAGCAAGGTCCACCTCTCTCTCACACTGACTCCATTTTTTCAAATTTGAAAAAACTTGAAAGTCAAACTTTACTTCTTAGATCTACTGTAAATATGTACTAAATCAAAACACTTTTTTCAAAAAGATTTATTTTATTTGAAATGCAGAGTTAGAGAGAGGTAGAAACAGAGAGATATCTTTCATCCACTGGTTCACTCCCCAGATGGCAGCAATGAAACCAGGAGCTTCATCCAGGTCTCCCATATGGGCCAAGGGTCCCAAAGATTTGGGCCACTTTCAGCTGCTTTCCCAGGAACATTATCAGGGAGCTGGATTGGAAGTGGAAGAGATTCGAATTGATGCAGGCATTGAAGGCTACAATTTAACCCATTATGCCACAGCGCCAAGCCTCTATTGTTTTTTAAAGATATATTTTACATAGTTATTTCAAAATAAGAGTTACAGGAGACTAGAGGAGAGACATACAGATCTTCTGTCTGCTGTTTCACTCCCCAAATAGCTACAATACCCAGTGCTTTGCTAGATCAAAGCCAGGAGCCTAGAACTCTGTTCTAGTCTCCCACATAGATGGCAGGAGCCCAAGTATGTGGGCCATTTCTGCTGCTTTCCCAGGTGCTTTAGCAGAAAGCTGGATTAGAAGTGGAACAGCCAGGACATGAAACAGCACTCAAATGGCACGCTGGAGGTACAGGCAGCAGCTTAACCCACTGAACCACAATGCCAGTCCACACTTTATTAATTTAACTAAATGTAGTAATACGTTATTGGAAGGATTCGGAGGGAAGGCAAGAGGTATACTTTAAGAACTAAATCAGGGGGCCAGTGCTGTGGCACAGTGGGCTAACGCCCTGGTCTGAAGCACCAGCATCCCATATGGGCACTAGTTCGAGACCCACCTCCTCCACTTCCGATCCAGCTCTCTGCTATGGCCTGGGAAGGCAGCAGATGGCCCAAGTCCTTGGGGCTCCGCACCTGTGTGTGAGACCCAGAAGCTCCTGGCTTCGGATCGGCACAGTTCTGGCCATTGTGGCCAACTGGGGAGTGAACCAGTGGATGGAAGACCTCTCTCTCTCTCTGCCTCTCCTCTCTTTGTATAACTGATTTTCAAATAAATAAACAAAAAATTTTTTAAAAAAAGGAATAAACGCAGTTGCCTCAGATGTGGAAAGATGGATTTGCTGGTGGCTAAAAGGTATTCAGTGTCATCTGAGATTTAGCCATGTCTACTAGCCTGCTACTGATTTTTTATACCAAGTTATATTATTTATCCAAAGGGAGAAAACGGTCTAGGATGGGAAGATCAGAGTTACATAGAACAGAAACCAGCAACCTTTTTCTGTAAGCATACAAATAAAAAATATTCTAGAGTCTGTGGACCACATGGTCTTTCCCAAATCCAGAACTCTGCCCTTGTAAAATTCCCACAAAGACAAAAGAAAATACCATGGTTGCGCTCAGTGGGTCACACTTGGCGCTCAGTGGGTCACACACAAGCTGCCACTCCTACTGTAGATTCTCTCTCTAATGAGAGATCAAACTAAACCACCTGAGAGGATTTTTCTATCTTCATTTGCACAGTTCTCTTTCATCAGATACTTATCTTTTGTCCTCCGAGGTTAAGTCAGCTTGTACTGACTCTTCAACATATCACATTCTGCATCCTACATCCTACCCACAGAAAGTGCTCACATCAGTCGGTCAAGACCTCAGACTCCCAAATCTAACTGTGTAACTCGACCTCTGCAGTACTTCAATATTTGCACAATTTTTCCCCTTTAAGATTCCCACTTGGCCCCGGTGCTGCGGCTCAGTAGGCTAATCCCCCGCCTTGCGGCGCCGGCACACGGGGTTCTAGTTCCGGTCGGGGCGCCGGATTCTGTCCCGGTTGCCCCTCTTCCAGGCCAGCTCTCTGCTGTGGCCAGGGAGTGCAGTGGAGGATGGCCCAAGTGCTTGGGCCCTGCACCCCATGGGAGACCAGGATAAGTACCTGGCTCCTGCCATTGGATCAGCGCAGTGCGCTGGCTGCAGCGCACCGGCTGCAGCAGCCATTGGAGGGTGAACCAACGGCAAAGGAAGACCTTTCTCTCTGTCTCTCTCTCTCACTGTCCACTCTGCCTGTCAAAAAAAAAAAAAAAAAAAAAAAAAAAAAAAAAAAAAAGTGCTTTCAAGTGTGGTTATAAAACCATCCATGGTATCACGTCTCCAGTTGTGACAAATATGCCTTTTTTTTTAAAGGTTTATTTATTTTATTTGAAAGGTAAAGTTACAGAAAGGCAGAGACAGAGAGGGAAAGGGAGAGAAGGGGTCTTCCATCCACTGCTTCACTCCCTAGATGGCCGCAACAGCTGGAGCTGCACCGACATGAAGCCAGGAGCCTCTTTTGATCTCCCACATGAGTACAGTGGCCCAAGAATATGGACCATCTTTCATATCTTTCCCAGGCCATAGCAGAGAGTTTGATCAGAAGAGGAACAGCCAGGACTCGAACTGGTGCCCTTATGCGATGACAGCACTGCAGGTAGCAGCTTTACCTACTACACCACAGCGCCGATGTGTGCTCTCTCTCTCTCCTTCCCTCCCTCCCTCTCTCCCTCTCTAACTCTGCCTTTCAAAAAAAATAGAATGAATAAAAGAGAGGGGGAAAAAAAGTCAAACCACAAGCCACAGCCAGGACAAACAACACATACTGGGAAAAAATTAAACACCTCCTAGGCAGCTAGAAGAAAAATGAGTGCCAAATAGTCAAGACGGTAACACCAGTGGTGAATAGGGGTTGGGATTCAGTAGAGACCATAAATGCTAAGGGTTCTAACACCAAAAAATATGAGAATATCCACTTTAGAATGAAGATTCTTTTATGTAAATTCTTCTTATTTGATTTTTTTTTTTTTTGACAGGCAGAGTTAGAGAGAGAGAGAGACAGACAGACAGACAGAGAGAAAGGTATTCCTTTTTCCATTGGTTCACCCCCCAAACGGCCTCTACGGCCAGCATGCTGTGCCGATTCGAAGCCAAGAGCCAGGTGCCTCCTCCTGGTCTGCCATGTGGGTGCAGGGCCCAAGGACCTGAGTCATCCTCCACTGCCTTCCCGGGCCACAGCAGAGAGCTGGCCTGGAAGAGGAGCAATCGGGACAGAATCTGCCACACCAACTGGGACTAGAACCCGGGGTGCCGGTGCTGCAGGCGGAGGATTAGCCAAGTGAGCTGAGGCGCCAGCCTCTTATTTGATTTTAAGACACTCTACAACAGAAAGAAACTTCAAAAGGATCTAATGTATCCACTAAATTACTGACAACAAAACTCAAGCTGAGCCAATTCCCATAGCCCTAGTACATTTCTGCATATTCTAGTACTTCTAAGTCACTGAGGCTACAGTATTCTCTACTCAAAATACCATTAGTGTCATAAAAGAAAAATGTAGGTAGAAAACAGATTTAAATACAGCTTTGAAAGTAATTAGCTGTTTGACCATATACTGTCTAATCTTATGTAAGCTTCATTTAGCTTACCTATAAATTGGGAAGTAATTGTTGGATGTACCAAAAAGTACACAAATTCCTGAGGATAAACCTTTAAATATTAACTTTTCTTCTAAAACTTCTGCAAATTATACTCAAAGTGGGGCCAGTGTTGTGGCGCAGTGGGTCAAGCGACCACTTACAATACCGGCATTCCATATGGGCACCAGTTCAAGTCCTGGTGCTCCACTTCTGAAAGAGCTGCTTACTAATGGGCTGGGAAAAGCAGCGGAAGATGATCCAAGTGCTTGGCATCCTGCTACCATCATGGGAGAACTGGAAGAAGTTTTGGCTTGACCACAGGGCTGGCTGTTGCAGCCATCTGGGGAGTACACCAATGGATGGAATCTCCCTCTCTCTATACTTTCAAATAAATAAATAAATCCAGGCCCTCCCTAGATATCATGGGCATTTGAGAAGTAAATGAGATGGAAGGTAGGTAGGTAGGTAGGTAGGTGGAGGGGTGTGGGTGGGTGGGTGGGTGGGTGGTATATGTGTGTGTGTGTGTGTGTGTGTGTGTGTGTGTGTGCCTTTTAAGTAAACACAATTTTTTTTAGAATTGAAAAAAGAATTTGCATATTTAGGATGATTCATGACCACTGAATCTGGGGTTAGTCTTTATAAAACTTGATAACTTGATGTGGCAGGATTAAGAAGGATTTTACTTTCAATGATCATGTGTTACTCTATTTAAAACACCAATATTTGATAAAATCCTTTTTTTTTTTATTATTTTTTTGACAGGCAGAGTGGATAGTGAGAGAGAGAGACAGAGAAAAAGGTCTTCCTTTGCCGTTGGTTCACCCTCCAATGGCCAACACGGCAGGCGCGCTGCAGCCGGTGCACCGCGCTGATCCCAAGGCAGGAGCCAGGTGCTTATCCTGGTCTCCCATGGGGTGCAGGGCCCAAGTACTTGGGCCATCCTCCACTGCCTTCCTGGGCCACAGCAGAGAGCTGGCCTGGAAGAGGGGCAACCGGGACAGAATCCGGCGCCCCAACCGGGACTAGAACCTGGTGTACCGGTGCCGCTAGGTGGAGGATTAGCCTATTGAGCTGTGGCGCCGGCCTGAAATCCATTTCTTAAAAGCAATAGAAAAAAAAAGAACCTATATTCTATAGTTTAAGTACTGATGAAAAGTGACCATTTTTAAAACCTAAAGAACATTATTACCAACTAAAAGGCTTCCCAGTAAGTCTGTAATCTGAAATATTTGGAACTGAGCACAGCAGGCTTTGAATTATTGTTGAATCACAATAAACAGGAGTATGATAACTGTTTTGTCTTGTTCAGCTATAAGGACAAAGCATCCTTTTATATATGGGTAAGACAGAATTGAGGAAAGTGAATGTGAAAAAGATTAGAATGGGTTAATGGGTACATTGTGGCATAATAGGTTAAGCCGCTACCTGCATCCCACACAAGTGCCTCTTCGAATCCTGGCTGCTCTACTTCCAATCCAGTTCCCTGCTAATGTGCCTAGGAAAAGCAGAGGAAAATGGCCCAAATCCCTGGGACCCTGCACACACATTGGAGGCCTGAAGGAAGCTCCTGAATCCTGGTTTCAGCCTGGCCAACCCTGGCCATGGCAATTCAGGGAATAAACCAACGGATGGAAGGTGTATCTCCTCCTCTCTCTGTCTTACAAATAAATAATTTTTTTAAATGTACTAATGAATCTGTGTTAAGTACTCAAATTTTGTAACCAGTAAACAAAATGAGCCAACTTAACATAATGCCTTGGCAAATATAGTATACATTATTTTGAAATAATTATAAATTAAACGCACATACTTTTGTTATACTTTTTCTAGAAAAAGGCAGCATAATTAACACAATTTTAAACAAGTTGGTTTCTTGAGGAAGCAAACACTTCAAAATAATTAATTCCATAAACATATAGCACTCTTAAATAATAAGAAACGGGAAGGACCAGTGATATGATCTAACAGTTTAAACCACTGTCTGCAATGCCAGCATTCCATATGGGAGCCAGCTGAGTCTAAGCTGCTTCACTTCTGATCCAGCGCCCTGCTAATGGACCTGGGAAATCAGTTTAAGATGGCACAGCGGGTTAACGCCCTGGCCTGAAACACAAGCATCCCATATTGGTGCCAGTTCGAGACTTGGCTACGCCACTTCCAATCCAGCTCTCTGCTATGGCCTGGGAATGCAGAAAATGGCCCAAGTCCTTGTGGCGCTACACCCACGTGGGAAACCCAGAAGAAACTCCTGGCTTCAGATCAGCACAGCTTCGGCCATTGCAGCCAATTGAGGAGTGAATCAGCAGATGGAAGACCGACTGACAGACCTCCCTCCCTCCCTCCCTCTCCCCCTCCCCCCCACCGCCTCTCCTCTATCTGTGTAACTCTAACTTTCAAATAAATAAATAATTCTTTAAAAAAAATATGGTTGGAGTGCTTGGGCACCAGCCCTCATGTGGGAGATCCAGATACAGATCCTAGCTCCTGGCTACAGCCAGGGCCAGCCCCAGCCATTGCAGCTATTTGATAAATGAACTAACTAATGGAAGACATACCATCCCTCAACCATAACTCTGCCTTTCAAAAAAAAAAAAAAAAAAAAAAAAAAAAAAACTTAATAAAATAATATAAAAACCAGGAGCACCATGTTACTAGTGAAATCAAATTAATAAGTTGAAACATTTTGGTGAACTCATTTAAGCATGTTTACCTTAATACTGACACAGTACGGATGGTAACACTGACCACACTGAGAACAGGCAAGTAATCTTCCTTCTGCTCCCTGGCCAAAACTGCCACAAACTACACACATATCCTGAAATTGAGAAAATACGAATATATTTAAAATTGCAAATTAAACTGAAACATATATATTTTAATTTAACAATACATTCTTAACTAATATGGCTTTACAGATAAATTAATGATTTCTGTGCCTATGGAATAAAGCAGAAACACAAAAAGAATATAAAGTTCAAACCTGATGTAAAGTGAACTTGTCGCTACTTGAAAACAATACAACAGTATTGTGCATAGAATTTTCTTCCTCATCCTTATTTGATGAAATATCTGCAGTTGACACCTTTAAA
This sequence comes from Oryctolagus cuniculus, assembly GCF_051225735.1. Lineage (NCBI taxonomy): Eukaryota > Metazoa > Chordata > Mammalia > Lagomorpha > Leporidae > Oryctolagus > Oryctolagus cuniculus. The sequence goes on along the minus strand of NC_142873.1, from coordinate 21,799,391 downwards.
AAATACAAAAAATGTGAAATTGTATTTTCCACTTATATTACACTTCACTGCAAAGTTCCACCAAATTTATATTTGAGGGGCCAGCACTGTGGTGCAGCAGGTACAGCTACTGCCTGAGACACCAGAATCTCATATGGGTGCCAGATGAAGTCCAGACTGATTCATTTCAGATCCAAGTCCAAGATAATGTCCCTGGGAAAGCAGCAGCAGAAGGCTGAAGCCCCTGGGCCCCTGCACCCCTATGGAAGACCTGGAAGGAACTCTTGGCTCCTGGCTTTGTTCTGGCCCAGCCCTCACTACTGTGGACATTTGTGGAGTGAACCACTGGAAGGAAGATTTCTCTCTTTCTCTTTGCCTCTCTCTCTGTAATGCTGCATTTTAAATAAATAACTCTTTTAAAAAATATGTAACTTTTCTCCAGGGCCTAGACTAACAATCCCAGAGTATAATAATAATGTCAAGATACTACCATAGAACTTGGGAATGATTATGGATCACAACTTTAATTTACCTAATTGCATCTTTAGATATGCAATTCCTATAGATCAGGGAGTAATGAGAAAATATAAACCTGCCTTCATTCACACTTAATTACTCAAATTCTAAACTATAAAAGTATATTTTATACAGGTACAGACATGCAATACCCTCTATCTAGTGTCATTTAAGAACTACACCACTGGGGCCAGCGCTGTGGCATAGTGGGTAAAGCCAATGCCTGCAGTGCCAGCATCCCATATGGGTGCCAGTACATATCCAAACTGCTCCACTTCAGATACAGCTCCCTGCTTATGTGCCAGAGAAAGCAGCAAAAGATGGCCCACGTCTTTGGGCCCCTTAACCCACATCGGAGACCTAGAAGTGGCTCCTAGGTCAGGATTGGTCTAGCTCCGGCCATTGAAACCATTTGTGGAATGAACCAGTGCATGGGAGATCTTTCTCTTTCTCTTTCTCTTTCTCTCTCTGCCTCTGCCTTTCACATAAATAACATAAACAAAAAAATAAATAGAAGAACTGCACTGTAGATAGTCCAAGTGGAGATGTGCCACAGCACATTCTTTTCAGTGTTTCTGAAATGGATTTCAAAGACTCAGTACCAAACAAAAAAAAAAAAGAATGTAAAATAACTCTTTAACCCTATATATTACAAGCTGAAGTGGTAGATTTGAATATTTAAGTCAAATGATATATAGTTTAACCTGATAATGAGCCTAGGGAAGAGGCAGAAGATGGCCCAAATGCTTGAGCCCTTGTACCTATGTTGGAGACCTCGATGGAGTTCCTGGATCCTGGCCTCAGCCTGGCCCAGCCCCATTCGTTTTGGTCATTTGGAGAGGGAACCAATGGATAGAGGCAAGCGAGCATGCATGCCTGCTCTCTCTCTGCCTCTCCTTTTCTTTCTCTGTAACTCTGCCTTTCCAATAAATATTTAAGAAACAAAAAACTGTACATATCAAGTGTTTGTAGTTTACTTTATATCAATTATGCCTGAATAAGCCTGGTGTTTGGGTTTGCTATATATTTTAAAATATACACACTCACAACAGAAGACCAGAATCCACAATTCCTTGCTCCTGGTGTAATATTCAAATTGAACAAGTCTACTAATTTACAGGAAAACTGACAAAGGGGTAAAAGTCTTGTTATAAATCATCTATAAAGCCTCTTAAATTAAAACAACTCAAAAACAGGCATAAAATGCTCAACATTTTTAGAGTCTATGCTAATCTGTGATGTCACAGAGAAAGAGTGATATCTCCGTGGTTCACTCCCCAAATGACTGCATAGCTGAGGCTGGGCCAGGCTGAGCCTAAAGCTCCATCTAGGTCTTCCACGTGAGTGGCAGGACTCAACTACTTGAGTCTGCTGCTTCCAAGATGATTAGAAGGGAGCTGGACTAGAAGAGTAATAGCCAGAATTCAAACCAGCACTCTGCATCCTGGACTGGTGGCTTGATGGCTGCACCACAAAGTCCTCTAATGTCTTCTAAAGTGGTGTAACACTGAGAGGAAGTGCAACCAACAACCGAAAACACTAACCTAACTAAGCTTTCCAAACAGATTCATGAATGTAATAGTTAGTTTGCTGTTCTTTTTCTTAATAAAAGAGCAAATGTGTTACATGATGCCTTTCTGTAGAAGGCTGGCATACAGAGATTAAAAAAGTCAAAGGCAAAGGCTTAAAAATAAATAAATAAATAAATAAATAAATAAATAAATAAATAAAAGACATAAGAGCTGAGAAAGTAGAAAATACAACAGAAATCCTGGTCAGAGGATAGGGGAGAAAAGGTAGAGACAGAGAAAAATTTTACTCTATTTATGTGACTCTTATGGATCTACATAACTTGCTACAAATGAGATTATCATCAGTAACTGACAAGGATAATAGCAAAAATAAATAAAGTAAGCCTCACTCCAGGTAACACAACAGCTCCAATTCCACTCTTTAGTTTCGACCTGCCTCTGCCACCTCTTCCTGACAGTCCTGCTCCACGAGGTCTGCGTTTGCCTGGAAATCCAGAGCCACGGCCCTAGTTAACAGATAAGAGAAAGTCAATGTTTTGTAAAAGCCGCACAAAATTTTTAGAGGCAAACATCAGTGAGATAAAACATTTTATTAAATACTACTCAAATAGTTGCTTTTATTTTTATTTATATATTTCGAGACCACATTTATTATTTGTATCTTTAAACATGTACAAGTATTCCACAATGGAAACAGAAAGTGCTTATAATCTTGGAATCAAACTTTGTCATTTTGAATGCCCTCCATTAGCACACCTTGGTATTATCTTCCCATTCCCTAGTCCTACATTCTAGATGGCTTAAAAATAAAGAAATGAACCATAATTCAATGTACAAAAGTGTAATCAATGAACAGTAATATAAAGAAGTACCCTTATTAACTGGTCTTTTAGCAATTATGTTAATAGCTAACAATTACTGAATACTTATCACTTACTGATCTAAGCCCTTTCTATTCTCCATTTCATTAATAAACAGGGATAAACAGGGTGAGTAACTTGTCATTGATACAGCACAAATCTGGCCCCCTTGTCCTGTACTATTCTGTACTGCTATGCTGCATGGAAATTAATTCTACTAGCACACAATAATCTTATTAAATTAGGTCACTTTTCATTACTATTCATGACTACCTCATTCTACCTTAGTAGTTAGAGGAAAAAATCACACAGATCATAGCATTTAGAAAAAAACTTACACAGATTAACAAGGCTGACTAAAAGGGTGAAAGTCTTGCTGTAAATCGTCAGGATAATAAATACTTGAACTAAAAAGAATTTATCTGAGTTTTCACCCAAATTCCATGGGAAAACATTTAATCCCTTGATATTTTCAGTCCTAAGTACCAGGGCTGGGGGAACATTTTATTCCCTCATATATATGTATACTCAAGTACTACTCCTTAACAAAACCTGGCATCCATACAGAGCAGATATATTGTGTATATCTAAAATTATTAAAATAATCATAAAAATTCTCTCTTCTCTCCCCTCCCCACCCCAGACCTCAAGTTAAGGAACATGTCACAGTGTCAACTCATTTCACTAATCATAGTTTGAAATGCTGCTCACTCCATTCCCTAATTAACAGAATGGTTTCCATGTTAAAAATCTATGGTTTTGCCAGCGCCGCAGCTCAATAGGCTAATCTTCCGCCTGCGGCGCTGGCACACAGGGTCCTAGTCCTGGTCGGGGCGCTGGATTCTGTCCTGGTTGCCCCTCTTCCAGGCCAGCTCTCTGCTGTGGCCAGGGAGTGCAGTGGAGGATGGCCCAAGTGCTTGGGCCCTGCACCCGCATGGGAGACCAGGAGAAGCACCTGGTTCCTGGCTTTGGATCAGCTCAGCGCGCCAGCCTCAATGGCCATTGGAGGGTGAACCAATGGCAAAGGAAGACCTTTCTCTCTGTCTCTCTCTCACTGTCCACTCTCCCTGTCAAAAAAAAAATTTCTATGGTTATCTGTGTGTTATGATCATAAAACAGACACATGTGGACACAGAGGGGGAAACTTTCTCACTCTTCAGTTTAATAAGCACAACCTCCTTTCAGCTTGTGAATGGTCTCTCCTCATCCCTCACCCTGCTCTCCCTCTAGAACCTCTCAGAGGTCCATCAGCTTCTCGGAACAAGGAACACATGTAGATTAGTTTGCTTTGTTTTTAAGTAAAAGAACTGATTAAAAAGACTACAGCAATTTCTCAATTTACTTTGCCCAATATCTAATGACACAGATAAAAATAAGTGAAAAATCGGTGGCATTTGCTTAAAAAAAAAGTCACCTTTTACACTCCCCAAATATTTATACCATAATAAATTGGATGATAACAGAGCAAGTTAAAAATTAGTTCTTCCAATCATGATAGAAAATA